>NC_057807.1:466498927-467098927 GCF_018294505.1 Triticum aestivum | reverse complement strand
ATCCGGGACTCCGAACAACCTTCAGTAACCACATACTATTTCCCATAACAACTCTAGCGTCACCGAACCTTAAGTGTGTAGACCCAACGGGTTCGGGAACCATGCAGACATGACCGAGATGTTCTCCGGTCAATAACCAACAGCGGGATCTGGATACCCATGTTGGCTCCCACATTTTCCATGATGATCTCATCGGATGAACCATGATGTCAAGGATTCAAGCAATCCCGTATGCAATTCCCTTTGTCAATCAGTATGTTACTTGCCCGAGATTCGATCGTCGGTATCCCAATACCTCGTTCAATCCCCTTACCGGCAAGTCACTTTACTCGTTCCGTAATGCATGATCCCGTGACTAACTACTTAGTCACATTGAGCTCATTATGATGATGCAATACCGAGTGGGCCTAGAGATACCTCTCTGTCATACGGAGTGACAAATCCCAGTCTCGATTCGTGCCAACCCAATAGACACTATTGGAGATACCTGTAGTGCACCTTTATAGTCACCCAGTTACGTTGTGATGTTTGGTACACCCAAAGCACTCCTACGGTATCCAGGAGTTACACAATCTCATGTCTAAGGAAATGATACTTGACATTAGAAAAGCTTTAGCAAACGAACTACACGATCTTGTGCTATGCTTAGGATTGGTTCTTGTCCATCACATCATTCTCCTAATGATGTGATCCCGTTATCAACGACATCCAATGTCCATGGTCAATAAACCATAACCATCATTGATCAACGAGCTAGTCGACTAGAGGCTCACTAGGGACATGTTGGGGTCTATGTATTCAAACATGTATTGCGGTTTCCGATCAATACAATTATAGCATGAATAATAAACAATTATCATGAACAAGGAAATACAATAATAACCATTTTATTATTGCCTCTAAGGCATATTTCCAACAGATATGTGTTTTGCTTGGAGCGTCATTTCATTTTGTTTTGTTTTGCTTGCTGTTTGAATAAAATAACAAGATCTGAAATTCTTAAATGAGAGAGAGTCTTCACATAGTTGCATAATTATTTAACTACCCATTGATCTTCACTTATATCTTTTTGGAGTAGTTTGTCATTTACTCGTGTGCTTCACTTATATCTTATGAGTAAATGGTCGAATGATTTGAATATCATAAATCTGAATTTATATATGTTTCACGTGCTTATCCCATGGGGAGTAATGACTTCACATCTAAGAAGTAGAGGTGGTAAATTTATTGAAGGTTAGCAAGCATTGTATTGGTCACTTGAACAATTCATTAAAGAATATTGAAAGAAGAGAGATTTCACATATAAATATACTATCTTAGTCATCTTCTATGATTGTGATCCCCATTAATTATTTTCAAAGCTGAGCAAATTAGTTGAAATTGGACAAGGAAGACAACATAATGAGTTATGGTTGGGTATATTTATATAGAAGTTATATTGTTATAGATCCTCCAACATGTGGTGCTTGCTATTTAGAATCCTTTGCTAGCCAAAATATTTGTACTAAGCGGGAATACTGCTTGTGCATCCAAATTCCTTGAACCAAGTTTCTTCCATGAGTGTCCACCATACCTACCTATATGCGGTATTTACCTGCTGTTCCAAGTAAATTTGCATGTGCCAAACTCTAAACCTTCAAATAATAATCTGTTTTGTATGCCCGAATCGCTCATGTAGCGACTAGGGGTTGTTAGTATCTTCCATGCTAGGTGGGTTATTCTCACAATGAGTGGACTCCGCTCATCATTCACGAGGAAAATGCCTGGTAACTGGGATGCCCAGTCCTATGATCAAAAGATCAAAAACAAATCGCAAATAATTTAAACAAAACTCCCCCAGGATTTTTGATAGTTGGATGGCACCCGTTGTTTCGGACAAGCCATGGAGTGTGATTGTTTATGGAGGGGGAGTAAAATCTTTACCTTTCTGTTTGGGAACCGCCTATAACGTATATAGTATGGAAGATATTGGGAACTCTTGGTTGTTATGTTGACAATGAGAGCATACCTCTCAAAATTATTTTCATCTCTGTTTTAAAGCTTCGAGCTCTGGCACCTCTGCAAATCCCTGCTTCCCTCTGCGAAGGGCCTATCTTTTACTTTTATGCAAGAGTCAGTAGTATTCCTTCTCATTCCAACCTTCTCTTTAGTTGGCAAGCATCATGTGAGTGGGGAAAGATCTAAGCATATATGGCCATTCAAATATATTTGATCATGAATTATTATTGTTGACAATTATCTATATGATAAGTAAGTTCGGAGGCGAAACATTAAGCCCCTATCTTTCTCTGTGTTCGATGGATGCTATTTGTTCTAAAAATATGCTTTGAGTGGTAGCAATCATGGAAGACTATATGATAGTTGAGTATGTGGGATTTTCTAAATCAAAGCTCTTACATAGACCCTTCCTAAAAATAAGATGAATTGCAATTTTTTGATGACTGAGAACATAGTTTGCTAGTTTCCAAGAAAGTTTATGGTCTATGCTTTAACATTTGAACAGCTTGTTACTTGATCATGAGAAGTTTTATGAGATGAGCTACTGTTATGACATATAATGATGCTAGAAAAGGTGATTGAAATTATCATTGATCAAACTTGTGCACCTACTAGCATTCACACTTCATAAATTATTTATTTTATCATTTACCTACTCGAGGACGAGCAGGAATTAAGCTTGGGATGATGATACATCTCCAACGTATCTATAATTTATGAAGTATTCATGCTATTATATTATCTGTTTTGGATGTTTATGGGCTTTATTATACACTTTTATATTATTTTTGGGACTAACCTATTAACCGGAGTCCCATCCCAAATTGTTGTTTTGTTGCCTATTTCAGTGTTTCGAAGAAAAGGAATATAAAACGGAGTCCAAACAGAATGAAACCTTCGGGAGAGTTATTTTTGGAACGGAAGCAATCCAGGAGACTTGGAGTAGACGTCAGTGAAGCTTCAAGGTGGCCACGAGGCAGGGAGGCGCGCCCTACCCCCTGGGCGCGCCCCCCACCCGCGTGGGCCCCTCGTGGCTCCCCTGACCAACTTCTTTCGCCTATATATGTCCATATACCCTAAAAACATCGAAGAGCACAATAGATCGGGAGTTCCGCCGCCGCAAGCCTCTGTAGCCACCAAAAACCTCTCGGGAGCCTTTTCCGGCACCCTTCCAGAGGTAGGATCCCTCACTGGTGGCCATCTTCATCATCCCGGTGCTCTCCATGATGAGGAGGGAGTAGTTCACCCTCGGGGCTGAGGGTATGTACCAGTAGCTATGTGTTTGATCTCTCTCTCTCTCTCGTGTTCTTGAGGTGATACGATCTTGATGTATCGTGAACTTTTCTATTATAGTTGGATCTTATGATGTTTCTCCCCCTCTACTTTCTTGTGATGAATTGATTTTTCCCCTTGAAGTTGTCTTGTCGGATTGAGTCTTTAAGGATTTGAGAACACTTGATGTATGTCTTTCATGCTTATCTGTGGTGACAATGGGATATTCACGTGATCTACTTGATGTCTGTTTTGGTGATCAACTTGCGGGTTCAATTAACTTATGCATAGGGGTTGGCACACGTTTTCGTCTTGACTCTCCGGTAGAAACTTTGGGGCACTCTTTGAAGTACTTTGTGTTGGTTGAATAGATGAATCTGAGATTGTGTGATGCATATCATATAATCATGCCCACAGATACTTGAGGTGACATTGGTAGGTGACATTAGGGTTTTGGTTGATTTGTATCTTAAGGTGTTATTCTAGTACAAACTCTAGGATAGATTGAACGGGAAGAATAGCTTCATGTTATTTTACTACGGACTCTTGAATAGATCGATCAGAAAGGATAACTTTGAGGTGGTTTCGTACCCTACAATAATCTCTTCGTTTGTTCTCTGCTATTAGTGACTTTGAATTGACTCTTTGTTGCATGTTGAGGGATAGTTATATGATCCAATTATGTTATTATTGTTAAGAGAACTTGCAGTAGTGAAAGTATGAACCCTAGGCCTTGTTTCCTAGCATTGCAATATTGTTTACGCTCACTTTTACCACTTGTTACCTTGCTGCTTTCATATTTTCATATTACAAATACTCATATCTACCATCCATATTGCACTTGTATCACCATCTCTTCACCGAACTAGTGCACCTATACAATTTACCATTGTATTGGGTGTGTTGGGGACACAAGAGACTCTTTGTTATTTGGTTGCAGGGTTGTTTGAGAGAGACCATCTTCTTCCTACGCCTCCCACGGATTGATAAACCTTAGGTCATCCACTTGAGGGAAATTTGCTACTGTCCTACAAACCTCTGCACTTGGAGGCCCAACAACGTCTATAAGAAGAAGGTTGCTTAGTAGACAACAAGCTGACGCGGGCGGGCGGCCCCGGGCCAGAGCGTGGCATGCGGCCGGACGTCACACGCGGGGGATGGCGGCGCTCCAGCGATCCCATACCCCATGGCAGGCGGCTTCAAGATCTAGGACGCCATTGTCGCCAGGGATGGCGGCGGCGTGACCAGATCGGTGGCGGCGCGGCCGGATCTGGGCCCAAGCGTGAGCTTGGTCTCCAGGTCACGGTCGGTGCGATGGCGAGTGCGACACGTCGGCAACTGGACTGATCTGCGGGATTCCATCCTTGAATGGTTCTTGACAACTCGGGCAACTCCAGGGAAAACCCTAGATCTCCATGGGATCAAGCGATGGCGGTGCTTTTGCGTCATAGTCCCTCTTCAAGGCATTGTTTTGGAGTTTTCTATGATTGAAGGGACCCACGAGGCCGGCGGCGTATGCCCAGTGGCGCAACTGCCGATGAAAATCGCGCTGACTACGGTCATGGCGGACGATAGCGGCATCTTTGATGTCGTTTCCTTGTCGAGGCATCGTCGTTGCAGTTGGCATCATCAGGCTCGGGATGCTCCGGGGGGGACCCTAGATCTAGGACTCCCGGATTGGACGATGATGGCGTTCTTAGTATCGCTTTCCCTCATGGGGGCATCATTTTGGAGCAAGAGATGGATGGAGGTGACAAGAGTGTTGGGGAACGTAGTAATTTCAAAATTTTCCTACGCACACGCAAGATCATGGTGATGCATAGCAACGAGAGGGGAGAGTGTTGTCTACGTACCCTCGTAGACCGAAAGAGGAAGCGTTATGACAATGCGGTTGATGTAGTCATATGTCTTCACAATCCGACCGATCCAAGTACCGAACGTACGGCACCTCCGAGTTCAGCACACGTTCAGCTCAATGACGATAGCGGCAGCCCCAAACCCATCTAGAGTGGCGGCCAAGGGGGGGAAGAGGGAAACTTGCCCCCCAAGTAAGGTGGGTGCGCCCCCTCCCCAAACCCTAGGTGCCTTGGGACCTTGTGGGGGGACGCACCAGCCCACCTGGGGCTGGTCCCCTCCCACACTTGTCCCATGCTGCCTTCTGGGGCCGGTGGCCCCACTTGGTGGACCCCCGGGACCCTCCCGGTGGTCCTGATACATTACCGATAACACCCGAAACTTTTCCGGTGAACAAAACAGGACTTCCCATATATAAATCTTTACCTCTGGACCATTCCGGAACTCCTCGTGACGTCCGGGATATCGTCCAGGACTCCTAACAACATTTGGTAACCACATGCAAACTTCCTTTATAACCCTAGCGTCATCGAACCTTAAGTGTGTAGACCCTACGGGTTCGGGAACCATGCAGACATGACCGAGACGTTCTCCGGTCAATAACCAACAGCGGGATCTGGATACCCATGTTGGCTCCCACATGTTCCTCGATGATCTCATTGGATAAACCACGATGTCAAGGACTCAATCGATCCCGTATACAATTCCCTTTGTCCAGCGGTATTATACTTGCCCGAGATTCGATCGTCGGTATCTCGATACCTTGTTCAATCTCGTTACCGCCAAGTCTCTTTACTCGTTCCGTAACACATCATCCCGTGATCAACCCCTTGGTGACATTGTGCACATTATGATGATGTCCTACTGAGTGGGCCCAGAGATACCTCTCCGTTACACGGAGTGACAAATCCCAGTCTCGATTCGTGCCAACCCAACAGACACTTTCGGAGATACCCGTAGTGCACCTTTATAGCCACCCAATTACGTTGTGACATTTGGTACACCCAAAGCATTCCTACGGTATCCGGGAGTTGCACAATCTCATGGTCTAAGGAAATGATACTTGACATTAGAAAAGCTTTAGCATACGAACTACACGATCTTTGTGCTAGGCTTAGGATTGGGTCTTGTCCATCACATAATTCTCCTAATGATGTGATCCCGTTATCAACGACATCCAATGTCCATGGTCAGGAAACCGTAAATATCTATTGATCAACGAGCTAGTCAATTAGAGGCTTACTAGGGACATGGTGTTGTCTATGTACCCACACATGTATCTGAGTTTCCTATCAATACAATTATAGCATGGATAATAAATGATTATCATGAACAAGGAAATATAATAATAATAACTAATGTATTATTGCCTCTAGGGCATATTTCCAACAGTCTCCCACTTGCACTAGAGTCAATAATCTAGTTCACATCGCCATGTGATTAACACTGATAGGTCACATCACCATGTGACCAACATCCAAACAGTTTACTAGTGTCACTAAACTGGTTCACATCACCATGTGATTAAGACTCAATGAGTTCTGGGGTTTTGAAAGGACATCCCCATGTGTGGTTTTGGTAATTGATGACAATCTCTATGGACTAATGGTTGCCTTGAGTTATATTTGAAGGGTTTGCCCATAGGCTTTTCTTGTATTCCATTTGTTGGTTTCAATGAGAGTTTGTGATGACCAAGGTGCTATTAAGGAATTATCCAAAGATTGGTCATATGAGTGTTGAGCTTATTGCAAACATGTCTTGAATAAGAAGGTTGTGTGATCATTCATGTTTACCTTCAAGACATCATCCAAATGAAGAGAGTTGCAAAGATTCAAGGTTGATCAAGACTAAGTCAAGAGTGAATCAAGTTGATCAACTCACAAAGCGAAGAAGATGTACCGAGAGGGATCAAGTGATCCCATGGTATGGTAAGCATTGTCCTTTGCACTATATGTACTAATCCATGGTCTATGTGAGTGTTGTATGTGGGGTTAGGTACATATCCATGGGCTTGCGTCAAGAGGGAGATATCATACAACCCATGGAAAGGATGACATCAAGTGGTGATCGTCATCAAGATTGCCGTGTGCAAGTTCAAGTGGAGCATCACGAAGAGATCAAGTGCTTGAATCTTGACATCCATTGTGGTGTCAATGGACTTGTGAAGATGTGCCGAAGAGTGGCTCACCCATAGTGAACTATGGGGGAGCAATCATCTAGTCTTCATCGAGCCAACGCAATCAAGAAAGGTGGTCCAACTTGAGGGAGTCAAGATCGTCTTCGTCTAGCTCAAGTGGACCATGTGCAAGGCAAAGGTTTGCCCTTGATAGGTTTTCTATTTTATCGGTCTCGTGGTGGTAGTTGGGAGACCGAGTTATAGGACCATTTGCAGTACTATCATGGGGGCTCTCAAGTTGGTAGCTTCATCGTATCGTTAGTAGAGAGCTCAAACCATTGCATCCTTGCATCATGTTTCTTGGTTCTTGTTTGGTTATCTTTGTGAGTCTTAGAGCTTATGGTCATCTTGATGTCAAGCTTGAGTTCATCCAAAACGGAGTTCGCATGCGTCTTCTATGATGTTTTCGGTGTTGGAGGTTTTACCGGTCTTATCCGATGAAGGGTTCTCACCATTTTTTATGGGACTTCTCTCATTTGCTTATTCTTGATATTTCTATCAATATTGTGTTAGCCCATGTCGTTATCTTTCCAAAAAACTTGGTTTCATTGAATTCGGAGTCCGTTTGCAAAAGTTGTGGCTGTTTTGGTAAAGGCTGCAGCGGTACTACCGCTCTAGAGCGGATGTGATTTTTTACTACCGCTCCAGAGCGGTACTACCGCGGCTCCTAAGCGGTAGTACCGCTCCATAGCAGTACTACCGTGTATCCTAAGCGGTAGTACCGCTCCGGACCAAAAACTCGTGTTTTCTCTCTCATTGGGCTGTTTTGACCGTGCTAAGCGATAGTACCATTCCTCCAAGCGGTAGTACCGCTTGTGCATGACCTGAACACATAACGGTTGGATTCGGGAGGTCCTATAAAAGGGGGTCTTCTTCCCCAATGAACCTTATCCTTTGAGCTCGTTTTCTTCCCCATTGTTGACCTTCTTCGAGCTTGCTAACTCTCAATCCCTCCATGGATTCTTGCTAGTTCTTGAGGGAAAGAGAGAGGAGATCTAGATCCACGTTTCCACCAATCACTTTCTCCTCTAAGTGAGGGGAACCCCTTGGATCTAGATCTTGGAGTTCTTCGTGTTCTTATTTCGTTCTTCCTCTCATTTTCCTCCCTAGCATTAGTTGCTTTGGTGGGATTTGGGAGAGAAGGACTTGGGTACTCCGTGTGCCCTTGCCATTGCATTTGGTGCATCGGTTTGAGTTCTCCACGGTGATACGTGGAAGTGAAGTTTGAGAAGCTTATTACTCTTGGGTGTTTGGGCACCCTAGAGCTTGTTCCTCTTGGGTGCCTTGGTGCCCTAGACGGTTGGTGGTGTTCGGAGCTCAATCATTGATGTGTAAAGCTCCGGGCAAGCGTCGGGGTCTCCAATTAGGTTGTGGAGATCGCCCCGAGCAATTTGACGGGTTCGGTGACCGCCCCCAAGGGTCACCATTTGTACGGGTTCGGTGACCTCCCTCAAGGGTCCCTTAGTGGAATCACGGCATCTTGCATTGTGCGAGGGCGTGAGGAGATTACGGTGGCCCTAGTGGCTTCTTGGGGAGCATTGTGCCTCCACACCGCTCCAAACGGAGATTAGCATCCGCAAGGGTGTGAACCTCGGGATACATCGTCATCTCCGCGTGCCTCGGTTATCTCTTACCTGAGCCCCTTTACTTCTGCACTTTACTTTGTGATAGCCATATTGTTCTTTGTCATATATCTTGTTATCACATAGTTGCTTATCTTGCTTAGCATAAGTTGTTGGTGCACATAGGTGAGCCTAGTTGTTGTAGGTTTTGTGCTTGACAAATTAACCGCTAGGTTTATTCCGCATTTGTTCAAGCCTCTACCGTAATTATTTTAAAATGCCTATTCACCCCCCCTCTAGGCTACATCCACGATCTTTCAATTGGTATCAGAGACTCGTCTCTCTTTATTTGGCTTTACCGCCTAGAGAGTAAAGATGTCGACTAGGGGATTAGGATTCTCTGACACTCTTAGTTTCAATGGCACAAATTTTGATGTTTGGGTAATTCGCATGCTTAATATCTTTAGGGTCATGGACCCAAATTTAGAACGAATTGTAGATATGGATTTTCTCCTCCAAAGGATCCCCAAATATTATATTTAGAGGATGAGAAAAACTATTATCTCAATTCTCAAGCTTCTAATGTCCTTTTCGATGCTTTGAGCAATGTAGTTATATTTGAACTCATGTCGTTCTGGGATGCTCATGAGTTGTGGACAAAGCTTCAAGATAAATATGGTGTGTCCAAGATTTGTGGGGATGATTGTTCTCCCTCCACCTCCGGTCGTATAGTCTTCTCAACTTCTTCTACTTCACCTACATGTGGTTTGCCACAAGGTAATGATATGGTGAGTAGTGTTGGTCATTGCAATGGTGATAGTATGCTTATTGTGGATGATCCTTCATCACTATATTATTGCAATGCTCCTTCTTTGGGCTTTAACACTTCGAGCACTCCAAATGTTTCACATGCTTGTGTTGATAGTCCTTGCATATCATGTAGAAATTGCTTGACTAAATTGCATGATGATATGCTTGCTATGTCTTGTTGCCATGATAAAAATGCATCTATTTCCTCGAATTATTGTGCTAACAATGTAGAGGAAACCGAACACTCCATGGAACAATATGTGGTGTTTAATGGTGCCTCAAGGGATCCTACATCATCATCTATTGCTTTTTGCCTTATGGCTAAGGCATCAAAGGTATCTCCTACTTTGTACCCCAATATGTCTCTTGATGATGATGTTGATGCTAATGATGATGAGGATAATGATGAAGAGAATGATAATGTTGCCTCCTTAAAAACTAAGGGGGAGATGATTTTTCAAGCTCTTCATAAAAATAAAATTGCTCGTTCCAACTTCATGGAAATTATGTCCATTGCCATTGAGGGCAAGAAATATATTGAGGAGTTGGAATCTCATCTCGAGGAGCATGAGGTCACCATTGAGAAAATGGAAGCTCATGGGCGTGATTACGCAAATGAGATCGCGGAGCTATCTCAAGATCTTGAACATGAACAAACCACCTCTGAATCTCTTGAGGAGACTTTTGCTCTAGAATTATCTAGAGTGAGGGAATCTCATGATAGAGCTCTTGAGGTGGCCAACGATTTCAAAACTAAAAATGCTAAGCTTAAAGTTTCTCATGCTAGACTCCTTGAGGATTTTGAGCACCTCGAAAATGGCTCAAGGGTCATCAAGGGTGAGCTCATCAAACTCACCGAGTCTCATGCCCAACTTGAAGCTTCTTATTTAAAAGAGCTTGCCAAGTTGCCTTCTCCTCTTGTTGTTAATGATGATGCTTGTGCTACTAATTCTATTACTTGTGAAGCATCCATTTTGAAGGAGAATGTTGAGCTACGGGCTCAACTTGAGGTGCTATCTAGCAATTATGGGAAATTGGAAGAAAGTCATGAAAAGCTCTCAAGCTCTCATGATGATCTTCTAGTATCCCATAGTGTGCTAAAGATAGCTCATGAGGCCATGATTGCTAAGGTAACATCTAGTGAGCCTCATGTGGATACTAGCACTACTTCTAGTCAAAATAGTATATTGCCATGTGCTAGTCCTTGTAATTCATCTACTCACAATGTTGGTACATCTTGTGATGAATTGCTTTCCTTGCCTTGTTGCTCTAACGATGGAGCTTATACTTCCTCTAGTACTTGTGTTGAGACTAACCATGTAGAGGAAATCAAAGAGCTCAAGGCCCAAGTCACTTCTTTGAAGAAAGACTTGGAAAAGTGTCATGAAGGGAAGGCCACACTCAACAATATCTTGAGTGTGCAAAAATCCCCCAATGACAAAGGTGGACTTGGATTCAACTCCAACAAGAAGAAGAAGTCAAAGTTGAACAAGAAGAAGGGCCAAGAACAAGTCAAGAATTCAGCCAAGATTGTTTGCTTCAAGTGCAAATTCAAAGGGCATCATGTTAGATCTTGCCCATTGAAGAAGAAGGCCATTAGTGTCAAGCAACAAGGGAAGAGGGCACAAGTTCAATCACATGCTCAACCTCTAGTTGAAGAAAGGTCGCTTCCCAAGAAGACTCAAGTTAATGCTTCTCAAGTTGACAAATCAAGTGAGAAGAAAGTGAAGAGTAGACGTTGCTACCTATGCCGTGAGAAAGGTCACCTCGCTTCTTCATGCACTAGTGGTAACTTATCCAACCCAATTATTGTTGATGATGTCTATTCTCTTGGGAAGGATAAGGTTGGCAATGTGGTTGCCAAGTTTGTTGGTACTCAAAGTGGTTTGAAGCAAAGAACCATTTGGGTAGCCAAGCCTATTGTGACTAACCTCTTAGGACCCAACTTGGTTGGGGACCAACTAGCTCAAACTTGATCAATAGGTGTTGTTGGAGGGCATTGGAGACTTGGCTTCATTATGAAGAATTAAGGGGACTTCATCACTCTTATTGTCTCAAGCCAAGTCAATTGAATCATCAAGTTTATTCTTATATCCAATGTGCCTCCTTGCGGTAACTTGTACTTAAAATTGCTTACATTGAAAGTTACTTGCCCCCTTGCATGTTTTGGTTTTGTTCCTTGCATGTGTTTGTATATGTTGTGATTCCAACTTGCTTATCTTGAGCAATCAAGTATGTGTGTGTTGGTTTGCACACCATGTACGTGTGTGTCGTGCGTTGAGCCTTTATGCTTCTTGTTTGTATCCTAGTTGGCTCGTGTGAGAGATTAATGGAACATCCCATTTTGGGGGAGTGATGTGCTTTGTGCACCTCACAATCCTATAAATGTGTGTACATGAGGAATACCATCTAGTATTGATATTACAAGATTATCTAGTCGCTAGGTGGTATATCTCTCATGAGAAATTCAAATTCTAAATAGTCCATTAATTATCTCTTGTTTGTTCCTCTTATTGCCTCTTGTTAAGTTCTTATTGGTATCACATTATGGGGGAGTAATATGCTAAGTGCATATTACAAGCCTAGAAAATGTGTACATTTGAGATATTGTCACCTAGAATTGATATTGTAGATTATCTTGTTCCTAGGTGGCATGTTAGCTCTACAAGTTGCAATTTGCTTTTGTTTGGAGTGAAGATGATGTCGGATATCCTTGCTATCTACCACCGGGAATTATTTCCAAATACTTCTTGTCTTTTGACAATTGGTAATCACTTATGTGTGGTAGAATTTAATTGATCATCTTTACATTGGCTTTTGTTTTTATTTGCCTTTTCTCTTGCCAAGGTTTGTGTCAACTCCCGTTGTCTTCCGTACCACTTGTGGATCTTGTTTATTTCTTGTTCTTGTCTAGTGTTTTCTAGATATAGTGAAAGTGGTGATCCCACCTTGTGCATTTTGTATTCAAAAGCAAATTCTCTATAATGCACAACTCGTGGGGGAGCTATCCTATTTTCTTTAGAACACTCTTCTTGTGATCCTTATCAAGTGTGGTTTGGTGGAAGGCAAGTCCGTTTTCTTTTGGTACTTGTGCCATCATGAAACTTTGTTGAGAGCTTGGTTTGTTTGGAACCATCCTCTCTTTGGGAGTTTGACATCTTTAATTTAGTGTGTATCAATGGATATCTCATTCCTTGATGTATATTTAATGATATCTTCCAAGTGATGATTTCTCCATTTGGTATCCTTTTCACTTGGCATTTCTTTGTCTTTTGGTTTCGGGTTTTGAAAGTCTTGAGCATGCATATTTACTTCATGTATTCTATTTGGCATGCTTTCTTTCTTTGACTCAATATATAGGGGAAACTCCACCTAGTCTCAATTGGATGAGATGTGCATGAAATTCATTTCCATATCTATATGCACATATTTATGTGGAGTTTGTCCTATGTATTGGTGTTTCTAACTATTTGGTCCCAATGAGTTTGGGTACCGTTTAGTTTGTGTTGTTCTTGTAGGAACGGTTGGAGATGCATTCGATGCTCGGCTCACTCACAAGGAAGGTGTTGTCACCATGTGCTTATTGGAGTCAAGCTAGGATGATCAATGAACTACTATCTACCTTCAATCGGTATCTACTACATCCTTCCAATGATATCTCGGTAACAAGTATCTATTCATGCTTTCTCCTCTTGCATTCAACCTTGTGTAGGTTGCATCTTGGCATGATATTCATTTCATATCTTGTGATACTTGTTTCCTTTCTCAAAGCATCCCAACGATGATCTCTTGTTGCTAGTTGTGATTCCTTTGATGGATGTGTGTTTGGACTTCATTTATATACAATAAGACCATATCTAGCCATAGTGCTATGCTTTCAAGCAAATATCGTATTGGTATATTTATGACTTCCTTGTGGATATCTTGTTCCTTCGTGTTGTAACTATTTCGGGTGTACATCCTTCTTTGTAGATATATATATCATCATGATTTCGTCTACATAGAACCTTATACACTTGAGAGAAATTACATCTCTAGTTGATATCCTTTCTTTCACGTCCACCTTGTCTTTCTTATGTTATTTCTTTGGTGGCTCCGTGAAAGCTTTTGCCTTGAGTGCGTGTCCTCTATCGTTGCATCTTGATTGCACTCTTGTGTGGTGAAGATTATTTTCCTCTTGCTTATCTTTACGAGGTTTTTGCCATCTTAATTGGTATCCCTCGTCTTGATGAGCCTCCCCTCATCTATCTTCACCACGGGTTGTCACAAGCATAGGTTCTCTTTTGCTTATTAGTAAGCTTGTGAACCCATTTGCCAGTTGTGTGTGGGAATGATAGGCCTTGCACCGTGTGCCTCATTCTTTCAAGACTATGTTGATGCTTAATGCTCATCCTAATTTTAGTCTTCTCAAGTGCTTCGCCATGACTCACACACATCATTTTGGTTGAGCCTATTCTTAAGTTGCCTCTTTTACATGTTGCTCAACCATGTGCTTGTTGCAAGCGCTAGGCTTTGTTTCCTATATGCTCACTTGCACTGGATGTGAGTTTCTATTGATTTTGGGGGAGCTATGATCCTATTTTGTGCACTTTGTATTCAAATACAAAAATTCTTATGTGTGCACAAATCATGGGGAGCTTCTCTAGTTTCTTTAGAACACTCCTTTGCGCTTTTCATAATATCTTTATTCTTGTGGCATGTAGGATCATTGGTCTAGTTGGTTCAATTGATATCCGTTGATTGCTTGCTTCAATTGGTATCTTCTGATTGCCTGTGTCTCTCTTTGTTATGTCTTTGTGGCATATCTTTCTATTGCAATCTTTGGGCATCAATATAGTTTGTCTTCCTCCAAGTATTGGCAGTTGGATATGTGTATTGCATTCCACTCTCTTGTTGAGAAATACACAATTTATGGAGGACCACAATTTATATTGGCCTTCTAAGCTTTTCGCCCATTTTGGCAATCGATGCCAATGGGGGAGAAGTTCCAGAGAGTTTTGTGGAGTAGCTTTGGTTTTTGTTTCCTTAGCATTTGCATCTCATTTGCATGCATTATTGGTTGGTGCATTGCATGGTGATGCATAATTCCTTGTATAAACTCTCTTGAAAGTGATTGGCATCAATTACCAAAATGGGGGAGATTGAAAGGACATGCGGTGCCTCCATGTGTAGTTTTGGTAATTGATGACAATCTCTATGGACTAATGGTTGCCTTGAGTTATATTTGAAGGGTTTGCCCATAGGCTTTTCTTGGATTCCATTTGTTGGTTTTAATGAGAGTTTGTGATGACCAAGGTGCTATTAAGGAATTATCCAAAGATTGGTCATATGAGTGTTGAGCTTATTGCAAACATGTCTTGAAGAAGAAGGTTGTGTGATCATTCATGTTTACCTTCAATACATCATCCAAATGAAGAGAGTTGCAAAGATTCAAGGTTGATCAAGACTAAGTCAAGAGTGAATCAAGTTGATCAACTCACAAAGCAAAGAAGATGTGCCGAGAGGTATCAAGTGATCCCATGGTATGGTAAGCATTGTCCATTGCACTTTATGTACTAACCCATGGTCTATGTGAGAGTTGTATGTGGGGTTAGGTACGTATCCATGGGCTTGCGTCAAGAGGGAGATATCATACAACCCATGGAAAGGATGACATCAAGTGGTGATCGCCATCAAGATTGCCGTGTGCAAGTTCAAGTGGAGCATCACGAAGAGATCAAGTGCTTGAATCTTGCCATCCATTGTGGTGTCAATGGACTTGTGAAGATGTGCCGGAGAGTGGCTCACCCATAGTGAACTATGGGGGAGCAATCATCTAGTCTTCATCGAGCCAACGCAATCAGGAAAGGTGGTCCAACTTGAGGGAGTCAAGATCGTCTTCATCTAGCTCAAGTAGACCATGTGCAAGGCAAAGGTTTGCCCTTGATAGGTTTTCTATTTTACCGGTCTCGTGGTGGTAGTTGGGAGACCGAGTTATAGGATCGTTTGCCGTACTATCAAGGGGGGCTCTCAAGTTGGTAGCTTGATCGTATCGTTAGTAGAGAGCTCAAACCATTGCATCCTTGCATCATGTTTCTTGGTTCTTGTTTGGTTATATTTGTGAGTCTTAGAGCTTATGGTCATCTTGATGACAAGCTTGAGTTCATCCAAAACGGAGTTCGCATGCGTCTTCTATGATGTTTTCGGTGTTGGAGGTTTTACCGGTCTTATCCGATGAAGGGTTCTCACCATTTTCTTATGGGACTTTTCTCATTTGCTTATTCTTGATATTTCTATCAATATTGTGTTAGCCCATGTCGTTAGCTTTCCAACAAACTTGGTTTCATTGAATTCAGAGTCCGTTTGCAAAACTTGTGGCTGTTTCGGTAAAGGCTGCAGCGGTACTACCGCTCTAGAGCGGATGTAATTTTTTACTACCGCTCCAGAGCGGTACTACCACGGCTCCTGAGCAGTAGTACCGCTCCATAGCATTACTACCGTGTCTCCTAAGCGGTAGTACCGCTCCGGACCAAAAACTCGTGTTTTCTCTCTCATTGGGCTGTTTTGATCGTGCTGAGCGGTAGTACCGTTCCTCCAAGCGGTAGTACCGCTTGTGCACGACGTGAACACATAACGGTTGGATTCGGGAGGTCCTATAAAAGGGGGTCTTCTTCCCCAATGAACCTTATCCTTTGAGCTCGTGTTCTTCCCCCATTGTTGACCTTCTTCGAGCTTGCTAACTCTCAATCCCTCCATGGATTCTTGCTAGTTCTTGAGGGAAAAGAGAGAGGAGATCTAGATCCACGTTTCCACCAATCACTTTATCCTCTATGTGAGGGGAACCCCTTGGATCTAGATCTTGGAGTTCTTCGTGTTCTTCTTTCGTTCTTCCTCTCATTTTCCTCCCTAGCATTAGTTGCTTTGGTGGGATTTGGGAGAGAAGGACTTGGGTACTCCGTGTGCCCTTGCCATTGCATTTGGTGCATCGGTTTGAGTTCTCCACGGTGATACGTGGAAGTGAAGTTTGAGAAGCTTATTACTCTTGGGTGTTTGGGCACCCTAGAGCTTGTTCCTCTTGGGTGCCTTGGTGCCCTAGATGGTTGGTGGTGTTCAGAGCTCAATCATTGTGGTGTAAAGCTCCGGGCAAGCGTCGGGGTCTCCAATTAGGTTGTGGAGATCGCCCCGAGCAATTTGACGGGTTCGGTGACCGCCCCCAAGGGTCGCCATTTGTATGGGTTCGGTGACCGCCCTCAAGGGTCCCTTAGTGGAATCACGGCATCTTGCATTGTGCGAGGGCGTGAGGAGATTACGGTGGCCCTAGTGGCTTCTTGGGGAGCATTGTGCCTCCACACCGCTCCAAACGGAGATTATCATCCGCAAGGGTGTGAACTTCAGGATACATCGTCGTCTCCGCGTGCCTCGGTTATCTCTTACCCGAGCCCCTTTACTTATGCACTTTACTTTGTGATAGCCATATTGTTCTTTGTCATATATCTTGCTATCACATAGTTGCTTATCTTGCTTAGCATAAGTTGTTGGTGCACATAGGTGAGCCTAGTTGTTGTAGGTTTTTTGCTTGACAAATTAACCGCCCTGTTTATTCCGCATTTATTCAAGCCTCTACCGTAATTATTTTAAAACGCCTATTCACCCCCCCTCTAGGCGACATCCACGATCTTTTAGGTTTGATCATGTTTTTCTTTTGAGAGAGGTTTTAGTCAACGGGTCTGCAACATTCAGATCCGTATGTATTTTGCAAGTCTCTAGGTCATATTGTAAATGCTGCTTCCACGTTCCATTTGGAGCTATTCCAAATGGTCGCTCCACTATACGTATCCGGTTTGCTACTGAGAGTCATTCGGATAGGTGTTAAAGCTTGCATCGACGTAACCCTTTACGCCGAACTCTTTATCACCTCCATAATCGAGAAACATGTCCTTTATTTACTCCATGGAAAATTTTGACCGCTGTCCAATGATCCATTCCTAGATCATTCTTGTACCCCTTGACTGACTCATGGCAAGGCACACTTCCGGTGCGGTACACAGCATAGCATACTATAGAGCCTACGTCTGAAGCATAGGGGACGACCTTCGTCCTTTCTGTCTCTTCTGCCGTGGTCGGGTTTTAACTCTTAACTTCATACCTTACAACTCAGGCAAGAACTCCTTCTTTGACTGATCCATCTTGAACACCTTCAAGATCATGTCAAGGTATGTGCTCATTTGAAAGTACCATTTAGCGTTTTTGATCTATCCTCATAGATCTTGATGCTCAATGTTCAAGCAGCTTATTCCAGGTTTTCTATTGAAAAATACCTTTCAAACAACCCTATATGCTTTCCAGAAATTCTACATCATTTCTGATCAACAATATATCAACAACATATACTCATCAGAAATTCTATAGTGCTCCCACTCACTTCTTTGGAAATACAAGTTTCTCATAAACTTTGTATAAACCCAAAATCTTTGATCATCTCATCAAAGCGTACATTCCAACTTCAAGATGCTTACTCCAGTCCTTAGAAGGATTGCTAGAGCTTTGCATATTTGTTAGCGTTCTTCAGGATTGACAAAACCTTCTGGTTGTATCACATACAACCTTTCCTCAAGGATATCATCGAGGAAACAATGTTTTTGCATCCTATCGGCAAGATTTCATAAAACATGCAGTAATTGCTAATTCCAACAGACTCTTAGCATCGCTACGAGTGAGAAAGTCTCATCGTAGTCAACTCCTTGAACTTGTCGGAAAACATCTTTACGACAAGTCGAGCTTTCTTAATGGTGATACTTACCATCATTGTATGTCTTCCTTTTAAAATCCGTTTGTACCCAACGGCCTTACGACCATCAAGTATTTCTTCCAAAGTCATGGATCCTCTCTTGGATTTTATGGCCTCGAGCCATTCATCGGAATCCGGGCCCACCATCGCTTCTCCATAGCTCGTAGGTTCATTGTTGTCTAGCAACATGACCTCTAAGACAGGATTGCATACCACTCTGAAGTAGTACGCGTCCTTGTCGACCTACGAGGTTCGGTACTGACTTGATCCGAAGCATCATGATCACTATCATTAGCTTCCACTGCAATTGGTGTAGGTGCCACATGAACAACTTCCTGTGCCCTGCTACACACTGGTTGAAGTGATGGTTCAATAACCTCATCAAGTCTCCACCATCCTCCCACTCAATTCTTTCTAGAGAAACTTTTCCTCGAGAAAGGACCTGTTTCCAGAAACAATTACTTTTGCTTCCGGATCTGAGATAGGAGGTATACCCAACCATTTTGGGTATCCTATGAAGATGTATTTATCTGTTTTGGGTTCGAGCTTATCACGATGAAACTTTTTCACATAAGCGTCGCATCCCCAAACTTTCAAGAAACGACATCTTAGGTTTCTCTAAACCATAGTTCAAACGGTGTCGTCTCAACGGAATTACGTGGCGCCCTATTAAAGTGAGTGCGGTTGTCTCTAATGCCTAACCCATGAACGATAGTGGTAATTCGATAAGAGACATCATGGTATGCCCCATATCCAATAGGGTGCATCTATGATGTTCGGACACACCATCACATTATGGTGTTCCAGGCGGTGTTAGTTGTGAAACAATTTCCACAATGTCTTAATTGCGTGCCAAAGCTCGTAACTCAGATACTCATCTCTATGATCATATCATAGACATTTTATCCTCTTGTCACGATGATCTTCAACTTCACTCTAACATTACTTGAACCATTCAATAATTCAGACTTGTGTTTCATGAAGTAAATATACAGTATCTACTCAAATCATCCGTGAAGTAAGAACATGACGACATCCACTGCGTGCGTCAGCACTCATTGGACTGCACACATCAAAATGTATAACTTCCAACAAGTTGCTTTCTTGTTCCATCTTACTGAAAACGAGGCTTTTCAGTCATCTTGCCCATGTGGTATGATTTGCATGTCTCAAGTGATTCAAAATCAAGTGAGTCCAAACGATCCATCTGCATGGAGTTTCTCCATGCGTATATACCAATAGACATGGTTCGCATGTCCCAAACTTTTCAAAACGAGTGAGTCCAAAGATCCATCAACATGGAGCTTCTTCATGCGTTTTATACCAATATGACTTACATGACAGTGCCACAAGTAGGTGGTACCATCATTACTATCTTTTGGCATGAAAATGTGTATCACTACGACCGAGATTCAATAAACCATTCTTTTAGGTGCAAGACTGACGGTGTCCTGGACTAGGGGGTACTCAATGCGTCGTCTCCCGATCAGTTGGATTGGGCCGAGGACCCCCATGGTCGTATACTCATGGGCCAGTCCGGACAGCTGCCGCATACAAGGAAGAATCCACAAGACTTGGCGATCAAGAAAAGGACTCCACCCCCACTGGTGTATTCGGCTAGGACTCATGTTATCCTAGGCCTCTGGTGCATTATATAAACTGGGGCCAGGCTAGTCGATAGACATATACAACAACAATCATACCATAGGCTAGCTTCTAGGGTTTAGCCTCTATGATCTCGTGGTAGATCAACTCTTGTAATACCCATATCATCAATATCAATCAAGCACGAGTAGGGTTTTACCTCCATCGAGAGGGCCCGAACCTGGGTAAACATTGTGTCCCTTGCCTCCTGTTACCATTGATCCTAAGACGCACTGCTTGGGACCCCCTACCCGAGATCCACCGGTTTTAACACCGACATTGGTGCTTTCATTGAGAGTTCCGCTGTGTGATCGGCAAAAGGATCAATGGCTCGACTGCAGGTCAACTGCAACGTCAGCTTCTTCGTTACCAGCTCCACTGGTCACCTTGGCTTGACCGAGGACTGCGCCCTACCTCCGATCGTCATGTTCGGATGGAGGCCTTCAACAACAACAACTCCGATCTCTATCAAGATCATGGAGGAGTCATCCATGGAGCTCGGGGGCTCAACGTCAACATTGCCCTCAGGCGACCGTGCTGTTTTTGTGGACAACAAACTTGTATCCGCCGCCACCGCCTCCTCGAGTGTCGCCTAAACGATTACTTCGGTGAAATTATGCGGAATTAAGTCTACAACAACCCTGCAAAAATTTCGTCAAGTTCCTATGGAGGAATCTCTGGCAATCTCCGATATACGGGAGCCCTGTTGAATCTGGACGAGAATCCGAACGAGTTTAGGGTGTGGTATCCAGCATCTAGCTCGGATGTCCTTTGGAGGATCCAACCGTTGATTTGCTGCGGAATTCCCATATCTACCACCTGCCAAACATTCAGCTCGATCCGACCGTCCAAACTCCGGGAAACTTCCGATTAGTGCATCACTTTTTGGATCTGTTTTCTGTGCGAGAACGAATCCGACCCGAATTCATCTTCTTTATGAACGGGATCTCGTGCATCCTTTTTGAAGGAAGTTTTCGTATGGGGTGTTCTGTTTTATTCTCAAACACATCCCAGTAGTATTAAAAGTATTCTTGCAATACAAACTTCACCGTCGCGCCGGTGTCAAACCAGCCTGACAACATTACTCCACGGCGGCCGACCTGCGTTAGACACGTCGTCACTTTGTTGAGCCGAGCTCAATTTCTTCGGATCATCATCTCGGCCAGCCGAACAATAGTTCGGCATTGCGAAGGATAAATCGTCACCAACATCACCGCCCCACGGATTACACGGAGCGGGCACACCTGCATCGCCACACGGTCACTACATCAAGCCGGCATCGACCGCGTCACGACCTGCATCGCTGGACCGGGGGCTTCATCATCTCTTCATCAACCTACTCCGGAGACTTCGGCGTCGCTGGCCGACCAGCTCCGTCACATTAGCTAGACCGAGGGCTTTGCCTCGGCGAGCCAACCTTTGCCAGCATCGCCATGTCATTGCTTTATCGCCCATCAGGCGATAGGTGTGCGGATCGAGTCCCAATTTTGGGAATCACCTTTCTTCAGATTGCTACAACAAATAAGCCAGGTGCTATTAATCCTAGTATTTTTGCTTATTAGGGTTCATTTTTCCCAATGAATTATTACTCTGGTTTGTCCATCATATGTACGTAGGTCTATCAAATGGTGGCCGCATTAACAACGGTCACATGGTGGTTCGGTCATTTTCCGTACATAGTCCGGCGAACGCCACATCCGGAACTCGAACCGACCTGTGAATTCAGGCATTGCCATGCCTTTACCGCATCACGCCGCCGCCCTGCATCGACATTGACTTCGGCGCCAGGCCATATTTCTTTTATTACTCACTCTGCATAAATTATTTGTTATACAATGATTTTTTTATTACTATTATCTCCAGTTTGCACTATTTTTTGTGCACAGGAAAATGATCCAGCCGGACTATATCCTTTGGCGTCACCTCGGCTAGACGGGGGGCTTCGGCAACACTTCATTACCCCATGCCGGGGACTTCGGCATCACCCTGCCGTCCTGCATTGACCGTGCTATCTCACCACTTCGGAGTGCCGAGCTCTTTGCTCCGCCACCTCGGGACCGGCTCTGGGATGGAACCTTGTCCCGCATCAAGCTCGGACCGCGTCATCAATACCGAACACATTAACCAGCTAAGTTGTCTTCATGCTCAAAGCTTTAAAGTTTTAACTTGTGTTTGGCTCGGCGAAGCATTATACTTTTTTGGAAAAAAGTTGCTTGTAAAAATTTCCTTGTCCAAACTTTGTTTATGACGCGCAAATTCAAATACCCCGTTTACTTGGGGGCTTCCTTCATGAAGCTTTTTCCTCTTGCATATGATTATACTTGTATGGCTTCGTTCCTTGTTCGTGTATTACGCCACAATATGCACCATATTAACTTAAGCAATTTTCAAGCTGGGTTGCCTGGCTCCTGTGCTTACCCCTACGTTCCTGATTGTTCGGCTAGGGAGTAAAGGGAGCACCTCTGCGATTGTCACAATTGGGTCAACCGAGCCGGACCTCAGACTGGGTGAAGCCGAAAGCTAGCGCTCTTATTGTTTTCAATCATGGTCGGCACACAACGGAACTCATGAGTACAAAAAATCTATTGCACAAGTCTCATAATAACAATGAGCACCGAAGAAAGGTATCGGTGGGGGTACTATTTTCTTCGAAGATGCTTCTTACTCTTCGCAGTAATATAGCATAAGTTCCCTGAGCGCGCTTTGTCTATTACAGCCTTATGGCCTGATTGCCTGGTTATTGGAAACACCGTCGATATTCTCGACAGATGGAGTACATAAAACTTTGCAGTCCTTGACCGAAGAGGGAGAAGTCGACGGTCGGTTAAGACGCGCTTAAAGTTCGGTTGAACATAGATATGATATAAGTACTTCGGTACATGCAATCATTCTTTTACCCAAGTCACTTGGGGGCTCTTAAATTTATATGAGCCGTTTTATGATAAATGTTTTTCTTCTTAGTCGTTGCAAACTTTTTATTATTATTTATCACTCCTTTTTTCAACACAAGTGTGCGGTCACTAGCGGGGAGCCTAATTTCTCTCTCAAAGCCGCTAGAGTTTAGTTTGCTAAACTGGCCTAGTAAGCCGTGGGCTGACCCGCTTGAAGTTTTGAGATAGGATGTGTCATGTTAAAGCACGGCAGAAGCATCTTTTTTTCTAAAGTCCAATTTTTGGATTGGCACCGAACACTTGATCTAGTTTGGACATTAACCTTTTGAATAAGTTTTTTGTCTTTTCGAGCCGATGGCACTTCTAAACTATGTTATCAGCACAAGTCTCGTAGTGCAACGTCGGACACCTTTAGAGATTCGGCAAAAACATTCTCGAATATTGCTATATATGCATCGGTTTCGAATTGTGTCTTCGGTCAATAGTTGGGTTGCCCGGCTCCTGCGCTTGCCTCCTATGTTCCGCTTTGTTCGGCTAGGTGTGCAAAGGGAGAACCACTGCGATTGTGCTTCCAGCTCACATGGTTAAGCACCTCAGTGGAGAAAGCCGAAAACTGACTGTCACAATAAGCGTAAACTGGTCGGCGATCCGACGACAGCGTCAAACGACGGGCCATTCATAACAATGGCCGAAGTGTTTACGGCTTGACCTTGACTGTCGCCGAACACTACCGGGGCTATTAACTGGACTCCCAAACTAAATCCTCGATATTTTGCTCTTACATTGGAGCTGAGGTTTCATGATCATGCTTAGCATGACAACCCAAAGAAAGGAACCGATAGCGGGACTATTTTCTTTGGAAGACATTTCTTCTATTAAACAGTAATATAACATGTCTCTCTGCGTACCTTTGTTTATAAAACCGTATGGCCAGATTGCCTTGTTTGTTGTAAATCTTTGCCCTCATAAAAGCTTTATAAAGTAGGACAAACACTCCTTGTTTGTTGTAAACAGTAATATAACATCTTTGCCCTCATAAAATCTTTGCCTTGTTTCTTCTATTAAACAGTAATATAACATGTCTCTCTGCGTACCTTTGTTTATAAAACCATATGGCCAGATTGCCTTGTTTGTTGTAAATCTTTGCCCTCATAAAAGCTTTATAAAGTAGGACAAACACTCCTCGGCTATTGGCCGAGGAGGTGGAAGCCGATGGTCGGTCAACAAAGTTTTGTACAATGCGGATCTGAGCATTAATGACGTAAAGTACTTGGATACATAGAGTCATTACACATAATTTGTGATTTTACTATGGATATTGATCCTTAATTCGGCCTCTCATGCCTGCATTAAGGCTCGGGGGCTACAGGGCTTCGGGCTTATTATTTACAAATATTAAAGGGGCACATCGATCCCCTGATCTGGTGTTGCCACCCGACCAGTGTCTCGGGGGCTACTGCATTGCCTGTTCTATGCAGAAAATTTTAAGTGCAATATAGTTTCCGAGGAGATTTTGATCCTCAGGTTGGTCGGCCACACCCAACCTGAGTCTCGAGGACTGAGCACGCCACTTTTTGTGTCCCGAAGTATTCTGCCGAGCTAGGACTTGATCCTCAGACCGATTTTGCAAATCAACCTGAGTCTCAGCGGCTACGGGGATCAACGGTCTTATGTCATCCTTCATGTGCATCTCGGGTTTTAGACCGATACCCACCTTGAGGGCTACTGGCTATGTATCTCGGCAGAGAATAAATTGCACCAATCAAAAATATTGACAAAAAGCAGCCCATAACCGAGGTTCTTAACCACCTCGGAAGCAGTTCAGCATATAGCTCGGAAGCAAGTGGCTGGCTCCTTAGAGGGCATTTCCGGCATTAAGCTCGGCTAAACTCCTTCAACTTTTTTGGACCAAGATGATCTATGATATCTTGGATATAGTCCGGCGTTGGAGCTGGGACATAGTCCGGCGTTGGAGTTCGGATAAATTTCGGCGTTGGAGCTCGAAAGCAGTCCGGCATTGGTACTCGGCTGCAAGAGATACCTTGAATGCAGTCCGGCGTTAGAGCTCGGACGCAAGAGGACACTGCCTCCCGGGAACAACTTCGAACCCGAGGTGTGGCATAAAAATAATAAGGCATTGATAAAGGCCGGAAACTTAAAGGGGCTCCTCGGATACCCGACGTATAAACTCGTCGAATGCAATTCGGCGATCCTCAAGATAGAAGATGAGAAGATTTGTTGAACCAGTTTTCAAGACCGGCAACCGAAGATGAAGAACAGTTCGGAAGAATCGAGGAGCGTCCCTAACTTGAAGACCGGTTCAGGGGGCTACTGACGGTGTCCTGGACTAGGGGGTACTCAACATGTCGTCTCCTGATCAGTTGGATTGGGCCGAGGACCCCCATGGCTGTATACTCATGGGCCAGTCCGGACAGCTCCCGCATACAAGGAAGAATCCACAAGACTTGGCGACCAAGACAAGGACTCCACCCCCACCGGTGTATTCGGCTAGGACTCATGTTATCCTAGGCCACTGGTGCATTATATAAACCGGGGCCAGGCTAGTCGATAGACATATACAACAACAATCATACCATAAGCTAGCTTCTAGGGTTTAGCCTCTCTGATCTCGTGGTAGATCAACTCTTGTAATACACATATCATCAATATCAATCAAGCAGGAGTAGGGTTTTACTTCCATCGAGAGAGCCCAAACCTGGGTAAACATTGTGTCCCTTGCCTCCTGTTACCATTGATCCTAAGACGCACTTCTTGGGACCCCCTACCCGAGATCCGCCGGTTTTAACACCGACAAAGACCATTGAAGGTATTATTCAAATAAATAGAGTAACCATTATTCTCCTTAAATGAATAACCGTATTGCGATAGACATAATCCAATCATGTCTATGCTCAAGGCAAACACCAAACAACAATTATTTAGGTTTAACACCAATCTTGATGGTAGAGGGAGCGTGCGATGCTTGATCACATCAACCTTGGAAACACTTCCAACACATATCGTCAGCTCACCTTTAGCTAGTCTCCGTCTATTCCATAGCTTTTATTTTGAGTTACTAACACTTAGCAACCGAATCGGTATCTAATACCCTGGTGCTACTAGGAGTACTAGTAAAGTACACATTAACATAATGTATATCTAATATACTTCTGTCAACCTTGCCTGCCTTCTTATCTACCAAGTATCTAGGGTAATTCTGCTCCAGTGGCTGTTCCCCTTATTACAGAAGCACTTAGTCTCGGGTTTGGGTTCAACCTTGGGTTTCTTCACTGGAGCAGCAGCTGATTTGCCGTTTCATGAAGTATCCCTTCTTGCCCTTGCCCTTCTTGAAACTAGTGGTTTCACTAACCATCAACAATTGATGCTCCTTCTTGATTTCTACTTTCGCGGTGTCGAACATCACGAATAGCTCAAGGATCATTATATCTATCCCTGTTAAGTTATAGTTCATCACGAAGCTCTAGTAGCTTGGTGGCAATGTCTTTGGAGAAACATCACTATCTCATCTGGAAGATTAACTCCCACTCGATTCAAGTGATTGTCGTACCCAGACAATCTGAGTACAAGCTCAACGATTGAGATCTTCTCCCTCAGCTTGTAGGCTAGAAAACTCGTCGGAGGTCTCATACCTCTTGACGTGGGCACGAGCCTGAAATCCCAATTTCAGCTCTTGGAACATCTCATATGTTCTGCGACATTTCAAAAATGTCTTCGGTGCCTCAATTCTAAACCATTTAACATTACCGAACTATCATGTAGTCATCAAAACGTGTATGTCAGATGTTCGCAACATCCACAGACCACGTTCGAGGTCCAGCACACCGAGCGGTGCATTAAGGACATAAGCCTTCTACTGTCCGCATAATTGCTACCATCAACTTTCAACTATATTTTCTCTAGGAACATATCTAAAACAGTAGAACTAAAGCGCGAGCTATGACATAATTTGCAAAGGGCTTTTGACTATGTTCAGGATAATTAAGGTCATCTAATGAACTCCCACTCAGATAGACATCCCTCTAGTCATCTAAGTGATTACATGATCCGAATCAACTAGGCCGTGTCCTATCATCACGTGAGACGGACTAGTCATCATCGGTGAACATCTTCATGTTGATCGTATCTACTATACGACTCATGCTCGACCTTTCGGTCTCTTGTGTTACGAGGCCATGTCTGTAAATGCTAGGCTCGTCAAGTCAACCTAAGTGTTTCGCGTGTGTAAATCTGGCTTACACCCGTTGTATGTGAATGTTAGAATCTATCACACCCGATCATCACGTGGTGCTTCGAAACGATGAACTTTTGCAACGGTGCACAGTTAGGGGGAACACTTTCTTGAAATTTTAATGAGGGATCATCTTATTTACTACCATCGTTCTAAGCAAATAAGATGCATAAACATGATAAACATCACATGCAATCAAAAGGTGACATGATATGGCCAATATCATTTTTCTCCTTTTGATCTCCATCTTCGGGGCTCCACGATCATCATCATCACCGGCATGACACCATGATCTCCATCATCATGATCTCCATCATCATGTCTTCATGAAGTTATCTCGCCAACTATTACTTCTACTACTATGGCTACCGGTTAGCAATAAAGTAAAGTAATTACATGGTGTTGTTCAATGACACGCAGGTCATACAATAAATAAAGACAACTCCTATGGCTCCTGCCGGTTGTCATACTCATCGACATGCAAGTCTCCTATTACAAGAACATGATCAATCTCATACATCACATTCTTTTGGCCATATCACATCACATAGCATACCCTGCAAAAACAAGTTAGACGTCCTCTAATTATTGTTTGCATGTTTTACGTGGCTGCTATGGGTTTCTAGCAAGAACGTTTCTTACCTACGCAAAACCCACAACGTGATATGCCAATTGCTATTTACCCTTCATAAGGACCCTTTTCATCGAATCCGTTCTGACTAAAGTGGGAGAGACTGGCACCCGCTAGCCACCTTATGCAACAAGTGCATGTCAGTCGGTGGAACCTGTCTCACGTAAGTGTACGTGTAAGGTCGGTTCGGGCCGTTCATCCCAGAATACCGTCGAAACAAGATTGGACTAGTAACGGTAAGCATATTGAACAAAATCAATGCCCACAACTACTTTGTGTTCTACTCGTTCAAAGAATCTACGCAATAGACCTAGCTCATGATGCCACTGTTGGGGAACGTAGCAGAAATTCAAAATTTTCCTACGAGTCACCAAGATCTATCTATGGAGAGACTAGCAACGAGGAGAAGGAGAGTGCATCTACATACCCTTGTAGATCGCTAAGCGGAAGCGTTCAAGAGAACGGGGTTGAAGGAGTCGTACTCATCGTGATCCAAATCACCGGAGATCCTAGTGCCGAACGGACGGCACCTCCGCGTTCAACACACGTGCAGCCCGGTGACGTCTCCCATGCCTTGATCCAGCAAGGAGAGAGGGAGAGGTTGAGGAAGACTCCATCCAGCAGCAGCACAATGGCGTGGTGGTGATGGAGGAGCGTGGTAATCCAGAAGGGCTTCGCCAAGCACCGCGAGAGACAAGGAGAAAGAGAGGTAGGGCCGCGCCAGGGAGAGGTGGAAACTCTTATCTCTGGCAGCCCAAAACCTCAAGTATATATAGGGGAGAGGGAGGGGGTGTTGGGGAACGTTGCAGAAAATAAAAAATTTCCTACGGTTTCACCAAGATCCATCTATGAGTTCATCTAATCAACGAGTGATAGGAGTGCATCTACATACCTTTGTAGATCGCGAGCGGAAGCGTTCAAGAGAACGGGGTTGATGGAGTCGTACTCGTCGTGATCCAAATCACCGATGACCAAGTGCCGAACGGACAGCACCTCCGCGTTCAACACACGTACGGAGCGGATGACGTCTCCTCCTTCTTGATCCAGCAAGAGGGAAGGAGAGGTTGATGAAGATCCAGCAGCACGACGGCGTGGTGGTGGATGCAGCAGAGTTCCGGCAGGGCTTCGCCAAGCAACTATGGGAGGAGGAGGTGTAACAAGGGGAGAGGGAGGCGCCAAGACTTCAGGGTGCGGCTGCCCTCCCTCCCCCCTCCTTTATATAGGCCCCCAGGGGGGGCGCCGGCCCTAAATATGGGATCTCTAGGAGGGGCGGCGGCCAAGGGGGGTGGAGTGCCCCCCAAGGCAAGTGGAGGCGCCCCCTCCCCTAGGGTTCCCAACCCTAGGCGCAGAGGGGGCCCAGGGGGGGCGCACCAGCCCACCAGAGGCTGGTCCCCTCCCCACTTCAGCCCACGGGGCCCTCCGGGATAGGTGGCCCCACCCGATGGACCCCCGGGACCCTTCCGGTGGTCCCGGTACAACACCGGTGGACCCCGAAACTTTCCCGATGGCCGAAACTCGACTTCCCATATATAATTCTTTATCTCTGGACCATTCCGGAACTCCTTGTGACGTCCAGGATCTCATGCGGGACTCCGAACAACTTTTGGTTTGCTGCATACTCATATTCATTCAACCCTAGCGTCACCGAACCTTAAGTGTGTAGACCCTACGGGTTCGGGAGACACGTAGACATGACCGAGACGGCTCTCCGGTCAATAACCAACAGCAGGATCCGGATACCCATGTTGGCTCCCACATGCTCCTCGATGATCTCATCGGATGAACCACGATGTGGAGGATTCAATCAACCCCGTATACAATTCCCTTTGTCAATCGGTACGTTACTTGCCCGAGACTCGATCGTCGGTATCCCAATACCTCGTTCAGTCTCGTTACCGGCAAGTCACTTTACTCGTACCATAATGCATGATCCCGTGACTAGACACTTGGACACTTTGAGCTCATTATGATGATGCATTACCGAGTGGTCCCAGAGATACCTCTCCGTCATACGGAGTGACAAATCCCAGTCTCGATCCGTGTCAACCCAATAGACACTTTCGGAGATACCTGTAGTGCATCTTTATAGTCACCTAGTTACGTTGTGACGTTTGGTACACCCAAAGCACTCCTACGGTATCCGGGAGTTACACGATCTCATGGTCTAAGGAAAACATACTTGACAATGAAAAAGCTCTAGCAAAACGAACTACACGATCTTGTGCTATGCTTAGGATTGGGTCTTGCCCATCACATCATTCTCCTAATGATGTGATCCCGTTATCAATGACATCTAATGTCCATAGTCAGGAAACCATGACTATCTGTTGATCAACAAGCTAGTCAACTAGAGGCTCACTAGGGACATATTATGGTCTATGTATTCACACGTGTATTACGATTTCCGGATAATACAATTATAGCATGAATAAAGACAATTATGATGAACAAGGAAATATAATAATAATCCTTTTCTTATTGCCTCTAGGGCATATTTCCAACAGTCTCCCACTTGCACTAGAGTCAATAATCTAGTTACATTGTGATGAATCAAACACCCATAGAGTTCTGGTGTTGATCATGTTTTGCTCGCGAAAGAGGTTTAGTCAACGAATCTGCGACATTCAGATCCGTATGTACTTTGCAAATATCTATGGCTCCATCTTGAACATTTTCACGAATGCAGTTGAAACGACGCTTGATGTGTCTGGTCTTCTTGTGAAACCTGGGCTCCTTAGCAAGGGCAATAGCTCTAGTGTTGTCACAGAAGAGTTTGATCGGCCCCGACGCATTGGGTATGACTCCTAGGTCGGTGATGAACTCCTTCACCCAAATTGCTTCATGCGCTGCCTCCGAGGCTGCCATGTACTCCGCTTCACATGTAGATCCCACCACGACGCTCTGCTTGCAGCTGCACCAGCTTACTGCTCCACCATTCAACATATACACGTATCCGGTTTGTGACTTAGAGTCATCCAGATATCTGTCGAAGCTAGCGTCGACGTAACCCTTTACGACGAGCTCTTCGTCACCTCCATAAACGAGAAACATGTCCTTTGTCCTTTTCAGGTACTTCAGGATATTCTTGACCGCTGTCCAGTGTTCCTTGCCGGGATTACTTTGGTACCTTCCTACCAAACTTACGGCAAGGTTTACATCAGGTCTGGTACACAACATGGAATACATAATAGATCCTATGGCTGAAGCATAGGGGATGACACTCATCTCTTCTTTATCTTTTGCCGTGGTCGGGCATTGAGCCGAGCTCAATCTCACACCTTGCAATACAGGCAAGAACCCTTTCTTGGACTGATCCATTTTGAACTTCTTCAAAATTTTATCAAGGTAGGTGCTTTGTGAAAGACCTATGATCAGGCGTCTTGATCTATCCCTTTAGATCTTGATGCCTAATATGTAAGCAGCTTCTCCAAGGTCCTTCATTGAAAAACACTTATTCAAGTAGGCCTTAATGCTGTCCAAAAGTTCTATATCATTTCCCATCAAGAGTATGTCATCTACATATAATATGAGAAATGCTACAGAGCTCCCACTCACTTTCCTATAAACGCAGGCTTCTCCATAAGTCTGCATAAACCCAAACGCTTTGATCATCTCATCAAAGCGAATGCTCCAACTCCGAGATGCTTGCACTAGCCCATAAATGGATCGCTGGAGCTTGCATACTTTGTTAGCATTCTTAGGATCGACAAAACCCTCCGGCTGCATCATATACAGTTCTTCCTTAAGATGCCCGTTAAGGAATGCCGTTTTGACGTCCATCTGCCATATCTCATAATCATAGTATGCGGCAATTGCTAACATGATTCAGACGGACTTCAGCTTTGCTACGGGAGAGAAAGTCTCATCGTAGTCAACCCCTTGAACTTGCCGATAACCCTTAGCGACAAGTCGAGCCTTATAGATAGTAATATTACCATCCGTGTCCGTCTTCTTCTTAAAGATCCATTTGTTTTATATCGCTCGCCGATCATCGGGCAAGTCTTTCAAAGTCCATACTTTGTTTTCATACATGGATTCTATATTGGATTGCATGGCTTCAAGCCATTTGTTGGAATCTGGGCCCGCCATCGCTTCTTCATAGTTCGAAGGTTCACCGTTGTCTAACAACATGATTTCCAGGACAGGGTTGCCATACCACTCTGGTGTGGAACGTGTCCTTGTGGACCTACAAAGTTCAGTAGCAACTTGATCCAAAGTACCTTGATCATCATCATTAATTTCCTCTCCAGTTGGTGTAGGCACCACAGGAACATTTTCCTGAGCTGCACTACTTTCCGGTTCAAGAGGTAGTACCTCATCGAGTTCTACTTTCCTCCCACTTACTTCTTTCGAGAGAAACTCTTTTTCCAGAAAGGATCCATTCTTGGCAACAAAGATCTTTCCCTCGGATCTTAAGTAGAAGGTATACCCAATGGTTTCCTTAGGGTATCCTATGAAGACACATTTTTCCGACTTGGGTTCGAGCTTTTTAGGTTGAAGTTTCTTGACATAAGCATCGCATCCCCAAACTTTTAGAAACGACAGCTTAGGTTTCTTCTCAAACCATAATTCATACGGTGTCGTCTCAACGGATTTAGATGGAGCCCTATTTAAAGTGAATGTAGCTGTCTCTAGAGCGTATCCCCAAAATGATAGCGGTAAATCGGTAAGAGACGTCATAGACCGCACCATATCCAATAGAGTGCGATTACGACGTTCGGACACACCATTATGCTGAGGTGTTCCAGGCGGTGTGAGTTGTGAAACGATTCCACATTTCCTTAAGTGTGTACCAAATTCGTGACTTAAATATTCTCCTCCACGATCTGATCGTAGGACTTTATCTTTCGGTCATGTTGATTCTCTACCTCATTTTGAAATTCCTTGAACTTTTAAAAGGTCTCGGACTTGTGTTTCATCAAGTAGACATACCCATATCTACTCAAGTCATCAGTGAGAGTGAGAACATAACGATATCCCCCGCGAGCCTCAACGCTCATTGGACCGCACACATCGGTATGTATGATTTCCAATAAGTTGGTTGCTCGCTCCATTGTTCCGGAGAATGGAGTCTTGGTCATTTTGCCCATGAGGCATGGTTCGCATGTGTCAAATGATTCATAATCGAGAGACTCTAAAAGTCCATCAGCATGGAGCTTCTTCATGCGCTTGACACCAATGTGACCAAGGCGGCAGTGCCACAAGTATGTGGGACTATCGTTATCAACTTTACATCTTTTGGTATTCACACTATGAATTTGTGTAACATTACGTTCGAGATTCATTAAGAATAAACCATTGACCATCGGGGCATGACCATAAAACATATCTCTCATATAAATAGAACAACCATTATTCTCGGATTTAAATGAGTAGCCATCTCGTATCAAAACAGATCCAGATACGATGTTCATGCTCAAACTTGGTACTAAATAACAATTATTGAGGTTTAAAACTAATCCCGTGGGTAAATGTAGAGGCAGCATGCCGACGGCGATCACATCGACCTTGGAACCATTCCCGACGCGCATCATCACCTCGTCCTTCGCCAGTCTCCGCTTATTTCCGCAGCTCCTGCTTTAGTGTTGCCGGCCTTCTTGTCCGCTAAGTATTTGGGGCAGTTCCGCTTCCAGTGACCCTTCCCTTTGCAATAAAAGCACTCAGTCTCAGGCTTGGGTCCATTCTTTGACTTCTTCCCGGCAACTGGCTTACCGGGCGCGGCAACATCCTTGCCGTCCTTCTTGAAGTTCTTCGTACCCTTGCCCTTCTTGAACTTAGTGGTTTTATTGACCATCAACACTTGATGTTCTTTCTTGATTTCTACCTCTGCTGACTTCAGCATTGAAAATACTTCAGGAATAGTTTTCACCATCCCCTGCATATTGTAGTTCATCACAAAGCTCTTGTAGCTCGATGGGAGCGACTGAAGATTCTGTCAATGACCGCCTCGTCTGGGAGGTTAATGTCCAGCTGGGACAGGCGGTTGTGCAACCCAGACATTTTGAGTATGTGCTCACTGACAGAACTATTTTCCTCCATCTTACAACTATAGAACTTGTTGGAGACTTCATATCTCTCGACCCGGGCATGAGCTTGGAAAACCATTTTCAGCTCCTCGAACATCTCATATGCTCCGTGTTGCCCAAAACACTTTTGGAGTCCCGGTTCTAAGCTGTAAAGCATGCCGCACTGAACGAGGGAGTAATCATCAGCACATGACTGCCAAGCGTTCATAACGTCTTGGTTTTCTGGGATGGGTGCTTCACCTAGCGGTCCTTCTAGGACATATGCTTTCTTGGCAGCTATGAGGATGATCCTCAGGTTTCGGACCCAGTCCGTATAGTTGCTGCCATCATCTTTCAGCTTGGTTTTCTCTAGGAACGCGTTGAAGTTCATGTTGACACGAGCATTAGCCATTTGATCTACAAGACATATTTTGCAAAGATTTTAGACTAAGTTCATGATAATTAAGTTCATCTAATCAAATTATTTAATGAACTCCCACTCAGATTAGACATCCCTCTAGTCATCTAAGTGTTACACGATCCGAGTCGACTAGGCTGTGTCCGATCATCACGTGAGACGGACTAGTCATCATCGGTGAACATCTCCGTGTTGATCGTATCTTCCATACGACTCATGTGCGACCTTTCGGTCTCTGTGTTCCGAGGCCATGTCTGTACATGCTAGGCTCGTCAAGTTAACCCTAAGTGTTTTTGCATGTGTAAAGCTGTCTTATACCCGTTGTATGTGAACGTAAGAATCTATCACACCCGATCATCACGTGGTGCTTCGAAACGACGAACTTTAGCAACGGCGCACAGTTAGGGGAGAACACTTTCTTGAAATTGTTATAAGGGATCATCTTATTTACTACCGTCGTTCTAAGTAAACAAGATGCATAAACATATTAAACATCACATGCAATTATATAGTAGTGACATGATATGGCCAATATCATATAGCTCCTTTGATCTCCATCTTCGGGGCTCCATGATCATCTTCGTCGCTGACATGACACCATGATCTCCATCATCATGATCTCCATCATCGTGTCTCCATGATGTTGCTCGCCAACTATTACTTCTACTACTATGGCTAACGATTTAGCAATAAAGTAAAGTAATTACATGGCGTTAAATCATTGACACACAGGTCATACAATAATTAAGACAACTCCTATGGCTCCTGCCGGTTGTCATACTCATTGACATGCAAGTCGTGATTCCTATTACAAGAACATGATCTCATACATCGCAATATATCATTCATCATTCATCACAACTTTTGGCCATATCATATCACAAGACAATTGCTGCAAAAACAAGTTAGACGTCCTCTAATTGTTGTTGCATCTTTTACGTGGCTGCAATTGGGTTCTAGCAAGAACGTTTTCTTACCTATGAATAACCACAACGTGATTTTGTCAACTTATATTTACCCTTCATAAGGACCCTTTTCATCGAATCCGCTCCAACTGAAGTGGGAGAGACAGACACCCGCTAGCCACCTTATGCAACTAGTGCATGTCAGTCGGTGGAACCTGTCTCACATAAGCGTACGTGTAAGGTCGGTCCGGGCCGCTTCATCCCACAATACCGCTGAAGCAAAATAAGAATAGTAGCGGCAAGCAAGTTGACAAGATCTACGCCCACAACAGATTTGTGTTCTACTCGTGCAATAGAGAACTACGCATAGACCTAGGTCATGATGCCACTATTGGGGAACGTTGCAGAAAATAAAACACTTCCTATGGTTTCACCAAGATCCATCTATGAGTTCATCTAATCAACGAGTGATAGGAGTGCATTTACATACCTTTGTAGATCACGAGCGGAAGCGTTCAAGAGAACGGGGTTGATGGAGTCATACTCGCCATGATCCAAATCACCGATGACCAAGTGTCGAACGGACAGCACCTCCGCGTTCAACACACATATGGAGCGGATGACGTCTCCTCCTTCTTGATCCAACAAGGGGGAAGGAGAGGTTGATGAAGATCCAGCAGCAGATGGCGTGGTGGTGGATGCAGCAGAGTTCCGGCAGGGCTTCGCCAAGCAACTACGGGAGGAGGAGGTGTAGCAAGGGGAGAGGGAGGCGCCAAGACTTCAGGGTGAGGCTGCCCTCCCTCCCCCCTCCTTTATATAGGCCCCAAGGGGGGCGCCGGCCCTAGAGATGGGATCTCTAGGGGGCGGCCAAGGGGGGTGGAGTGCCCCCCAAGGCAAGTGGAGGCGCCCCCTCCCCTAGGGTTCCCAACCCTAGGCGCAGAGGGGTCCCATGGGGGGCGCACCAGCCCACCAGGGGCTGGTCCCCTCCCCACTTCAGCCCACGGGGCCCTCCGGGATAGGTGGCCCCACCCGGTGGACCCCCGGGACCCTTCCGGTGGTCCCGGTACAACACCGGTGGACCCCGAAACTTTCCCGATGGCCGAAACTCGACTTCCCATATATAATTCTTTACCTCCGGACCATTCCGAAACTCCTCGTGACATCCGGGATCTCATCCGGGACTCCGAACAACTTTCGGTTTGCTGCATACTCATATTCATTCAACCCTAGCGTCACCGAACCTTAAGTGTGTAGACCCTACGGGTTCGGGAGACACGTAGACATGACCGAGACGGCTCTCCGGTCAATAACCAACAGCGGGATCTGGATACCCATGTTGGCTCCCAAATGCTCCTCGATGATCTCATCGGATGAACCACGATGTCGAGGATTCAATCAACCCCGTATACAATTCCCTTTGTCAATCGGTACGTTACTTGCCTGAGACTCGATCGTCGGTATCCTAATACCTCGTTCAGTCCCGTTACTAGCAAGTCACTTTACTCGTACAGTAATGCATGATCCCGTGACCAGACACTTGGTCACTTTGAGCTCATTATGATGATGCATTACCGAGTGGGCCCAGAGATACCTCTCCGTCATACGGAGTGACAAATCCCAGTCTCGATCCATGTCAACCCAATAGACACTTTCGGAGATACCTGTAGTGCATATTTATAGTCACCCAGTTACGTTGTGACGTTTGGTACACCCAAAGCACAACTACGGTATCCGGGAGTTACACGATCTCATGGTCTAAGGAAAAGATACTTGACATTGAAAAAGCTCTAGCAAAACGAACTACACGATCTTGTGCTATGCTTAGGATTGGGTCTTGTCCATCACATCATTCTCCTAATGATGTGATCCCGTTATGAACGACATCTAATGTCCATAGTCAGGAAACCATGACTATCTGTTGATCAACGAGCTAGTCAACTAGAGGCTCACTAGGGACATATTATGGTCTATGTATTCACACGTGTATTACGATTTCCGGATAATACAATTATAGCATGAATAAAGACAATTATCATGAACAAGGAAATATAATAATAATCATTTTATTATTGCCTCTAGGGCATATTTCCAACAGGGGGTTGCGCCCCCCTCTAGGGTTCCCACCCCAAGGGGTGCGGCAGCCCCAAACCCATCTAGGGTGGCGGCCAAGGGGGGGGAAGTGGGAAAACTTCCCCCTCAAGTAAGGTGGGTGCGCCCCTTCCCAAAACCCTAGGTGCCTTGGGCCCTTGTGGGGGCGCACCAGCCCACCTGGGGCTGGTCCCCTCCCACACTTGGCCCATGCTGCCCTTTGGGGCTGGTGGCCCCATTTGGTGGACCCCCGGGACCCTCCCGGTGGTCCCGGTACATTACCGATAACACCCGAAATTTTCTGGTGACCAAAACAGGACTTCCCATATATAAATCTTTACCTCCGGACCATTCAAGAACTCCTCGTGACGTCCGGGATATCATCGGGGACTCCGAACAACATTCGGTAACCACATACAAACTTCCTTTATAACCCTAGCGTCATCGAACCTTAAGTGTGTAGACCCTACGGGTTCGGGAACCATGCAGACATGACCGAGACGTTCTCCGGTCAATAACCAACAGCGGGATCTAGATACCCATGTTGGCTCCCACATGTTCCTTGATGATCTCATCGGGTGAATCACGATGTCAAGGACTCAATTGATCATGTATACAATTCCCTTTGTCCAGCGGTATTATACTTGCCCGAGATTCGATCGTCGGTATCTCGATACCTTGTTCAATCTCGTTACCGGCAAGTCTCTTTACTCATTCCATAACACATCATCCCATGATCAACCCCTTGGTCACAGTGTGCACATTATGATGATGTCCTATCGAGTGGGCCCAGAGATACCTCTCCGTTACACGGAGTGACAAATCCCAGTCTCGATTCGTGCCAACCCAACAGACACTTTCGAAGATACCCGTAGTGCACCTTTATAGCCACCCAGTTATGTTGTGACGTTTGGTACACCCAAAGCATTCCTACGGTATCCGGGAGTTGCACAATCTCATGGTCTAAGGAAATGATACTTGACATTAGAAAAGCTTTAGCATACGAACTACACGATCTTTGTGCTAGGCTTAGGATTGGGTCTTGTCCATCACATCATTCTCCTAATGATGTGATCCCGTTATCAACGACATCCAATGTCCATGGTCAGGAAACCGTAACCATCTATTGATCAACGAGCTAGTCAATTAGAGGCTTACTAGGGACATGGTGTTGTCTATGTACCCACACATGTATCTAAGTTTCCTATCAATAGAATTATAGCATGGATAATAAATGATTATCATGAACAAGGAAATATATTAATAATAACTAATTTATTATTGCCTCTAGGGCATATTTCCAACACCCCCTGCCCCCGTATATAAAGGAGCAAGGGGGGAGGCGGCCGTCCTAGGGAGGAGGCGTGCCAAGGGGGGAGTCCTACTCCCACCGGGAGTAGGACTCCTCCTTCCCTTGTTGGAGTAGGAGAGAAGGAAAGAGGAGGAGAGGGAGAAGGAAAAGGGGGCTGCACCCCTTGTCCAATTCGGACCAGAGGGGGGGCGCAGGCCTCCTTCCTTTTGGCCTCTCTCCTCTATTCCCGTATGGCCCAATAAGGCCCATATACTCCCCGGCGAATTCCCGTAACTCTCCGGTACTCCAAAAAATACCTGAATCACTCGGAACCTTTCCAAAGTCCAAATATAGTCGTCCAATATATCGATCTTTACATCTCAACCATTTCGTGACTCCTCTTCATGTCCCCGATCTCATCCAGGACTCCAAACTCCTTCGGTACATCAAAACTTATAAACTCATAATATAACTGTCATCGAAACCTTAAGCGTGCGGACCCTACGGGTTCGAGAACAATGTAGACATGACCGAAACACGTTTCCGGTCAATAACCAATAGTGGAACCTGGATGCTCATATTGGCTCCCACATATTCTACGAAGATCTTTATCGGTCAAACCGCATAACAACATACGTTGTTCCCTTTGTCATCGGTATCTTACTTGCCCGAGATTCGATCGTCGGTATCTCAATACCTAGTTCAATCGCGTTACTGGCAAGTCTCTTTACTCATTCCGTAATACATCATCCCGCAACTAACTAATTAGTTGCAATGCTTGCAAGGCTTATAGTGATGTGCAATACCGAGTGGGCCCAGAGATACCTCTCTCACAATTGGAGTGACAAATCCTAATCTCGAAATACGCCAACTCAACATGTACCTTCGGAGACACCTGTAGAGCACCTTTATAATCACCCAGTTACGTTGTGACGTTTGGTAGCACACAAAGTGTTCCTCCGGTAAACGGGAGTTGCATAATCTCATAGTCACAGGAACATGTATAAGTCATGAAGAAAGCAGTAGCAACATACTAAATGATCGTGTGCTAAGCTAATGGAATGGGTCAAGTCAATCACATCATTCTCCTAATGATGTGATCCCGTTAATCAAATGACAACTCTTTTGTCCATGGCTAGGAAACTTAACCATTTTTGATTCATGAGCTAGTCAAGTAGAGGCATACTAGTGACCACTATCTTTGTCTATGTATTCACACATGTATTATGTTTCCGATTAATACAATTCTAGCATGAATAATAAACATTTATCATGAAATAAGGAAATAAATAATAACTTTATTATTGCCTCTAGGGCATATTTCCTTCAGTCTTCCACTTGCACTAGAGTCAATAATCTAGTTCACATCAGCATGGGATTCAACACCAATATTCGCATCTGTATATGATTAATACCCATAGTTCACATCGTCATGTGATCAACACCCAAAGGGTTTACTAGAGTCAATAATCTAGTTCACATCGCTATGTGATTAACACCCAAAAGAGTACTAAGGTATGATCATGTTTTGCTCGTGAGAGAAGTTTAGTCTACAGGTCTGTCACATTCAGAGCCATGTGTATTTTGCAAATATTTTATGTCTTCAATTCTCTACACGGAGCTACTCTAGCTAATTGCTCCCACTTTCAATATGTATCCAGATTGAGACTTAGAGTCATCTGGATCAATGTAAAAGTTTGCACCGATGTAACTTTTACGACGAACTCTTTTATCACCTCCATAATCGAGAAACATCTCCTTAGTCCTCACTAAGGATATTCTTGACCGTTGTCCAGTGATCTACTATTAGATCAAAATTGTATTCCTTTGCCAAACTCAGAGCAAGGTATACAATAGGTCTGATACACAGCATAGCATACTTTATAGAACCTCTGACTGAGGCATGGGGAATGACTTTTCATTCTCTTTCTATTTTCTGCCGTGGTCGGGATTTGAGTCTTACTCAATTTCACACCTTGCAACACAGGCAAGAACTCCTTCTTTGACTGTTCCATTTTGAACTACTTCAAAATCTTATCAAGGTATGTACTCATTGAAAAAACTTATCAAGCGTCTTGATATATCTATATAGATCTTGATGCTCAATGTGTAAGCAGCTTCACCGAGGTCTTTCTTTGAAAAACTCCTTTCAAACACTCCTTTATGCTTTCCAGAAAATTCTACATCATTTCCAATTAATAATATGTCATTCACATATACTTATCAGAAAGGCTGTAGTGCTCCCACTCACTTTCTTGTAAATACAGGCCTTTCCAAAAGTCTATATAAAACCATATGCTTTGATCAACTCATCAAAGCGTATATTCCAACTCCAAGATGCTTGCACAAGTCCATTGATGGATCGCTGGAGCTTGCACATTTTGTTAGCACTTTTAGGATTAACAAAACCTTCTGGTTGCATCATATACAACTCATCTTTAAAAAATCCATTAAGGAATGCAGTTTTGACATCCATTTGCCAGATTTCATAAAATGTGGCAATTGCTAACATGATTCAGACAGACTTAAGCATCGATACGAGTGAGAAAATCTCATCATATTCAACACCTTGAACTTGTCGAAAAAACCTTTCACAACAAGTCGAGCTTTGTAGATAGTAACACTACTATCAGTGTCCGTCTTCCTCTTGAAGATCCATTTATTTTCTATGGCTTGCCGATCATCGGGCAAGTTCACTAAAGTCCATACTTTGTTCTCATACATGGATCCCATCTCAGATTTCATGGCCTCAAGCCATTTCGCGGAATCTGGGCTCATCATCGCTTCCTCATAGTTTGTAAGTTTATCATGGTCTAGTAACATGACTTCCAGAACAGGATTACCGTACCATTCTAGTGCGGATCTTACTCTGGAAGACCTACGATGTTTTTGTAGTAACTTGATCTGAAGTTTCATGATCATCATCATTAGCTTCCTCACTAATTGGTGTAGGAATCACTGGAACTGATTTCTGTGATGAACTACTTTCCAATTCAGGAGAAGGTACAATTACCTCATCAAGTTCTACTTTCCTCCCACTCACTTCTTTCGAGAGAAACTTCTTCTCTAGAAAGGATCCATCTTAGCAACGAATAACTTGCCTTCGGATCTGTGATAGAAGGTGTACCCAATAGTTACCTTTGGGTATTCTATGAAGACGCACTTCTCCGATTTGGGTTCGAACTTATCAGGTTGAAACTTTTTCACATAAGCATCGCAGCCCCAAACTTTAAGAAACAACAGCTTAGGTTTATTGCTAAACCATAGTTCATACGGTGTCATCTCAATGGATTTAGATGGTGCCTTATTTAACATGAATGCAGCTGTCTCTAATGCATAACCCCAAAATGATAGTGGTAAACCGATAAGAGACATCATAGATCGCACCATATCCAATAAAGTGCGGTTACGACATTCGGACACACCATAATGTTGTGGTGTTCCATTTGGCGTGAGCTGTGAAACTATTCTGCATTGTTTTATATGAAGGCCAAACTCGTAACTCAAATATTCTTCTCCACAATCAGATCGTAGAAACTTTATTTTCTTATTACGATGATTCTTCACTTCACTCTGAATTTCTTTGAACATTTCAAATGTTTCAGACTTGTGTTTCATTAAGTAGATATACCCATATCTGCTCAAATCATCTGTGAAGGTGAGAAAATAACGATACCCGCCGCGAGCTTCAATATTCATTGGACCACATACATCAGCATGTATGATTTCCAATAAATCAGTTGCTAGCTCCATAGTTCCGGAGAACGGCGTTTTAGTCATCTTGCCCATGAGGCATGGTTTGCAAGCATCAAATGATTCATAACCAAGATATTCCAAAAATCCATCTTTATGGAGTTTCTTCATGCGCTTTACACCGATATGACCCAAACGGCAGTGCCACAAATAAGTTGCACTATCATTATCAACTTTGCATCTTTTGGCATCAATATTATGAATATGTATATCACTACGATCAAGATCCAACAAAATATTTTCATTGGGTGTATGCCAATCAAAGGTTTTATTCATTTAAACAAAACAACAATTATTCTCTGATTTTAAATGAATAACCATATTGCAATAAACATGATCAAATCATATTCATGCTCAACGCAAATGCCAAATAACATTTATTTAGGTTCAACACTAATCCCGAAAGTATAGGGAGTGTGCGACGATGATCATATCAATCTTGGAACCACTTCCAACATACATCGTCACTTCACCCTCAACTAGTTTCTGTTTATTCTGTAACTCCTGTTTTGAATTACTAATCTTTAGCAACCGAACAAGTATCAAATACTCAGGGGCTACTATAAACACTAGTAAGGTACACATCAACAACATGTATATCAAATATACCCTTGTTCAGTTTGCCATCCTTCTTATCCACCAAATATTCAGGGAATTTCCGCTTCTAGCGACCATTTCCTTTGCAGTATAATCACTCAGTTTCAGGCTTTGGTCCAGCTTTGGGCTTCATCGCAGGAGTGACAACTTGCTTGCCATTCTACTTGAAGTTCCCTTTCTTTTCCTTTGACCTTTTCTTGAAATTAGTGGTCTTGTCAATCATCAACACTTGATGCTCTTTTCTTGATTTCTACCTTCGTCGATTTCAGCATCACGAAGAGCTTGGGAATCATTCTCGTCATCCCTTGCATTATAATGTTGGAAATATGCCCTAGAGGCAATAATAAATTAGTCATTATTATATTTCCTTGTTCATGATAATCGTTTATTATCCATGCTATAATTGTATTGATAGGAAACTCAGATACATGTGTGGATACATAGACAACACCATGTCCCTAGTAAGCCTCTAGTTGACTAGCTCGTTGATCAACAGATGGTTACGGTTTCCTGACCATGGACATTGGATGTCGTTGATAACGGGATCACATCATTAGGAGAATGATGTGATGGACAAGACCCAATCCTAAGCCTAGCACAAAGATCGTGTAGTTCGTATGCTAAAGCTTTTCTAATGTCAAGTATCATTTCCTTAGACCATGAGATTGTGCAACTCACGGATACCGTAGGAATGCTTTGGGTGTACCAAACGTCACAACGTAACTGGGTGACTATAAAGGTGCACTACAGCTATCTCCAAAAGTGTCTGTTGGGTTGGCACGAATCGAGACTGGGATTTGTCACTCCATGTAAACGGAGAGGTATCTCTGGGCCCACTCGGTAGGACATCATCACAATGTGCACAATGTGATCAAAGAGTTGATCGCGGGATGATGTGTTACGGAACGAGTAAAGAGACTTGCCGGTAACGAGATTGAACAAGGTATCGGCATACCGACGATCGAATCTCGGGCAAGTACAATACCACTAGACAAAGGGAATTGTATACGGGATTGATTGAGTCCTTGACATCGTGGTTCATCCAATGAGATCATCGTAGAACATGTGGGAGCCAACATGGGTATCCAGATCCTGCTGTTGGTTATTGACCAGAGAACGTCTCGGTCATGTCTGCATGGTTCCCGAACCCGTAGGGTCTACACACTTAAGGTTCGATGATGCTAGGGTTATAAAGGAAGTTTGTATGTGGTTACCGAATGTTGTTCGGAGTCACGGATGAGATCCCGGACGTCACGAGGAGTTCCGGAATGGTCCGAAGGTAAAGATTTATATATGGGAAGTCCTGTTTTGGTCATCGGAAAAGTTTCAGGTTTTATCGGTAACGTACCGGGACCACCGGGAGGGTCCCGGGGGTCCACCAAGTGGGGACCGGCCCCGGAGGGCTGCATGGGCCAAGTGTGGGAGGGGACCAGCCCCAGGTGGGCTGGTGCGCCCCCCCCCCCACAAGGGCCCAAGGCGCCTAGGGTTTGGGGAGGGGGTGCTTCCACCTAACTTGGGGGGCAAGTTTCCCCCCTCCCCCCCCTTGGCCGCCACCCTTAGATGGGATTGGGGCTGACGCACCCCTTGGGGTGGAAACCCTAGAGGGGGCGCACCCCCTTCCCTCTCCCCTATATATACTTGAGGGTTTTGGGGCTGCCAACACATGAGTTTTCACCTCTCCTTGGTGCAGCCCTACCTCTCTCCCTTCTCCTCTCCCGCGGTGCTTGGCGAAGCCCTGCAGGATTGCCACGCTCCTCCACCACCACCACGCCGTTGTGCTGCTGCTGGACGGAGTCTTCCTCAACCTATCCCTCTCTCCTTGCTGGATCAAGGCGTGGGAGATGTCACCGGGCTGTACGTGTGTTGAACGCGGAGGTGCCGTCCGTTCGGCACTAGGATCTCCGGTGATTTGGATCACGACGAGTACAACTCCTTCAACCCCGTTCTCTTGAACGCTTCTGCTTAGCGATCTACAAGGGTATGTAGATGCACTCTCCTTCCCCTCGTTGCTGGTTTCTCCATAGATAGATCTTGGTGACACGTAGGAAAATTTTGAATTTCTGCTACGTTCCCCAACAGTGGCATCATGAGCTAGGTCTATTGCGTAGATTCTTTGCACGAGTAGAACACAAAGTAGTTGTGGGCGTTGATTTTGTTCAATATGCTTACCGTTACTAGTCCAATCTTGTTTCGACGGTATTGTGGGATGAAGCGGCCCGGACCGACCTTACACGTACACTTACGTAAGACAGGTTCCACCGACTGACATGCACTTGTTGCATAAGGTGGCTAGCGGGTGCCAGTCTCTCCCACTTTAGTCGAATCGGATTCGATGAAAAGGGTCCTTATGAAGGGTAAATAGCAATTGGCATATCACGTTGTGTCTTTTGCGTAGGTAAGAAACGTTCTTGCTAGAAACCCATAGCAGCCACGTAAAACAAGCAAACAACAATTAGAGGACGTCTAACTTGTTTTTGCAGGGTATGCTATGTGATGTGATATGGCCAAGAAGAATGTGATGAATGATATGTGATGTATGAGATTGATCATGTTCTTGTAATAGGAATCACCACTTGCATGTCGATGAGTATGACAACCGACAGGAGCCATAGGAGTTGTCTTTATTTATTGTATGACCTGCGTGTCATTGAACAATGCCATGTAATTACTTTACTTTATTGCTAACCGGTAGCCATAGTAGTAGAAGTAATAAGTTGGCGAGACAACTTCATGGAGACACGATGATGGAGATCATGGTGTCATGCCGGTGATGATGATGATCATGGAGCCCCGAAGATGGAGATCAAAAGGAGCAAAATGATATTGGCCATATCATGTCACTATTTGATTGCATGTGATGTTTATCATGTTTATGCATCTTATTTGCTTAAGAACGACGGTAGTAAATAAGATGATCCCTCATTAAAATTTCAAGAAAGTGTTCCCCCTAACTGTGCACCGTTGCGAAAGTTCGTCGTTTCGAAGCACCACGTGATGATCGGGTGTGATAGATTCTTACGTTCACATACAACGGGTGTAAGCCAGATTTACACATGCGAAACACTTAGGTTGACTTGACGAGCCTAGCATGTACAGACATGGCCTCGGAACACAAGAGACCGAAAGGTCGAGCATGAGTCGTATAGTAGATACGATCAACATGAAGATGTTCACCGATGATGACTAGTCCGTTTCACGTGATGATCGTTCACGGCCTAGTTGACTTGGATCATGTAATCACTTAGATGACTAGAGGGATGTCTATCTGAGTGGGAGTTCATTAGATGAACTTAATTATCCTGAACATAGTCAAAAGATCTTTGCAAATTATGTCGTAAGCTCGTGCTTTAGTTCCACTGTTTATATATGTTCCTAGAGAAAATATAGTTGAAAGTTGAAAGTAGCGATTATGCGGACAGTAGAAAGCTTATGTCCTTAATGCACCGCTCAGTGTGCTGAACCCCAAACGTCGTTTGTGGATGTTGCGAACATCGGACATGCACGTTTTGATAACTATGTGATAGTTCAGTTAAATGGTTTAGAGTAGAGGCACCAAAGATGTTTTCGAAACATCGCGGGACATATGAGATGTTTCGAGGGCTGAAATTGGGATTTCAGGCTCGTGCCCACGTCAAGAGGTATAAGACCTCCGACGATTTTCTTAGCTTGCAAACTAAGGGAGAAAAGCCCAATCGTTGAGCTTGTGCTCAGATTGTTTGAGTGCAACAATCACTTCAATCAAGTGGGAGTTGATCTTCCAGATGAGATAGTGATGTTTCTCCAAAGTCATTGCCACCAAGCTGCTAGAGCTTTGTGATGAACTATAACATATCAAGGATAGATATGATGATCCTTCAGGTATTCGCGATGTTTGACACCGCGAAAGTAGAAATCAAGAAGGAGCATCAATTTTGATGGTTGGTGAAACCACTAGTTTCAAGAAGGGCAAGGGCAAGAAGGGATACTTCATGAACCGACAAATCAGCTGCTGCTCTAGTGAAGAAACCCAAGGTTGAACCCAAACCCGAAACTAAGTGCTTCTATGATAAGGGGAACAGTCACTAGAGCAGAATTACCCTAGATACTTGGTAGATGAGAAGGCTGGCAAGGTCGATAGAAGTATATTGGATATACATTATGTTAATGTGTACTTTACTAGTACTCCTAGTAGCACCAGGGTATTAAGATACCGGTTCGGTTGCTAAGTGTTAGTAACTTGAAATAAAAGGCTTCAGAATAAATGGAGACTAGCTAAAGGTGAGCTGACGATATGTGTTGGAAGTGTTTCCAAGTTTGATGTGATCAAACATCGCACGCTCCCTCTACCATCAAGATTAGTATTAAACCTGAATAATTGTCATTTGGTGTTTGCGTTGAGCATAGACATGATTGGATTATGTCTATCGCAATATGGTTATTCATTTAAGGAGAATAATGGTTACTCTATTTATTTGAATAATACCTTCAATGGTCTTTGTCGGTGTTAAAACCGGCGGATCTCGGGTAGGGGGTCCCAAGAAGTGCGTCTTAGGATCAATGGTAACAGGAGGCAAGGGACACAATGTTTACCCAGGTTCGGGCTCTCTCGATGGAGGTAAAACCCTACTCCTGCTTGATTGATATTGATGACTACATGATAGTTCGGTAATGTTAAATGGTTTAGAATTGAGGCACCGAAGACATTTTTGAAATGTCGCAGAACATATGAGATGTTCCAAGAGCTGAAATTGGGATTTCAGGCTCGTGCCCACGTCAAGAGGTATGAGACCTCCAACGAGTTTTCTAGCCTACAAGCTGAGGGAGAAGATCTCAATCATTGAGCTTGTACTCAGATTGTCTGGGTACGACAATCACTTGAATCGAGTGGGAGTTAATCTTCCAGATGAGATAGTGATGTTTCTCCAAAGACATTGCCACCAAGCTACTAGAGCTTCGTGATGAACTATAACTTAACAGGGATAGATATAATGATCCTTGAGCTATTCGTGATGTTCGACACCGCGAAAGTAGAAATCAAGAAGGAGCATCAATTGTTGATGGTTAGTGAAACCACTAGTTTCAAGAAGGGCAAGGGCAAGAAGGGATACTTCATGAAACGGCAAATCAGCTGCTGCTCCAGTGAAGAAACCCAAGGTTGAACCCAAACCTGAGACTAAGTGCTTCTGTAATAAGGGGAACAGCCACTGGAGCAGAATTACCCTATATACTTGGTAGATAAGAAGGCAGGCAAGGTTGACAGAAGTATATTAGATATACATTATGTTAATGTGTACTTTACTAGTACTCCTAGTAGCACCAGGGTATTAGATACCGATTCGGTTGCTAAGTGTTAGTAACTCAAAATAAAAGCTATGGAATAGACAGAGACTAGCTAAAGGTGAGCTGACGATATGTGTTGGAAGTGTTTCCAAGGTTGATGTGATCAAGCATCGCACGCTCCCTCTACCATCAAGATTGGTTTTAAACCTAAATAATTGTTGTTTGGTGTTTGCGTTGAGCATAGACATGATTGGATTATGTCTATCGCAATACGGTTATTCATTTAAGGAGAATAATGGTTACTCTATTTATTTGAATAATACCTTCAATGGTCTTGCACCTAAAGGAATGGTTTATTGAATCTCGATAGTAGTGATACACATTTTCATGCCAAAAGATATAAGATAGTAATGATAGTACCACTTACTTGTGGCACTGCCATGTAAGTCATATTGGTATAAAACGCATGAAGAAGCTCCATGTTGATGGATCTTTGGACTCACTCATTTTTGAAAAGTTTGAGACATGCAAACCATGTCTATTGGTGTATACGCATGAAGAAACTCCATGCAGATGGATCGTTTGGACTCACTTGATTTTGAATCACTTGAGATATGCAAATCATACCACATGGACAAGATGACTGAAAAGCCTTGTTTTCAGTGAGATGGAACAAGATAGCAACTTGTTGGAAGTAACACATTTTGATGTGTGCAGTCCAATGAGTGATGAGGCATGCAGTGAATATCGTTATGTTCTCACTTCACAGATGATTCGAGTAGATGTTGAGTATATTTACTTGATGAAATACAAGTCTGAATTATTGAATGGTTCAAGTAATTTCAGAGTGAAGTTGAAGATCACTGTGACAAGAGGATAAAATTTCTATGATATGATCATAGAGATGAGTATCTGAGTTACGAGCTTTGGCACGCAATTAAGACTTTGTGGAAATTGTTTCACAATTAATACTGCCTGGAACACCATAGTGTGATGGTGTGTCTGAACATCATAGTTGCACCCTATTGGATATGGTGCGTACCATGATGTCTCTTATCGAATTACCACTATCGTTCATGGGTTAGGCATTAGAGACAACCGCACTCACTTTAATAGGGCACAACGTAATTCCGTTGAGATGACACCGTAAGAACTATGGTTTTGAGAAACCTAAGTTGTCGTTTCTTAAAAGTTTGGGGCTGCGATGCTTATGTGAAAAAGTTTCAGGTTGATAAGCTCGAACCCAAAGCGGATAAAATGCATCTTCATAGGACACCCAAAATAGTTGGGTATACCTCCTAATTCAGATCCGAAAGCAATAGAGATTGTTTCTTGAATCGGGTCCTTTCTCGGGGAAAAGTTTGTCTCGAGAAGTTGAGTGGGAGGATGGTGGAGACTTGATGAGGTTATTGAACCATCACTTCAACCAGTGTGTAGCAGGGCACAGGAAGTTGTTCCTGTGGCACCTACACCAATTAAAGTGGAAGCTTATGATAGTGATCATGAAGCATCGGATCAAGTCACTACCGAACCTCATAGGACGACAAGGACGCGTACTGCTTCGGAGTGGTACGGTGATCCTATCTTGAAGGTCATGTTGCTAGACAACAATGAACCTACGAGCTATGGAGAAGCGATGGTGGGCCCATATTCCGACAAATGGTTAGAAGCCATGAAATCCGAGATAGGATCCATGTATCATAACATGGACTGGAGTAAGCATCTCAGAGTTGGAATATACACTTTGATAAGATGATCAAAGATTTTAGGTTTATACAAGGTTTTATGAGAAACTTGTATTTCCAAAGAAGTGAGTGGGAGCACTATAGAATTTCTGATGAGTATATGTTGTTGACATATTGATGATCAGAAATGATGTAGAATTTTCTGGAAAGCATATAGAGTTATTTGAAAAGTGTTTTTCAATAGAAAACCTGGATTAAGCTACTTGAACATTGAGCATCAAGATCTATGAGGATAGATCAAAAACCGCTTAATGGTACTTTCAAATGAGCATATACCTTGACATGATCTTGAAGGTGTTCAAGATGGATCAGTCAAAGAAGGAGTTCTTTCCTGAGTTGTAAGGTACGAAGTTAAGACTTAAAGCTCGACCACGGCAGAAAGGAGAGAAAGGACGAAGGTCGTCCCCTATGCTTTAGACGTAGGCTCTACAGTATGCTAAGCTAAGTACCGCACCTGATGTGTGGCTTGCCACATGTCTGGCAAGAGGGTACAAAGGTGATCAAGGAGTAGATCACCAGATAGCGGTCAAAATTATCCTTAGAGGAATAAGGATTTGTTTCTCGATTATGGAGGTGATAAAGAGTTCGGCGTAAAGGGTTATGACGATGCAAGCTTAACACCTATCCGAATGACTCTGAGTAGCAAACCGCATACGTATAGTGGAGCGACCATTTGGAATAGCTCCAAGTGGAGCGTGGAAGCAGCATTTACAATATGACCTAGAGATTTGCAAAGTACATATGGATCTGAATGTTGCAGACCCGTTGACTAAAACTTCTCTCACAAGCAAAACATGATCAAACTCCAGAACTCATTGAGTCTTAATCACATGATGATGTGAACTAGTTTAATGACTCTAGTAAACTCTTTGGATGTTGGTCACATGGCGATGTGACGTGTGAGTGTTAATCACATGGCGATGTGAACTAGATTATTGACTCTAGTGCAAGTGGGAGACTGTTGGAAATATGCCCTAGAGGCAATAATAAATTAGTTATTATTATATTTCCTTGTTCATGATAATCGTTTATTATCCATGCTATAATTGTATTGATAGGAAACTCAGATACATGTGTGGATACATAGACAACACCATGTCCCTAGTAAGCCTCTAGTTGACTAGCTCGTTGATTAACCGATGGTTACAGTTTCCTGACCATGGACATTGGATGTCGTTGATAACGGGATCACATCATTAGGAGAATGATGTGATGGACAAGACCCAATCCTAAGCCTAGCACAAAGATCGTGTAGTTCGTATGCTAAAGCTTTTCTAATGTCAAGTATCATTTCCTTAGACCATGAGATTGTGCAACTCCCGGATACCGTAGGAATGCTTTGGGTGTACCAAACATCACAACGTAACTGGGTGACTATAAAGTTGCACTACAGGTATCTCCGAAAGTGTCTGTTGGGTTGGCACGAATCGAGACTGGGATTTGTCACTCCGTGTAAACGGAGAGGTATCTCTGGGCCCACTCAGTAGGACATCATCATAATGTGCACAATGTGATCAAAGAGTTGATCGCGGGATGATGTGTTACGGAACGAGTAAAGAGACTTGCCAGTAACGAGATTGAACAAGGTATCGGCATACCGACGATCGAATCTCGGGCAAGTACAATACCGCTAGACAAAGGGAATTGTATACGGGGTTGATTGAGTCCTTGACATCGTGGTTCATCCGATGAGATAATCGTGGAACATGTGGGAGCCAACATGGGTATCCAGATCCTGCTGTTGGTTATTGACCGGAGAACATCTCGGTCATGTCTGCATGGTTCCCGAACCCGTAGGGTCTACACACTTAAGGTTCGATGACGCTAGGGTTATAAAGGAAGTTTGTATGTGGTTACCGAATGTTGTTCGGAGTCCCAGATGAGATCCTGGACGTCACGAGGAGTTCTGGAATGGTCCGGAGGTAAAGATTTATATATGGGAAGTCCTGTTTTGGTCACCGGAAAAGTTTCGGGTTTTATCGGTAATGTACCGGGACCACCGGGAGGGCGGCCACCGGCCCCGGAGGGCTGCATGGGCCAAGTGTGGGAGGGGACCAGCCCCAGGTGGGCTGGTGCGCCCCCCCACAAGGGCCCAAGGTGCCTAGGGTTTGGGGAGGGGGTGCTTCCACCTAACTTGGGGGGCAAGTTTCCCCCCTCTCCCCCCTTGGCCGCCACCCTTAGATGGGATTGGGGCTGCCGCACCCCTTGGGGTGGAAACCCTAGAGGGGGCGCACCCCCTTCCCTCTCCCCTATATATACTTGAGGGTTTTGGGGCTGCCAACACATGAGTTTTTCACCTCTCCTTGGCGCAGCCCTACCTCTCTCCCTTCTCCTCTCCCGCGGTGCTTGGCGAAGCCCTGCAGGATTGCCACGCTCTTCCACCAGCACCACGCCGTTGTGCTGCTGCTGGACAGAGTCTTCCTCAACCTCTCCCTCTCTCCTTGCTGGATCAAGGCGTGGGAGACGTCACCGGGCTGTACGTGTGTTGAACGCGGAGGTGCCGTCCGTTCGGCACTAGGATCTTCGGTGATTTGGATCAGGGCGAGTACGGCTCCTTCAACCCCGTTCTCTTGAACGCTTCCGCTTAGCGATCTACAAGGGTATGTAGATGCACTCTCCTTCCCCTCGTTGCTGGTTTCTCCATAGATAGATCTTGGTGACACGTAGGAAAATTTTGAATTTCTGCTACGTTCCCCAACATATAGTTCATCATGAAGTTCCAGTAACTTGGTGATGGTGACTAGAGAATTCTGCCAATCACTATCTTATCTGGAAGATTAACTCCCACTTGATTCAAGCGATTGTAGTACTCAGATAATCTAAGTACTTGCTCACTAGTTGAGCAATTCTCCTCCATCTTTTAGGCGAAGTATTTGTCAGAGGTCTCATACCTCTTGACACGGGCATGAGTCTAAAATACCAATTTCATCTCTTGAAACATCTTATATGTTCCATGACGTTTCAAAAACGTTTTTGTAGTCCCGGTTCTAAGCCATAAAGCATGGTGCACAAAACTATCAAGTAGTCATCATATTGAGCTAGCCAAATGTTCATAACGTCTGCATCTGCTCCTGCAATAGGTCTGTCACCTAGCGGTGCATCAAGGACATAATTCTTCTGTGCAGCAATGAGGATAAACCTCATATCACAGACCAAGTCTGCATCATTGCTACTAACATTTTCAACTTAGTTTTCTCTAGGAACACATATAAAAACATAGGGAAGCAAAAACATAGGGAAGCAACAACGCGAGCTATTGATCTACAACATAATTTGCAAAATACTACCAGGACTAAGTTCATGATAAATTTAAGTTCAATTAATCATATTACTTAAGAACTCCCACTTAGACAGACATCTATCTAGTCATCTAAGTGATCACGTGATCCAAATCAACTAAACCATGTCCGATCATCACGTGAGATGGAGTAGTTTTCAATGGTGAACATCACTATGTTGATCATATCTACTATATGATTCACGTTCGACCTTTCGGTCTCTGTGTTCCGAGGCCATATATGTATATGCTAGGCTCGTCAAGTTTAACCTGAGTATTCCACGTGTGCAACTGTTTTGCACCCGTTGTATTTGAACGTAGCCTATCACACCCGATCATCACGTGGTGTCTCAGCACGAAGAACTTTCACAACGGTGCATACTCAGGGAGAACACTTCTTGATAATTAATGAGAGATCATCTTAAAATGCTACCGTCAATCAAAGCAAGATAAGATGCATAAAGGATAAACATCAGATGCAATCAATATAAGTGATATGATATGGCCATCATCATCTTGTGCTTGGGATCTCCATCTCCGAGGCACTGTCGTGATCACCATCGTCACCGGCGCGGCACCTTGATCTCCATCGTAGCATCGTTGTCGTTACGCCATCTATTGCTTCTACGACTATCGTGTTGGGGAACGTAGTAATTTCAAAAAAATTCCTACGCACATGCAAGATCATGGTGATGCATAGCAACGAGAGGGGAGAGTGTTCGTCCGCGTACCCTCGTAGACCGTAAGCGGAAGCCTTATGACAACGCGGTTGATGTAGTCGTACGTCTTCACGATCCGACCGATCCAAGCACCGAACGTACGGCACCTCCGAGTTCAGCACACGTTCAGCTCGATGACGATCCTCGGGCTCCGATCCAGCAAAGCTTCGGGGATGAGTTCCGTCAGCACGACGGTGTGGTGACGATGATGATGTTCTACTGGCGCAGGGCTTCGCCTAAGCTCCGCGACGATATGACTGAGGTGGAATATGGTGGAGGGGGGCACCACACACGGCTAAGGAACGATTCGTAGATCAACTTGTGTCTATGGGGTACCCCCTGCCCCCGTATATAAAGGAGGAAGGGGGAGGCCGGCCGGCCCTTGTTGGGCGTGCCAGGAGGAGGAGTCCTCCTCCTAGTAGGAGTAGGACTCCTCCTTTCCTACTCCTACTAGGAGGGGAAGGAAGGGGGAGAGGAGGGGAAGGAAAGAGGGGGGCGCCGCCCCCCCCCCCTCCTAGTCCAATTCGGACCAGAGGGAGAGGGGGCGCGCGGCCCTTCCTGGCCACCCCTCTCTCTTCCCACTAAGGCCCATGTGGCCCATTAACTCTCCGGGGGGGTTCCGGTAACCCTCCGGCACTCCGGTTTTCTCCGAAATCACCCGGAACACTTCCGGTGTCCGAATATAGTCGTCCAATATATCAATCTTTATGTCTCGACCATTTCGAGACTCCTCGTCATGTCCGTGATCACATCCGGGACTCCGAACAAACTTCGATACATCAAAACTTGTAAACTCATAATAAAACTGTCATCGTAATGTTAAGCGTGCGGACCCTACAGGTTCGAGAACTATGCAGACATGACCTAGAACTATTCTCGGTCAATAACCAATAGCGGAACCTGGATGCCCATATTGGTTCCTACATATTCTACGAAGATCTTTATTGGTCAAACCGCATAAGAACATACGTTGTTCCCTTTGTCATCGGTATGTTACTTGCCCGAGATTTGATCGTCGGTATCCAATACCTAGTTCAATCTCGTTACCGGCAAGTCTCTTTACTCGTTCTGTAACACATCATATTATAACTAACTCATTAGTTACAATGCTTGCAAGGCTTAGGTGATGAGTATTACCGAGAGGGCCCAGGGATACCTCTCCGACAATCGGAGTGACAAAAACTAATCTCGAATTATGCCAACCCAACATGTACCTTTGGAAACACCTGTAGAGCACCTTTATAATCACCCAGTTATGTTGTGACGTTTGGTAGCACACAAAGTGTTCTTCCGGTAAACGTGAGTTGCACAATCTCATAGTTGTAGGAACTTTGTATAAGTCATGAAGAAAGCAATAGCAACATACTAAAAGATCAAGTGCTAGGCTAACGGAATGGGTCATGTCAATCACATCATTCTCCTAATGATGTGATCCCATTAATCAAATGACAACACATGTCTATGGTTAGGAAACATAACCATCTTTGATTAATGAGCTAGTCAAGTAGAGGCATACTAGTGAATTTACGTTTGTCTATGTATTCACACGTGTATCATGTTTCCGGTTAATACAATTCTAGCATGAATAACAAACATTTATCATGATATGAGGAAATAAATAATAACTTTATTATGGCCTCTAGGGCATATTTCCTTCAGTCTCCCACTTGCACTAGAGTCAATAATCTAGATTACATAGTAATGATTCTAACACCCATGGAGTCTTGGTGCTGATCATGTTTTGCTCGTGAGAGAGGCTTAGTCAACGGGTCTGCAACATTCAGATCCGTATGTATCTTGCAAATCTCTATGTCTCCCACTTGGACTTGGTCCCGAATGGAATTGAAGCGTCTCTTGATGTGCTTGGTCCTCTTGTGAAATCTGGATTCCTTTGCCAAGGCAATTGCACCAGTATTGTCACAGAAGATCTTCATTGGTCCCGATGCACTAGGTATGACACCTAGATCGGAAATGAACTCCTTCATCCAGACTCCTTCATTTTCTGCTTCCGAAGCAGCTATGTACTCCACTTCACATGTAGATCCTGCTACGATGCTTTGTTTAGAACTGCACCAACTTACAGCTCCACCGTTTAATAAAAACACGTATCCGGTTTGCGATTTGGAATCGTCTGGATCAGTGTCAAAGCTTACATCGATGTAACCGTTTACGACTAGCTCTTTGTCACCTCCATATACGAGAAACATATCCTTAGTCCTTTTTAGGTATTTCAGGATGTTCTTGACCGCTGTCCAGTGATCCACTCCTGGATTACTTTGGTACCTTCCTGCCAAGCTTATTGCTAAGCATACGTCAGGTCTGGTACACAGCATTGCATACATGATAGAGCCTATGGCTGAAGCATAGGGAACATTTTTCATTTTCTCTCTATCTTCTGCTGTGGTCGGGCATTGAGTTTGACTCAACTTCACACCTTGTAGCACACGCAAGAATCCTTTCTTTGCCTGATCCATTTTGAACTTTTTCAAAATTTTGTCAAGGTACGTGCTTTGTGAAAGTCCTATTAAGCGTCTTGATCTATCTCTATAGATCTTGATGCCCAATATGTAAGCAGCTTCACCGAGGTCTTTCATTGAAAAACTTTTATTCAAGTATCCTTTTATGCTATCCAGAAATTCTATATCATTTCCAATTAATAATATGTCATCTACATATAAAATTAGAAATGCTACAGAGCTCCCACTCACTTTCTTGTAAATACAGGCTTCTCCAAAAGTCTGTATAAAACCATATGCTTTGATCACACTATCAAAGCGTTTATTCCAACTCCGAGATGCTTGCACCAGTCCATAAATGGAACGCTGGAGCTTGCACACTTTGTCAGCACCTTTTGGATCAACAAAACCTTCCGACTGCATCATATACAACTCTTCTTCTAGAAATCCATTCAAGAATGCGGTCTTGACATCCATTTGCCAAATTTCATAATCATGAAATGCAGCAATAGCTAACATGATTCGGACGGACTTAAGCATCGCTACGGGTGAGAAAGTCTCATCGTAGTCAACCCCTTGAACTTGTCGAAAACCTTTTGCAACAAGTCGAGCTTTATAGACAGTTATATTACCATTAGCGTCAGTCTTCTTCTTAAAGATCCATTTATTCTCAATGGCTTGCCGATCATCGGGCTAGTCAACCAAAGTCCATACTTTGTTTTCATACATGGATCCCATCTCAGATTTCATGGCTTCTAGCCATTTTGCGGAATCCGGGCTCATCATCGCTTCCTCATAGTTCGAAGGTTCATCATGGTCAAGTAACATGACTTCCAGAATAGGATTACCGTACCACTCTGGTGCGGATCTTACTCTGGTAGACCTACGAGGTTCAGTAGAAACTTGATCTGAAGTTTCATGATCATTATCATTAGCTTCCTCACTAATTGGTGTAGTTGTCACAGGAACTGGTTCTCGTGATGAACTACTTTCCAATAAGGGAGTAGATACAGTTATCTCATCAAGTTCTACTTTCCTCCCACTCACTTCTTTCGAGAGAAACTCCTTCTCTAGAAAGGATCCATTCTTAGCAACGAATGTCTTGCCTTCGGATCTGTGATAGAAGGTGTACCCAATAGTCTCTTTTGGGTATCCTATGAAGACACATTTCTCCGATTTAGGTTCGAGCTTATCTGGTTGAAGTTTCTTCACATAAGCATCGCAGCCCCAAACTTTAAGAAACGACAACTTTGGTTTCTTGCCAAACCACAGTTCATAAGGCGTCGTTTCAACGGATTTTGATGGTGCCCTATTTAACGTGAATGCGGTCGTCTCTAAAGCATAACCCCAAAATGATAGCGGTAAATTAGTAAGAGACATCATAGATCGCACCATATCAAGTAAAGTACGATTACGACGTTCGGACACACCATTTCGTTGTGGTGTTCCAGGTGGTGTGAGTTACGAAACTATTCCACATTGTTTCAAGTGTAGGCCAAACTCATAACTCAAATATTCTCCTCCACGATCAGATCGTAGAAACTTTATTTTCTTGTTACGATGATTTTCCACTTCACTCTGAAATTCTTTGAACTTTTCAAATGTTTCAGACTTGTGTTTCATCAAGTAGATATACCCATATCTGCTCAAATCATCTGTGAAGGTGAGAAAATAACGATACCCGCCGCGAGCCTCAACATTCATTGGGCCACAAACATCAGTATGTATGATTTCCAACAAATCAGTTGCTCGCTCCATAGTTCCGGAGAACGGCGTTTTAGTCATCTTGCCCATAAGGCACGGTTCGCAAGTACGAAGTGATTCATAATCAAGTGATTCCAAAAGTCCATCAGTATGGAGTTTCTTCATGCGCTTTACACCGATATGACCCAAACGGCAGTGCCACAAATAAGTTGCACTATCATTATTAACTCTGCATCTTTTGGTTTCAACACTATGAATATGTGTATCACTACTATCGAGATTTAATAAAAATAGACCACTCTTCAAGGGTGCATGACCTAAAAGATATTACTCATATAAATAGAACAACCATTATTCTCTGATTTAAATGAATAACCGTCTCACATCAAACAAGATCCAGATATAATGTTCATGCTCAACGCTGGCACCAAATAACAATTATTCAGGTCTAAAACTAATCCCGAAGGTAGATGTAGAGGTAGCGTGCCGACCGCGATCACATCGACTTTGGAACCGTTTCCCACGCGCATCGTCACCTCGTCCTTGGCCAGTGCTCGCTTATTCCGTAGTCCCTGTTTCGAGTTGCAAATATTAGCAACAGAACCAGTATCAAATACCCAGGTGCTACTACGAGCTCTAGTTAGGTACACATCAATAACATGTATATCACATATACCTTTGTTCACTTTGCCATCCTTCTTATCCGCCAAATACTTGGGGCAGTTCCGCTTCCAGTGACCAGTCTGCTTGCAGTAGAAGCACTCAGTTTCAGGCTTAGGTCCGCACTTGGGTTTCTTCTCTTGAGCAGCAACTTGCTTGTTGTTCTTCTTGAAGTTCCCCTTCTTCTTCCCTTTGCCCTTTTTCTTGAAACTAGTGGTCTTGTTGACCTGAAGGAAATATGCCCTAGAGGCAATAATAAAGTTATTATTTATTTCCTTATAATCATGATAAATGTTTATTATTCATGCTAGAATTGTATTTACCGGAAACATAATACATGTGTGAATACATAGACAAACAAAGTGTCACTAGTATGCCTCTACTTGACTAGCTCGTTAATCAAAGATGGTTATGTTTCCTAACCATGAACAATGAGTTGTTATTTGATTAACGAGGTCACATCATTAGCAGAATGATCTGATTGACATGACCCATTCCATTAGCTTAGCACCCGATCGTTTAGTATGTTGCTATTGCTTTCTTCATGACTTATACATGTTCCTATAACTATGAGATTATGCAACTCCCGTTTACCGGAGGAACACTTTGGGTACTACCAAATGTCACAACGTAACTGGGTGATTATAAAGGAGTACTACAGGTGTCTCCAATGGTCGATGTTGGGTTGGCGTATTTCGAGATTAGGATTTGTCACTCCGATTGTCGGAGAGGTATCTCTGGGCCCTCTCGGTAATACACATCACATAAGCCTTGCAAGCATTACAACTAATATGTTAGTTGTGATATGATGTATTACGGAACGAGTAAAGAGACTTGCCAGTAACGAGATTGAACTAGGTATTGGATACCGACGATCGAATCTCGGGCAAGTAACATACCGATGACAAAGGGAACAACGTATGTTGTTATGCGGTCTGACCGATAAAGATCTTCGTAGAATATGTAGGAGCCAATATGGGCATCCAGGTCCCGCTATTGGTTATTGACCGGAGACGTGTCTCGGTCATGTCTACATTGTTCTCGAACCCGTAGGGTCCGCACGCTTAAGGTTATGATGACAGTTATATTATGAGTTTATGCATTTTGATGTACCGAAGGTTGTTCGGAGTCCCGGATGTGATCACGGACATGACGAGGAGTCTCGAAATGGTCGAGACATAAAGATTGATATATTGGAAGCCTATGTTTGGACATCGGAAGTGTTCCGGGTGAAATCGGGATTTTACCGGGTTACCGGGAGGTTACCGGAACCCCCCGGGAGCCATATGGGCCATCATGGGCCTTAGTGGAAAGGAGAAAGGGGCAGCCCAAGGGGGCTGCGCGCCTCCCCCCTTCCCCTAGTCCTATTAGGACTAGGAGAGGTGGCCGGCCACCCCTCTCCCTCGTTCCCCCTTGGGAATCCTAGTTGGAATAGGATTGGGGGGGGGAGTCCTACTCCCGGTAGGAGTAGGACTCCTCCTGCGCCTCTCTCTCTTGGCCGGCGCCCCCTCCCCCTTTGGCTCCTTTATATATGGAGGCAGGGGCACCTCTAAACACACAAGTTGACACAAGTTGATCCACGTGATCTATTCCTTAGCCGTGTGCGGTGCCCCCTGCCACCATATTCCTCGATAATACTGTAGCGGAGTTTAGGCGAAGCCCTGCTGCTGTAGTTCATCAAGATCGTCACCACGCCGTCGTGCTGACGAAACTCTTCCCCGACACTTTGCCGGATCGGAGTCCGGGGGTCGTCATCGAGCTGAACGTGTGCTCGAACTCGGAGGTGCCGTAGTTTCGGTACTTGATCGGTTGGATCGTGAAGACGTACGACTATTTCCTCTACGTCGTGTCATCGCTTCCGCAGTCGGTCTGCGTTGGGTACGTAGACAATACTCTCCCCTCGTTGCTATGCATCACATGATCCTATGTGTGCGTAGGAAAAATTTTGAAATTACTACGAAATCCAACAGTTGCATCCGAGCCTAGGTTATTTATGTTGATGTTATATGCACGAGTAGAACACAAGTGAGTTGTGGACGATACAAGTCATACTGCCTACCAGCATGTCATACTTTGGTTCGGCGGTATTGTTGGACGAGACGACCCGGACCAACCTTACGCGTACGCTTACGTGAGACCGGTTCCCTCGACGTGCTTTGCACAGAGATGGCTTGCAGGCGACTGTCTCTCCAACTTTAGTTGAACCAAGTATGGCTACGCCCGGTCCTTGCGAAGGTTAAAACGGAGTCTATTTGACAAACTATCGTTGTGGTTTTGATGCGTAGGTGAGATTGGTTCTTAGTTAAGCCCGTAGCAGCCACGTAAAACAAGCAACAACAAAGTAGAGGACGTCTAACTTGTTTTTGCAGGGCATGTTGTGATGTGATATGGTCAAAGCATGATGCTGAATTTTATTGTATGAGATGATCATGTTTTGTAACCGAGTTATCGGCAACTGGCAGGAGCCATATGGTTGTCGCTTTATTGTATGCAATGCAATCGCGATGTAATGCTTTACTTTATTACTAAACGGTAGTGATAGTCGTGGAAGCATAAGATTGGCGAGACGACAACGATGCTACGATGGAGATCAAGGTGTCGCGCCGGTGACGATGGTGATCATGACGGTGCTTCGGAGATGGAGATCACAAGCACAAGATGATGATGACCATATCATATCACTTATATTGATTGCATGTGATGTTTATCTTTTTATGCATCTTATCTTGCTTTGATTGACGGTAGCATTATAAGATGATCTCTCACTAAATTATCAAGAAGTGTTCTCCCTGAGTATGCACCGTTGCCAAAGTTCGTCGTGCCCAGACACCACGTGATGATCGGGTGTGATAAGCTCTACGTCCATCTACAACGGGTGCAAGCCAGTTTTGCACACGCAGAATACTCAGGTTAAACTTGACGAGCCTAGCATATGCAGATATGGCCTCGGAACACGGAGACCGAAAGGTCGAGCGTGAATCATATAGTAGATATGATCAACATAACGATGTTCACCATTGAAAACTACTCCATCTCATGTGATGATCGGTCATGGTTTAGTTGATTTGGATCACGTAATCACTTAGAGGATTAGAGGGATGTCTATCTAAGTGGGAGTTCTTAAATAATATGATTAATTGAACTTAAATTTATCATGAACTTAGTACCTGATAGTATCTTGCTTGTTTATGTTGATTGTAGATAGATGGCTCGTGCTGTTGTTCCGTTGAATTTTAATGCGTTCCTTGAGAAAGCAAAGTTGAAAGATGATGGTAGCAATTACACGGACTGGGTCCGTAACTTGAGGATTATCCTCATTGCTGCACAGAAAAATTACATCCTGGAAGCACCGCTGGGTGCCAGGCCTGCTGCTGGAGCAACACCAGATGTTATGAACGTCTGGCAGAGCAAAGCTGATTACTACTCGATAGTTCAGTGTGCCATGCTTTACGGCTTAGAATCGGGACTTCAACGACGTTTTGAACGTCATGGAGCATATGAGATGTTCCAGGAGTTGAAGTTAATATTTCAAGCAAATGCCCGAATTGAGAGATATGAAGTCTCCAATAAGTTCTATAGCTGCAAGATGGAGGAGAACAGTTCTGTCAGTGAGCATATACTCAAAATGTTTGGGTATAATAATCACTTGATTCAATTGGGAGTTAATCTTCCGGATGATTGCGTCATTGACAGAATTCTCCAATCACTGCCACCAAGCTACAAGAGCTTCGTGATGAACTATAATATGCAAGGGATGAACAAGACTATTCCCGAGCTCTTCGCAATGCTGAAAGCTGCGGAGGTAGAAATCAAGAAGGAGCATCAAGTGTTGATGGTTAACAAGACCACTAGTTTCAAGAAAAAGGGCAAAGGGAAGAAAAAGGGGAACTTCAAGAAGAACGGCAAGCAAGTTGCTGCTCAAGAGAAGAAACCCAAGTCTGGACCTAAGCCTGAAACTGAGTGCTTCTACTGCAAGCAGACTGGTCACTGGAAGCGGAACTGCCCCCAGTATTTGGCGGATAAGAAGGATGGCAAGGTGAACAAAGGTATATGTGATATACATGTTATTGATGTGTACCTTACTAGAGCTCGCAGTAGCACCTGGGTATTTGATACTGGTTCTGTTGCTAATATTTGCAACTCGAAACAGGGACTACAGAATAAGCGGGCACTGGCAAAGGACGAGGTGACGATGCGCGTGGGAAACGGTTCCAAAGTCGATGTGATCGCAGTCGGCACGCTACCTCTACATCTACCTTCGGGATTAATATTAGACCTAAATAATTGTTATTTGGTGCCAGCATTGAGCATGAACATTATATCTGGATCTTGTTTAATGCGAGACGGTTATTCATTTAAATCAGAGAATAATGGTTGTTCTATTTATATGAGTAATATCTTTTATGGTCATGCACCCTTGAAGAGTGGTCTATTCTTATTGAATCTCGATAGTAGTAATACACATATTCATAATATTGAAGCCAAAAGATGCAGAGTTGATAATGAAAGTGCAACTTATTTGTGGCACTGTCGTTTAGGTCATATCGGTATAAAGCGCATGAAGAAACTCCATGCTGATGGACTTTTGGAACCACTTGATTATGAATCACTTGGTACTTGCGAACCGTGCCTCATGGGCAAGATGACTAAAACACCGTTCTCCGGTACTATGGAGAGAGCAACAGATTTGTTGGAAATCATACATACCGATGTATGTGGCCCGATGAATACTGAGGCTCGTGGCGGATATCGTTATTTTCTCACCTTCACAGATGATTTAAGCAGATATGGGTATATCTACTTAATGAAACATAAGTCTGAAACATTTGAAAAGTTCAAAGAATTTCAGAGTGAAGTTGAAAATCATCGTAACAAGAAAATAAAGTTTCTACGATCTGATCGTGGAGGAGAATATTTGAGTTACGAGTTTGGTGTACATTTGAAAAACTGTGGAATAGTTTCGCAACTCACGCCACCCGGAACACCACAGCGTAATGGTGTGTCCGAACGTCGTAATCGTACTTTACTAGATATGGTGCGATCTATGATGTCTCTTACTGATTTACCGCTATCTTTTTGGGGATATGCTTTAGAGACGGCCGCATTCACGTTAAATAGGGCACCATCAAAATCCGTTGAGACGACGCCTTATGAACTGTGGTTTGGCAAGAAACCAAAGTTGTCGTTTCTTAAAGTTTGGGGCTGCGATGCTTATGTGAAAAAGCTTCAACCTGATAAGCTCGAACCCAAATCGGAGAAATGTGTCTTCATAGGATACCCAAAGGAAACTGTTGGGTACAACTTCTATCACAGATCCGAAGGCAAGACATTCGTTGCTAAGAATGGATCATTTCTAGAGAAGGAGTTTCTCTCGAAAGAAGTGAGTGGGAGGAAAGTAGAACTTGACGAGGTAACTGTACCTGCTCCCTTACTGGAAAGTAGTTCATCACAGAAAACTGTTTCAGTGACACCTACACCAGTTAGTGAGGAAGCCAATGATAATGATCATGAAACTTCAGATCAAGATACTGCTGAACCTCGTAGATCAACCAGAGTAAGATCCGCACCAGAGTGGTACGGTAATCCTGTTCTGGAGGTCATGCTACTAGATCATGATGAACCTACGAACTATGAAGAAGCGATGGTGAGCCCAGATTCCGCAAAGTGGCTTGAAGCCATGAAATCCGAGATGGGATCCATGTATGAGAACAAAGTATGGACTTTGGTTGACTTGCCCGATGATCGGCAAGCAATTGAGAATAAATGGATCTTTAAGAAGAAGACTGACGCTGATGGTAATGTTACTGTCTACAAAGCTCGACTTGTCGCAAAAGGTTTTCGGCAAGTTCAAGGGATTGACTACGATGAGACCTTCTCACCCGTAGCGATGCTTAAGTCCGTCCGAATCATGTTAGCAATTGCCGCATTTTATGATTGTGAAATTTGGCAAATGGATGTCAAAACTGCATTCCTGAATGGATTTCTGGAAGAAGAGTTGTATATGATGCAACCAGAAGGTTTTGTCGATCCAAAGGGAGCTAACAAAGTGTGCAAGCTCCAGCGATCCATTTATGGACTGGTGCAAGCCTCTCGGAGTTGGAATAAACGTTTTGATAGTGTGATCAAAGCATTTGGTTTTATACAGACTTTCGGAGAAGCCTGTATTTACAAGAAAGTGAGTGGGAGCTCTGTAGCATTTCTGATATTATATGTGGATGACATATTACTGATTGGAAATGATATAGAATTTCTGGATAGCATAAAGGGATACTTGAATAAAAGTTTTTCAATGAAAGACCTCGGTGAAGCTGCTTACATATTAGGCATTAAGATCTATAGAGATAGATCAAGACGCTTAATTGGACTTTCACAAAGCACATACCTTGACAAGATTTTGAAGAAATTCAAAATGGATCAAGCAAAGAAAGGATTCTTGCCTGTATTACAAGGTGTGAAATTGAGTAAGACTCAATGCCCGACCACTGCAGAAGATAGAGAGAATATGAAAGATGTTCCCTATGCATCAGCCATAGGCTTTATCATGTATGCAATGCTGTGTACCAGACCTGATGTGTGCCTTGCTATAAGTTTAGCAGGGAGGTACCAAAGTAATCCAGGAGTGGATCACTGGACAGCGGTCAAGAACATCCTGAAATACCTGAAAAGGACTAAGGATATGTTTCTCGTATATGGAGGTGACAAAGAGCTCATCGTAAAAGGTTACGTTGATGCAAGCTTTGACACTGATCCGGACGATTCTAAATCGCAAACCGGATACGTGTTTACATTAAACGGTGGAGCTGTCAGTTGGTGCAGTTCTAAACAAAGCGTCGTAGCGGGATCTACATGTGAAGCGGAATACATAGCTGCTTCGGAAGCAGCAAATGAAGGAGTCTGGATGAAGGAGTTCATATCCGATCTAGGTGTCATACCTAGTGCATCGGGTCCAATGAAAATCTTTTGTGACAATACTGGTGCAATTGCCTTGGCAAAGGAATCCAGATTTCACAAAAGGACCAAACACATCAAGAGACGCTTCAACTCCATCCGGGATCTAGTCCAGGTGGGAGACATAGAGATTTGCAAGATACATACGGATCTGAATGTTGCAGACCCGTTGACTAAGCCTCTTCCACGAGCAAAACATGATCAGATCCAAGGCTCCATGGGTGTTAGAATCATTACAGTGTAATCTAGATTATTGACTCTAGTGCAAGTGTGTCAGGACCCCGACTCGATGTCACATTGATCTAGCTGGTAACACCTCATATCACTTTGCGGCCTCACGCACGGTATTCCCACGGGTGTCGTCTTACCTTTTCCCGGGACCGTTTGCGCCTTTTGGCTCACGTATATGATAGTGTCGCTAGCATCCATATGATAAAGAGCCCGGGCTGACATGACTAGTCGTAAACCCATAGTGGCACAGACTTACAGGGACAGGCATCCATGACCCAGCTTCGAACGTGTCGGTCATCAGCAAGTGGGTCCGGGCTGTAGCACTGGGCTAGCAGGACTCCGGTACTCAAAGCGTGACATTTCCCCGAAGGGACAGACACAGGAACGAAGAAGGACACATGCCGGCCAGCCTAAGTGTTCCAGAGCAGTAGCAAGCTACCATGGCTCAGCGGTAACACTAGGAGACATTTCCCGGTAAGAGAGGCTACTAAAGATAAACAACTAGATAGTCAGATCCCACACATACCAAGCATTTCAATCATACACACAATATGCTCGATATGTGCAAATACAACGAAGCATCACAACATGACTCTATGACACAAGTGCTTTATTTAGGGCTCAGGGAGCCATACACAACATACACAAAGGTACGGGTCTCATGACCCAACATACAAGTCATACAATCATACAAACCAGCAGCGGAAGTAACTTGTCTGAGTACAGACAACTAGTAAAATAAAAGAGGCTTGGAAAGCCTAGCTATACTACGTGGTCCTTCACAAGCTCAGGGTCACCACCTGGGTCTTTAGCCTACTCGTTGATGTCAATGTCTACATAGAACCCATCAGAAGGGGTTGCAGCGTCTTCTGTAAAAATGTAGATTGTAGCAACATGAGTACAAAGGTACTCAGCAAGACTTACATCAGATCCTACATACATGCATAGTATCAAGAAGGGTTGGTGGAGTTATTGCAGCAAGCCAGCTTTGACTCTTGGCTAGGCTATCCTACGATACTCCAACTTGAAATGGTTTTGCGCACACGAGTCCACTACTCACCACTTCAATACACTACCGAGGATCCACCTCCGTCTTCCTACGGAAGAGCCATCCTCGGCACTCACACTTATCTTGAGGCTTTTAGTAGTTTCCATTTACTTGTCTATGAACTGTATAGGCAACCAAGTAGTCCTTTACCGCGGACGCGGCTATTCGAATAGATCATGTTAACCCTGCAGGGGTGTACTTCTTCATACACGCTCTCACCACTTACCGTCGTTTACACGACATGTACTCGGCAACCTTCAAGCGGAAGCCCAACGTGGGTGTCGGCCACGACCTACCTAATCACCTAAGCCTCCAGTCCAGGTTTATCGCCTATTCAGGTTCCATCCGCAGGGAGTCCGGCCGAGGTTTCCCATACGGCCCCGAACGATGTGAACAGGGTTCCCGAGATACCTAACGGGTATTCGGTACACCCGGCCACGTACCTACCGCATCACAGCCCACCCCTACGGTCAGCGCTGTCCACGGCCTCCAGTAGGCTACAAACACCAGAAACTACTTGCAACTCCTGGACGGAGAACTAGGGTGAATAAGAAGCCGAGAGGGTCCATTGGTTTCGGGCCCAATGCATGGTAGTAGCTGATTCTTAAATCACACATACAGATCTCAGTGCTTAAGGTCGGCTTCAATGAAACAACCCACCATGTACTCCTACATGGCCTCTCATCGATACCTTTACCAAATCGTGTTCACCACACCACTCTCATTACCGACATTAACATTTCACTCTAGCCCATCACCCAGATGAACCAGACCTGACACGACTCTAAGCATAGCAGGCATAGCAAGGTAGGAACAACACATACACATGGCTCAATCAACTCCTACACATGCTAGTGGGTTTCATCTAGTTACTGTGGCAATGACAGGTCATGCAGAGGAAATGGGTTCAACTACCGTGGCACACAGCAGTTTGAAACGCGTTGTCTTAATGCAGTAAAAGAGAGCAGGAGCGAGAACATGGGATTGTATCGATATGATCAAATGGTTGGTTGCTTGCCTGATGGTTCGATGCACTGATACGGTTCTTCGTTAGGGTAATCACGGTACTCCTCGGGGGCAGAACCTGTCGCAAAGGACATCGATACACAAGCATCACCAAACAATGTGCAACAATATGATGCATGCATGAAACATGGCAATATGAGTGTGTTGGGCTAATGCAACTAAAACCAGAAGGGTTTGAACAAATTTGAATCATAGATTCAAATTTCAAACTCAAACATGGCCTTTTAAAGTGCTTTTCCTTGTTCTGCTTAAAACATCAATTTAACTTGTTTGATCATGCATGAAAATAGTACAGATGGATAGATTGGATTTTTCTGATCATTTTTCATATATAATTTGTCCAATTTGGAGTTACAGAATAAAAGTTATGAATTTTTGAAGTTTAAATAATATTCTGGAATTTCCTGATTTAATTTAAATCCAGAAATATAAATATTGCGCCAGCATGACGTCAGTGGTCAACTGCGACTGGCTGGAGTCAAACCTGACGTGTGGGGGCCACACGTCAGTGACAGGGGGGGTTTAACAGGTTTAATTTAATCCTAATTAGGGATTAGTGGCGCTGGGGCCCACTGTCAGTGTCAGGGGGGGTTGACTAACAGTAGTTAGCGCTAACCTAACCACCTGGCCGACAGGGCCCACGCGTCAGTGACCCTGGGGGGTCAAACCCCAGGTCGGACAAGTCAAACCCCACCGGCGACATGACGCCGGCGAGGTCCGAGACGGCGGCGAAAGTGCTTTTTGCCATTCCGGCAACCAAATGGACGGCGGAAGGCATCTACGTGTTGCTGAGGTTGAGCCGCGACTATTGGTGGTGGTGGTTGGGCTCGGGGTGGCCGGAGTTGACGACGGCGAGCTCGGCTGCGGCGGCCGGAGTTCGGGTGCGGTCGGGATCAGTGTTGCAGGGGGTTTGGGGAGGCGTTGGTGCGTGCTGCGTGCTCCTGGTGAGGTGGGGAGCACGATAGTGCGCTCGGTTGGGTGCTACGGTGACCGTGGCCACGACGGCGACATCGCCGGCGGCGTGGAGCTCTCGGCCAAGGTGGGGCTAGGGCCTAGAGGTCGGGAGAGACCAGGGGAGGAGGGGGAAACGATCCGGGGGCTCACCGCGGAGCTGCAGGGATGGTTAGCGGGCTCGGGGACGCGCTGGAGACGACGAATTCGACGGCGACGATGGTCGGAGCCCGAAGAGGGGAACGGCGACGTGGCGGCGATGCAGGGCTTCCGGAGGCCCGTGGAGTGGTGGGGAGGAAGAGGGAGTCGAGGCGGAGCTCCTGAGCTAGTCGGGGGAGCGAGGGGTGGTCGGAGACGGCGGCTATGGCGAACAGCGGCGACGGTGGTGTTCGGCCGTGAGAGAGAGGGAGGGAGCAGCACGGGAGAGAGAGGGATAAGGCCAGGGGATCGGGGCGGCACCGAGAAGAAGCGCCGCGGCGTCGCGCTGGCGAGGGAGGCAGGCAGACGAGCTGGTGGCGTGGCGCTCCGGCCGTGCGCGCGCGCCGGCCACACGCCTGGCCGACTGGCGCCAGGAGGACGACGGCGGTGGTGGGCTGGGCTGGCTTGCTGGGCCGGCCAGCTGGCTGGGCCGCACAGGGAGGAGCCCAGGTAAGTTTTCCCCCTTTTTTTCTATTTCTGTTTTTATTTAATATATCTGCAACTTTGTTGAATTAAATAAAATACCCTAGGCAACTTCAAAAATCACCAAACTATTCCTGCCCATAGTTGGATTATTTCCAACATGAAACATTTTAGTTTGGAGATATTTGAGCATTTAAATATTTTATATTATTTTAAATGCCCAAATTCAAATATTTATGATTTAATTCAAAAACCCTAGGATGGCCTAGGAAAATGTGCACCACTTTTGGCAGAGGTTCTGAACCAAGACAAAAATGATGGGCATTTTAGAAGGGCATTTCAGGTTCATTGAAAAATTATTTTAGTAACCCTAGTTGGTTTCAGAGGGGACTGGGGGTTCTGTCATCCCCATTTCAAGTTTCTGATGAAAGAGTAAACATGATGCAACACTCTAATGCATGACTAGCTAGGGTGTGACAACTCACCCCCACTCAAAAGAATCTCGTCCCGAGATTTGGGTTCCTCCGAGAAGAAGGCGGGATATTCAAGTCGAAGACGATCCTCCCTTTCCCAAGTTGCTTCATCCTCAGAATGGTGCGACCATTGAACCTTGAGAAACTTGATATTATGACGTCGCGTGGTACGTTCGGCTTGATCGAGGATACGAATGGGGTACTCTCGATATGTAAGATCATCTTGGAGATCAAGCGTTTCGTGGTCCACTTCACGGATAGGATCCGAGAAGCAACGCCTGAGTTGAGAAACGTGGAAGACATCGTGAACTCTGGAGAGGTGCGGAGGTAGTTCCAACTGGTAGGCAACTTCTCCTCGTTTGGCAAGAATGCGAAAAGGTCCAATGTAACGAGGAGCCAATTTGCCTTTGATACCGAAACGATGGGTTCCCTTCAGAGGGGTGACCCGAAGATAAGCCTTCTCGTCAACCTCGAAAGTCATAGCCTTATGTTTTCGGTCATATTGACTCTTTTGACGAGATTGGGCTGTTTTCAACTTTTCACGAACGATACGAACTTGTTCTTCTGCTTCCTGAATCATATCCGGGCCAAAGAATTGTCTTTCCCCGGTCTCTGACCAGTTAAGGGGTGTTCGACATCGTCGTCCATAGAGAACTTCAAAAGGGGCTTTACCCAAGCTAGATTGATAGCTGTTGTTGTAAGCGAATTCGGCAAATGGAAGGCACTTCTCCCAGTCCATTCCGAAAGAGATAACGGAGGCTCGAAGCATGTCTTCTAGAATCTGATTGACGCGTTCCACTTGACCACTCGACTGAGGGTGGAAAGCGGTGCTAAAGGAGAGACGAGTTCCCATAGCATTTTGGAAACTTTCCCAAAATCGAGAGGTGAAAAGACTTCCTCGATCCGAGTTAATTTCCAAAGGAACACCATGGAGAGACACTATTCGGGAGATGTACAAATCTGCCAGCTGACTAGCGGTTATACTCTCACGAACAGGTAAGAAATGAGCTACCTTGGAAAGACGATCGACCACGACGAAAATAGCATTATTCCCTCTCTTGGTCCTGGGAAAACCGGTAATGAAATCCATACCAATTTTATCCCATTTCCATTCAGGAATAGCTAAGGGTTGAAGGGTGCCAGCAGGCCGTTGATGCTCTGCTTTTACACGACGACAGACGTCGCAATTTGCAATATACTGAGCAATTTCTCTCTTCATCCTAGTCCACCAGAACCTCTGGCGTAGGTCCTGATACATCTTAGTACTACCGGGATGAATGGTGAGAGGAGATTCATGAGCTTCCTTAAGGATCAATCGCCTCAGGTTGCGCACTTTGGGAACCACTAGTCGATCCCCGAAGTATACGACCCCTTGATCATTAATGGAGAAGCAATTCGCAATTCCTTTCTGAATGTTTCTCTTGATGCGGGAGATTCCCGGATCTACCTTCTGTGCTTTGATAATTTGATCCGTAAGGGTAGGTTTTGCCACCAAGGTGGAAAGAAAACCTTGAGGTATAATGTGAAGGTTAAGCTTCCGAAATTCCTCATGGAGGAGCGGTTGACTTTGTTGTAACATCAGGTTGTTACAATAAGATTTACGACTTAGCGCATCAGCCATGACGTTGGCTTTCCCTGGGGTATAGGTTATTCCTAAGTCGAAGTCTGTGATCAATTCAACCCAACGTCTCTGCCTGAGATTCAAATCCGGTTGGGTGAAAATATACTTCAGACTTTGGTGATCAGTGAATATTTCGCAACGATTACCGAGGAGGTAATGTCGCCAGGTCTTAAGTGCATAGACTACGGCTGCAAGCTCTAGATCATGAGTAGGATAATTCTCCTCATGTGGGTGCAATTGCCGTGAAGCGTAAGCAATTACGTGTCGATCTTGCATGAGAATGCAACCTAGTCCTTGTCGCGAGGCGTCGCAGTAGATAACAAAGTCCTTGGAGAAGTCTGGCGGTACCAGCACGGGAGCAGAGGTCAGGCGTCTTTTCAGTTCCTGAAAGCTGTGCTCACATTGTGGAGTCCATTCGAACTTCTTATCTTTCTTGAGGAGTTCGGTTAGAGGTTTAGCAACTTTGGAGAAGTTCTCGACAAAGCGACGGCAATAGCTCGCTAAGCCTAGAAAACTCCGAACTTGCTTGACCGATTCGGGTGGAGTCCAATTAAGGACGGCTTGAACTCGCTCAGGGTTAACAGCAATACCTTTACCAGATATTACATGACCCAGATAGGTCACTTCTGACAACCAGAATTCACATTTTGAAAATTTGGCATAAAGGCGATGCTCTCGAAGTTTCTTCAACACTAGCCTTAAATGTTCGGCATGTTCTTCCTCGTTCTTGGAGTAGATGAGTATATCATCGAGATAAACTACGACGAATTTATCCAAAAACTCCATGAAGATTGAGTTCATTAACCGAGAAAAGGTGGCTGGAGCGTTGGTTAATCCGAAGGACATGACGGTGTACTCGTATTGGCCATAACGAGTAACAAAGGCCGTTTTAGGAATGTCCCCGTTTCTGATTTTGATTTGATGGTAGCCCAACCTCAAATCCATCTTGGAGAAGACTGAGGATCCAGCGAGCTGATCATACAGATCATTGATCGTGGGAAGTGGATATTTGTTCTTGATTGTGACCAAATTGACAGGTCGGTAATCTACAACCATCCGGTCCGTACCATCCTTCTTCTTGACGAACAGGACGGGGCAAGCCCACGGAGATGAACTAGGGCGGATGAAACCCTTTTTCAAGGATTCATCGAGTTGCTTCTTAAGCTCGGCTAGTTCTAGTGGTGCCATCTTATAAGGTCTTCTAGCAATCGGAACGGTTCCGGGGATGAGGTCGATTACGAACTCAACATCCCTGTCAGGTGGAACACCTGGCAATTCCTCTGGAAAGACATCCGGGAAGTCACGGACTACCGGCACGTCCTCAAGGTCTGGCAAAGGGCTGGCGTTAAGAGAATATAATTGTCGCTTGGCTATTCGGGTCAAGACATTGACTATCTTCCCCGAAGGATGGGTGAGTTGAACAGTCCTAGAGAAGCAATCAATTTGGGCATGATGAGCTGACATCCAGTCCATACCCAGAATGATATTAATATCTGAAGATTTAAGGGCTATCAAAGATGCGAGGAAAACAAGTCTGTCGACTTGGATTTCATTTCCATAACTTACCCTAGAGGTCTGCCATCTAGAACCAGGGGTAGAAATTTCCATAGTGGATGGCATGTCACAGAATGCAACGTTATGCAAACGAGCATAATTTTTCGATATAAAAGAATGAGAGGCTCCTGTATCGAAAAGAACAGATGCCGGGTGGCAATTAACAAGAAGCGTACCGAGAACGACGTTGGGATCCTCTTGAGTGGGGTCAGCATAGATAGCCTGGAGATACCCTTGTGCTCCCGGAAGTGATCCTGGCATATACCGGAAATCAAAGTCCCGAAATAACCCAGATCTGACTCGCATAATGGTCATCATAGAGTAGGCGGCGTCCTGCATAGCCATCTCAATGGTAACCCCGAGTCCATAGGAACAGTGAAGAGGCTCGGTGGATCCAGGATAAGATGGAAATATCCTGACAGTGCAGAGATACTGGCTTTGATTAAAATCTCGGAATTGCTCTTCGACCGTGTACTCAGGATACCAGCGATATCCAGCCTCAGTCATTACCCTGACCAACTTGGTAGTATGGCCGGGTACATCTAGGCATCGAGTCAGGCGAACCACTTGATTGAGGTCGCGAGTGGCCATCTGAAAGCACAATCATAATGCAAAGGCATTAGAATTTCTAGCAAAATTTCGGCAGCATAACAGCTGTAAATGCTCAAAAAGGATTTTGAGACATTTGACAAAGGATTTCGTACACACTCAACATCATCATATCAAAGTTCTGAACCATTCTGGCTACATAATGTGGTAGTAGAACTGAACTAGGCTTGTAACCATCAAACTTATAAGGTACTACTGATTAGTAACACGTGATCCTGATAGAAAGAATAGATCCTAATTCCTTATCCCCGGTGGAAGAATGGACTGACTCAGATCAGAATGTCATAAGGTATAAGGAGTAAAAAGAGCCTTACGTTCCAACCCACAAACAATTCCCCTACATATAACTAAAGAATTTCTAGACTCAACATCGACCAGTTTGGCTTGGAGAACCTACAGGCAGTCCGGCTCTGATGCCAACGCTGTCAGGACCCCGACTCGATGTCACATTGATCTAGCTGGTAACACCTCATATCACTTTGAGGCCTCACGCACGGTATTCCCACGGGTGTCGTCTTACCTTTTCCCGGGACCGTTTGCGCCTTTTGGCTCACGTATATGATAGTGTCGCTAGCATCCATATGATAAAGAGCCCGGGCTGACATGACTAGTCGTAAACCCATAGTGGCACAGACTTATAGGGACAGGCATCCATGACCCAGCTTCGAACGTGTCGGTCATCAGCAAGTGGGTCCGGGCTGTAGCACTGGGCTAGCAGGACTCCGGTACTCAAAGCGTGACATTTCCCCGAAGGGACAGACACAGGAACGAAGAAGGACACATGCCGGCCAGCCTAAGTGTTCCAGAGCAGTAGCAAGCTACCATGGCTCAGCGGTAACACTAGGAGACATTTCCCGGTAAGAGAGGCTACTAAAGATAAACAACTAGATAGTCAGATCCCACACATACCAAGCATTTCAATCATACACACAATATGCTCGATATGTGCAAATACAACGAAGCATCACAACATGACTCTATGACACAAGTACTTTATTTAGGGCTCAGGGAGCCATACACAACATACACAAAGGTACGGGTCTCATGACCCAACATATAAGTCATACAATCATACAAACCAGCAGCGGAAGTAACTTGTCTGAGTACAGACAACTAGTAAAATAAAAGAGGCTTGGAAAGCCTAGCTATACTACGTGGTCCTTCACAAGCTCAGGGTCACCACCTGGGTCTTTAGCCTACTCGTTGATGTCAACGTCTACATAGAACCCATCAGAAGGGGTTGCAGTGTCTTCTGTAAAAATGTAGATTGTAGCAACATGAGTACAAAGGTACTCAGCAAGACTTACATCAGATCCTACATACATGCATAGTATCAAGAAGGGTTGGTGGAGTTATTGCAGCAAGCCAGCTTTGACTCTTGGCTAGGCTATCCTACGATACTCCAACTTGAAATGGTTTTGCGCACACGAGTCCACTACTCACCACTTCAATACACTACCGAGGATCCACCTCCGTCTTCCTACGGAAGAGCCATCCTCGGCACTCACACTTATCTTGAGGCTTTTAGTAGTTTCCATTTACTTGTCTATGAACTGTATAGGCAACCAAGTAGTCCTTTACCGCGGACGCGGCTATTCGAATAGATCATGTTAACCCTGCAGGGGTGTACTTCTTCATACACGCTCTCACCACTTACCGTCGTTTACACGACATGTACTCGGCAACCTTCAAGCGGAAGCCCAACGTGGGTGTCGGCCACGACCTACCTAATCACCTAAGCCTCCAGTCCAGGTTTATCGCCTATTCAGGTTCCATCCGCAGGGAGTCCGGCCGAGGTTTCCCATACGGCCCCGAACGATGTGAACAGGGTTCCCGAGATACCTAACGGGTATTCGGTACACCCGGCCACGTACCTACCGCATCACAGCCCACCCCTACGGTCAGCGCTGTCCACGGCCTCCAGTAGGCTACAAACACCAGAAACTACTTGCAACTCCTGGACGGAGAACTAGGGTGAATAAGAAGCCGAGAGGGTCCATTGGTTTCGGGCCCAATGCATGGTAGTAGCTGATTCTTAAATCACACATACAGATCTCAGTGCTTAAGGTCGGCTTTAATGAAACAACCCACCATGTACTCCTACATGGCCTCTCATCGATACCTTTACCAAATCGTGTTCACCACACCACTCTCATTACCGACATTAACATTTCACTCTAGCCCATCACCCAGATGAACCAGACCTGACACGACTCTAAGCATAGCAGGCATAGCAAGGTAGGAACAACACATACACATGGCTCAATCAACTCCTACACATGCTAGTGGGTTTCATCTAGTTACTGTGGCAATGACAGGTCATGCAGAGGAAATGGGTTCAACTACCGTGGCACACAGCAGTTTGAAACGTGTTGTCTTAATGCAGTAAAAGAGAGCAGGAGCGAGAACATGGGATTGTATCGATATGATCAAATGGTTGGTTGCTTGCCTGATGGTTCGATGCACTGATACGGTTCTTCGTTAGGGTAATCACGGTACTCCTCGGGGGCAGAACCTGTCGCAAAGGACATCGATACACAAGCATCACCAAACAATGTGCAACAATATGATGCATGCATGAAACATGGCAATATGAGTGTGTTGGGCTAATGCAACTAAAACCAGAAGGGTTTGAACAAATTTGAATCATAGATTCAAATTTCAAACTCAAACATGGCCTTTTAAAGTGCTTTTCCTTGTTCTGCTTAAAACATCAATTTAACTTGTTTGATCATGCATGAAAATAGTACAGATGGATAGATTGGATTTTTCTGATCATTTTTCATATATAATTTGTCCAATTTGGAGTTACAGAATAAAAGTTATGAATTTTTGAAGTTTAAATAATATTCTGGAATTTCCTGATTTAATTTAAATCCAGAAATATAAATATTGCGCCAGCATGACGTCAGCATGACGTCAGTGGTCAACTGCGACTGGCTGGAGTCAAACCTGACGTGTGGGGGCCACACGTCAGTGACAGGGGGGGTTTAACAGGTTTAATTTAATCCTAATTAGGGATTAGTGGCGCTGGGGCCCACTGTCAGTGTCAGGGGGGTTGACTAACAGTAGTTAGCGCTAACCTAATCACCTGGCCGACAGGGCCCACGCGCCAGTGACCCTGGGGGGTCAAACCCCCGGTCGGACAAGTCAAACCCCACCGGCGACATGACGCCGGCGAGGTCCGAGACGGCGGCGAAAGTGCTTTTTCCATTCCGGCAACCAAATGGACGGCGGAAGGCATCTACGTGTTGCTGAGGTTGAGCCGCGACTATTGGTGGTGGTGGTTGGGCTCGGGGTGGCCGGAGTTGACGACGGCGAGCTCGGCTGCGGCGGCCGGAGTTCGGGTGCGGTCGGGATCAGTGTTGCAGGGGGTTTGGGGAGGCGTTGGTGTGTGCTGCGTGCTCCTGGTGAGGTGGGGAGCACGATAGTGCGCTCGGTTGGGTGCTACGGTGACCGTGGCCACGACGGCGACATCGCCGGCGGCGTGGAGCTCTCGGCCAAGGTGGGGCTAGGGCCTAGAGGTCGGGAGAGACCAGGGGAGGAGGGGGAAACGATCCGGGGGCTCACCGCGGAGCTGCAGGGATGGTTAGCGGGCTCGGGGACGCGCTGGAGACGACGAATTCGACGACGACGATGGTCGGAGCCCGAAGAGGGGAACGGCGACGTGGCGGCGATGCAGGGCTTCCGGAGGCCCGTGGAGCGGTGGGGAGGAAGAGGGAGTCGAGGCGGAGCTCCTGAGCTAGTCGGGGGAGCGAGGGGTGGTCGGAGACGGCGGCTATGGCGAACGGCGGCGACGGTGGTGTTCGGCCGTGAGAGAGAGGGAGGGAGCAGCACGGGAGAGAGAGGGATAAGGCCAGGGGATCGGGGCGGCACCAAGAAGAAGCGCCGCGGCGTCGCGCTGGCGAGGGAGGCAGGCAGACGAGCTGGTGGCGTGGCGCTCCGGCCGTGCGCGCGCGCCGGCCACACGCCTGGCCGACTGGCGCCAGGAGGACGACGGCGGTGGTGGGCTGGGCTGGCTTGCTGGGCCGGCCAGCTGGCTGGGCCGCACAGGGAGGAGCCCAGGTAAGTTTTCCCCCCTTTTTTCTATTTCTGTTTTTATTTAATATATCTGCAACTTTGTTGAATTAAATAAAATACCTAGGCAACTTCAAAAATCACCAAACTATTCCTGGCCCATAGTTGGATTATTTCCAACATGAAACATTTTAGTTTGGAGATATTTGAGCATTTAAATATTTTATATTATTTTAAATGCCCAAATTCAAATATTTATGATTTAATTCAAAAACCCTAGGATGGCCTAGGAAAATGTGCACTTCAGGTTCATTGAATGATGGGCATTTTAGAAGGGCATTTCAGGTTCATTGAAAAATTATTTTAGTAACCCTAGTTGGTTTCAGAGGGGACTGGGGGTTCTGTCATCCCCATTTCAAGTTTCTGATGAAAGAGTAAACATGATGCAACACTCTAATGCATGACTAGCTAGGGTGTGACAAAGTGGGAGACTGAAGGAAATATGCCCTAGAGGCAATAATAAAGTTATTATTTATTTCCTTATAATCATGATAAATGTTTGTTATTCATGCTAGAATTGTATTTACCGGAAACATAATACATGTGTGAATACATAGACAAACAAAGTGTCACTAGTATGCCTCTACTTGACTAGCTCGTTAATCAAAGATGGTTATGTTTCCTAACCATGAACAATGAGTTGTTATTTGATTAACGAGGTCACATCATTAGCAGAATGATCTGATTGACATGACCATTCCATTAGCTTAGCACCCGATCGTTTAGTATGTTGCTATTGCTTTCTTCATGACTTATACATGTTCCTATAACTATGAGATTATGCAACTCCCGTTTACCGGAGGAACACTTTGGGTACTACCAAACGTCACAACGTAACTGGGTGATTATAAAGGAGTACTACAGGTGTCTCCAATGGTCGATGTTGGGTTGGCGTATTTCGAGATTAGGATTTGTCACTCCGATTGTCGGAGAGGTATCTCTGGGCCCTCTCGGTAATACACATCACATAAGCCTTGCAAGCATTACAACTAATATGTTCGTTGTGAGATGATGTATTACGGAACGAGTAAAGAGACTTGCCAGTAACGAGATTGAACTAGGTATTGGATACCGACGATCGAATCTCGGGCAAGTAACATACCGATGACAAAGGGAACAACGTATGTTGTTATGCGGTCTGACCGATAAAGATCTTCGTAGAATATGTAGGAGCCAATATGGGCATCCAGGTCCCGCTATTGGTTATTGACCGCAGACGTGTCTCGGTCATGTCTACATTGTTCTCGAACCCGTAGGGTCCGCACACTTAAGGTTATGATGACAGTTATATTATTAGTTTATGCATTTTGATGTACCGAAGGTTGTTCGGAGTCCCGGATGTGATCACGGACATGACGAGGAGTCTCGAAATGGTCGAGACATAAAGATTGATATATTGGAAGCCTATGTTTGGACATCGGAAGTGTTCCGGGTGAAATCGGGATTTTACCGGGTTACCGGGAGGTTACCGGAACCCCCCGGGAGCCATATGGGCCATCATGGGCCTTAGTGGAAAGGAGAAAGGGGCAGCCCAAGGGGGCTGCGCGCCTCCCCCCTTCCCCTAGTCCTATTAGGACTAGGAGAGGTGGCCGGCCACCCCTCTCCCTCTTTCCCCCTTGGGAATCCTAGTTGGAATAGGATTGGGGGGGGAGTCCTACTCCCGGTAGGAGTAGGACTCCTCCTGCGCCTCTCTCTCTTGGCCGGCGCCCCCTCCCCCCTTGGCTCCTTTATATACGGAGGCAGGGGCACCTCTAAACACACAAGTTGACACAAGTTGATCCACGTGATCTATTCCTTAGCCGTGTGCGGTGCCCCCTGCCACCATATTCCTCGATAATACTGTAGCGGAGTTTAGGCGAAGCCCTGCTGCTGTAGTTCATCAAGATCGTCACCACGCCGTCGTGCTGACGAAATTCTTCCCCGGCACTTTGCTGGATCGGAGTCTGGGGGTCGTCATCGAGCTGAACGTGTGCTCGAACTCGGAGGTGTCGTAGTTTCGGTACTTGATCGGTTGGATCGTGAAGACGTACGACTATTTCCTCTACGTCGTGTCATTGCTTCCGCGGTCGGTCTGCGTTGGGTACGTAGACAATACTCTCCCCTCGTTGCTATGCATCACATGATCCTGTGTGTGCGTAGGAAATTTTTTGAAATTACTACGAAACCCAACATGACCATCAACACTTGATGCTCCTTCTTGATTTCTACCTCCGCAGCTTTTAGCATTGCGAAGAGCTCGGGAATAGTCTTGTTCATCCCTTGCATATTATAGTTCATCACAAAGCTCTTGTAGCTTGGTGGCAGTGATTGGAGAATTCTGTCAATGACGCTATCATCCGAAAGATTAACTCCCAGTTGAATCAAGTGATTATTATACCCAGACATTTTGAGTATATGTTCACTGACAGAACTATTCTCCTCCATCTTGCAGCTGTAGAACTTATTGGAGACTTCATATCTCTCAATCCGGGCATTTGCTTGAAATATTAACTTCAACTCCTGGAACATCTCATATGCTCCATGACGTTCAAAACATCGTTGAAGACCCGGTTCTAAGCCGTAAAGCATGGCACACTGAAATATAGAGTAGTCATCAGCTTTGCTCTGCCAGACGTTCTTAATGTCGTCAGTTGCATCAGCAGCAGGCCTGGCACCCAGTGGTGCTTCTAGGACGTAACTTTTCTGTGCAGCAATGAGGATAATCCTCAGGTTACGGACCCAGTCCGTCTAATTGCTACCATCATCTTTCAACTTTGCTTTCTCAAGGAACGCATTAAAATTCAACGGAACAACAGCACGAGCCATCTATCTACAAACAAACATAGATAAGCAAAATACTATCAGGTACTAAGTTCATGATAAATTTAAGTTCAATTAATCATATTACTTAAGAACTCCCACTTAGACAAACATATGTCTAGTCATCTAAGTGATCACGTGATCCAAATCAACTAAACCATAACCGATCATCACGTGAGATGGAGTAGTTTTCAATGATGAACAAGCAAGATACTATCAGGTACTAAGTTCATGATAAATTTAAGTTCAATTAATCATATTATTTAAGAACTCCCACTTAGATAGACATCCCTCTAATCCTCTAAGTGATTACGTGATCCAAATCAACTAAACCATGACCGATCATCACATGAGATGGAGTAGTTTTCAATGGTGAACATCGTTATGTTGATCATATCTACTATATGATTCACGCTCGACCTTTCGGTCTCCGTGTTCCGAGGCCATATCTGCATATGCTAGGCTCGTCAAGTTTAACCTGAGTATTCTGCGTGTGCAAAACTGGCTTGCACCCGTTGTAGATGGACGTAGAGCTTATCACACCCGATCATCACGTGGTGTCTGGGCACGACGAACTTTGGCAACGGTGCATACTCAGGGAGAACACTTCTTGATAATTTTAGTGAGAGATCATCTTAAAATGCTACCGTCAATCAAAGCAAGATAAGATGCATAAAGGATAAACATCACATGCAATCAATATAAGTGATATGATATGGCCATCATCATCTTGTGCTTGTGATCTCCATCTCCGAAGCACCGTCATGATCACCATCGTCACCGGCGCGACACCTTGATCTTCATCGTAGCATCATTGTCGTCTCGCCAACTATTGCTTCTACGACTATCGCTACCGCTTAGTGATAAAGTAAAGCAATTACAGGGCGTTTGCATTTCATACAATAAAGCGACAACCATATGGCTCCTGCCAGTTGCCGATAACTTCGGTTACAAAACATGATCATCTCATACAATAAAATATAGCATCATGTCTTGACCATATCACATCACAACATACCCTGCAAAAACAAGTTAGACGTCCTCTACTTTGTTGTTGCAAATTTTACGTGGCTGCTACGGGCTTAGCAAGAACCGTTCTTACCTATGCATCAAAAACCACAACGATAGTTTGTCAAGTTGGTGCTGTTTTAACCTTCGCAAGGACCGGGCGTAGCCACACTCGGTTCAACTAAAGTGAGAGAGATAGACACCCGCCAGCCACCTTTAAGCATGAATGCTCGCAACGGTGAAACCAGTCTCGCGTAAGGGTACGCGTAATGTCGGTCCAGGCCGCTTCATCTCACAATACCGCCGAACCAAAGTATGACATGCTGGTAAGCAGTATGACTTGTATCGCCCACAACTCACTTGTGTTCTACTCGTGCATATGACATCTACGCATAAAACCAGGCTCGGATGCAACTGTTGGGGAACGTAGTAATTTCAAAAAAATTCCTACGCACACGCAAGATCATGGTGATGCATAGCAACGAGAGGGGAGAGTGTTCGTCCACGTACCCTCATAGACCGTAAGTGGAAGCGTTATGACAACGCGGTTGATGTAGTCGTACGTCTTCACGATCCGATCGATCCAAGCACCGAACATACGACACCTCCGAGTTCAGCACACGTTCAGCTCGATGACGATCCCCGGGCTCCGATCCAGCAAAGCTTCAGGGATGAGTTCCGTCAGCACGACGGCGTGGTGACGATGATGATGTTCTATCGGCGCAGGGCTTCGCCTAAACTCCGCGACGATATGACCGAGGTGGAATATGGTGGAGGGGGGCACCGCACACGGCTAAGGAACGATCCGTAGATCAACTTGTGTCTATGGGGTGCCCCCTGCCCCCGTATATAAAGGAGGAAGGGGGGAGGCCGGCCGGCCCTTGTTGGGCACGCCAGGAGGAGGAGTCCTCCTCCTAGTAGGAGTAGGACTCCTCCTTTCCTACTCCTACTAGGAGGGGAAGGAAGGGGGAGAGGAGGGGAAGGAAAGAGGGGGGCGCCGCCCCCCCTCCTAGTCCAATTCGGACCAGAGGGAGAGGGGGCGTGCGGCCCTTCCTCGCCGCCCCTCTCTCTTCCCACTAAGGCCCATGTGGCCCATTAACTCTCCGGGGGGGTTCCGGTAACCCTTCGGCACTCCGGTTTTCTCCGAAATCACCCGGAACACTTCCGGTGTCCGAATATAGTCGTCCAATATATCAATCTTTATGTCTCGACCATTTCGAGACTCCTCGTCATATCCGTGATCACATCCGGGACTCCGAACAAACTTCGGTACATCAAAACTTGTAAACTCATAATAAAACTGTCATCGTAACGTTAAGCGTGTGGACCCTACGGGTTCGAGAACTATGCAGACATGACCTAGAACTATTCTCGGTCAATAACCAATAGCGGAACCTGGATGCCCATATTGGTTCCTACATATTCTATGAAGATCTTTATCGGTCAAACCGCATAACAACATACGCTGTTCCCTTTGTCATCGGTATGTTACTTGCCCGAGATTTGATCGTTGGTATCCAATACCTAGTTCAATCTCGTTACCGGCAACTCTCTTTACTCGTTCTGTAACACATCATCTTATAACTAACTCATTAGTTACAATGCTTGCAAGGCTTAGGTGATGAGTATTACCGAGAGGGCCTAGAGATACCTCTCCGACAATCGGAGTGACAAAAACTAATCTCGAATTATGCCAACCCAACATGTACCTTCGGAAACACCTGTAGAGCACCTTTATAATCACCCAGTTACGTTGTGACGTTTGGTAGCACACAAAGTGTTCTTCCGGTAAACGTGAGTTGCACAATCTCATAGTTGCAGGAACTTTGTATAAGTCATGAAGAAAGCAATAGCAACATACTAAACGATCAAGTGCTAGGCTAACGGAATGGGTCATGTCAATCACATCATTCTCCTAATGATGTGATCCCATTAATCAAATGACAACACATGTCTATGGTTAGGAAACATAACCATCTTTGATTAATGAGCTAGTCAAGTAGAGGCATACTAGTGACTTTACGTTTGTCTATGTATTCACACGTGTACCATGTTTCCGGTTAATACAATTCTAGCATGAATAATAAATATTTATCATGATATGAGGAAATAAATAATAACTTTATTATTGCCTCTAGGGCATATTTCCTTCATATCGCTACCGCTTAGTGATAAAGTAAAGCAATTACAGGGCGTTTGCATTTCATACAATAAAGCAACAACCATATGGCTCCTGCCAGTTGCCGATAACTTCGGTTACAAAACATGATCATCTCATACAATAAAATATAGCATCACGTCTTGACCATATCACATCACAACATGCCCTGCAAAAACAAGTTAGACGTCCTCTACTTTGTTGTTGCAAATTTTACGTGGCTGCTACGGGCTTAGCAAGAACCGTTCTTACCTGCGCATCAAAACCACAACGATAGTTCGTCAAGTTAGTGTTGTTTTAACCTTCGCAAGGACCGGGCGTAGCCACACTCGGTTCAACTAAAGTGAGAGAGACAGACACCCGCCGGCCACCTTTAAGCAATGAGTGCTTGTAGCGGTGAAACCAGTCTTGGGTAAGCGTATGCGTAATGTTGGTCCGAGCCGCTTCATCTCACAATGCCGCTGAACCAAAGTATGACATGCTGGTAAGCAGTATGACTTGTATCGCCCACAACTCACTTGTGTTCTACTCGTGCATATGACATCTACGCATAAAATCAGGCTCTGATACCACTGTTGGGGAACATAGTAATTTTAAAAATTTCCTACGCACACGCAAGATCATGGTGATGCATAGCAACGAGAGGGGAGAGTGTTGTCTACGTACCCTCGTAGACCGAAAGCGGAAGCGTTATGACAACGCGGTTGATGTAGTCGTACGTTTTCACGATCCGACCGATCCAAGTACCGAACGTACGGCACCTCTGAGTTCAGCACACGTTCAGCTCGATGACGATCCCCGAACTCCGATCCAGCAGGGGTCGGGGATGAGTTCCGTCAGCACGACGGCATGGTGACGATCTTGATGTTCTACCGTCGCAGGGCTTCGCCTAAGCACCGCTACGATATTATCGAGGTGGACTATGGTGGAGGGGGGCACCGCACACGGCTAAGAGATCCAAGGGATCAATTGTTGTTGTCTATGGGGTGTCCCCCTGCCCCCGTATATAAAGGAGCAAGGGGGAGGCGACCGGTTAGGGAGGAGGCGCGCCAAGGGGGAAGTCCTACTTCCACCGGGAGTAGGACTCCTCCTTCCCTTGTTGGAGTAGGAGAGAAGGAAAGAGGAGGAGAGGGAGAAGGGAAAGGGGGCTGCACCCCTTGTCCAATTCGGACCAGAGGGGGGGCGCAGGCCTCCTTCCTTTTGGCCTCTCTCCTCTATTCCTGTATGGCCCAACAAGGCCCATATACTCCCCGGCGAATTCCCGTAACTCTCCGGTACTCGGAAAAATACCCGAATCACTCGGAACCTTTCCGAAGTCCGAATATAGTCGTCCAATATATCGATCTTTACGTCTCAACCATTTCGAGACTCCTCGTCATGTCCCCGATCTCATCCAGGACTCCGAACTCCTTCGGTACATCAAAACTTATAAACTCATAATATAACTGTCATCAAAACCTTAAGTGTGCAGACCCTACGGGTTCGAGAACAATGTAGACATGACTGAAACACGTTTCCGGTCAATAACCAATAGCGGAACCTGGATGCTCATATTGGCTCCCACATATTCTACGAAGATCTTTATCGGTCAAACCGCATAACAACATACGTTGTTCCCTTTGTCATCGGTATGTTACTTGCCCGAGATTCGATCGTCGGTATCTCAATATCTAGTTCAATCTCGTTACTGGCAAGTCTCTTTACTCGTTCCGTAATACATCATCCCGCAACTAACTAATTAGTTGCAATGCTTGCAAGGCTTATAGTGATGTGCAATACCGAGTGGACCCAGAGATACCTCTCCGATAATCGGAGTGACAAATCCTAATCTCGAAATACGCCAGCTCAACATGTACCTTCAGAGACACCTGTAGAGCACATTTATAATCACCCAGTTATGTTGTGACGTTTGGTAGCACACAAAGTGTTCCTCCGGTAAACGGGAGTTGCATAATCTCATAGTCACAGGAACATGTATAAGTCATGAAGAAAGCAGTAGCAACATACTAAACGATTGTGTGCTAAGCTAACGGAATGGGTCAAGTCAATCACATCATTCTCCTAATGATGTGATCCCGTTAATCAAATGACAACTCTTTTGTCCATGGCTAGGAAACTTAACCATTTTTGATTCACGAGCTAGTTAAGTAGAGGCATACTAGTGACACTATGTTTGTCTATGTATTCACACATGTATTATGTTTCCGGTTAATATAATTCTAGCATGAATAATAAACATTTATCATGAAATAGGAAATAAATAATAATTTTATTATTGCCTCTAGGGCATATTTCCTTCAAAGAGGAGGAGCGGTGCTTCATCATACACATTGATGGTGTCGGATCTCGATGGCATGGCGCCCTGGAGATTAGGCGTCTGATGTGCGATGATGGACTCGCGCAGGAGGTCGACGTTGTCTGGCGTCGTGGTGGTGTCGGCGGCAGCTAGACCTGGCAAGGTACATGCAACAGTACAACTCTGAAGATGGATTGATGGCAGGTGGCTGCGGCAGCCTCATACTCGACAGGCGTCCTGGTTGAGGAGCACGCCTGACTGGTGGGTGCCCATACCCGGCAGGCGTCCTGGTTGGGACCTCAGGTCTTAAATGTTAGGTTTGGCTGCAAGGTCTGTTTGGTATTAGGCCAGACTATCAGCGCCCTTCATCATCTGGATAGGAATAGCGACAGATGTTGCTTAGACGGTGGTTTAGTCTTATTATTGTATGACTTTGTAAAGTCTTGTGTTAATAATTAATAAAATGGTTGTATGCATCGCCCAGATGCAAAGGCCGGGTCTTCCTCCTTTTCTAAAAAAATAAAATGAAAATAAAATAAAATAAAAAAACCAAGAAGTGAGTTTGTGTGTGTGTGGGGGGGGGGGGGGGGGGTGAGTTGCATCACCTTTAATTCCTACTAATAAATTAGGAACTTCCCTCAAAATAAAATAAAATTGAAACATACTGAGAGAGAATAAGGAACGTCATTAAGCTTCAAAGCCATTGTGGCGCAGCACCACATCCAATCCTCGGCCCACGGGAGCATCGCTTCCTTGCTCAGCTCCAATTTCTCTTGAGGGGCGTTACTTAAAAAAAACTTCTCTTGAGGGTCCAGAACGTACGTGTCATTCTTCAGACTCAATATCAGCTCCACCATGTCACCATCGTCGGATATGTTACTCCGTGAAGCCGAAGGCCGCATCGAGAAAGGGCAATCATCAACCAGGATTGAACAACAAGGGATCTAGCTCAATTTCAGTGTTAAAGGGACCATTTTCTTCTTTTCAATTATTCTTTTGTACTAGGGCTATCCAACAACCAGTTTATGCTCATGGTGCTCAGAGCAACTCCAACATGCCGACCCAAATGGACGCACGCTTTGTTTGATTTTTATTTATTTGGGTCGGCCGTCCGCTCGGCATCCGCCTTCTTTTTGATTTTGGTCGGCGGTGCGTCCAACGCGCCAACCCATATTTTTTTTGCATGGCCGACTTGCCGCCGTTTTTCAACAAATATACACACATTTTGCATAATTTCACAAGCAAACAAAAATAGCATAGTTCCACAACCCAAATAAATATATCATAGTTTACAAGCTGACTATAAAATAAATTGTCTCAAATATATTTAAAAAAAGATACATCTATAAGTTGCTAACATGAGCCCACATCACTGGTAGGAAAAGGGTTTATACCCCCCGCTACTACTAAGTTGATAGTAGTAGCGCGGGTTTATAACCCTGGCTACTTCTAAGTGGTCTCTACCGTGCCCCTCCCCCACCCCCATCCCCCCGGGACATTGACATAGTAGTAGCGAGGGGTATGAACCCGCGCTACTACTATGGTTTATACCCCTAACTATTACTAAATATAAGGTACGTGAAGTGCCCATATCCTCGGCCGAATCCCTCCTCTCTCCCTCACTCCCCCCCCCCCCCCCCCCCTTCATAGGCTCTCCGATGGTGCTCCTGCCCAAGCACACCTCCTCCTCCATGGCGCTCAACGAGTTCACCTCCATGGCACGCACGGGATAGAGAACTTTTTTGTTTTTGAAATTAATAATAGTAGCGCGGGTAGCACCCACACTAGTACTAACATACATAGTAGTAGCACGGGTGCACCCGTGATACTACTACAACTTTGCTGTAGCGCCGTAGTAGTAGCGCGGGAACCCGTGCTACTACTAACTGTTTAACCCGCGCTACTAGTAGGCTTTTCCCTTGTAGTGCATATGCTCAATCAAATCATCTTGCAGTTGAATGTGAGTTTCACAATCACGCATTTGATGATGAAATTTGGTGAACTCTGCAAACGTTGCCGCTCCTCCTCCATGCTCAGGCACAACATTATCACCTAGAAAGTGAAACCCTTGATTGCAGATACGTTCCGGGCACTCATCATCGACGATCATATTGTACATGATCACACAAGCAGTCATCACCTTCCACAACCTTTTGGTGCTCCAAGTTCTTGCAGGATACAGAACGATGCCCCATCGAGATTGCAGAACACCAAAGGCACACTTGACATCCTTTGGGCAAATCTTTTCCTCTTCTCTCCGACAGGTTGGGGATTGTCTTCATAATAGTGATCCACTGAGGATAGATACCGTCAGCTAGGTAGTATCCTTTGTTATAGTTGTGGTCGTTGATGTTAACATTGACCGGCAGGCTATTGCCTTCGACAAGCCTTGCAAACACCGACGAGCATTGAACCACGTTGATATCATTGTGCGACCTGTCATGCCAAAGAAAGAGTATTAGATCCAGAGAACTTGTGAGGCCACGACCTCAAGTATGACAGTGCAAGCCTTGACATGGCCCCTATACCGCCCTTGCCAAGCAGAAGGGTGGTTCTTCCACTCCCAGTGTATGCAGTCTATGCTACCAAGCATCCCTGAGAAGCCCCTGCAGTCATTGGTCGCCAACAAGTGGGTTGTATCTTCAGCAGTCGACTCTCTCAAGTACTCAAGGCCAAACACTGCAAATCACAGCCTTGCAGAACCTGTACATGGACTCTAGGCACGTAGACTCGCTCATATGGACGTACTCATCAATGAGATCACTGGGCACTCTGTATGCAAGCATCCAGATAGCTGCAGTGCATTTCTGATAAGATGAGAAGCCAATCCTTCCAAGGGCATCCTCCTTCCACTCGAGATACATATTGAGCCCGACCACCCCTCTCAAATACAGCTGAAAACATGCCTAGCCATACGAAAACGCCATCGGAATTGGTGATGTTTGAATAGCGGGTTGGCTGTGTCGAAGTAGTCCTTTAAAGAAGGAAATGACCGCTCTCTCGGTTACGATTCAACGCCGGAGTGTGCCCTGGGATCGAGCCCCAGAACAACGGCCGCTGCCTATTAAGGTGGCCATGGACCAACACAGCAGCCATCATCTCCTCATCATCGGATGAGGAATTGTCAGAGTCGCAGAGAAAATTGTGAAAAAAAACTCGTCGGCGGAGTCCATTTGTACCTTGGGGACAAATTGTCGAACAACTTGCGGGCATCGTCGAAGAAACTGGCCGACGAAGAGAAGGAGCTGGACCAGGTACCTGGCCTGGCGGCGTCAAGCAAGCGTGGCGGCGTCGGACGAAGGAGCTAGCGGGGGCCAAGGTGGGGGGGGCGAGTTCGTGCTCGTGGCGACGTCGGGGTGGGGGAGGGTGAGAAGCTGCGGTGGCCCGGTGGCGAGGCGGTGGCGGCGGTGACGTGGGAGGTGACGGCGTGTGGGGTAGGTGTGTAGGCGCGGACTACTGGCAGGGACGCCGGAACTGGGGGCGGCGGCACGGGGTGGGACGAACGAGGGCTTGCTGTCGATAGGGGTGGAAGAAAATGTCCAATGTGTCACCGACTGACAGGCCAAGAAGGAAGCAGACGCGCGTCCGTTTCGTGTCTGCGCCGACGCAAATGAGACCCAAATTTAGGGCAAAAATAGGTCGGCAGACGGACGAAAAGTCGACGCACTCCATTTGGATCGGCGCGTTGATGTGTCAGCGCATTGGACTTGCTCCATATGCTCATCATGGTACTGTATTTTGTGCGTGTCCGGTGGTTAGGTTTCACGAGCGATAGATGGTTGAAGCTTTCTACCATCCGCGGACGCCCATCCCGTCCCGTCCCGTTCTGCTTTCTTCCTGGTTTTGTCTACACCTGTATCCACCGGCCACCGCCACCACCCGCTCTCGCGGCGCTCCATATCAACCTCAGCCAGTGCCCGCTACCAGTTGCGCCCAGTTCAAAACACCGCCTTTATCTTTTCACCACGCCGTTTGAGCCGATCCATCTCCAAGTCCAACTGCTGCGGAATCCGAAAGAATCCATGGCCATGCTCGTGCTCGCGCTACTCCCCCTGTTCGCCACGTCCGCGTCCGCGGCGGGCGGCTGCGCGGCCGAGGCGTCATTGTCGTCGCCCAACGGAAACGCCTACGCGGCCTGCAGCGACCTGCCCCGCCTCGGCGCGACGGTGCACTGGACCTACGACCGCGCCGCGGGGTCCCTCTCCGTCGCGTTCGTCGCCGCGCCGGCCGCCCCGGGCGGGTGGGTGGCGTGGGGGCTCAACCCGTTCGGCGAAGGCATGGCCGGGGCGCAGGCGCTGCTCGCCGCGCCTTCTTCCTCGTCCGGCGCGTGGGCCGTCCGGACGTACAACATCTCCGGGTACGCGCTAGGCGCGCCCGGGCCCATCGCGTTCCCGGCGACCGGCCTCGCCGCGGAGCTCGGCGCCGACGGCCGCGTCAGGGTCTCGGGGACGCTGAGCGTGGGCCAGGGCGCGTCCGTCCTGAACCAGGTCTGGCAGGTCGGGCCCACGGTGTCCGGGGACGGCATTCCCGCGCCGCACGCCATGGGCGGCGACAACCTGGCCGCCAAGGCGAAGCTGGATCTTGTCAGGCAGACCAGCACCTCCTCCGACTCCGGCGGCAGCGACCTCGCCAGGGAGCGCAATGTGAGCTTATCATCTCTCTTCGCTCATCACCTGAATCGAAATCAAACACCTTGTCCTCACCTCACCGACCGAGTGACTAAACCATGTTCTCGTCCATGCATACTGTTCAGATCCATGGCATCCTCAACGCCGTGAGCTGGGGCCTGCTGCTGCCCATGGGAGCCATCTTCGCGAGGTACCTCAAGACGTTCAGGTCGGCGGACCCCGCGTGGTTCTACCTCCACGTCACCTGCCAGATCATCGGCTACGGCGTCGGGGTCGCCGGCTGGGCCACCGGCATCAACCTCGGCAACGCGTCCAACGGCGTCACCTACGGTCTCCACCGCAGCATCGGCATCGCCGTCTTCGCCCTCGCCACCCTACAAGTAATCTAATCATCTATCTAACCAACACTTCCCGAATTCAAATTGAACTCGTACCGATGTTAAATTTCGTTCAAACTTGAAACGGCATCCAGGTATTTGCGCTGTTCCTGAGGCCGAGGAAGGATCACAAGTGCCGCTTGTACTGGAACGCGTACCACCACGCGGTGGGCTACGCCGTCATCATCCTCGGCATCATGAACATCTTCAAGGGGATGGCCATCCTGGGCGTGGAGCAGCGGTGGAGGACCGCCTACGTCGCGGCCGTCTGGGTGCTCGGCGCGGTGGCGGTGACGCTGGAGGCGGTCACGTGGAGCGTGGTCATCAGGCGCCGCGAGGCCGAGCAGCACGGCAAGACCTTGCACGGCGCTGCCTAACCCAATGGCCGCCCGCCGCACATCGTGTAGTAGTTAGCTTTGAGATTATACGTACGTACTGAGATCTGGCATTTGTTCATCCATTTTTGGTGTGTGTAGTAGAGCAGGTGGATCTTGTGGTTTTGGCGCGTGCCCCTATTTTTGTACCGTACATATACGCGTACGTAAATTATGGGACTGGCTATATATAAGTTGCCTTCAAATATTTTGGCGTCGTCAATTTTTTGATTCCTCTGATTTAAATTCAACAGCTGCCGTTTTCCATCCTCCAACCACCTTCCTCCTCCTGCTTGGCCGACTGCGCTGTCACTCGTGCCTCGCCGCACGACCCCTCCTCAATCGGCCACCTCCACGGCTCCACCAGTCCGCCGCCTCCAAACATCCCTCTAAAGCCCCTACCACTCTTCTTTTACGGCGCCGACAATCCCCCCCTTCCCCGGCATCCCGTCAAACTCGGACTCTCCTCCATCGTCTATGCTGCTGCCAGCTCATCCCCGGCTTCGGGTTGCTCTCACCCGATGCCTCACCGCGACGCCTCCGTCAAATCGATCACTATCGCGAAAGGCAAATTTAGGCAACCTAAGAAATAGGAAATGCGGTAAATTATAGTACTACGGTGAAGATTTGTTGGTTGTGTTGATTTTATCAGTGTCGAACTGTGTGGCCACTTTTTTCTCTGCCCGGCTGGCCAGGGTCGACGTTGATCATCACCTGGGGTGTGCATGCCCTTTAGCAAAAGAGAAGCTGGTCGGGAGATCCGTTGCGTGCTCGGTGGACCATGCATGTATATCTACATGGTTTGGTTGTTGAAGTACGTACAAACGAAGACAGATATGGGAACGCAGAAAAGAATCGGTTTGCCCGTCAAGTACTCTTCGCTACGCTGCTACAGTGCCTAAGAAGAAACGCACACGCACCCTTGAGCAGAAACAATTGGAATAGCTCATGTTGTTTAATCAAATGGACCCATTGTCCTGTTGAGATTGCCCTTGACAAAAAAATTGAGTGAAAAAGCATAAAGTTTGCAAGCAGCAAGCATCTTTCTCTTTTTTTGCCTTTATTTCGAAAAAGGGGAAGAATATTTGATTCGGTGCCGTTTTACTTTGTTTTAGTTTACTCATTTCATTTCAAAGGTGATTTCGCTTTGGATAACATAAGCTGAGCTGAGCTGCCCTTTTCTGACGGCGACGAGTTAACCGTCGGTAGCTTCGGACCCGCGCGCAGTCTACCTCGACACTACTCCACAGACCACAAGCAGTATTTTAGTACTCTCTTCGTTTTAAAATAGATGATCCAATTTTATACTAACTTTGTATTAAAGTTAGCGTGAAGTTGAGTCATCTATTTTGGAACGGAGGGAGTAGGAGCTAGCAGCCCACAGCATCATCCACACCACCCCACAAGTAAAATACGCACAAATGTTGACGCCAGTGGCCAGTGAGTGAGTGCATCAGATTCCACCTACTAACCTGCTCAAAGTCACCTGCAACGGCAACACACATTTAATCACCCCCTTTCCCTGTCAGTTTCCAAGCTACAGTCCGCTGCTTTGTTTCATCGGCGAAGCTACCTGCGAAACTGGTTCGACGAACGCGACACCTCGTTTGTTGGGGCGCTCACCCCGATTTGCTTCAACCTGAAACAAAGCCTTGAAGTGACCATCTTCGGGCTTGGGTTGGTGGGGGTGGTGTAGGGGACGCCGGAGGCAACCGAGCTGAAGCAACTGCAAGTCAAAAGAAGATCTGAGCTGCTGTGTAACTGGAGAACATATGCAGGCAGCTGAAGCAAAGCGCCAATCAACAAGGTGAGGGATGATGATATCTCAAAGATAGTACACGTGTGCATGTGCAGTGGGAACGACCAGACGATAGAAACATCGTTTCAGTGTGCATGTTCAGACACAGCCAGAGGGATCTTATACAGCTTAGGAGGCGCTATCAGGCACCAACTACTTGGCAAATCGAGCAGTCATTTTGCTGGGACTGGTTGGTAGGTGCCCTGGTCAGTGAGCTACACGTTCTCACTTCTCACCGGCACTTGGACTGTTGCCTGCATCATCATGGTTCCTGCTCAACGTGATCAAATGAAGCCAAAACTGCTCAGGTTGATTCATGCATAAGAATAATTTAGGACATCAAAAGGCTATAATGACAAAAAAGAGAGCAGGACCACTAACCTAACGAAAGGCAGCAAGGCACGTCATGAAACTAGTACAAGGAGACATGAATCAGGCAATGACTAAAGATCCAATGGGTATCATCCAGGACGATCGATGTTCTGTTTTTTTTTTCTGCATACAGCAGATACTTCTGTTAGTATATTTGTATCGTTCTTGTGAAACTGGAACAAAGATGAAGTTCGCCAACAACATCTGCTAATCGCAACTGCAATCTGCAGCACACATTCCCACATTTATTTTCTACTTTTTTGGAAACAACATCCACAAGGACGTACGACCAGCAGCAAACAACTTCAGTGAGACAAGTGTACACAAGGACTGATTAACACTAGCAGAGTATATAGTTTCCTCTTGTCTATTCGCTCGATGGTTGGCCTTTGGTTACAGCAAGAAGAACCGGAACCGGAAGGAGCTTTCAGATCTTGTACTGGTCCTTGCACAGAGAGCCATGTATCACATGCCATGCTACCCTTTGGTTCCAAGTTAATTTGGGTTGCTACTGAAATGTACGTGGTGCCACTAGCTGTTAACTTCCGGTTAGCGTCGCCAATCTTGCACACATTGATCATGTACTCGCTGCACCATGGAGCGTCCCGGCCCCCAGCAGCAAGCTCAACCTGCATGGAATTTTCTTAGAGCTGAATTTTGATGGTCTCAGAACACACTAGTAGAAAACCACCCATTAGTCCCGGTTCGTAAAGGCCTTTAGTCTCGGTTCATGAACCTACTAATGGGTCGTTACTAATACCTCCACCCATTAGTCCCGGTTCAAATCAGAACCGGGACCAATGTGCCTCCACGTGGCCCTGTGCGCCCACCCCAGTTAGGGGGCCTTTGGTCCCGGTTGGTGGCTCCAACCGGGACCAAAAGTCAAATTTTTTTAAAGTGGCTGCTTTAGGGGTTATTTTTAGGTTGTTATTATAGCTAGCTAATAGAGAGAAGTGTCCTCTTTTATATCTTCGTCCTTGGTTTATCAACGCTACTGCTATGTTCATTGCACCCCCGCAGATATGAAATGCTCATGCATGCTTGCATCATACATCATATATATATATATAATAACAAGTCCTACTAATCATGCATCATCATATACAACTTCTACTCGTTATTAATAATAAGTCATACGATCATCATCCTCATAGTCATCGAACCCAATCCTACATAATTGTTCTTAGCACATGATCATCAGTATCAGGTAGGACCTAAACACCCTTAAGGTAAAATAGCATAAAACAATATAGACCCTGACTCTCCATTATGAAGAATGGCGATCATCCTGTCTCCAATGTTTGCCCTTCGCTGAATGTTGCTTCCAAGAAGCTCCTTACGACTGTCCATACATTTTTTTCCATTCTTTGATTATCATGTCTCCACTTCTTTTAGAAACCCGGTATGGACAGTTGAGATTCGTAGGACGACCTGGGTGTATGTTTAAAACATGAAGGCTACCCCGTGTATACATCAGATGAGGCACACAATCATTTGGGATTATCTGTTGAAAAACATAGTAATAACTTCGTAGTTAGCAATGATATGATGTACTAGTTTTAGAAGTGTGCAAAAAGATGCACGAATGTTGTAATAGTAAAAAATCATACCAGGGTATCTCCATGGTAGTTACCGTAGTTCAACACGTGCACTAGTGGCACATATTGACCATAATATTGAGGAGTTCGATTGTAGACATTGTAATTCTCAAGATCAGTACAAAATCCGACCAGATGATTTTTCTCCTGATAAGTTAGTTGGGAGCCTTCGGTGTAGTAGGTTCTGTCTACCATCTTCCGCACATTCTTTGAAGAATGAAAATAAGCTGTCAATGGAGAATAAGTTGTCAACTATTTTCAAATAAACAATATAAATTACTTAATAACTATGTTAAGCTCACATGGGGGAAGAATTGGAGGTGTATCCACAAGAACGAAAATCGTAGGTCTCTCTTGCTCGATTGTAGGATCACCAAGATCCATGGTAACAAGCATACCCTCATCAAAACCATACATCTTGCAAAGTGCTTCCCAATTTTTGCAACCAAAATGGGTTACACTCTGAGCATTGTACAACTTTACTTGAAAATCCACACCATGATGGGTACTTAGGATAATTTTTTTGGTTTCGAAACTTTCATGGTCTTCAAAACCCATCCTCTCCAAGACATAGCGTCTTGCAAAGCATGGGATAAGCTACTCGAATTGGAAAAGATGAAAAGTATTGTCATGATTAAAATAGTTGAAGTCATGAGTAATTACGATAAAAAACTATTATCGTCGGTTGCGTACCGTATGAACATCGAAGGTCCCCTCGAGCTTAATGCTGAAGCGCCGATCTTCGTCCAGCACAATAAACCTGTCGCAGATACCTCGGTCGTCGTGGCACCAGTCGCACTCCCCGGGCGGTTTTCGTCGTCCGATGAGTACGACATTTCCGGCCTATACGTTCATAATTCAAATATTAAACCAGATTATTATTATTAATCACGGATTGAGTATCGATGATCGATGTACGTAGCTCCTCCTTTCATTCCCGAATGCATTATTAATTATATCAAATTGTCTAGCACACGGGAATGAAGGAGAAATTATCCAATATGAGCATTCAATAAGCAAAACCAAATCATAAAATAAGCAAAACCAAATCATAAAATAAAGTATAGTATTCAAATTAGCATGCATTCAATAATTATAAGCAAAAGTACATCATCTCTTGGTGTCCGTACATCGTCGAATATTATCACTAATACAACTAGAACCGTAGCTCCCGACGGGTATCGACGCGGGCGGTGGACACCCAAAGATAAGGAACCATCACAGGATCATAGCTCCATTGAGATCCCTGAAGAACCTGCCAGGTATTGTCGAACCTCCCCTCCAATGCAACCATGTAGCGACGGACGTGCTCGTCCTCCTCGCTGACACGGTGACGTACCACCTCCGCGGTGTCCGAATGCCTCACCACCGTCACTGGCCCACGCGACCGCCACCAAACAAGGATCGTGTCAACAACGGGCTGCCTCCTCACCAACCTACTGTTGGGGAACGTAGCAGAAATTCAAAAATTTTCTTACGTATCACCAAGATCTATCTATGGAGAGACCAGCAACGAGTAGAAAGGAGAGTGCATCTACATACCCTTGTAGATCGCTAAGCGGAAGCGTTCAAGTGAACGGGGTTGATGGAGTCGTACTCGTCGTGATTCAAATCACCGATGATCAAGTGCCGAACGCATGGCACCTCCGCGTTCAACACACGTACAGCCCGGTGACGTCTCCCACGCCTTGATCCAGCAAGGAGAGAGGGAGAGGTTGAGGAAGACTCCATCCAACAGCAGCACAATGGCGTGGTGGTGGTGGAGGAGCGTGGCAATCCCGCAGGGCTTCGCCAAGCACCATGGGAGAGGAGGAGTAGGGAGAGAGGTAGGGCTGCACCAAGAGGGAGAGAACTCATGTGTATGGCAGCCCCAAAACTCATCTATATATAGGGGGAAGGGGGGGCTGCGCCCCCTTTAGGGTTTCCCACCCCCAAGGGGTGCGGCCAGCCCTAGATGGCAAAGGGGAGGCGGCCAAGGGGGGAGAGGAGAGGGAGGCGCACCAATATGGGCCTTAAGGCCCATCTGGACTAGGGTTTGCCCCCTCCCACTCTCTCTTGCGCCTTGGACTCCTTGTGGGGGCGCACCAGCCCTCCTAGGGGCTGGTCCCCTCCCACACTTGGCCCACGCAGCCTTCTGGGGCAGGTGGCCCCACTTGGTGGACCCCGGGACCCTCCCGGTGGTCCCGGTACAATACCGATATCGCCCGAAACTTTTCCGGTGACCAAAACAGGACTTCCCATATATAAATCTTTACCTCCGGACCATTCCGGAACTCCTCGTGACGTCCGGGATCTCATCCGGGACTCCGAACAACATTCGGTAACCACATACAAGCTTCCTTTATAACCCTAGCGTCATCGAACCTTAAGTGTGTAGACCCTACGGGTTCGGGAGACATGTAGACATGACCGAGACGTTCTCCGGTCAATAACCAACAGCGGGATCTGGATACCCATGATGGCTCCCACATGTTCCACGATGATCTCATCGGATGAACCACAATGTCAAGGACTTAATCAATCCCGTATTCAATTCCCTTTGTCTATCGGTATGTTACTTGCCCGAGATTCGATCGTCGGTATCCAATACCTTGTTCAATCTCGTTACCGGCAAGTCACTTTACTCGTTCCGTAACACATCATCCCGTGATCAACTCCTTGGTCACATTGCACATGTGATGATGTCCTACCGAGTGGGCCCAGAGATACCTCTCCGTTTACACGGAGTGACAAATCCCAATCTCGATCCGCATAAAACAATAGATACTTTCGGAGATACCTGTAGTGCACCTTTATAGTCACCCAGTTACGTTGTGACGTTTGATACACCCAAAGCACTCCTACGGTATCCAGGAGTTACACGCTCTCATGGTCAAAGGAAGAGATACTTGACATTGGCAAAGCTCTAGCAAATGAACTACACGACCTTTTGTGCTAGGCTTAGGATTGGGTCTTGTCCATCACATCATTCTCCTAATGATGTGATCCCGTTATCAACGACATCCAATGTCCATAGTCAGGAAACCATGACTATCCGTTGATCAGAACGAGCTAGTCAACTAGAGGCTCACCAGGGACATATTGTGGTCTATGTATTCACACGTGTATTACGATTTCCGGATAATACAGTTATAGCATGAATAAAAGACATTTATCATGAACATTGAAATATAATAATACTTTTATTATTGCCTCTAGGGCATATTTCCAACAGTCTCCCACTTGCACTAGAGTCAATAATCTAGTTCACATCGCCATGTGATTAACACTCACAGGTCACATCGCCATGTGACTAATACCCAAGAATTTACTAGAGTCAGTAGTCTAGTTCACATCACTATGTGATTAACACTCAATGAGTTTTATGTTTGATCATGTTGCTTGTGAGAGAGGTTTTAGTCAACGGGTCTGAACCTTTCAGATCCGTGTGTGCTTTACAAATCTCCATGTCATCTCCTAGATGCAGCTACCACGCTCTATTTGGAGCTATTCCAAACAACTGTTCTACTTGGAGCTATTCTAAATTATTGCTCCATTATATGTATCCGGTCTCTCTACTCAGAGCTATCCGGATAGGTGTCAAGCTTGCATCGTCGTAACCTTTACGACGAACTCTTTTACCACCTCCATAATCGAGAAAATTCCTTAGTCCACTAGTTACTAAGGATAACTTTGACCGCTGTCCTATGATCCATTCATGGATCACTCTTGTACCCCTTGACTAACTCATGGCAAGGCACACTTTCGGTGCGGTACACAGCATAGCATACTGTAGAGCCTACGTCTAAAGCATAGGGGACGATCTTCGTCCTTTCTCTCTTTTCTGCCGTGGTCGAGCTTTAAGTCTTAACTTCGTACCTTACAACTCAGGCAAGAACTCCTTCTTTGACTGGTCCATCTTGAACACCTTCAAGATCATGTCAAGGTATGTGCTCATTTGAAAGTATTATTAAGCATTTTGATCTATCCTTATAGATCTTGATGCTCAATGTTCAAGTAGCTTAATCCAGGTTTTCTATTGAAAAACACCTTTCAAATAACCCTATATGCTTTCTAGAAATTCTACATCATCTCTGATCATCAATATGTCAACAACATATACTCATCAGAAATTCTATAGTGCTCCCACTCACTTCTTTGGAAATACAAGTTTCTCATAAACTTTGTATAAATTCAAAATCTTTGATCATCTCATCAAAGCGTACATTCCAACTCCGAGATGCTTACTCCGGTCCTTAGAAGGATCGCTGGAGCTAGCATACCTTTTAGCATCCTTAGGATCAAAAAAAACTTTTCAGATTGTATTGCATACAACCTTTCCTTACGAAAACTAGTAAGGAAACTTGTCTTGACATCCATCTGCCAGATTTCATAAATGCAGCTAATGCTAACATGATTCCGACGGACTTTAAGCATCGCTACGAGTGAGAAAATCTCATCGTAGTCAACTCCTTGAACTTGTCTGAAAACACTTCGCCACAAGTCGAGCTTCATAGATGGTGACATTACCATCCACGTCCGTCTTCTTCTTAAAAGATCCATTTATCTTAATGGCTTGCCGATCATCGGGCAAGTCCACCAAAGTCCATGGATCCGTTCTCGGATTTTATGGCCTCGAGCCATTTATCGGAATCCGGGCCCACCATCGCTTCTCCATAGCTCGTAGGTTCATTGTTGTCCAGCAACATGACTTCCAAGACAGGATTACGTACCACTCTGAAGTAGTACGCATCCTTGTCATCCCACGAGGTTTGGTAGTGATTTGATCTGAAGTTTCATGATCACTATCATAAGCTTCCACTTCAATTGGTGTAGGTGCCACGGGAACAACTTCCTGTGCCCAGCTACACACTAGTTGAAGAGACGGTTCAATAACCTCATCAAGTCTCCACCATCCTCCCACTCAACTCTTTCGAGAGAAACCTTTCCTCGAGAAAGGACCCGATTCTAGAAACAATTCATATTGCTTTCGGATCTGAATTAGGAGGTATACCCAACTGTTTTGGGTGTCCTATGAAGATGTATTTTATCCGCTTTGGGTTTGAGCTTAATCCTGAAACTTTTTCACATAAGCGTCGCAGCCCCAAACCTTTAAGAAATGACAACTTAGGTTTCTCTAAACCATAATTCATACGGTGTCATCTCATCGGAATTACGTGGTGCCCTATTTAAAGTGAATGTGGTTGTCTCTAATGCCTAACCCATGAACGTCAGTGGTAATTCGATAAGAGACATCATAGTACGCACCATATCCAATAGGGTGCAACTATGATGTTCGGACACACCATCACACTATGGTGTTCCAGGCGGTATTAATTGCGAAACAATTTCCACAATGTCTTAATTGTGTGCCAAAACTCGTAACTCAGATATTCATCTCTATGATCATATCATAGACATTTTATCCTTTTGTCACAATGATCTTCTACTTCACTCTGAAATTATTTGAACCATTCAATAATTCAGACTTGTGTTTCATCAAGTAAATATTCTCAACATCTACTCGAATCATCTGTGAAGTAAGAACATAACGATATTCACTGCATGCCTCAGCACTCATTGGACTGCACACATCAAAATGTGTTACTTCCAACAAGTTGCTATCTTGTTCCATCTTACTGAAAACGAGGCTTTTCAGTCATCTTGCCCATGTGGTATGATTTGTATATCTCAAGTGATTCAAAATCAAGTGAGTCCGAACGGTCCATTTGCATGGAGTTTCTTCATGCATATACACCAATAGACATGGTTCGCATGTCTTAAACTTTTCAAAAATGAGTGAGTCCAAAGATCCATCAACATGGAGCTTCTTCATGCGTTTTATACCATTATGACTTACATGGCAGTGCCACAAGTAAGTGGTACTATCATTACTATCTTATGGCATGAAAATGTGTATCACTACGATCGAGATTCAATAAACCATTCCTTTAGGTGCAAGACCATTGAAGGTATCATTCAAATAAATAGAGTAACTATTATTCTCCTTAAATGAATAACCGTATTGCAATAGACATAATCCAATCATGTCTATGCTCAACGCAAACACCAAATAACAATTATTTAGGTTTAACACCAATCTCGTTGGTAGAGGGAGCGTGCGATGCTTGATCATATCAACCTTGGAAACACTTCCAACATATATCGTCAGCTCACCTTTAGCTAGTCTCCGTTTATTCCATAGCTTTTATTTCGAGTTACTAACACTTAGCAACCGAACCGGTATCCAATACCTTGGTGCTACTAGGAGTACTAGTAAAGTACACATTAACATAATGTATATCCAATATACTTCTATCGACCTTGCCAGCCTTCTCATCTACCAAGTATCTAGGGTAATGCTGCTCTAGTGGTTGTTCCCCTTATTACAGAAGCACTTAGTCTCGGGTTTGGGTTCAACCTTGGGTTTCTTCACTTGAGCAGCAGCTGAATTGCCGTTTCATGAAGTATCCCTTTGTTCCCTTGCCCCTTCTTGAAACTAGTGGTTTCACCAACCATCAACAATTGATGCTCCTTCTTGATTTCTACTTTCGCGGTATCAAACATCATTAATATTTCAAGGATCATCATATCTATCCCTGATATGTTATAGTTCATCACGAAGCTCTAGCAGCTTGGTGGCAATGACTTTGGAGAAACATCACTATCTCATTTGGAAGATCAACTCCCACTCGATTCAAGTGATTGTTGCACTCAGACAATCTGAGCACAAGCTCAACGATTGAGCTTTTCTCCCTTAGTTTGTAGGCTAAGAAAATTGTCGGAGGTCTTATACCTCTTGACGTGGGCACGAGCCTGAAATCCCAATTTCAGCCCTCGAAACATCTCATATGTTCCGCGACGTTTCGAAAATGTCTTTGGTGCCTCTACTTAAACCATTTAATTGAACTATCACGTAGTTATCAAAACGTGTATGTCCGATGTTCGCAACATCGACAAACGACGTTGGGGTTCAGCACACTGAGCGGTGCATTAAGGACATAAGCTATCTACTGTCTGCATAATTGCTACTTTCAACTTTCAACTATATTTTCTCTAGGAACATATCTAAAACAGTAGAACTATAGCGTGAGCTACGACATAATTTGCAAAAGGTATTTTGACTATGTTCAGGATAATTAAGTTCATCTTATGAACTCCCACTCAGATAGACATCCCTCTGGTCATCTAAGTGATTACATGATCCGAGTCAACTAGGCCGTGTCTGATCATCACGTGAGACGGACTAGTCATCATCGGTGAACATCTTCATGTTGATCGTATCTACCATACGACTCATGCTCGACCTTTCGGTCTCCGTGTTCCGAGGCCATGTCTGCACATGCTAGGCTCGTCAAGTTAACCCTAAGTGTTTTCGCTGTGTAAAACTGTCTTACACCCGTTGTATGTGAACGTAAGAATCCATCACACCCGATCATCACGTGGTGCTTAGAAGCGACGAACTGTAGCAACGGTGCACAGTTAGGGGAGAACACTTCTTGAAATTTTGTAAGGGATCATCTTATTTACTACCGTCGTCCTAAGTAAACAAGATGCATAAACATGATAAACATCACATGCAATCAAATAGTGACATGATATGGCCAATATCATTTTGCTCCTTTTGATCTTCATCTTCGGGGCTCCATGATCATCATCGTCACCAGCATGACACCATGATCTCCATCATCGTGTCTTCATGAAGTTGTCACGCCAACGACTACTTCTACTTCTATGACTAACGCGTTTAGCAATAAAGTAAAGTAAGTTACATGGCGTTCTTCAATGACGCACAGGTCATACAAAAATAAAGACAACTCCTATGGCTCCTGCCGGTTGTCATACTCATCGACATGCAAGTCGTGAATCCTATTACAAGAACATGATCAATCTCATACATCACATATCATTCATCACATTCTTCTTGGCCATATCACATCACATATCATACCCTGCAAAAACAAGTTAGACGTCCTCTAATTGTTGTTGCATGTTTTACGTGGCTGCTATGGGTTTCTAGCAAGAACGTTTCTTACCTACGCAAGACCACAACGTGATATGCCAATTGCTATTTACCCTTCATAAGGACCCTTTTCATCGAATCCGTTCCGACTAAAGTGGGAGAGACTGGCACCCGCTAGCCACCTTATGCACCAAGTGCATGTCAATCGGTGGAACCTGTCTCACGTAAGAGTACGTGTAAGGTCGGTCCGGGCCACTTCATCCCACAATACCGTCGAAACAAGATTGGACTAGTAACGGTAAGCATATTGAACAACATCAACACCCACAACTACTTTGTGTTCTACTCGTGCAAAGAATCTACGCAATAGACCTAGCTCTGATACCACTGTTGGGGAACGTAGCAGAAATTCAAAAATTTTCCTACGTATCACCAAGATCTATCTATGGAGAGACCAACAACGAGTAGAAAGGAGAGTGCATCTACATACCCTTGTAGATCGCTAAGCGGAAGCGTTCAAGTGAACGGGGTTGATGGAGTCGTACTCGTCGTGATTCAAATCACCGATGATCAAGTGCCGAACGCACGGCACCTCCGCATTCAACACACGTACAGCCCGGTGACGTCTCCCACGCCTTGATCCAGCAAGGAGAGAGGGAGAGGTTGAGGAAGACTCCATCCAACAGCAGCACAACGGCGTGGTGGTGGTGGAGGAGCGTGGCAATCCCGCAGGGCTTCGCCAAGCACCATGGGAGAGGAGGAGTAGGGAGAGAGGTAGGGCTGCACCAAGAGGGAGAGAACTCATGTGTATGGCAGCCCCAAAACTCATCTATATATAGGGGGAAGGGGGGGCTGCGCCCCCTTTAGGGTTTCCCACCCCCAAGGGGTGCGGCCAGCCCTATATGGCAAAGGGGAGGCGGCCAAGGGGGGAGAGGAGAGGGAGGCGCACCAATATGGGCCTTAAGGCCCATCTGGACTAGGGTTTGCCCCCTCCCACTCTCTCTTGCGCCTTGGACTCCTTGTGGGGGCGCACCAGCCCTCCTAGGGGCTGGTCCCCTCCCACACTTGGCCCACGCAGCCTTCTGTGGCAGGTGGCCCCACTTGGTGGACCCCGGGACCCTCCCGGTGGTCCCGGTACAATACCGATATCGCCCGAAACTTTTCCGGTGACCAAAACAGGACTTCCCATATATAAATCTTTACCTCCGGACCATTCCGGAACTCCTCGTGACGTCCGGGATCTCATCCAGGACTCTGAACAACATTCGGTAACCACATACAAGCTTCCTTTACAACCCTAGCGTCATCGAACCTTAAGTGTGTAGACCCTACGGGTTCGGGAGACATGTAGACATGACCGAGACGTTCTCCGGTCAATAACCAACAGCGGGATCTGGATACCCATGATGGCTCCCACATGTTCCACGATGATCTCATCGGATGAACCACAATGTCAAGGACTTAATCAATCCCGTATTCAATTCCCTTTGTCTATCGGTATGTTACTTGCCCGAGATTCGATCGTCGGTATCCAATACCTTGTTCAATCTCGTTACCGGCAAGTCACTTTACTCGTTCCGTAACACATCATCCCGTGATCAACTCCTTGGTCACATTGCACATGTGATGATGTCCTACCGAGTGGGCCCAGAGATACCTCTCCGTTTACACGGAGTGACAAATCCCAGTCTCGATCCGCATAAAACAATAGATACTTTCGGAGATACCTGTAGTGCACCTTTATAGTCACCCAGTTACGTTGTGACGTTTGATACACCCAAAGCACTCCTACGGTATCCAGGAGTTACACGCTCTCATGGTCAAAGGAAGAGATACTTGACATTGGCAAAGCTCTAGCAAATGAACTACACGACCTTTTGTGCTAGGCTTAGGATTGGGTCTTGTCCATCACATCATTCTCCTAATGATGTGATCCCGTTATCAACGACATCCAATGTCCATAGTCAGGAAACCATGACTATCCGTTGATCAGAACGAGCTAGTCAACTAGAGGCTCACCAGGGACATATTGTGGTCTATGTATTCACACGTGTATTACGATTTCCGGATAATACAGTTATAGCATGAATAAAAGACATTTATCATGAACATTGAAATATAATAATACTTTTATTATTGCCTCTAGGGCATATTTCCAACACCTACGTCCCCCGGAAGGTAGCACCTCCCAATACCAACCCGGCGGAGCCCAGTCCCGAACATGGCCCTGATCAAGCATGCCTCCACCGCCGAGTCAACGACGACGAGGATGCGGGATAGGCATCGCCGACGTCGACGCGGGAACTACTTCTATATATAGTTAAATAAAAGTAGTTTTATTAATTAAATCAACTATGTAGTTCAACTACTAAGCACTTACTATAAATAAATAAGTAGTACTTATTAAAAACAAACTACTTCTATATATAGTAAAATAAATTAGTTTATTAAATCAACTAGCTAGTTCAACTATATGTAAACTACTTCTTATTTTTTTCCTTTTTCTAAATACTATGAACAAAAAAATTACACAATCTAAATATCACCAAAAAAAATCTATTAACAATAATATCACCAAACATGCATATTCAATAATAATATCACCAAAAAAATCTATTAACATAAAAATAATCTATCATAATATGAACAAATTAATTACTACACATATCTAGTCTAACAAAAAAAATCTAATTAATCTAACAAAAAAATCTAACATAATATGAACAAATTAATTACTACACATGTAATCTAACAAAAAAAATCTAATCTAACAAAAAAAATCTATGAACTACATATCTAAATTACTACACATCTAACCTAACAAAAAAAATCTATGAACTACAAAAAGAATCTTAAAAAATCTAACAAAAAAAACGCTCACGTCGGCGTCGAGGCGGTGCGGTGCAGGGGCGACGACGGGCTCGGGGCGGCGCGGGGCAGGGGCGACGAGGACAGCAGGCTCGGGGGCGGCGACGGGGGACGCGGGCGGCGATGACGGGGCGGCGCGGGACGCGGGCGGTGATGACGGGGCGGCGCGGGACGCGAGCGGCGATGGGGGCGGCGACGACGGCGGGCTCGGGGCGGCGACGGGGACGGCGGGCTCGGGGCGGCGTGGGGCGGGCTCGGCGGCGACGGCGACGAGGAGCAGAGGCTCGGGGCAGGGGCGAGAAGGAGATGGGATTTGGCGAAAACTGCTAAGTCCAGTTATATAGCAAGAGCATTGGTTCCGGTTGGTGGCTCCAACCGGGACCATTGCCCCCTTTAGTCCCGGTTGGAGCCACCAACCGGGACCAAAGGCCTCTTTTCAGCAGCCCAAAGGGCGGGAAACGAAGACCTTTGGTCCCGATTGGTGGCTCCAACCGGGACTAATGGGGGGGCATTGGTACCGGTTGGTGCCACGAACCGGTACCAATGCAACCATTTAGTTTCGGTTGGTGCCACCAACCGGGACTAAAGGCCATGTGCTGCCCGCATCGCGGCACGAAAGTTTAGTCCCACCTCGCTAGCTGAGGGAGCTCGATAGTGGTTTATAAGCACCAGTCCCGCTGCCCTCTCGAGCTCCTCTCAAATGCAGGCTTATGGGCCTAAACGCACTATATGTGTCTGTGGGCCTATTGGGCCTATTGCGGGCCTGAATCCTGGCCCATTGTTGGGTTTCTAGTCGTATTCAGGCCGTGGTAGCCCTTTAGGTGGCACTTTTTTTATTTTTATTTTTTATTTTGATTCTTCCTGCAGCTGTTTTTTTAGTCCCACCTCGCCAAGCGAGAGGCACTCGCAGCTGTTTATAAGCCCTGAGTGCAGAGACGACGACGAAGAGGCTCAATGCTCCTGCACGTTGGTTAGCTTCAAGCCTTGAGGAATACGGTAGACTGCACAGAGCTATGTGCAGTGCAGTTGACACTATTCCGAAAGGCTTGAAGCAAATTAACAAGCATTGCGCCTCTTTTTTATTTTTAATGACTTATTACAACTGAGAAATAAAAAGAAAAAAATAACTAAAAATAAAAAAAACTATATAGAAAACTACTCATAAATGAATTGAACCAAAAAATAGTTGTGATTAACTGTACTAAAAAATGAGCATAGATGCTTATTTTTAATGACTTATTACAACTCAGAAATAAAAAGAAAAAAATAAATATAGCAGAAAAGAAAAAAACTATATAAAAAGATACTCAGAAATGAATTGAAGCAAAAAATAGTTGTGATTAATTGTACTAAAAAAGGAGCATAGATGCTTATTTGTAATGACTTATTATAACTCAGAAATAAAAAGAAAAGAAAGTAGTTGTGATTAACTTTACTAAAATATGAGCGTAGATGCTTATTTTTAATGACTTATTACAATTCAAAAATAAATAAAAGAAAAAATAGTTACGATTAACTTTACTAAAAAATGAGCATAGATGGTGGTCATCTCTTCAGTCAGAGGTGGTCGGCCTGAGGCTGGGTGTTCGGATCTCGGGATCCGTCATCTGGCACCAACTGCGAGTCGGGGAGACGTAGTTGCCGGTGAAAACCGAGCTGACGGCGGGCGATGGCGGCGTTCCATGTCGTTACCATGATGAAGGCATCGTCGTGTGACTACCGTTGACCCACTCGTATTGCTCCGGGGGAGCGGCTTCGTCTTAACGAGCATTGCGCCTCTTTTTTATTTTTAATGACTTATTACAACTCAGAAATAAAAAGAAAAAATAAATGTAGCAGAAAAGAAAAAAAAACTATATAAAAAATCACTCAGAAATAAATAGAAGAAAAAATAATTTTGATTAACTTTACTAAAAAAAATAGCATAGATGCTTATTTCTAATGACTTATTACAACTCAGAAATAAAAAAAAAGAATAAATATAACAGAAAATAAAAAAGAAACTATATAGAAAACTACTCAGAAATGAATAGAAGCAAAAAATAGTTGTGGTTAACTGTACTAAAAAAGGAGCATATATCCTTATTTTTAATGGCTTATTACAACTCAGAAATAAAAATAAAAAAATAAATATAGCAGAAAAGAAAAAAATATATAAAAAACTACTCAGAAATGAGCATAGATGCGCTTATAGAGGAAAATTAACTTAAATTCATAACGAATTTCAAACGAAATCCGTATGAATTTAGGCGAATTTCCCTATATAAGGGCATCTATTTTCATTTTCAGAGGAGCTCAATATGGCAGAGAGGGAGGGGCTTATAAACCGGTCCGATTCCCCTTCGGTTGGCGAGGTGGGACTAAACTCCGGCCACAGCGAGGACCAACCCTTTGGTCCCGGTTCGTCCCACCAACCGGGACCAATGGTGGTGGGCCAGGAGCGGGGCGCATTGGTCCCGGTTCGTCCCACCAACCGGGACCAATGGTGGTGGGCCAGAAGCGGGGCGCATTGGTCCCGGTTCGTCCCACCAACCGGGACCAATAGGTCCAGCCGAATCGGGACCAATGGCCCACGTGGCCCGGCCGGCCCCCGGGGCTCAAGAACCGGGTCCAATGCCCCCACTGGTCCCGGTTCTGGATTGAACCGGGACTAATGGGCTGGACCGGCCTGGACCATTGCCCCCTTTTCTACTAGTGTACATGTCGGCAGAGATTAGTTTGTTATCTCTGCCCACTTAACAGTTTGACGTACAAGTGCAGCTTTTACAACTTCTGCAGAAAAAGATGGTTTCAGTACCCCCGAAGTGTAACACTATATATTACTCAACCATGTAAGGTATGCGATGTAAAGGACAGGAAGAATACTCCTCAACAGCATAGTACATGCTACCAGTTATGCACAATTATCCTCCGGCGGTCCAAATAACTTTCGGCTGCCGAAAATGACATTCTGGTTGCACAGTTCTTTGAGAAGGAGGTGTTTGATGCTATTGCACAGATGAAAAACAATAAGGCTCCCGGACCGGATGGGTTTCCGGCCGAGTTCTATAAAAAATGCTGGCACATTATTAAGGGGGATTTGCTACCTATGTTCCATGATTTGTTCTCGGGACAGCTTCAATTATTCCACTTGAATTTTGGAACTATCACATTGCTTCCTAAGAAAACGGATGCTGTGAGGCTTGAGCAATTCAGACCGATATGCCTCCTCAATGTTAGTTTCAAAATCTTTACCAAGGTCGGGACTAATAGGCTTACATAGATTGCGCATTCTGTGGTGCAACAGTCCTAAACTGCTTTCATGCCGGACAGAAATATCCTTGAAGAGGTGGTAGTCCTGCATGAAACGCTCCATGAAATCCATTCCAAAAAATTAGATGGAGTAATTTTTAAGGTGGATTTCGAGAAAGCGTACGATAAGGTCAAATGGCCATTTCTCCAACAGTCATTGCGTATGAAAGGTTTTGATGAAGCCTAGTGCAGACAGGTTGAATCATTTACGCAAAAAGGTAGTGTGGGAATTAAAGTAAATGACGACGTAGGTCATTATTTCCAGACACATAAAGGCCTAAGACAAGAAGATCCGATGTCCCCTATCTTGTTTAACATTGTGGTGGATATGTTAGCAATTTTGATAGGAAGGGCTAAGGAAAGTGGTCAAGTAGGTGGATTGGTATCTCATCTTGTTGATGGAGGTGTTTCCATACTTCAGTACGCTGATGACACGATAATCTTTATGGAGCATGACTTGGCCAAGGCGAGAAATATGAAGCTGGTGTTATGCCTATTTGAACAATTAACCGGGCTAAAGATTAACTTTAATAAGAGCGAGCTGTTCTGTTTTGGTAGAGCCAAAGACGAACAGGAGGCTTATAGGCAATTGTTTGGGTGCGAGTTGGGAGAGTTACCTTTCTCATACTTAGGTATTCCAATCCACCATCGTAGGCTGACAAACAAGGAATGGAAGTGCATCAAGGACCGATTTGAGAAGAAACTGAGTTCCTGGAAGGGTAAGCTCATGTCATACGGAGGCCGATTAATCCTGATTAACTCGGTGCTCACGAGTATGCCTATGTTTCTTCTATCGTTCTTTGAGGTCCCAGTTGGTGTTCGGAAGAGACTGGACTTCTATCGATCGCGGCTTTTTTGGCAGAGTGATGAGACTAAAAAAAAATACCGGCTTGCTAAATGGGATATCATATGTAGACCGAAAGACCAACGGGGTCTTGGTATAGAGAACCTTGAAGTTAAGAATAGATGCCTTCTTAGCAAGTGGCTGTGGAAGCTCTATTCGGAGAATGATGCCACATGGGCTCAAATCCTTCATAGCAAGTACCTTCAGACAAAAACTTTGTCCCAGGTTACAGTCAGGCCGACTGATTCACCTTTCTGGAAAGGACTAATGAAAGTCAAATAATCTATGTTTAATAGGACAAAGTTTGTTATTGGCAACGATACTTGCACACGTTTCTGGGAGGATACTTGGCTCGGCGAGACACCCTTGGCCATCCAATATCCGTCGTTGTACCGTATTGTTCAATGACGTGAGGTGTTCGTAGCTTCGGTTTTTCAATCTATCCCCCTTAATATTCAGTTCCGACGGACGCTGGCGGGCAATCGTTGGGAAGAATGGCTCCGTCTAGTTAGGAGACTGATGGAGATCCAGCTTTCCCAACACCCTGATGAATTACGCTGGAAACTGACTAAGTCTGGAGTATTCACAGTTAAATCAATGTATAATTCGAACTCCATTCCTACTTCCAAGCATGTTTGGGATGTCAAAGTTCCTTTGAAAATAAAAGTGTTTATGTGGTTTGTCCACAAACAAGTTATTTTAACCAAGGACAATTTAATAAAGCGTAATTGGACAAGACCTTCTAGGTGTAGTTTCTGTGATCGGGATGAGACTATTAAACACCTTTTTTTGATTGCCCGTTGGCCAAAGTCCTTTGACAGACAATTCACATTGCTTTTAATATCAAACCACCGAATTCTATTAACGCGTTATTTGGGACATGGCTGAATGGTATTCAGCCTGACTTAGCGAAACACATTCGGGTTGGGGTTTGCGCTTTGCTGTGGACTATCTGGACTTGCAGAAATGATTTGGTTTTTAACAGAATATCATGTATTCACTTTTTGCAAGTTATATTCTGAACTACGGCACGGATCCGTTCGTGGTCGCTACTCACTCCGACGGAGGCCAGGGAGCATTTGGTTACTGGACCTTTCCGCTGGGAGATGGTAGTTCGGGATATTTTCAACCGGTTTGGATGGCGGTCATGTAATAGGTTAGGCATCTAGTTTACTTATCTATTGATAGCCAGCCGGTTGTGGCCTTTTATCTTGGCTAGTCTATGTTTCTAGCCCTTCATGGCTCTGTGTGAGCTTGCTTTGCTTTTTTATTTTTTTGAAGACCTTGGAACCTTGTTGGCACTATCTTTTTTGGTTAATAAGTTGGTCGTATGCATCATTCTGATGTGAGCTTGCTTTGCTTTCTTATTTTTTTGAAGACCTTGGAACCTTGTTGGCACTATCTTTTTTGGTTAATAAGTTGATCGTATGCATCATTCTGATGCAGAGGCCGGGGAGTCCCCTTCTCGAAAAAGAAAAGAAAAAGCCAGTTATGCACAAGAATGAGCGAAAGTTGCTGGCAATTAATGTGATCTATACGGAGCCTATCACCTAGCTTAATCAACACACTTTCTTTTACCCCTACGAGTAAGTGTATTCCATGTTATGCAGCCGCGAGTGCATGGTTCAGTTTCGGATACGACTGGGGATACAAGGGAATTTCTGGTGGAAGGAGGAGATCAGGAGAAAGACAGATTCAGTTCATCCACATCGTCCTGTCGCCTCCTGCTTCTCGCTGGGCCTCAAATATGCGGGCCAACTTCCGGTTCCTTCTGGTGGCCTTGGGCCTCCTTTTGAGGTTGTCCATGTCAATGATAACGTTCCACTTGAAAAATAGAACGGCGCAGGGGGAATTTTAAAAATACATTCAGACCTCACCTAATGTGAAGGATCAACCAAGGAATGCAATTCCATAACTGGATGCAACCTGCAGACGTTTTTTCTCCTAGGAATTGCTTGAGATCGCCCAAATTGACGGTCTCCCGCAAGAACTGATGTTGGGGGATTTTCATCCAGCTTTCCAACTTCTGCATCAACCCACTATAATTTCATGCGTACCCAGGAGAAAGTGCACAAAGTCTCTTTTACCGGGTCAGGGACCGGCAAACGATCCGCCGTTCACTTGGTTTGCGATTCGTGCATCGTCGTGACCCATCTTTTGTATAGCACTGTATTTCTATACCTTTAGTATATTACTGTAGTATGTCAGGAGCATGGCCCACTATTTGTACTAGTATGTCAGCTTTGTCAGCCCAGCATGCATGCAACCTTTTCCCTCTCTCCCCGCTCCCAAACAAATCCATCTTCTTATTTTTGCTTACAATTTTAGATGGTCATCATATTTCACATTATAATTTTTTTATAGATTCAAATTCCTTGCAACATGATCTTCAGAACAAGATCAATCTTGAATATTTTTAAATTAGATTTCAAAATAACATGTTTCATAGTCTTCAAAAAATATCTCATTTCATAGATTTCACTTAGTTCAAAAAATAGATTTCACTAAGTTCATAGATATAAATTATTTCAAAGAATTGAAACATATATTTTGTAACGAGTGAAATCACTTTTCACAAACAAGTGAAATATAGTATTTCAATTGAATGAGTGTAATATATTTTCTGAAACTAGTGAAATGAGTGAAATCTATCTTTTGTAACAAGTGAAATCACTTTTTTGAAACAAGCGAAATATAGACAATTGAATGAGTGTAATATGTTTTCTGGAACTAGTGAAATGAGTGAAATCTATCTTTTGTAACGAGCGAAAGCACTTTTTTGAAAGAAGTGAAATTTAGTATTTCAATTGAATGAGTGTAATATGTTTTCTAAAACTAGTGAAATCTTTCTTTTGTAACGAGTGAAATCACTTTTTTAGAACAAGTGAAATATAGTATTTGAATTGAATGAGTGTAATATGTTTTCTGAAACTAGTGAAATGAGTGAAATCTATCTTTTGTAACGAGAGTGAAATCACTTTTCTAAAACAAGCAAAATATTGTATTTCAATTGAATGAGTGTAATATAGTTTGAGATGAGTGAAATAATCGAAATACAATAATATTGAAATATTGTACATAAAATTCAAACTAGTCAAAATGTATCCAAGATTGGTCTTGTTTGAAAGGTCTTATCGTCCTGGACTTGAATATATAAAAAGTTTCAAAAATGAACATTTGGTTCAAAACATATCAGGTATTCAAAAATATGAGGATGAAAATTAATCCATGTGAGTGTATGATGGAAAGAGAGGCTGCATGCACCCATCTCCACTCTAACTCTCTCTCCTCTGTGAAAAGCCTGAAAAGACATGCAGTGTGAGTTTTGTCTGTTGTATTAACTGGGTATAATAGAGGAATCAATTTACAAATTTATACGGAGTCAGACAACACGCATCTTGAGAAAATTGATGGATGGTGGATTGTTCACCGGTACATCCCTCCACCGGTAAATTTACTTATTCAGGAGAAAGTGTTAGTGTGAGAGTCTGCGCTTTCTTATGACAAACTCATATGGTGAAGTAAATGAACAAGTGAAGCCACATGGACAAAACTACTACTATATGGGAAACCAGCTGCTTTATAATGGCCTTCCCCGCGTTTCCCCCTTGCTGCATCAAGCCCTGATGCCCCTGCAACTTGCAGCAAAGCGTCAGGTTTCTACTACGGGCTTCGACCATATTTATTGCGGTAAGATTCCAAAGTCGAACAGCTAGCGTTTCCGGCCACTGCAACAACGTGGCGCCTTCAGGGCCGATGGGCAACATGGCGACGAGCCGGTGACTACGTCTGCACACTCTCGAGCTGCTCTATCCGATCGACGTGATAAGCAGATGCTCATGCCTCTTGGAGGGTGCAGTAGCGATCAGGGCCATGCTCAGAAATTCGCCTTTCTTGTTGGTGCCCGCGCTATCGATCGAGCGAGATACTAGATAGAGAGATAGGCTAGCTAGGGTGGCGGATTGGCATACGATCGATCGAGCCGAGAGAATAATCTATGGCACATCAGGATTGGGTGCCCTTTTTGGCTGCGGGAAAGGAGCAAATATTCTGAATCCTGGCTGAAGTGATGTAGAGACGGCCTGGATTCCAGTCCCGCAAGTTGGTGCCTGGAATCTGAGAGGTTCCATTGGCAGATTTCGGATCCAATTTGATGTAGACTGCACGCTGTGGCTGCGTGTACGTCCGTGGTAGTAATCTCCGTGCATGCTGCGAGGTTGCTAGGTCACAGCAGAAGCGAGCTGACGAAAAGAATTCAACACGTACGTGAAGCAGCGAACTTTATGTCGTTAGAACCCTAGAATGATCTTGAGCTATACCTAGCAGAAATTCGCCCTAAGTAAGCTGACAAGATGCATTTCAGAAAGGAGGTTCACACAAATCAGAATTTGAAGAGGGAAATCTGAAACCATGCTTTATGCAGATTATATTCCAGCTGGGAGATCGATCTGCTCGGCCCAATGCATCCCCGGTCTACTGTACTGGGACAAGAAAGATGCCCGGTTTCTTTGGTCCACGGCGAGCACCAGACGGACCCGAGCGCCTCCACGTGAGCTAGCTCGCTTCTCCCGTTAACATCGAGCATGTGGCAGTGAGATCTTTGCGTGGCGGCGTTGGGAAATCTCGCAATTCCATGCCCCCCGCGGCCAACCGAGGAACATGAGCAGGGTCACAGGACCATGGATAGAAGGCATCGCAACCTGATCATGGCATAAAGTCAAATTCCTTCTCCAAACACATCGGAGTCGTGGGTGGGAAGATCCATTCTTTCTTTTTGGTCCCAAGGCTTGGAACATAGAGGTTGGAATAGATTCTGCCAATGGGCGGCTACACATTGGATGGCCGGGACTCTGCCATGATGCAAAGCTGCATCACCAGCCATCGCTACAAAGAACCTTGGGCTGCAAAAATGCGGTAGCATATTCCACAACAGTAATACACACAGCAAGCTTGACGCCGAAAACAGAAATGAAGTTCGGTTTTGCGATGATACTTAAACATGTTTGTAGCTTTATTTTGATCGATTTGGCTACGTAGAAATAATATGGTCTTTAATAATACGTGAACACACGAGCTCCTAGATCTACCACTGATGAGGAAGGAAGCTACGTTGTCAAGGGAAGATCTCGAGCACACTTATTCGCTGCCATTGTCATTGTTGTCAAAGCCACACTGCCAGCCGACCGAAACTCTAACGACTAAGGCCTAAACATAGATAAAAGACACCCTCAACACGGGGCTCCATCGACACTCCTACTCATCGATAGCCGCGTGGCCGTCATGAGAAGAGGAGTTGATAGAGAATGGCAACAAAAGGGAGAACACCCCGGGAATCACCTCTGTTTGTTTCCTCGGATCCAATCTGTTTTGCTACGCTAGGAGGAGCATCGATCGATAAGTAACTCAGGTTTGACAACGATCGACACAATATTTAAGGTTCATCTGACAAACGTAAATATAACCAAATTGTATCCATATTACTTAATAGAGAATCTCAATTTTTCTGAAAAGAAGGTTGAAACCCTTGACCTCTGCATCATTGTGATGCACATAGTCATTTTTATTAAAGTTGATGCAACATGACAAGTCCAAAGTCACAACCAAGAAGTACATAGCATAGGAGACTATGTTAGAATCATTATAAGATATGAATTTAAACCTATGACTAAGTTGGCTTCTTGCGCAACGACACCTTCAAGAAAGGATAAACGTCCTTGCCCGCAGTCGCCATGTCCGGTCGGAGATGGTAAGGTAAATGATTTTCATCATGTTTGTGGCAGCCAATCACTAAAGGCCATCACATTAGCAAGGAGAAAACATCTTCAACACGTTAATCATGCAAGTTCATCGTTGCTAAGCCCGACCACTAAAGATCAGAACACAATATTTCAAACCAGGCATGAAGCGGTGTTCCAGTCACCATGTTGAGGATGGATCTTTCAAAAGTTGCCCCAACCATCACTCCATGTCATGTCAGAGTGGCAGCAGACGGGTGGGATATATTCCCACCGTAAGCACGGTCATGGAGCTGCGATGCTAGGCCTGAGCCCTTAGCTAGCCTCAGAGGATTACTTGCACATCGCAGATGAACTGTAAATACAAGACATAGATTGATACTTGAAGATGAATGATTATAGTCTTAAATGCAGGCAGATTGCGATGTTTTCTCAATTTCAAGTGTAATGGCTATGGAGATGGGGACTATGGAGATGGTGATGGTTGTTGTAGATGGGAATGGTGGCGTCGACTGCGTAGGGTTGACTTGATGAATGAGAAACTCCTCTTGTTGTAGGGTTTTCCTTTCTGTTATATGCTTCAGATAGGTGGAATAGGGTTTTGGGGCGCCTTTGATGCGAATTGACCCCAGGTGCCTTCACGAAAGTCGTCAGGGATGAGATCGAGAAGATAGTGGCAGCAGGTACGAGCGCTGATACGAGCGCTCATGATCGAACCAGACTTCGTCTCCTCTGGACTCTGGCGTGCCTCCTTTTGATCGAGATTGATCACCACGCTTATTATGTTCCATTTATAGCTTGATTCTGCACCTAACATGACCCATTCATGTAGGGAACAAAATAAAAAAAGAGATTTGCAATCTTTGCATTCATTAGTCTTTAGTAAATCAAATCGAAGTGATTATCTCAAAAATAAGGATTATTCAGTTTAAACACTGTAAAAATGACTGCAAAATAAACTGATCAACCTCCCCAAGCTTAAATCTTAGTCCTCGAGCAAGAAACAATATCATAAGGAACTCGGTGTTTAAACCGAAATAATAGAAGATTTTGGTTCACATACGCTTTATACTCCTAGATAGCCCACTGCTTTCTTCACCTGAACACTTAGCATAGTTGTAGTGGAGACAATGGTTATTATGCAAGCTTGTTAGGCCAAGACAATTAAAACGAAGTCTTTGTTAACTTGGTCAAAGTAGTCAACTATCAATAACTATATTTTGTCTAGCTACCACTTTCTTGCTAGGAACACTTTGGAAGAACTTTGTAATGAAAAGATAATTATAGACGCGAGAAGCAAGTCAAAGAAAGCGCGGTGCTAGAGTAACTCACTAACATCCACGAATGTCACCTCACCAAGGCGCAATACTGCTCCTTCTTTCATTCGCTGCTGAAACTCTTGTTTTAAGTTACAAGACCATGTCAAAAAGTGTGAACTTGCATCTGAGTTATTGTTGTGGGGAAGACAACACTCATGACCGATATTGGGTTTTATCCATATGTGTGTATGATCATTGCACAGAGGAGTACCCATCTTTTCACAGAAATGCATCCACTCAATGAAGCCAAAAAATAAACCATTATAACGTTTTTGTTACTAAACATTAACCAACTCAATAGACTAAATCCATGTTAAACTTTGGTAGATCGTTCATAGGCCAGCGGAGCTGTTAGCATTTCTCAATAGGAGCATTAATGGTTCAGTAAGGCAAGCATAGAGCAATATTTTTATGTAATTTTGCACAACAGTTTTGGCGTGTAATAATCTCAATCACCTCTAACTTAATTCCTCTAGACAATTCCATCCGCAAGAACTATTGAATCTCTAATACTAGCTAATTTAACACAAATTTCTCGATAGCCAAGTTTTTTCAAAATACTATCTTGTGCTCTATGATTATCTTGTTATCATCGCTTCTTATAAAATTGGCCCCACAACAAGTCTTGGTTAACTAAATGTAAGAGAGGAATAGCTACTTAACTAATTTAGCCAAGTGAACACAAACTTTATAATTATTTTCAAGACCTACCCCCACCTAGATATATAACACATGCTCACTACTACAACTAGTACGGGTATTTCAAGCTCGTAAGAAGGGGGAGTAGGACATACCTCACGTCCATAATGACCCCAGAAGAAAGACTTCAGTAGTACTTGCAGATCAATGCCCACCTTCGAGAATAAGATTCTGCGAACTCCTTTTGAGACTTTATTTGTTGTTTGTGCTTCCATGCTGTCTTCAAAGGTACTAAAAAATTCGAGGATATGGATGCTCCGAGGGAAGGTGGAGGATTGCTGAAGATCAACGCGGTGGCAATGATGAAGATTTGTGCAGTGATGCATGATGCTCAAGAGTCTTCTAGCTTTGTTGCGTCGGTTCCAAATAGCTCAGACAACAACAACAACCAAACTAATAGTAAATAAACATTCACGATTATGATAGAGAGCATAAATCCATGGCTAATATTGCCAAATATTATTGGGGCATAGATTAGTACCAAAAACCGAGCCTACAGTAAGCCATACAACTCTACCCACATCCCACTTGACACAAGAAAAGAAAAAGATGCCGAGCAGACTCATATTGATCACAACATGAATAGTTAGGATTACCATTCCATTTTCTCCTTTTATAACATCACTAGTCACACAACATCTTTGAATAATTGGTATTGAGGGGTTTTAGCTTTCCAGATGCAACTATAATTCCTTCCCTATAATCTCATGCCATCATATCATATATTGATTTAGTTGTAGAAACAAGTTTCTTGTCTAGCCCTAGTAAACCTCATTACCATCACCAAGTGTGCATACACTAGTAGAAAAACACCAATTAGTCCCAGTTCATGAACCAGGACTAATGGGTCGTTACAAATACCTCCACCCATTAGACCCGGTTCAAACACGAACCGGGACCAATGTGCCTCCACGTGGCCGATCCGTCGAGCCCAGTCAGGGGGGCCTTTGGTCCCGGTTGGTGGCACCAACCGGGACCAAAAGTCCATGTTTTTTTTACAAAAGTGGCTGCTTTAGGGGTTTTGGGGGTTATTTTAAGGTTGTTATTAGCTAGCTAATAGAGAGAAGTGTCCTCTCTTATATCTTCGTCCTTGGTTTATCAACGCTAGCTGCTGCTATGTTCATTTCACCCGCTGATATAACATGCTCATGCATGCTCGCATCATACATCATCATATATAATAACAAGTCCTATGCATCATCATACAACTTCTACTCGTTATTAATAATAAGTCATACGATCATCATCCTCATAGTCATCGAACCCAACCCTACATAATTGTTCTTAGCACATGATCATCAGTATCAGGTAGGACCTAAACACCCTTAAGGTAAAATAGCATAAAACAATATAGACCCTGACTCTCCATTATGAAGAATGGCGATCATCCTGTCTCCAATTCTTGCCCTTCGCTGCTTGTTGCTTCCAAGAAGCTCCTTACGACTGTCCATACATTTTTTCCATTCGCGGATTGTTATGTCTCCACTTCTTTTAGAAATCCGGTATGGACAGTTGAGATTCGTAGGATGACCTGGTTGTATGTTCAAAACATGAAGGCTACCATGCGTATACATCAGATGAGGCACACAATCATTCGGGATTATCTGTTGAAAAACATAGTAATAACTTCGTAGTTAGCAATGATGTACTATAGTTTTAGAAGTATGCAAAAAGATGCACAGATGTTGTAATATAGTAAAAAATAATCTTACCAGGGTATCTCCATGGTAGTTACCGTAGTTCAACACGTGCACTAGTGGCACGTCACTAGTAGAAAAAGGGTCAAACTTGAAGCACATTAGTGCCGATTTGTATTAGAGCCGGCACAAATGTATACATTAGTGCCGGTTCCAACGGCTAGCCGGGCCGCTCTCATTAGTACCGGTTCGTGGCTAACCTTTAGCACCGGTTCGTGCCACGAACCGGTACTAATGAGGGTGGTGGCAGGATGTTGTCAGTCTGGGCCTCCTCCAGCACCTTTAGTACCGGTTCGTGCCACGAACCGGTACTATAGGTCCTCCTGCATATAAACCCTTCGTCCAGCTCGCTCTGTTCTTCCCCCTTTCCCCTCTCCTCTCCTCTCTGTTCTTCCTCTTCTCCCCTCGAGCTCATTACACATTTTGCCTAAAATTTGTCAAGATTTGAAGGCCCCCATCCATTCAAGTGATCACAAAGGTTAGCAACTTTGTCCTTTCATATCTCATTGCTAGATTAGCTCTTGCAATGCTTTGTATAGTTATTAATTTGTGAGTTTAATAATTTGGGAGGAAATATATATATGTGCTAGTATTTGATTTATATGCAATTTGAGGTCAAAATAACACTTAGTTTGCATATGTAGGTGTGGTTTACTTAGTGCCTTCTAAATCTCCGTCGTAACCACCGTCGATCGCCCGCATCATCCCGTCGCCAGCACCACCTTGTGGTGAGCCTCTTGTTCATGAAATTTTATATAAAAAATTGATGTTTGTGTGATTTGGATATATAGTTACTCGTATAATAATTATCTTACCCGTACATTCTTTGTTATACATAGTGCCATGGTTTTGATATCCGTCCCCGTCGGCCCTCGTCCTTGTTATGATTCGGATGTGGTATATTCTCTTTTAAAACTATTTGTTGCATTTCATGTTTATGACAAATTATGCCCATCAAGTTGACATAGATATTTTTATCTAGGAGGTATGTGAACCGGAAATTCCAACCGACCCTATTGTCGAGAGGTTAAATTTAGTTGAAAGAGAAAACGAGTACTTGAAAGAAAAATTGAAAATAATTGAGGGGGAGAAGATGGAATTGGAGTTGCATGTTGCCGATGTCGTCGATGATCACAAGATCAAGAAGGAGAAAATGCGCTTGAAGATTAGAAAGATTAGAAAATATTCCATCGATAGTGAGGCTTGGTATCATTATGCTATTGGATCAATTGTTACCTTAGTTGCGATCTTGATCGCATTTGTTGTTGCATTTAAATGCTTTAGCTAGAGAGTTACTTGTTTGTTGCATTTAAGTGTTGTATGAACTTTATGTATGAACTTGTATTAATTTGGTCTATTCGGTGTTGTGTAATGAAGATGAGCCGGCAATGGATGTACGATGACCGATGCTCTCCCCAGTTCGTTGAGGGCGTGCATACTTTTCTGCTTGCGGCTGAGGCAAACAAGCGAGCGGATGGTTTTATGCCTTGTCCATGTGCTGGCTGTAAGAATGGTCGCAATTACTCTACGTCAAGAACCATTCACGTCCACCTGTTTGAGTCCGGTTTCATGCCCCACTATAATGTTTGGACCAAGCACGGAGAAAGAGGGGTTATAATGGAAGAAAATGAAGAAGAAGAGGACGATGACAGCTATCCTGGCCAAGGGTTCCCTGAATACGATAATACAACAATGGGGGAAGAAGCTGAGCCGGTAACGCGGAAGAAGCTGAGCCGTCAATGCGGGAAGAAGCTGAAGAAGAGGCATCAGATGAGCCCGTTGATGATCTAGGTCGGGCCATTGCCGATGCAAAGAGAAACTGCGCAAGTGATTTGGAGAAGAAGAAGTTGCAGCGCATGTTAGAGGATCAAAAAAAAATTGTTGTACCCGAATTGCGTAGGTGACAAGAAAAAGCTGGGCACCACACTGGAATTGCTGCAATGGAAGGCAGAGAATGGTGTATCTGACAAGGGATTTGGAAAGTTGCTGGTAATGATAAAGGATATGCTTCCAAAGGACAACGAATTGCCCGAGAGTACGTACGAAGCAAAGAAGGCTGTCTGCCCTCTAGGGTTAGAGGTGCAGAAGATACATGCATGCCCTAATGATTGCATCCTCTACCGCGGTGAGTACGAGGATTTGAACGCTTGCCCGGTATGTGGTGCATTGCGCTATAAGATCAGCCCCGATGAGCATCGTGATGTCGAGGGCGAGCGCCCCAGGAAGAAGATTCCTGCCAAGGTGATGTGGTATTCTCCTATAATACCACGGTTGAAATGTTTGTTCCAAAACAAAGAGCATGCCAAGGCGATGCGATGGCACAGAGAAGACCGTAAGAAAGACGGAAAGTTGAGAGTACCCGCTGACGGGTCGCAGTGGAGAAAAATCGAAAGAAAGTACGGGAAGGAGTTTGCAGATGACGCAAGGAGCGTATGGTTTGGTCTAAGCGCAGATGGCATTAATCCTTTTGGGGAGCAGAGCAGCAACCATAGCACCTGGCCTGTGACTCTATGTTTGTATAATCTTCCTCCTTGGTTGTGCATGAAGCGGAAGTTCAGTATGATGCCAGTGCTCATCCAAGGCCCTAAACAACCCGGCAACGACAATGATGTGTACCTAAGGCCATTAGTTGAAGAACTCTTACAACTATGGAATGGAACAGGTGTACGTGCATGGGATGAGCACAAACAGGAAGAATTTGACCTAAAGGCATTGCTGTTCGTGACCATCAATGATTGGCCTGCTCTCAGTAACCTTTCAGGACAGACAAACAAGGGATGCCACGGATGCACGCACTGTTTGGATGATACCGACAGTATATATTTGAATAGTTGTAAGAAGAATGTGTACCTGGGACATCGTCGATTTCTTCCGAGCAGGCATCCCGTAAGAAAGAAAGGCAAGCATTTCAAAGGTGAGGCGGATCACCGGACGAAGCCTCGCCACCGTACTGGTGCTGATGTACATGATATGGTCAAGGATTTGAAGGTGATATTTGGAAAGGGTCCTGGTGGACAACCTGTTCCAAAGGACGCTGACGGACGCGCACCCATGTGGAAGAAGAAATCTATATTTTGGGACCTGCCATATTGGAAAGACCTAGAGGTCCGCTCCGCAATCGATGTGATGCACGTGACGAAGAATCTTTGCGTGACCCTGCTTGGCTTCTTGGGCGTGTATGGGAAGACAAAAGATACACCTGAGGCACGGGAGGACCAGCAACGTATGCACGGAGAAGACAGCATATATCAGGGTCATGCAAGCTACGCTCTTACCAAAGAAGAGAAGGAAATCTTCTTTGAATGCCTGCTCAGTATTAAGGTACCGTGTGGCTTCTCATCGAATATAAAGGGAATAATAAACATGGCAGAGAAAAAGTTCCAGAACATAAAGTCTCATGACTGCCACGTGATTATGACGCAACTGCTTCCGATTGCATTGAGGGGGCTTCTACCGGAAAACGTTCGATTAGCCATTGTGAAGCTATGTGCATTTCTCAATGCAATCTCTCAGAAGGTAATCGATCCAGAAATCATACCAAGGTTACAGAATGATTTGGTGCAATGTCTTGTCAGTTTCGAGTTGGTGTTCCCACCATCCTTCTTCAACATCATGACACATGTCCTAGTTCACCTGTGCGAAGAGATTAACATTTTGGGTCCTGTATTTCTACACAATATGTTCCCCTTTGAGAGGTTCATGGGAGTCTTAAAGAAATATGTTCATAACCGTGCTAGGACAGAAGGAAGCATCTCCAAGGGCCATCAAAATGAGGAGGTCATTGAGTTTTATATTGACTTTATTCTTGACCTTAAGCCGATTGGTGTTCCTAAATCGCGGCATAAGGTCAGACTGGATGGAAAAGGCACGCTAGGAGGGGAACAAATAATATGTATGGACGGACATTCTCTCACTAAAGCACACTACACAGTTCTATAGAATTTCGCCTTGGTGGCTCCGTATATGGATGAACACAAGAATTTGCTACGCTCCAAACACCCGGAGCGGTCTGATGACTGGATTACACGTGAACAAACCAGGAGTTTCGCCAGCTGGTTGCAGACACGTACCATGCATGACACCTCTATTGAAGATGACCTGTACTTGCTGTCCCAGTTACCATCTTCGAATATAATGACTTTCAAAGGGTACGAGATAAATGGTAATACATTTTACATGATCGCCCAAGATAAGAAGAGCACCAACCAAAACAGTGGTGTCCGCTTTGATGCAAAAACCAAGACGGGAAAGGAAACATATTATGGTTATATACAGGACATATGGGAACTTGACTATCGACGTGGTTTAAAGGTCCCTTTGTTTCGGTGCAAAGGGTCAATATGACACGAGGCGGGGTAATGGAAGACCCGCAGTACGGAATAACAACAGTGGATCTCAACAATCTTGCGTATGCAGACGAACCATTCGTCCTAGCCAATGATGTGGCACAGGTTTTCTATGTGAAGGACATGTGTACCATGCCAAGAAAAAGAAAAGATAAGGAAGCGAATGCATCGTACGATGAGCCAAAGCGGCACATAGTTCTTTCTGGGAATAGAAACATCATGGGAGTGGATGACAAGACAGACAAGTTAGAAGATTATGAAAAGTTTGATGAAATTGCTCCATTCACAGTGAATATTGACCCGAGCATCCCGTTAAATGATGAAGATTTTCCATGGTTACGGCGCAAAGGGACACACGCGAAGAAAAAGTTTCACACCCAAAGATCTGGGATGTGATCGGCTTCACTAGCTATCATCACTTTCTTCTGTGTTTCGCACCGAGAGGGGAATCTCTGTAATAGTTAGGGTAGTTATGTGTTTTGGCATTTGAAACGCGAAGAAATTTTATGTGCAAACAAATTCTTTCATGCCTTTACTGATTTTTAAAGTTAAGTTATTCACAAACTAGTGATTCACACTAATTTCAAATAATTCAAAATTTAAACTATTCAAATTTGAAAACTACGGGCACTAACAGAAAGTTTGTAATTTTTTGTACCTAAAACAAAAATGTTCACAAAGAAACTCTAAATACACAAAAATACAATACAAAAATAAATAAAACAAAAAATAAAATAAAATAAAGCCCGCCTACTAGGCCAGAGCGGCCTGCATATGACTAGAAACCCAACCTGTCGTTGGGCCAGGATGCAGGCCCGCAAAGGCCAAGTGGGCCCACAGGGCTGCAAAGAACACGTAGGCCCAGTAAGCCTGCTTTGTAGAGGAGCTCGAGAGAGCGACCGCACGGGGGTTTATAAACCAGTGCGGTCGCCCCTCGGCTAGCGAGGTGGGACTAAACTTGTCGCACCGCACCTGCGCCAGCGCACCCCCTTTAGTACCGGGTCGTGGTACAAACCGGTACTAAAGGGGGGGCCTTTAGTACCGGTTTGTGCCACCACCCTGTACTAAAGGGGGTCGCTTCCCGCCGCTTGGCCTGGCCAAAATAGGCCTTTAGTACCGGTTGGTGGATCCAACCGGTACTAAAGGGGGTCGCTTCCCGCCGCTTGGCCTGACCAAAACAGGCCTTTAGTACGGGTTAGTGGATCCAACCGGTACTAAAGGTGCCATCTATATATACAACGGTTACGAAAATTTCAGTTTCCCTCTCTGTTCGTTCCTCTGTTTTTGTCTCCGTCACCGTCGCTGCCGCCCTCGATCGTCTCCGTCGCCGCTCGTCTCCGTCGCCGCCCCCGTCCCCGTCGCCGCCCTCGTCTCCGTCGCCGCCCCGGGCCCGTCCCCGTCGCGCCGTCCCCGTCCCCGTCGCCGCCCCGGCCGTCGCCTCGCCGTCGCCTCGCCTCGCCGTCGCCTCGCCTGCTGTGAGCCCTCCCCGAGCCCATACACACACACACACAAGCATGTTTAATTAGTTTAGATAATTAGTCTTTAATTAGTTTAGATTATTTAGATTATTATTTTGTATGTTTAATTAGTTTAGATAATTAGTGTTTAATTAGTACACACACACACGTATTTTGTATGTTTAATTAGTGTTTAATTAGTTCACTATTATATATGTATGAATGCATGTTAGATGGATATAATTAGTGTTTAATCAGTTAGAAATTAGTGTTATATAGAAATGTTAGAAATTAGTGTTATATAGAAATGTTAGAAATGTTAGAAATTTTAGTGTTATTTAGATTATTTAGATTAGCATAATTAGTGTTATATAGAAATGTTAGAAATTTTAGTTATCAAAATCCAATCATTAAAAAAATGTTACATTTTGTGGGCATATAGCTAGTATTTGTTCTCGACGATGCCCGGCCCGCATCCTCGCCGTCGACCCGTCCGCGACGACGTCCAGCCGACCCATGTCCGGGACTGAGCTCCACCGGGCTGGCACTGGGAGGTGCTGCCTGGAGGGGCGCGCCGCTTGATGAGGAACCCGGCCCCGGGTCCCGTCATCGACCCTGATCTCGTTTGGTGGCGTTCGCGTGGGCCAGTTTCGGTGCGGAGGGACCCGGCCCCGCCGGAGGTGGTACGTCGCCGTGTCAGGGAGGAGGACGAGCACGTCCATCGCTACATGGTTGCGTTAGAGGGCGGCAGGTTCTCCAATACCTGGCAGTATCTTCGGGGATCTCACTTCAGCTATGATCCTGTGAGGGTTCCTTCTCTTTGGGTGTCCACCGCCCGCGCCGCAGGAACCGCGAGTGTCCTAGATTCTTCTGTAGTATTCGATCTTTAATTAGCTAGCCAGTGATGTACTATTCAATATTATATATTATTCGAGACGATGTATTCGAGATTATATCTATTATTCTAGACAAAGTATTCGAGATTATATCTATTATTCGAGACGATATAATTTGAATACTAAATTGTTTTATATTTCTTTTGAATTAGTTAAATAAAAGCTATGGCAGACAATACCGACAGAGAGGGAGAACAGACCATGTTCGATATGATACATGGGCCAAATGATGATCAGAATGAAGAAGATTATGACGGCTCCGAATTTCTAAACAACACCGGAGAGGGTGATATGATATTCGATCGCGATGACCGAATTGATGAAGTCATGAACTACGATTATGACGATGACGAAGAACATGTTGATCCTGAAACAACAAAGACCGGCGAGGTATATATATTTATATAAGCAGGTATCTGGTGATCATCACATGTTTTAAATGACTTGAAGATATATTAACGAATCGATCTTTGTTCTTTCAGCCATCCGGATCGAGCAAATCTTCAGGCAAAAGGACGAAACGAGGCCCGAACAAAAAGTTGAAGGAGGGCGTAAAGTACAATATCGAGGCAGTCAGACCTAATGGCGAACCATTAGCGCCTAAGAAGATTGCGGACAAGTTCATTCGTCAGTGCGGAGTTCTTGTGAAGGACCAACTCCCGATCTCCCTTCAAGAATGGAGAGAGCCAGCAAAAGACAAAAGACAAAAAGGCAAAGAGGACGCTGCTCCACGTCCAGATGTTACTTTTGTCGACAAGAATCAAAAAGATCTGCTTTGGGATACTCTCATGGAACATTTCACCCTACCAGATCATTTCACAGAAGCAGATGTGCAGAAAGTCAAGGACGCTGCTCTTAGGAAGATGGCGGTTGCATTCAAGAACCACAAGAATCGTGAATGGGACAAGTACGTCAAGGGAGGAAGGAAGACTCCAGTATTCGAGGGAACACTAGAGAACCAACGTGCTCATTGGGACGATTTCGTGAAATTCAAGGATTCGGAATTAGCTAAGGAACGGTCGAGAATAAACAAGAAGAATGCCGAAAAAAGGATAAGTTCCATAAGCTGGGGCCAGGTGGCTATGCGGTGGCAATGCCTAAGTGGGATAAGTCTGAGAAAGAGATGGAGGATGCAGGTGCCACTCCGGTTACTAAGAGCTGGCCCCCCAGGGTCAGGACTTGGTTCTATGCGCATGGGGGGGAGTTGGACCCGAAGACAGGCAATGTTTCGACGAGGGCAAGTCTGAAGGGAGCCGACGATGCGATACTTGTTGCAATAGAAGAGGCACGATCGGGGGTGTTCCAGCCCAACAGAGAGAACGACGAGCTTACGCGTGCCCTGGGAAATCCTGAACACCCGGGAAGAACACGAGGCAAGGGCGCTATTCCGTGGTATGAGGGGTTCTCAGACTGGAACAACGACTACAGAACCCGTGCGAGAAAGAAGATTGCGGAGGAGAAGAAGAGGAAGATGGAGGAGGAGCAGAGGAAGCGGGACTATGAACGCCTTCAAGGCCTAGAAGCAAGTCAAGCGGAATTGGTAGTCAAATTCCAGCGGCAGCAGGAGCAGATCGACTCACTTACCCAGCAAAGGGGGTCTCAGCAGCTGCAGCAGCTAGCGGAATGATCCAGCATTGGATAGCACCGCCCCATCCATGCCGAGAAGCAGCGTGGGTTCCGCCCCGGACGACGCAATGCTGGGTAGATACCCCGTGGATGACATCACGGAGAACACTAGCTGCGAGCTACACGTCAAAATGAAGAACATATCCATGAAGGTGGCGGACGCCATTGCTTTTACAAATCCCCCCGAGGCAACCTTCCATTGCAACCCGATTCCAGCGGGCTATGCTCGTGTCTTGGTTGATGAGGTGGTGGACCCATATTCGGAGCTAGAGCTTGACTATCCTGGAGGTGACGACGAGCGCTTTCTCGGAGACGCCAAACATTGTATCATCCTATGGAAAAAGGATTGCATCATCTATTCGAAGGCCACCGACACCGCGTCAGCCGACTCCTCGTCGAAGTCCGCCACCGAGTCAGCAGTCTCCCGCTCCTGCAAGTCCACCAAGTCCGGCAAAGTGTCAGGCCACTCCTCCTCCAAGTCCGGCAAAGTGTCAGGCCACTCCTCCTCCTCCAAGTCCGCCACAGCGTCAGACATCCACTCCTCCTCCAAGTCCGGCACAACCTCAGGCCACTCCTCCTCCAAGTCCGGCACAGCTTCAGGCGGCCACTCCTCCTCGTCCAACTCAGCCCCGTCAGCCGTCTCCGCCGCCTCAGCAATCACAGAAGAGACACCCCGCAGCTATGGTGCGTAGCGGTACGAGTCGAGGTAGTACAGGAAGTACAGGCGGAGGCAAGCGATATAAATATGGTCCAAGCCTCACGCCTCTTCCGCAGAGGGCTTATGACAGGTCCGAGGAGGAAATCACAGCCATATCGAAGGCCGAGGTGGAAGCCCATTTTGCATTGAAACCGCCACCGCCGCAAGGGAGAAAGTGCCTGAGGAAACGATTGACCACTTCATTCGTATGGCTCAACCACCAGCTCCCAAGCCTGTTGACACAGACTATGAGCGCCACATTAGGAAGTTAAATCGAGCACGTGTACGTAAGGAGGCGAGCTCGGGATCGAGCAAACAAGAAGCAGCTGTCAAAAAATGCGGGAAAACCATTCCCCAGCTGGGAGAACAGGCGGCGCAATCGATCCCCTCGCTTGTTGTGCCAACAACACATGACAGTACGCGCGCCCAATATTATTGTGGGCAAACAGTTTACGTTCCTGAGGTGGGCAATGTGGTAATAACGGAGGAGCATATAATGCAGGCTGAAGTTCTCAAAATCACTGTTGGACAACTCCTCGAGATCGAGCCCATGCCTGTGCTTAGAGAGGATGAAATAAAACGGAAATATGTCCGGGGCCAACCTTTGGTCGAGCCAGACAAGGTCAAGAACCTCCCAACGAGAATGTATGAATTGCATCAATGGTACATGGACATTACCAAGATTTTCGATCGATTGTCCCTCATGGTGAATGTCAAGGAGGATCATTACTACCATGAGAAAGCTGTGTCTGTTGAGTATTCTGAACTGTTTCAGTTATACAATCAAGACGCACTCGACAAATCTATCGTCAGTTGTTATTGTCTGTAAGTGATTTCTTTCTGTAATTTAAGTCTCAAGCTAGCTGTAGTGATCCTTTTGATCAATCATTACCTGTAATTATCCTCACTATATTCTTTTCTGTGGTATTATATGCAGGATGAAGATGTATGAAATGAGAAAAGGTGGACGCTATGGCATTGGGTTCATTGACCCAAACACCGTTAATGAATACACTTGGAAATTAGATGAACGTCATCGAAAGGCCGTAGAGGACAGCATGCTAGAGTTCTTGAAGCGCCTCAAATACAATGAAGATATACTACTTCCTTACAACTTCCAGTGAGTCACACTGTCTTGTACTACAAATTCTCTGTTTTTGCCTACTAGCTAGCTACACGTTTTTGCTTACATATGCCCGCTTAATTAAGACATGCAAACGTGTGTGCATGCAGATATCACTGGGTCTTGTGTATCATTAAAGTTGACGCTGGAATAGTTGAAATACTGGACTCACTACTCAAAGAAAAAACTGACTATAACATCTTGTTTGGGATAGTCAACAGGTAATTTCAATCATTATTAACTATATATCTCGGCCTATTTAGTTTGTCATTTCATGATATGAACTATTTAATAACCCCTTTATTCATTTTCTTTTCGGCGGGCAGGGCTTGGGCAAGGTTCATCAGGGTCACGGACGGCGAATGGAAAGAAAAGCTTAAATGGGGAAGACCCAAAGTAAGTAATTAAGTAGTACTAGCTAGCTAGCTAGCTGCCATCTCTTTAATTATCATGCTTGATTAATTATTATCTGATCAAATTCCATTCTCGTAAAGGCCCTGAAGCAGGCGCAGGGGACTGATCTGTGTGCATTCTGCGTTTGCGAGAACATTCGCATGATGGCGTCCGAAAGGAGCAGATCTCAAAGACAGGAATGGGTACGCTTGTCAAAACACTATTCATAATTTTTACACCATTATTGATATCTAGTCACACAACTAATACACATGCATATTGATCTCCTTCTTAACAGTTCAGAGAGGTGCGGGCGAAGCTCCTAGAAACGGAGCGCGTAGAAGCACTTCAAGAGGAAATAGCGGGATTTTTGCTCGACCAGGTCATAAATCCGAAGGGAGAATACTATTACCCGCTACCGCCCCCATGAAAACCACTTCTAATTGTCATCATGCTCCGAAGGCACCAATTAGGCTATAATGCCATTGGCTCCGAAGGCAATGCATATGTAGGAGAAATTGTATATAGCTATACATATGTGTATGTGTGAATTAATTAATATGATGGTTTGTGAGACATTGATGATATATATATGCATGATTGGTTCTACTAGAAATTTTATTTATATATATATATATATATATATGCATAACGTGTACAATGTGTAGTATCGTAAAATACCAGCAAACGAAAAAGAATTAAAATGGAAACACAAAATTAAATGAAAAAGAAATCATAAAACTAAAACCCCCCAAACCTTATAGTACCGGTTGGTCTTACCAACCGGTACTAAAGGGCTCTAGGCCCCCGGAGCTGGCTCGTGCCACGTGGTTGCCCTTTAGCACCGGTTCGTGCTGAACCGGTACTAAAGGGGGGGGGGGCTTTAGTGACCACACTTTAGTGCCGGTTATGGAACCGGCACTAAAGGGCCTTACGAACCGGTGCTATTGCCCGGTTCTGCACTAGTGCGTATTGACCATAATGTTGAGGAGTTTGATTGTAGATATTGTAATTTTCAAGATCAGTACAAAATGCGACCAGATGATTTTTCTCCTAATAAGTTAATTCGGAGCCTTCGGTGTAGTAGGTTTTGTCTACCATCTTTCGCACATTCTTTGAAGAATGAAAATAAGCTGTCAATGGAGATAAGTTGTCAACTATTTTGAAATAAACAATATAAATTACTTAATAACTATGTTAAAGCTCACATGGGGGAAGAATTGGAGGTGTATCCACAAGGACCCAAATCGAAGGTCTCTCTTGCTCGATTGTAGGATCACCAAGATCCATGGTGACAAGCATACCCTCATCAAGACCATACATCTTGCAAAGTGCTTCTCAATTTTTGCAACCAAAATGGGTTACGCTCTGAGAATTGTACAACTTTACTTGAAAATCCACACCATGATTGGTACTTAGGATAATTTTTTTGGTTTCGAAACTTTCATGGTCTTCAAAACCCATCCTCTCCAAGACATAGCGTCTTGCAAAGCATGGGATAAGCTAGTCGAATTGGAAAATATGAAAAATATTGTCATGATTAAAATAGTTGAAGTCATGATTAATTACGAAAAAAAACTATTGTCGTCGGTTGCGTACCGTATGAACATCAAAGGTCTCCTCGAGCTTAATGCTGAAGCAACGATCTTCGTCCAGCTCAATGAACCTGTCGCAGATACCTCGGTCGTCGTGGCACCAGTCGCACTCCCCCGGGCGGTTTTCGTCGTCCGAGTACGACATTTCCGGCCTATGTTCATAATTCAAATATTAAACTAGATTATTAATCACGGGTTGACTATCGGTCATGTACGTAGCTCCTCCTTTCATTCCCGAGTGCATTATTACACCAAATTGTCTAGCACACGGGAATGAATGAGAACTTATCCAATATGAGCATTCAATAAGCAAAACCAAATCATAAAATAAGCAAAACCAAATCATAAAATAAAGTAGTATTCAAATTAGCATGCATTCAATAATTATAAGCAAAAGTACATCATCTCTTGGTGTCCGTACATCGTCGAATATTATCACTAATATAGCATCACTAATACAACTAGAACCGTAGCGCCCGACGGGTATCGACGCGGGCGGTGGACACCCAAAGATAAGGAACCATCACAGGATCATAGCTCCAGTGAGATCCCTGAAGAACGTGCCAGGTATTGTCGAACCTGCCCTCCAATGCAACCATGTAGCGACGGACGTGCTCGTCCTCCTCGCTGACACGGTGACGTACCACCTCCGCGGTGTCCGGAAGCCTCGGCACCGTCACTGGCCCACGCGACCGCCACCAAACAAGGATCGTGTCAACAACGGGCTGCCTCCTCACCAACCTACGTCCCCCGGAAGGTAGCACCTCCCAATACCAGCCCGGCGGAGCCCAGTCCCGAACATGGCCCTGATCAAGCAAGCCTCCACCGCCGAGTCGACGACGACGAGGATGCGGGATAGGCATCGCCGACGTCGATGCGGGAACTACTTCTATATATAGTTAAATAAAGTAGTTTTATTAATTAAATCAACTAGCTAGTTCAACTACTAAACACTTACGATAAATAAATAAAGTAGCACTTACTTAAAACAAACTACTTCTATACATAGTAAAATAAAGTAGTTTATTAAATCAACTAGCTAGTTCAACTATATATGAAGCACTTACTATAAATAAAATAAAGTTGTACTTACTAAAAATAAACTAGTATTTTTCTAACTAATTATATTAAACACTTTCTCTTCTTATTTTTTTCCTTTTTCTAAATACTATGAACAAAAAAATCATTAAAATTCTATAAACAAAATTACAACAGAAAAAAATCATAAAGATTCTATGAACAGAAAAAAATCATAAAAATTTGACATATTCAATCTTTGCATATATATGAACATACAAACATGCATATTCAACAATAATATCACCCAAAAAATCTATTAACAGAAAAAAATCTAACACAATATGAACAAATTAATTACACAATATGAAAAAAAATATATGAACTACACATCTAAATTACTACACATCCAACAAAAAAATCTATGAACTACAAAAAAATCTAAAAAAATCTAACAAAATCTAACAAAAATCATAAAAAATCTAACAAAAAATCTACTAACAGAAAAAAAATCTAACATAATATGAACAAATTAATTACACAATATGAACTACATATCTAAATTACTACAAATCTAATTTAACAAATAAATCTATGAACTATACAAAAATTCTAAAAAGAATCAATCTAACAAAAATAAAATAAAGTTGCTCATGGCCGGCGACGGCGACGGCGAGGTGCAGCAGGGCGGGCGGCGACGTCGGGGCGGGGCGGCGACGGCGTCAGGGCGGCAGGGCGGGCGGCGACGGCGCGGCAGCGGGGCGGGGCGGCGACGACGCGCGTCGGTGACGGGGCGGGTGACGGCGTCGGAGCGGGCGACGACGGCGTCGGGGTGGGGCGGGGCGGCGACGGCGAGGTGGCGGCAGGGGACGGCGTCGGAGCGTCGGGAGAGATCGAAGTCGGTGCGGGGCGGCAGTGCTACTTATATAGCAGAGGCTTTGGTCCCGGTTTGCGGCACGAATCGGGACCAATGACCCCTTTTGTCCCGGTTTGGAGCCACCAACCGAGACCTCTTTTCGGCAGCCCAAAGGGCGGGAAACGAAGACCTTTGGTCCCGGTTGGTGGCTCCAACCGGGACAAAAGGGGCGCATTGGTACCGGTTGATGGCACCAACCGGTACCAAAGAGGGGCATTGGTACCGGTTGGGGCCACCAACCGGTACCAATGGACCCGTCTAATTTTTTATTTTTTGCAGCTGTTTTTTAGTTGATTCTTTTTGCAGCTGTTTTTTTAGTCCCACCTCGCCAAGCGAGAGGCACTCGCAGCTGTTTATAAGCCCTGAGTGCAGAGACGATGAAGAAGAGGCTCAATGCTCACCTGCACGTTGGTTAGTTTCAAGCCTTGAGGAATAGGGTAGACTGCACAGAGCTATGTGCAGTGCAGTTGACACTATTCCGAAAGGCTTGAAGCAAATTAACGAGCATTGCGCCTCTTTTTTATTTTTAATGACTTATTTTTAATAGTAGTGATTAACTTAACTAAAAAATGAGCATAGATGCTTATTTCTAATGACTTATTACAACTCAGAAAAAAAAAGAAAAAATAAATATAGCAGAAAAGAAAAAAACTATATAAAGAACTACTCAGAAATAAATAGAAGCAAAAATAGTTGTGATTACCTTCACTAAAAAAAGTGAGCATAGATGCTTATTTTTAATGACTTATTACAATTCAGAAATAAATAGAAGAAAAAATAGTTGTGATTAACTTTACTAAAAAATGAGCATAGATGCTTATTTTTAATGACTTATTACAACTCAGAAATAAAAAGAAAAAATAAATATAGCAGAAAATAAAAAATAAATAAAAAAACTACTCAGAAATAAATAGAAGCAAAAATAGTTGTGATTAACTTTACTAAAAAAGTGAGCATAGATGCTTATTTTTAATGACTTATTACAATTCAGAAATAAATAGAAGAAAAAATAGTTGTGATTAACTTAACTAAAAAATGAGCATAGATGCTTATTTTTAATGACTTATTACAACTCAGAAATAAAAAGAAAAAATTAAATATAGCAGAAAAGAAAAAATATATAAAAAACTACTCAGAAATAAATAGAAGCAAAAATAGTTGTGATTAACTTTACTAAAAAAGTGAGCATAGATGCTTATTTTTAATGACTTATTACAATTCAGAAATAAATAGAAAAAAAATAGTTGTGATTAACTTACTAAAAAATGAGCATAGATGCTTATTTTTAATGACTTATTACAACTCAGAAATAAAAAGAAAAAAAATAAATATAGCAGAAAAGAAAAAAAACTATATAAAAAACTACTCAGAAATAAGCATAGATGCGCTTATAGAGAAAATTCAACCTAAATTCATAATAAATTTCTACTAACTTCAGAGAAATTCAATATGAATTTAGGTTAAATTTCCTGTATAAGGGCATCTATTTTCATTTTGAGAGGAGCTCAACAAGGCAGAGAGGGAGGGGCTTATAAACCGGTCTGATTCCCCTTCGGTTGGCGAGGTGGGACTAAACTCTGACCGCAACGGGGACCAAACCTTTAGACCCGGTTGGTGGCATGAACCGGGACTAAAGGGCAGCCTTTGGTCCCGGTTCACGCCACCAACCGGGACCAATGATGGTGGGCCAGGAGCGAGGACCATTGGTCCCGGTTCGTCCCACCAACCGGGACCAAAAGGTCCAGACGAACCGGGACCAATGGCCCACGTGGTCCGGCCGGCCCCCGGGGCTCACGAACCGGGTCCAATGCCCCCATTGGTCCCGGTTCTGGGTTGAACCGGGACTAATGGGCTGGACCGGCCTGGACCATTGGCCCCTTTTCTACTAGTGATAGGTTCCTCACCTCATTCTTAACACCTTCCCATTGTTGGTGTAAATCAAGTGACAATCCCCTAAAGAAGGTAGACTCATCAGCTGCAAGACAATCTCGGCTGTGCAATCATGATGGTTACATATGTTGAATAACATAGGAAACTTGTCACACAAAGGGGGTTTATCATTCAAAAAGAATTGATGCTCCAAAATGCTTCCAAAATATTCTTTTGTTTTATTATTTTTTTTTGAATTAAAAAACTAAAGTTGGAAGCATTTTAGAGCACTGGTTTTGTTTTTTCCTGAGATCTCCGTGAGTGCCATTCCATCATGAAATTTGCACGTGGGTTAAAAATTCATCAATGTTAATCACAATTTTATTCCTATTGTTTCTTCGGATTTTACTGTCCACCGCGTCGCCCCCCGCGTGGCGGCCGGGAGGCTCCCAGATCCCATCGCCGCTGGACTCCACCTCTCCTCCTCGTCCTCCCTCGCCGCCGCCCAAGGACACGGCTAGGCGAAGCCTTGCCGTCACCGGCGGCGGCGGGGACTCGTGGTCCTCCCACTCGTGTGGGGCTGGCGTAGGCCGGCGCCCTCGGGCCGGAGCGTGGCGACGGGCCGGACGCCACGGCGGGTGGTGGTGGCGCTTCGGCGGTTCTCTTCCCCCGCGATAGGCGGCTTCATGGTCTGGTGCGTCACGGTCGCCAGGGACGGCGGCGGCACGACCAGATCGGTTCGCGGCTGCACGACCGGATCTGGGGCCAGGCGTGGGCCTTGGTCACTGGATTGTCGTCGGCACGATGGTGGGTGCGGCTCGTCGGCAGCTGGGCGGATCCGCAGAGATTCTTCCCTTGTCTGGTCCTTGACAGCACGGGCAACTCCAGGGGAAACCCTAGATCTCCTTGGGATCGAGCGATGGTGGTGCTTTTGCGTCGTAACCCCTCTTCAGGGCATCGTTTTGGAGCTTACTCCGGTTGAAGGGATCAGCGGCGCTGGCGGCGCACGTCTGGTGGAGCAACTGCCGATGAAAATCGCGCTGACTACGGTCATGGCAGACGATGGCGGCGTCTTAGATGCCGTTCCCTTGTCGAGGCATCGTCATTGCAGTTTGCTTCATTAGGCTCGGGATGCTCCGAGGGAAACCCTAGATCTGGGTCTCTCGGATCGGACGATGATGGCGTTCTTAGTAGCGCTTTCCCTCATGGGGGCATCGTTTTGGAGCAAGTGATGGCTTTGGAGCAAGTGATGGCTTTGGAGCAAGTGATGGCTGGAGGTGACAAGAGGAGGAGTGGTGCTTAATCACACACATTGATGGTGTCGGATCTCGATGGCACGGCGCTCTGGAGATTAGGCGTCTGATGTGCGATGATGGACTCGTGCAGGAGGTCGACGCTATCTGGCGTCATGGTGGCGTCGGCGGCAGCTAGACCGGGCAAGGTTCATGCAGCAGTACAACTCTAAAGATGGATTGATGGCATGTAGCTGCGGCGGCCTCATACCCGACAGGCGTCCTGGTTGAGGAGCACGCCGGACTGGTGGGTGCCCATACCCGGCAGGCGTCCTGGTTGGGACCTCAGGTCTTAGATGTTAGGTATGGCTGCAAGGTCTGTTTGGTATTAGACCCAGACTATCAGCATCCCTTCATCATTTGGATAGGAGTAGCGACACTTTTGTTGCCTAGACGGTGGCTTCGACCTACTGTTGTATGACTTTGTAAGGTCTTATGTGAATAATTAATAAAGTGGCTGCATGCGTCGTCCAGATGCAGATGCCGGGATCCTCCTCATTCTCTCTAAAAAAAACTGTCCACCCGGGTGTATGTGAGCTTGGAATAAAAAAACTCCATGTCCACTTAGATCTGTAATCTTTTGTGTTAGATGTTGCTGACCTGCTGGCGTAGTGTAGGTTCGATGTTAGGTGCTAACAGGTTTCCGCTCCATAGTGCACATTTTGATTGGAGGCGTGAGTGTTGGGTTTCTTGTTAGTGCATAACTCGCTCTTTTCCCCTTTCTCGTTTCCTTCTGAATCTCTTGAACAGTTGTAATTTTCTTGACCTGTGAACAGTTATATTTTCTTTATGAGAGTAATGGAAAGGGGTTGAGCACGGTTCAAGAAAATAAAAAAATAGCGCCGGTGTCTGGGACTGAGTTTCCTTAACCTGTGGATGCAGTGCCATGCAGTTGAGGCGTTGACGTGGATCGATCGTGCTCCTTTGTCCGCGCGGAGGGGGCGCGGGATCTACCAATTATGCGCACCCCTATGCATCCCAAGCGGATCGCAGCACCAGAATCTACATTCCGAAGGAAGCACCTTCGTCCAAAAAAGTTGAGAATCTAATTAGCCTCACTGACCTTTCAATCCCCAAGTCGGTGGCAATCCCGATACCATTCGAGCCACAAGGCCGGCGGGGCGGCGCCCCAATCGCCTATAAATAGCGGGCACCGAAGCAGCACAGCAATCATCAAACCATAACCATCAGAGCTTCTCAAGTGCAAAAGCCATCAATCAGTGCAAACGTAGCTCGGTTTCCGATCCAGTTGGAGATGTCTTCTGGGTCGAGGAGCGCATCCCGCGGCGGCGCCAACCCGGAGTGGAGCAAGAAGGAGAACAAGCTGTTCGAGGAGGCACTCGCCTACTACGGCGAGGGCACGCCCGACCGCTGGCTCAAGGTGTCCCGCGCCATGGGCGGCACCAAGACGGCCGACGAGGTGCGCCGCTACTACGAGATCCTTGATAGCGACATCAAGCTGATCGACTCCGGCAGGGTTCCTTTCCCCAAGTACAACACCCAGGGCCAGGGGGCTTGGAACTGATTCATCAATCAAGGTAACCAAAACCCCAACCTGATCCTTGTCTCTTTTCTACAATTCATGTGTGAAAGATATATAGCGATCTCAATCAATTGTCATAATAAAGGTAGGGCATGCCCTAGCTAGGTTGACGTTGTCAATTAACAAAGAAACAGCAATGGAATGCCGCTTGTCAATGCTGTCGATTCCTTGGCTGTTTCTGCTCCAGATGCACTGCAAACATCAGTGTGATTGCACTATTTTTATTGCACATAATTTAAGCCTGCACCAGGAACCTTGAACATGAACAGCATCATGCACGCACAATTTGCTTGCATGGATGCGCTAATCTTAGAGATCCCTTAGAGTTCCTGCGTCCCTGCATAAGGCTGGGAATTGAAGTCTGCTTTGCACACCCTTTAGGGCCAAAAACCAGATTGCAGCGATGCATATCCCAGATTGCAGAACATATATAGAGAAGTATCCAGTGGAATTCATTTTTGCCAAGCCTAGCATTCACACAAAACTATCCAAATAAGGGCATGTTTCTCCTATTGAAATGCAAATGTTAATGTAGCCCAGTTCTAGATTTGAGAAGTTGAGATAAGTTAACTTACAAGGTACCTCTCTCGTTGTATTTTTCTTTCCAGGAGGAAAGCTTCTGAATTCTGAAGATCCTGCAAACAGGATAATGTGTTGATAACCTAGTCCTTAGCTGGGACCATGTTACTGAAGCAAGCGTAATTATGTACCGTATAGCGAAGATTGTGGGCACTTGGTTAGGAATAAAAGAAGAAAACATATGTGTGTGTACATAATATAATATTAGGTCTGTAAGCAAATCAATTGCGCTTGGTCTTGCAGACCGTAGCTTGTATTTTTCATTGTGTACAGTATTACTCCTCCCCAGTAAGTTTTCGAGTAAACAGCAGTGATGTAAATCCCCAGTACTTGTGTGTACTGTTTATGAACTTGTGCTGGTAGAATATTCCTGTTTGCCAATGTTGAGTATCGTGATTATTAGGAATGATAGACTAAGATTTGTTCTAGCTTGTCTTGTACTTCAAATACATCATTGTACTTCTATATATATGCCCACGAGGCTCAAACAATATGATGAACAATTCCACCAAATCCCTCTCTTCCTTCTAACATGTTGTCAGTTTCCGAGTTCTAAACCCTAGCCGCCGCCGCTTTCGCACTCGCGCGCCGCCCCTGGGGCGGTCGGCCTCCATGACCGCCGCTGAGGGCCGCGCCGCCCGTACCTAGGGTTCGTCCGCCGGCTGTGTTGGCTGGCTGCCCTAGAGAGTCTTTTTCCCAAGCCCTTGCTCGGGTTTTTTCGCTCTCTCGTCGGCCGTTTTGATCGGCGTTTTTCTTTTTGGTTTTCCAATCTATGCTTGATCTGTTTGCGTCGCCCGTCGCCGCCGTCGACACCCTGCGCCTCTACTCCGACACCGCGCGACCGGCCGGCTACTTCACCGACCCGGCGGCCTCGCGCGACAGGCAGCCCTCAAGGCTGTCGTCCGCGCGCCGGCCCGCCCGTCGGCCTGCGTCGGCCGTCACCGCCCTACTCCGATCGGGTGACCTGCATCGCCCCGACCCGACGGCCTCGCGCCATGCGATGGTCAATCATAGCCGTCGCTCGCGCGCCGGCCCGCCCCCAGATCACCCGCCTCCGCCGCGTCTGCACGGCGGCCCGGCGGTCTACCTCGCCGGCCTCGTCCTCGGCTGCGTCGGGACGGCTGCGTCAGGCTCGTCGGATGCCTCAACTCGGGCGCCGCTACTTCGTTGGTCGCTCTGGCCTCGCTGCCCAGGCGCTGGCGCTGCTTTGGCAGCCCGGGTGCCGGTGCGGACAAGCTCGTCCGCACGACGTCCCACGTTGTCCGTCTTCGTCGGCCTCATCTCGGGCCCCGCCGCCACCTCGCCTCCACTGAGCGGCGTCCCCGACCTTGCGCGCGATCGGCTTGATCACCCGCTCGCCGCTGCGATCCGCCTTATCTACGCCGCGCGACCGACCCGGCCCGTCGGTTATGTGCGCCTCCGCAGGTCCCGTGAAGATCGTCCCTGAGTTCAGCGTGCCCCTCGACAGATTGAGCAACGGGCTGTCGTTGCGTCGCCCCGTCGGGCCGCAGCGCCACCGCCCCCGTGGTTCTCCTCACGGCTGCATCGACTCGTGTGTCGCCGCTGCGTCGCCCCTATGGGCCGTAGTGTCGCGATACGCGGTCCCAGCCGCCGTCCCCGCCGTTGCACCGACCCGTGCTCTGCTGCTGCACCGCCCCTTCGGGCCGTAGCGCCGCGGCCCGCGGTCCCCGTCGTCGCCCCGAGGTCTTCCTGCCGTCGCCCCGACCTGCCCGCCGCTGCGTCGCCCCTTTGGGCCGTAGTGCCGCGGCCCGCGGTCCACTTCGCCGTCCCCGCGTGTCGACTTCCTGTGGTATGCGTCGCGCCATCACCCTTGGCGCGGGAACGCCACCATCCGCGCCGGTCTTCGTTACGCAGTCAGGGTTCTTCGCCTACTTCGAGCATCGCCGCCGCACTCCTAACCTAGCCGTCGCCGCTGCCGTCAGGCCGCCGCCGCCGCTCTTCTTCGGCCGCCGCCGCCGCTCTTCTTCGGCCGCCGCCGCCGCTACCCCCGTAGCCGCCGCAGCCGCCCGTCCACCCCCTTCGTCTTCGTCCAACACCAGCCCGTCGCGAGCGTCACCGTCATCTACCTGACCGCTTCATCTACACTGACAACCGCGAGCGACACTGGCCCCGTGCCGATTGGCGCTGCAACCGTCGTCGAGTCCTTCTTTGCTGGCCTCTCCGACTTCTTCGTCACGGCGTACAGCTCGTGCAGGTCTCAGTCTACGCATGCCCGGTGCTGGCAACACCGCCGCGTGCCTTCATCCATGATGTGTCCCCGGGCCTGGCAAGCCTGGTGCGGCGCTTCGTCAACTTCATCTTCGTCCGTCTACGCATAACCGGTGCTGGCAACACCGACGCATGCCTTCGTCTACGATGTGTCCCCGGGGTTGGCAACCCCGGTGCGACGCGTCGTCAACGTCATCTATTTCCTGGCGCACCACTATTTCGACACCATTGCGCCCATGACTAACTCGGCGCCTCCTTGCGCCCGCGGCTCCACGGCGACTTCTTCGACACCGGCTACCCCGACTCGACATCGACCATGACATTCTTCACACGGCTACCTCGACCACGGCTCCACCACACACGCTCTTGGCTATATCGACAAACGGCACAAAGGGCTACCGCCTGCTTGAGCAACCTCGTTGGTTTTCACTCCAGCCACGACTCCGCGATGCATCGACCGTTACGACTGGGGGGGGGGGTGTCCGTCGGCTTGCCTTCGGATTCTTCTCCAGTCTCACCGTCTGCGTCGCTACCGTTGTGACTGCGGGGGGATGTTGAGTATCGTGATTATTAGAAAAGACGAGATAGACTAGGATTTGTTCTGGCTTGTCTTGTACTCCAAGTAGATCATTGTACTCCTATATATATGCCCAAGAGGCTCAAGCAATATGATCAACAATTCTACCAAATCCCTCTCTTCCTTCTAACAGCCAATATCAGTTGGTTCAAGACTCCGATGTTTACTTTGTACTTTACATGTTATCACTATCGGTCCCTTCCAACAAAGATGGAGTAGATGTGAGTATGACTATGTGCCATCTGATAACTTGTGTACTCCCTCCGTTTTACTTATTTTGCATATTAGCTTTGACTGGAGTCAAACTTTGAAAAGTTTAACCAAATTTATAGAAAACTATATGAACATTTACAATAATGGCCAGCTGGCGTTCAAGTGTGTCCTAGATCTTCCCTTGACGTGGTAGCTTCCTTCCTCATCAGCGGTAGATCTAGGAGATCGTACATTCCTGTATTATTAATGATCATATTATTTCTACATAACGAAAGCAACCAATGTAAAGCCACAAACATGTTTAAGTATCATCCCAAAACCGAACTTCATCTATGTTTTCAGCCTTGGATTGGGCAGTGGCGGCCCCATGTGCGCCGTACCCTCCATGGAGGTACCGTCTTGGAGGTTTTAGTTTTTAGGGAGAGTGTGGTTGTGGGCGGTGGGCTCCAGAGGCTCAAGCGATGGCGGTGGTGTGGAGGTTGGAAGTTGGAGCGGCGTGGTGTCTACCGCGTCGACGACCACAGGTCTTAGCGGCATTGTGCAGCTTAGTCTTAGTGACAGATGCGAATGGATGGACAAGCACAGGGCGGTGGCATGTTTTGCGCCATGGCGGTGTCGATGGTCGGTCGTCCTGGCAAGTATAATGTGGATCTGTTTCCTCGAGATGAGTCAGCGTATCGATGGGGTGACGACTTTTGAAGCGTGTGCATGTGGTGTACACATCAGGTCTGCTGCATCAGGACTTTGCTCCGGGTACATCATGCGAGCAGACCGGTGGTGAGCCCAGTTCGAAATGGTGGGGAGTGATGTCATTCCCCATTGTCGAGTTTGTAGGTTTGGGTGGTGGCCTCGAGTTATTTGGTGTATGTTCTCGTCAGACCTTTGTTATATAATTTAATAAACATGAATGTATGAATCTATTGATTGAGAGGCCGGGGGTTTTAACCTCCATTTAGGAAAAAAAATCTCATGTTTGTTGTGTGCTTCTTGCTTGCAGAGATGCAATTGTGCTTGCGGTGGAGCATGATTTTCACTTTTACCAAAAAGGCTTTCGCCCCGCTTTATAGATAAAGCAAAACCACCACAGCCAAACGGTACAACAAGGTTCGCACAACAAAGAATACAAAAGGTTCTGCTGAGGGCATAACTCAAGAAGCCCTGAAAAGAGAAAAAGAAGGCCACGGTTTTCACTTTTCAATTTATTATTGTTGGGACTGATCGCCAGATGGTGCAGAACCTTTCGAAGATGACAAATCTGGAGTTCATATCATGAAGGAGATGAGATCGATCTCCACTATTTCCAAGATTTAAGCTAGTATCCTCTGTAAACTAATATAAGACCTAGTAGTAATCTAAACGGTCCTCTCAAGTGATGAGGAGGACAACAGAGGAGGCAATGATGGCGGTAGCAGCGACAATTACATCGACGCCGAAGAATGGCGAAGAATCTTTCTGGACCGCGACGACGACGGCACAGGGCTTGTCCCCATGGGTGGTGGGATGTCTAGGGCAGATTTGCTGGTCCTCGTGAAGTCAGATTAGTAAGGTGTAAGTTTGTGTTTAAACTAAACTATGTTTTGGTGGATTGTTAATGTGAATTATGTGTCGAATTTCGGTTAGAAGATCTATGTCCATCATATCCAAATTGAATTTACGTGAATTACTCCATTATATTAAGGGAATTGGCTAGGTCCGGCCAAAAGTTAGTGGAGTAAAAATACTCCACTAAGCTTTACTCAGCCAAATACTCCTTATTTTTTAGGAGATCGGCTAGTGTTGCTCTAACCAATAGAGTGCTTTCCGGCGCTGCTTATGAAAATAAAATAAAATATACTACCACATTTTTGCAGCAACGTTCTCTGTAGCAGTAGGTAGCTGTTGATGCACCTTGTATCCTGGCATAATCCCAACCATCCAATGTGTAGCCGCCAATTGGCAGAATCTATTCCAACTTCTAAGACCAAAAAGAAAGAATGGGTCTCCCCGGCCACGACTCCAATATGTCTGGAGAAGGAATTTGACCATATGCCACGATGAGGTTGCGATGCCTTCTATCCATGGTCCTGTGACTCTGCTCATGTTCCTCGGTTGGCCACGGGGGCCATGGCATTGCGAGATTTTCCAACGCCACCATGCAGAGATTCTGCTGCCACATATTCCATCTTTATGAGAGAAGCTAGCTAGCTAGCTCACGTGGAGGCGCTCCGGTCCGTCTGGTGCTGGCCGTGGACCAAAGAAACCGGGCATCTTGCCCCAGTACAGTAGATCGGGGAGGCATGGGCCGAACAGATCGATCTCGCTGGAATATAATCCGCATAAAGCGCGGTTTCGGGATGACAGGATCCCCCTGTCATATTCTGAGTTTTTAACCTCCTTTCTGAAATGCATCTTGCCAGCCACTTCACTTGGGGCGAATTTCTGCTAGCTAGGCAGAGCTCATGCTTTCTGAAATACTCCTTCCGTTCCAAAATACTCCCTCCGTTCTGAATTACTTGTCTTGGATTTGTCTAGATACAGAGGCATCTAGCACTAAAATGAGTCTAGATACATCCGTATCTAGACAAATTCAAGACAAGTAATTCGGAACGGAGGGAGTACTTGTCGGAGAAATGGATAAAATTAGATATATCTATAACTAAAATACATTTACATTCATCTATTTCTCCGATAAGTATTTCCGGACGGAGGGAGTACATAAGTACGCTGCTTGAATTCTCGCTATCAGCTCGCCTCTGTTGTGTACTAACGTACCTAGCAGCCTCACAACACGGAGATCACTGTTCTTCTAGTGGTTTTTTACTGGTTTGTACCCGTGGTCGTCTATGCTTTGTGTCTTGACTAGCTCACAATCTGCATCAAACTGGATCCCAAATCTGCCAACGGAACCTCTCAGATTCCAGGCACCAACAACTTGCGGGATTGGAATCCAGGCGTTCTCTACATCTCACTTCAGCCAGGATTCAGAATATTTACTCCTTTTCCTCTGCCAAAAAGGGCATCCCATTCCAGATGTGCCGTAGATTCTCTCGGCTCGATCGTTCGTATACCCACCCGCCACCCTAGCTACCCTATCTCCCTAGCTAGTATCTCGCTCCCTCGATAGCGTGGGCACCGACAAGAAAGGCGAATTTCTGCGCGTGGCTCTGGGCTACTGCACCTCCAAGAGGAATGAGCATCAGCTTATCACGTCGACCGGATAGAGCAGCTCGAGAGTGTGCAGACGTAGTCACCAGCTCCTTCATCCAAAAAAGTTCAGAATCAAAATGTAATTAATTAGCCTCACTGACCTTTCAGTCGATAAGCCGATGGCTATCTCGATACCATTCGAGCAACAAGGCCGTCGGGGCGGCGCCCCAAGCGCCTATAAATAGCGGGCATCGAAGCAGCAAAGCGATCATCAAACTATAACCACCGGAGCTTCTGAAGTGCAAAAACCATAAGAAAACGCATCAGCGCTAACTTAGCTCGGTTTCCGATCCAGTTGAAGATGTCTTCTTCTGGGTCAAGGAGCGCATCCCGCGGCGGCGCCAACCCGGAGTGGAGCAAGAAGGAGAACAAACTGTTCGAGGATGCACTCGCCTACTACGGCGAGGGCACGCCCGACCGCTGGCTCAAGGTGTCCCGCGCCATGGGCGGCACCAAGACGGCCGACGAGGTGCGCCGCCACTACGAGATCCTCGACGGGGACATCAAGCTGATCGAGTCCGGCAGGGTCCCTTTCCCCAACTACAACACCCAGGGGGCTTGGAACTGATTCATCAATCAAGGTAACCCACCGGACCCTTGTCTCTTGTCTACAGTTTATGAGTGTGAAATATCAGCACAAATGTCAATGTAGCCCAGTTCTAAATTTGAGAAGTTGAGATATTTTAACTTACAAGGTGCATCTCTTGTTGTATTTTTTTTTTCAGGAGCAAAGCTTCTGAGTTCTGAAGATCCTGCAAACAGGATAACCTGTTGATAATCTAGTCCTTAGCTGGGACCATGTTATTGAAGCAAAGCATAATTATGTATGTATAACGAAGATTGTGAGCACTTGGTTAGGAATAAAAGAAGAAAACATATGTGTGTGTACATAATATTAGGTTTGTAAGCAAATCAAGTGCGCTCGGTCTTGCAGACAGTAGCGTGTATTTTCCATTGTGTACAGTATTACTCCTCGTCAATAAATTTTGAAGTAAACATCAGTGATAAAAATCCCTAGTACTTGTGTGTACAGTTTCTGAACTTGTGCTTGTTGAATATTCCTGTTTGTCTATCAATTTGTTCAAAACTCAGATGTTTACATGGCACTTTACATGTTATCATTATCGATTTTCTTCCAGTGAAGACGGAGTAGATGTGAGTATGACAATGTGCCATCTCATAAGTTGTGTACTCCCTCCGTTTTATTTAATCTGCATATTAGCTTTGACTGAAGTCAAACTTTGAAAAGTTTGACCAAGTTTATAAAAAACTATCTGAACATTTAGAATCTGTATGAAGTGAAAACATGAAGTTGATTCTTTGTCTTTTCGAACTGCTTTCACGTCTCAAAATAAATTTCCATAAGAGCAAGCTATTTTAATTCAGAAACAGAGAATGAATATAGGCAACTCTTCGGTTGTGAGGTGGAATCTCTTCTGTTTATGTACCTCGAAATACCCATTCACCCCCCCCCCCCCACCCCCCCCCCCCTCCCCAACCTCACAAACAAAGAATGGAGAATAATCACAAACAAAGAATGGAGAATAATCGAAGATCGCTTTGAAAAGAAGCTCAACAGTTGGAAGATGGAACTCATGTCATATGGGACTCTTATGAACACTATTCTCACAAGTCTGCCAATGTTTATGTTATCCTTTTTTGAAATGCCCAAAGGGGTGTTTAAAAGGCTTGATTTTTATTGATCTAGGTTCTTCTGGCAGTGTGATGAGCACAAATAGAAGTACAATACTAGATAATTGGGATATCTTCTGTTGGCCAAAGGATCAAGGTGGTTTGGGTACTGAAAACTTAAAGATAAACAACAGGCACTTGCTTAGTAAATGGCTATACAAAGTTGCTTAACGAGGAGGGTGTATGGCAGGAGCTTATTCATAAAAAGTATCTACATTCCAAAACTCTATCTCAGGTGGAAGCAAAACCAATGGACTCCCCTTTTTGGAAGGGCTTGATGAAGGCCAAGTCTTGGTTATTTAAGAGAGATTCGTTTGAGGTTGGCAATGGTCATTCTGAAGTTTTTCCAAAGACACTTGGTTGGGGACAACCTGCTTGCTCTACAATACCCATTGTCAAATAACGTGGCACGTAGAAAAAATGAGACTGTGCACTCGATTATGGGAATGAAAAAATGGGTACCGTGATTACATTTGGTGATGTTGGTCAACTTATCAGAAACACCAGATTTATTCAAATGACGATTGAATACTAATACGATGACTGGTGTTCCATAGAAAACATATTTGGAAGATTAATGTGCCAATTAAGCCTCTTGTGAAATCAATGCTATTGCACCGCTATCGCCGTTTAGAAACTGGCCTACTATTTGCTTGCCTCCCAAAATGGCTGGAGATAGCGCTGATTTTGCAAGAGAATTGTGCCTGCAGGCCAAAATTTCGCTGCAATTTTCTCTGGCGATCAATCCATTAGCCCATGATTTTAATCAGTCCATGAACCTTAAATGTTGCATTGATTTTTTTCAAACTGGCGTTACTTGCTTATTGATGCCTCTCCAAGCGTTGCTAAACAGATTGAATACGAGGAAACAAATAAAGGCGATTTCCGAGGGGGTTCTCCTTTTTGCTGCCATTTTCTAGTGACTCCTCTTCTCATGATGGCCTCACGGATATCAATGATTAGGTGGGTCGAAGGAGCCGTGTGTTCAAGTCGTGTTTTTTGTAGGTTCAGGCCGGCCACTTGGTGGTCTTTTTTCTTATTTCCTTTATGCTTTTCTAGGCATGTTTGTCTGATGCCCGAGCAGACAACTTTTTTTCATGTATTGCTCTTAGACTTGGTGGTTGCTTTATTTATAAAATGGGGCAAAAGTAGATTTCGAGGTTATGTAAGTTTAGGCCTTAGTCGTTAGAATTTCGGTCGACTGGCATTGTGGCTTCGACAACAATGACAACGATGGCGAATAAGTGTGCTCTAGATCTTCCCTTGACGTGGTAGCTTCCTTCATCATCAGTGCCAGATCTAGGAGGTCCTACGTTCCCGTATTATTAACGACCATATTATTTCTATATAGCCGAAGCAACCAATTTAAAGCCACAAACATGTTTAAGTAACACCCCAAAACCGAACTTCATCTCCGGCCTAGGATTGGGCGGTGGCGGTGCCATGTGCTCGTACCCTCCATGGAGGTGCTGTCTTGGGAGGTTTTGGTTTTAGGGAGAGTGTGGCTGTGGGTGCTAGGCTCCAGATCACTAGTAGAAAAAGGACCTATAGTCCCGGTTCATAAGGGCCATTAGTCCCGGTTTTTGAACCGGCACTAAAGTGTCGGTACTAATGCCCTATACCTTTAGTCCCGGTTCTTGCATGAACCGGGACAGATGGGCCTCCACGTGGCCGGTGCGGCGAGCCCAGGCAGGAGGCCTACGTGGCCGGTTGGAGGCCCTAAAGGCATCCACGCGTCAGCATTTCAGGGGCTGGGGCTTTTGTTTTTTTAAGGGGGGATGGGGTTGGGGGGGTTAATTTAGGTGTTTCATATATTGTGTTAGCTAGCTAATTAATAGAGAGAAGTGTCCTCTCTTATGTCTGTGCTTGGTCGACGCTACGTATTGTACATAGAGAGGCCCTCGACACGCTAGCTAGTAAGAAAATAAAGGAAACCATTAAGTACAGAAGTTCGTCATGCATACCGAGAGAAGTGATCGATCGACCTCTCCTTCTCCAAGAGATTGGTCGAACAACAAGTTTTCGTATTATCTATCTGACGCTACTGGCTACATACATATATACAATATGTAAGATCTCTTACAATCCCCTAGCATTAGAAATCAACTTCCACATGGTATTCTCCGGCTTTATTGATGACGTGGTCAAGAAAGAATCCCGCCAATTCCTCTTGAATTGCTTTCATGCGATCTTGTGGTAGGAGTTCATTCCGCATCTGCCACGTCTAATTTGAAGAAGGGGGTTAATACATATATATGAATGAAACTCAACAGAAATGATGGTGTAATAAAATGAAATTGTGAATATTATTGCTTACGCACTTCATATTGTCTTTTAGAGTAGCCCCGCTTATTTTTTAAAGTTGCGTTGTAGATGAACTCGCACACGTAGTATCCACAGAAATCATTCCCGGGATCCTGCCACAAGCACTTTACGAGAAATAGAGGTCAATCAAAATGATAATGAAGCATTATAAATGGAATTGATGAAAGTATAGCTATAGAATCAACGGGAGATGCGCGCAACTAGCTAGCTAGTAGTACTTACTTTCGGATATGTATATCACAGCTCCTTCGGCAGTCCCGGAGCTTCTGCGGTGAACTGTTTCCAAACCCTGCAAGACAAAGAAAATAATTATTATTACTTGAGACAACAGGAAATGAACCAAAAGTTGTCGATATGGTGCGATAATGATCGATTGAACTTACTTGTTGATCATTTTAGTCATGTCCGCATAGGTTTCGGGATCTTTTCGTCTCGAGTCTAAGACAGTTACTAGTCCCCGCTCAAGCTTAATCTCCAGAAGAACATAGTGGAAGCTGCGCGCGCATGCATAACTCATCAATTATATTACTATAGCCTCGCTCGAGTAATAAGGGAAACCGAATATGCACACGACAGTAACACTCACTCGAAGTTGTAAGGAAAGAGTATTAAACCTTTGTTTTGATTTTTGATCAATGATTGTAGCAAGTTGTCCTCGGCCTCTTCGGCCTTCTTTTTAACCTGAATTCATCTATGATATTTGTGTTAATGAACCCAATATCATACATTTCTTGCTGTTTGCACTCGACGATCTTCAATCTGCATAATATAATGAGGATAATTAATTATAAATACATGCAATGAAAGAGCCGAGCTATATATAGAGACTTAATGACAGAAATAGTACTTACAGACAGTAGCAAAAGACCGTTAATCTATCGAGGGCCTTTTGATTGAAGAACTCGAAGAACTCCTCAAATGGAACAGGCAACATATCAGTTCCAACGAGGTCGTGCTCCTCTTTAATTCTCAGATACAAAGTATTCATCCCCCCAGACTCTCTGCAGGTTTTCATGTACCAATTATGGAATCTTCGCATCATCGTTGTTAGAGATTTTTCATCTTTGATGAGAGGCTTCCCGTACTCGTATCTGTGTTCGTTCACCTCCAAGAAATCAAAATGTACATTGTCAGGCAGGTAATCTCTAAAATTGTTATAACCAGGCACCGTCCCCGGAGCATTAACGACGATGTCACTAGACACATTGAGCGGGGGGCACGATTGCTTTGCTTGTTCGCCGAGCTGGGCAATTTTTTTCCCAGCTGCTCGTTCTTTTAACCTTTGATCACTGACAGTACTTCCCGACCGCTCCGCTTGGAGATATGCCTGTTCAGTAATGCGCTCATAGTTGGTTCTCGACGGAGACTTTGGTGGTTTCCTCAGGGCATCGATAGTGCGCTTTGCTTTCATCGGATCTACCTTCTCCTCCGGAGGTGGATGTCTCTTTGCTTTCAACCCTTCAAAGAAGTCCTTCACTTCGGTCCACACGATCTTCGCGTTTTCCTCCTCGGTCCTCTTGTACGGTAACTTCTCTAGAGGCTTGAGAGATGGACCGTATCTGTATTGCCTCCCACCTCTGGCTGTACTGCTAGACGGTGGAGCAGATGGAGCGGCTGCGGCTGTCTTCTTTCGTGCTTGCTTACGAGGCAGAGGAGAAGGACTACGACGCACCGGAGCAGCCGGGGCAGCGGGGGGTCTCTTCTGCCCTTGCTGGCGAGGCGGAGAAGGAGGAGGCAGCTGGCTACTCGGGCGCGCTGGCGCAGGCGGAGAAGGAGGCGGAGTGCCGCCACGCGCCGAAGAAGGAGGCTGAGTGCCCTGATCACTCGCTGAGGAGGCGGAGGAGGAGGCGGAGTGCCCTGACTCGCCGGAGGAGGAGGAGGAGGCGGAGGCGTCCAGTTCAGAAGGTTGATGAGCTCCTTCCGCCATAGGCATGGAGTCTTCAGAGAAGAACCCAACCGAATCTCCCCTTCACCCGTAGGGTGGTCAAGCTCAAGGTCCTCAAATCCGTCCATTATTTGATCCACCATCACCCTAGCATATCCTTTTGGAATCGGCTAGCCGTGGTAGGTTGAGCCAAGTTCATTAGGTATAACAGAGCCAACAGCCGCCTTGACTTTCAATGTCATCCATCACATCATAAGGTGGCAATGTTGAAACTCTGTGATAGCATCCATGGGGTAGCCCGTGAAGACAGGCTCTAGCTGCTGAGTCTGCTTGGTGGAAGCCACGCTGCTTCTCCGCTGAGATGGCGGGGTAGCTTCAGGGGAAGCTTCGGCAGGTCATTTGCTGCGATCTGCTTCTCGTTCCTCTAGCCCTTGTACCCTTTCGTGCAGCGCCTGCAGTTGTCTATGCTCCACTTTCTTCCTCCTCTTCTGGGTTTTGTAACCCCCTGCGTCCGGAAACCCAGCCTTCCACGGAAGGGAACCTGGCATGCCTCGTGTCCGTCCAGGGTGCTCAGGATTTCCGAGGGCCATTGTGAGCTCGTCCTTCTCCCTGTCTGAAACGAACGTCCCTTCCTGTGCTTTCTCGATATACTCCCGAAGCTTCCTGACGGGTATTCGCAGTTGCTCTTCCGTCCAAATGCACTTCCCTAATACATGGTCCAAGGTTCCGCCAACCCCGAAGAACCAAGTCCGGCAACGGTCTGGCCATCTTAATGTCTCTGGTTCAACCCCTTTAGCAATCAGGTCATTCTCAGCCTTGTCCCACAAAGGTTGGGCTTTGAGGTAACCACCTGAACCCGTGCGATGGTGATGCTTCTTCTTCGCAGCATTAATCTTGTTTGTCTCTGACATCTTCTTACTCTTTTCCGATGTCTTATGGGCCACAAATGCGGGCCATTGATCTCAGATCTTCTCAAACCGGCTGGTGAATTCTGGTGTCTCTTCTTTGTTGACAGACGTTTTCAGCTCATTGTTCCACCTCCTGAATAGTTCTGCCATCTTTTTAAGAGCATGAGACTTGATCAATTCCTCTTTAACTGGCTTCTCTGGAACCTCCTCTGGCGGTAGGGTGAAATTTGTCTTAAGCGTTGTCCAAAGATATTCTTTCTGCATATCGGAGACATAAGACGTCGTCACCTCAGGGTCTTCCTTCTTTGGCTTTAACCATTGCTGGATACTGATAGGGATCTTGTCCATAACAAGAACCCCGCACTGAGCACGAAATGCATCCCTTGTCTGGATGGGTTCAATCGGCTTACCATCGCACGCGATTGTTGTGATCTCAAACCTTTCATCCGAGCGCAACTTTTTCTTCGGGCCTCATTTCTTTACCAAAGTTGAGCTCGATCCGAAGGGCTAGAGAAAAAAGAAGAAAGATGAGAGTTAATTAATATGTGTACATATGAAAACAATGAATGTATCAATTAACTAGTCAGCACGGGCTTAACTAATATATATATACCTGGCCGGACTCGGTTCGGTCACTGGAGCAGTCAGCACGGTCTCCTTCCTGTACCTCCATTGGGTCACCGGAACCATCATGAACATAACCCTCTTCTTGTACCGGCATTAATGGGCTGGAGCCATCATGAACATAGCCCTCTTCGTCACCCAGTCCTTCCTGAGCATCGGTGTCATTGAGAAATGACGCAACGACATCACTTTCTTGTGCGATTATGTCCCCCAACATCGCTTCTGTTGCTTCGTCTCGGAAGTGCTCCATAGTTTCTGCAAATATTTACAACATGTCAATTATTATTCAAACATGGTACAGATGGATATATATTAGTGGCAAACATAGAACTAGCTAGCTAATCACAATAAGGAATCATGTTAGTGGCATCGACGCTGCTTCTCTAGGGTTTGGGGTGGCCTAGACAATGCTTCAAGGGTTTGGGGTGGCCTTGACACAACGCTTCAAGGGTTTGGGGTGGCCTCGACGACAACGCTTTTTTAACTTGGTAAATTTGGGTGGCCTCAAGAGAGTTTGTCGGGTAGGGGCGCGGCGGGAGGGCCTCGTTTCTTCCTTCTCTTCCTTCTTTTCCTAAATATATAAAACTTTTCTAAAAATTAAAATAACCTAAAATGTACTAAATCAGAGAACATATATAGATAAACTAACCTAAAATGTACCCAAATGTACTAAAAATCTAACTTTTATATGCATAGAGAACATACATACATATATACATTTTTATAAAAAGGAAAAAAACAAATCATCATATATATGAACAAAAAATCTAAAAAAGACATATAATCAGATATACACACATACATATACTCACACATATACATATAATCTCGAAAAAAACATCATGTATATGTGAAAAAACAGAGGAGAGGACAGGGGGGCGGCGCCGGCCTGACCAAGGAGAGGTGCCGCGTGGTCGGGGCAGGGGCAGAGGCACGGTGCCAGCGTCGGTCTACAGGGTGGCGACGGCGGTGTGGCCGGGGCAGGGGCAATGGCATCGACGGGGCAGAGGGCGGCGACGACATCGACGGGGCGGGTTGGGGGCGCGGCAGAGGCGCAGCAGAGGCACGGCGAGGGCGCGCGACGTGGTCGGGGTGCAGGGGCGACGGCGGCGTGGTCGGGACGGGGCAACGGCGGCGTGGTCAGGGGCGCGGCAGAGGCACGGTGGGCTCGGGCAGCCTGGCGGCGTCGTTGGAGGGATCGAAGAACTGATGAAGTTTTCACGATTGTTGGCTTATATAGCAAAGGCATTGGTACCGGTTCGTGGCACCAACCGGTACCAATGCCCCTCTTTAGTCTCGGTTGGTGCCACCAACCGGGACCAAAGGTCTCTTTTCAGCAGCCCAAAGGGCGGGAAGCGGCGGCCTTTGGTCCCGGTTGGTGGTACCAACCGGGACTAAAGGGTGGGCATTGGTACTGGTTGGTGCCACAGACGGTACCAATGCACCCCCTTTAGTCCCGGTTGGTGCCACCAACCGGGACCAAAGGCCCCTATGCTGCCCGCGTCGCGGCCAAAGTTTAGTCCCACCTCGCTAGTTGAGAGGGGAGCGCAGTGGTTTATAAGCCCCACTGTCACACCCCTCTCGAGCTCCTCTCCACTGCAGGCTTACGGGTCTACTTGCTACTGCTTTGCCTGATGGGCCTTCTGGACCTACTGCGGGCCTGAATCCTGGCCCATGGATGGGTTTCTAGTCGTATTCAGGCCGCAGTGTCCTAGTTGGTGGCAAATTTTTTATTTTTTCCCAGTTTTTTGTTTTCTTTTTTTGCTTTATTTATTTTGTTTTGTTTCTACTTACAACAAAATACTTATTTATTTTATTTTATTTTGTTTATAATTACTTATTTATTTTATTTTATGATAATTCTTTTTACTATTAAAGTTTCTAACAAAAAAAAGTTCTTTATGAATATTCTTTTTGCTTTTAATGATTTTGAACAGAAAATACTTTGATAATTTTAGTTGCATCAATTTTATAAAATTTTAGTTTCAATAATACTAGAAGTTGCTTATAATGTTTTGAACAGAAAATACTTTGATAATTTTAGTTTCATAAATTTTATTTATGTTATTAAAGTTTTTTTGTTTCTACTTATAACAAAATACTTATTTATTTTATTTTATTTTGTTTATAATTACTTATTTATTTTATTTTATGATAATTCTTTTTGCTATTAAAGTTTCTAACAAACAAGTTTTTTACGAATATTCTTTTTGCTTTTAATGATTTTGAACAGAAAATACTTTAATAATTTTAGTTGCATCAATTCTATATAATTTTAGTTTCAATAATACTAGAAGTTGCTTATAATGTTTTGAACAGAAAATACTTTGATAATTTTAGTTTCATAAATTTTATTTATGTTATTAAAGTTTTTTTTGTTTATACTTATCTATTTTATTAAAGTTTATATCATTTTGTTTCAAATTACTTATTTATTTTATTTTATTTTGTTTCTAACTTCATTTGTTATTTTTCATGCATTTACTGATTATTTTGAGCTATAAGATCATGAAATTGAAAAGCATTTGAAATGAACTCTGAAAAGGTTCCAAGTTGGCATGGTATCATCATTTCACCCACATAGCATGTGCAAGAAAGTAGAGAGGCTTACGGCAAAAACTGGATGCACTTCGTGTACAAAACAGATAATCTCCTTCGAAGTATCAAGGTTTCATACGGAAACTCGTCTGTTACAAAGTGATTTCATTTTTTTTAACTTATTTGAAACCCCTTATTTTTCCGTGTTTAAAATGCACCATTCAAAACCACATCATCAATTTACAACCCTTTCCGACTTCATTTGTTATTTTTCATGCATTTACTGATTATTTTGAGCTATAAGACCATGAAGTTGAAAAGCATTTGAAATGAACTCTGAAACCAAAGTACATACATAGTTCTCCAGAGCATTAAAACCAAAGTACATACATAGTTCTCGTTGAACAATATATAGCTCTCCAGAGCATCTAATTAAACCATATATTGAAATTATGTAAAACATTTCAATGCAAAAACAAATGCGATCATAACCGCAACCAAGGTAATAACTGATCCAACTGCATAATGATACCAAGCCTGGGTATGAATGACATATTTTCTAATCTTTTTAATCTTCAACCGCATTGTATCCATCTTGATCTTGTGATCATCGACGACATCCGCAACATGCAACTCCAATATCATCTTCTCCTCCTCAATTTTTCTTATTTTTTCCTTCAAGTAATTGTTTTTTCTTCAACTAAATTTAACCTCTCGACAATAGGGTCGGTTGGAATTTCCGGTTCAACAACCTCCTAGATAAATAAAATCTATGTCACATTGGTAGGCATAATTGTCATAAACAATAAATGAACCACATAGTTATGAAAAGATAATATATACCACATCTGAATCATAGACAGGACGAGGGCCGACGGAGGCGGATACCAAAACCATCGCACTATATAATAACAAGGAATAATAAAAGTAAGAAAATTAGACAAGTATCTATCTGAAGTCAGAATTTTTTTCTTTTAGAAAGAAGATAAGAACAAGAGGCTCACCACGGTGGTGCCGGCGACGAGATCGGCGCGGGCAATCGACGACGGTGAAGACGGGGCGGGGACGGGCGTGACGGACCGCTAAATCTAGACAAATCTCGTTGAAAATGGAGCTCAGAGGTCGAGTTTCGAGAGGAGAAAGCTTAACTAGTGTGGCTCAGACATTTCATCGAACACCTCATGTGCATAGGAGGTGAACTAGAGCACCCAAATGCCCTCCCCTCGCCGGCTTGACAAAACAGAGCACTGTGGAGTGCTCTGCCGCGGCGATGGGGTATATATAGGCAAGTTATTTGTCATGATTCGTGACATGAACCAGGACTAAAGCCACCCCTTCTGTCCCGGTTCAAGCCAAGAACCGGGACCAATGGTTGTGGGCCAGCAGCGAGGACCATTGGTCTCGGTTCGTGGCTCGAACCGGGACAAATGGTTCCACACGAACCGGGACCAATGCCCACGAGGCCCCGGCCGGCCCCCTGGGCTCACGAACCAGGTCTAATACCCCCCATTGGTCCCGGTTCTTGAAGAACCGGGACTAATGGGCTGGCTAGGGCCAAACGGTAGCCCTGTTTTCTACTAGTGAGACAAGGACTCAAACAACGGGGGTGGTGTGGAGGTTGGCAGGTGGAGTGGCGTGACATCTACCGCGTCAATGATAGCGGGTCTTGGTGGCACGGTGCAGCTTAGTCTTGGCGAAGGATGCAACTGGATGGACAAGCATAGGGCAGTGGCATGTTTGGCGGCGTGGTGGCATCGATGACCGGCCGGCCTAGCAAGTATAATGCAGATCTCTTTCCTGGAGATGGGTCAACGGATCGATGGTGGTAGCGGTTTCTGAAGCGTGTGTGCATGTGGTGTACGCTTTGAGTCTGCTGCACCGATATGCTCCTAGTACGTCATTGCGGGCAGATCGGCGTTGAGCCCAGTTTGAAATGGTGGGGAGTGATGGCATTCCCCATTATCGAGTTTGTATGTTTGTGTGATGGCTTCGGGTTGTTTGGTGTATGTTCTTGACTGACCTTTGTTAAATAATTTAATAAAGATGATTGTGTGCATCTATTGGTGCAGAGGCGGGGTTTTAACCTCCTTTCCCGAAAAAATCCCATGCTTGTCGTGTGCTTGCTTGCAAAGATGCAATCGTGCTTGCGGTGGAGCGTGGTTTTTATTTTTCAGTTTCTACTGTTGAGACTGATTGCCAGATGGTGCAGCAACTATGGGATGCCAAAGATGCCAAATCTGGAGGAGTTCATATCATGAAGGAGATGAGATCTATCTCCACTGGGTTTAAGCTAGTATTTGCTGGGCGCGGTGCTAATTAGATGGTGCAGCAACTATGGGATGCCAAAGATGCCAAATCTGGAGTTCATATCATGAAGGAGATGAGATTGATCTCCACTATTTCCAGGGGTTTAAGCTAGTATTTGCTGGGCGCGGTGCTAATTCTTTAGCCCATTCTTGTGCGCGTTTTGCTGTTACATTTGATGAACTTTCAGTTACGTGTGATGTAATCCCTGGCCATCTAATAGATTCTTTCCAAACAGATAAGGTGCCACGCCTAACGAATAAAGAGCTTTAGGGAAGTGCTTTCGAAAATAAAATAAAATATACTAGACCACATTTTTGCAGCCCAAGGTTCTTTGTAGCGGTAGCTGTTGATGCACCTTGCATCCTGGCATAATTCCGACCATCCAATGTGTAGCCGCCAATTGGCAGAATCTATTCCAACTTCTAAGACCAAAAAGAAAGAATGGATCTCCCTAGCCACGACTCCGATATGTTTGGAGAAGGAATTTGACCATATGCCATGATGAGGTTGTGATGCCTTTTATCCATGGTCCTGTGACTCTGCTCATGTTCCTCGGTTGTCCACGAGGACCATGGAATTCCGAGAATTTCCAATGCGACCATACAGAGATTTCGCTGCCACATATTCCATCTTTACGGCAGAAGCTAGCTCACGTGGAGCCGCTCGGGACCGTCTGGTGCTCGCCATGGACCAAAGAATTAAGGGATAATTAAATTTATGCCCCTAGTTGTGTCCCACTCGTCTGTTTTACCCCTAATTCCTAAAAATCACTGGTTCTGTCCAAGTCACTTTGCTCCTCTTATGCTTTTGCCCTTTGACCGTTTGACTGTCAGTTTGAAAACTTCATAACTAATTCATACTAAATCAGAAAAATGTAAATAAGATACCAAAATGTTCAGAAAAACATCACCTATATGTCAGTGTTATTTGCATTCATGAAAAAAGTGTTGAAAAGTGCACATCCGAGTTTTAGCTCTTTTGATACCACCATGAATAGTAAACTCTAAAAAAATTCAAAAAAATTCAAAAAAAATATGGTGGCAAAGAACAGCAAATGTTCTAAGCGCTTGCCAAGTTTCATTAGGGTACGACATTCGTGGAAGTCGTGGCAAAAAAATAATCTATTTTGGAGTGCTGATTGCTTTTTTTGCCGCGGCACCCATGAATGTTATTCCCTGATGAAACTTGACAGGCACTTGAAACATTTTTCATTCTTTGCCACTAAATTTTTTTTGAATTTTTTTGAACTTTTCTAGATTTTACTATTCATGGTGGTATCAAAAGAGCTAAAACTCAGATGTGCACTTTCCAATACTTTTTTCATGAATGCAAATGCCACTGACATATAAGTGATGTTTTCCTGAACATTTTGGTATATTATTTGCATTTTTCTGATTTAGTATGAATTAGTTATGAAGTTTTCAAATTGACGATCAAACGGTCAAAGGGCAAAAGCATAAGAGGAGCAAAGTGACTTGGACAGAAGCGGTGACTTTTGGAAATTAGGAGTAAAACAGACGAGTGGGACACAACTACGGGCATAAATCTAATTATCCCAAGAATTAAACCGGGCATCTTGCCCCACTACAGTAGACCGGGATGCATTGGGCCGTCCCTGGAATATAATCTGCATAAAGCGCGGTTTCAGGATGACAGGATCTCCCCGTCATATTCTGATCTTTGAACCTCCTTTCTGAAATGCATCTTGTCAGCTACTTAGGGCGAATTTCTTCTAGCTAGGCAGATGCGCAGAGCTCATGCTTTCTGAAATACATAAGTACGCTGCTTCACGTGTTGAATTCTCTTTGTCAGCTCGCTTCTGCTGTGTACTACGTACATTGCAACCTCACAACACGGAGATCACCGTTCGTCGAGTGGTTTTTTTACAGGGTTTGCAGTGCCGCTCTGAACTACCACGGACGTACCCGTGGTCTGTGTCTTGACTAGCTCACGCAGCCACCACGTACAATCTGCAGCAATCAGACTGGATACCAAATCTGCCAACGGAACCTCTCAGATTTGTTAATGCCGTGGCTCTCGCCCGAACCCTAGCTAGCCCTAGTTCTCCTCTCTCTATCCTCTCTCTCTGTGGCCCGAACCAACGAAGAAGGAGGAAGAAGAAGAAACAACAAGTACAGGAGGTTTGCCGGCGCTCGAACGCCCCACCGCACGTACGGCCTTTCTTTTTCCTCGAGCACAAACTTGATCCGGCGAGCTACAGAGGACGGAGGGAGCTGGCTTTATACCCGCGCGCACGCACGCACGCGCCATGCTCCCATGCACTCCACACACGCACTCACCCACGTCCCCGCGCTCCCGGCCCGCGCTTACGCCGCACACGCACGCGATCCGCACGGCTAGGTCCAGCGCCCCGACGCGGTCTGAGCTCCGCGCTACTCGCCTACACGCAACGGTCCGTGCGCTCGGACGCAACGGACACACATGCACGCACACACCTGGTCACGCACGTACACGATCCAGGCTGCCATGGGCCGAGCCCGACGTGTTCACCGCGTGCACGCAGGCACACACCGCGCCCGGGCTCGCCACGGTTTATTGCCCAACACACTCCCCCTAAGCCGTGGCCTAGAGGAGTCCGTCGTCCGCCAGCAACGCCCATTCCGCCGCCGGCGCCTTCCGCAGCTCCGGGCAATCGCGCTTGAAGTGGCCGCGCTCGCCGCACTTGTAGCAGCGGCCACGCCTGTGTTGGAAATTCATGTGGCTTTCAACATTTATTCAACATTATTATTATTTATTTAACTCAACGTGGAATTACTCATATTATTAATGTTTGTGACGGGGAATAATTGATGCGGAATTTTACTCGAGGAAGTAATACTTGAGGTGCCGAGGTCGACTGTGATGGAATATAGTAGAGGGATTAATAGGGATCGACTCTATTGGAATTTATATGTACATACGTATTTTTTCCGGGACATCACAGAGTGGAAGAGATGGGTTTGTTTTCAGGATCGGCTCTGCAGACTGTTGACCCACATGATTAAGATTGAAAGTTGATCTCACATATACAATCTAATCATGGCACATGACCCACACATGTGTGCTAGGGACTAGTATATTTAGACTCGGAAAAAACTGACATATTTTATTGTGGTTGGTAACATTGTTCAGGAGTCACACGGTTTTTTCCGGAAACAGGTGGAATATTAAAACACCTAGAAGTGGAGCCTATAAATAGGTCCCTACCCTCTGGCCTCAATATGCATTGTGAGGGGCACCACGGAAAAGGCAGAGGAATTAGAGGGTAGACCGCATAGCCCACAATTTTCTAACAGTCTGTTGCCGCCATCCCGCGTCGCCATGCTGCGTGCGTCGTCGTCATCGTCGCGAGCTCCCCCTTGACGCCGCTCCCACGCTCGCCACTGCGCCGCCATGTACAGGAGTTGCCCGTCCGCCCGCTCGCCGCTGCACTGCCCGCGGCGCCGCACCCGCTCGTCGAAAGCGCGCAGCCTCCCGAGCGCCTCGTCGTACGTCAGCTCCTCGAGGGCGCAGAATTGCTCGATGCCGGCGACGACAGGGAACAGCCGGTCCGGCACAGTGTCTAGGAGCTTCTTCACCAGCTCCGTGTCACCCAGCGTCTCGTCCAGGCCCGCGAACCGCGCCGCCATGCCCGCAAGCCTTCCGGCATACGCGTCCAGGGACTCGCCGTCCTCCATCTTCAGCCGATCCAGCTCGCCGCGCAGCGTCGCCCTCCTCGCCGCGTGCACCCGCTCGACACCGACGAAACGCACCTTCAGAGAGTCCCATACCTCTCTGGCGGTGGGCTTCGTCGCCACCGAGAGCAGCACATCCTCCGGCAGCCCCGACAGGATCAGCGCCCTCGTCGTCTTGCACTTCTTCCCGTTGACCGCCGCGTCGTTCGCCTGCGCCACCGCCTCCCACAGCGTGTGGGCATCAAGGATCGCCTGCGCCTTGATCGCCCACACGGTGTAGTTCTCTGTCGTGAGCATCGACATGTTCATGGACACCGAACCGCCCGCACCGCCGCCGCTGTGTGTAACCAGCGCCATGAACTCCGGCGAACTGCTCAACCTGACGCTTTGATGCCAATTGTTGATGCCGTGGCTCTCTCCCGAACCCTAGCTAGCCCTAGTTCTCCTCTCTCTCTGATCTCTCTCTCTCTCTCTGTGTGTGTGTGTGTGTGGCCCGAACCAACGAAGAAGAAGGAGGGAGAAGAAGGAAACAACAAGTACAGGAGGTTTGCCGGCGCTCGAACGCCCCGCCGCACGTACAGCCTTTCTTTTTCCTCGAGCACAAACTCGATCCGGCGAGCTACAAAGGATGGAGGGAGCTGACTTTATTCCCGCGCGCACGCACGCACGCGCCATGCTCCCACGCACTCCACACACGCACTCACCCACGTCACCGCGCTCCCGGCCCGCGCTCCCGCCACGCACGCACGTAATCCGTGCGACCAGGTCCAGCGTCCCGACGCGGTCTGAGCTCCGCGCTACTCGCTTACACGCAACAGCCCGTGCGCTCGGACGCAACAGACACACACGCACACACACCTGGTCACGCACGCACACGACCCAGGCTGCCATGGGCCGAGCCTGACGCGTTCACCGCGTGCACGCAGGCACGCACTGCGCCTGGCTCGCCACGGCTTATTGCCCAACAAGATTCCAGGGCACCAACTTGCGGGATTGGAATCCACGCGATCTCTACATCACTTCAGCCAGGATTCGGAATATTTACTCCTTTTCCTCGGCCAAAAAGGGCATCCCATTCCCATTCCTGATGTGCCGAAGATTATTCTCTCGGCTCGATCGTTCCTATACCCAACCGCCACCCTAGCTAGCCTATCTCTCTATCCAGTATCTCGCTCGATCCATAGCGCGGGCACTGACAAGACCAGCGAATTTTTGCATGTGGCCCTGAGCTACTGCACCCTCCAAGAAGCACTACTGGAATTCTGATGAATGCCGAGTGCCACGGACACTCGGCAAAGGACTGAACCCGCCGGCAAAGTCTTTGCCGAGTGTCACCCTCGGCAAACGTCACCCGGCGTACACCTCTTCGGCAAATAGGAATTTGCCGAGAGTCAGAACACGGGCACTCGGCAAAGACTTTGCCGAGAGCCAAACAGTACCACTCGGCAAAATAAAGTAGCTAACGGATAGCAGACGGGGACGGCGGTTCCTGACACGTGGGACCAGGGGGGCAGGCCAAGGGCCTTCTTTGCCGAGTGCCACTCTCGGCAAAGAGAGCCAGTAGCAGACTGACACGTGTTAGCTCCTGACAGATGGGACCAGGCGAACAGGCCGAGGGCCAACTTTGCCGAGAGCCACTCTTGGCAAAGTCAACCAATAGGTGACTGACACGTGTCAGCTCCTGACATGTGGGACCAGGCGAACAGGCCGAGGGCCAACTTTGCCGAGAGCCACTCTCGGCAAAGTCACCCAATAGGTGGCTGACACGTGTCAGTCTGCTACTGGCTCTCTTTGCACTGTATATGTGTGTGGACTACTCCAAATTGCAAATTGCACTGTATATGTGTGGACTACTCCAAATTGCACTATAGTTGTTTTTATCTGTAGGAATCAGAAAAGAAATAGCTTAACAACATAATGGATAGGAAAGATTTCCGAGAGCAACACTCGGAAAAAGATATACTACTGAGAGCACCTCTCGGTAACCTGGTCGTCTGGGAGACATTACTGCTGTGCCACACCTTTTCCGAGGACAGCTCTCGGAAATGAAGCGAGCATTGCCGAGACAAGCTCTCAGCAAAGTTTTGTAAAGTGTCAGCTACCATGTGGGCCACGCTGTCCTACTGGTCAGGGGGATTGCCGAGAGGGGCTCTCGGCAACGATATCGTCATTTTTCAAAAATATTTAGCAAGTTATGTGAAACTTTTACTGATAAATGTGACCAGTAGGACCCCATGTCAGGAGGAAAGAACACACAAAAAAAGAAAATAGGATGTGGCATATACTTTGCTGAGTGTCGTACGGCGGCTCTCGGTAAAGAACGCAGTAACTGATGGAGTCGTCTGTTGCGGGCGGGCATGCCACGTGGCTCCTCTTTGCCGTGAGCGGCTTTCGGCTTCTGCACGGTTTGCCGTGCGGTGCCTATTTGCCGTGGGCAGTGACAACAAAGAAGACAGTTTCCTGTGAAGCTGGGTTTGCCGAGAGTGACACTCGGTAAAGTTATGTTTGCCGAGTGTCCGTGTTTTAGCACTCGGCGAAGAGCATGACACCCGGCGTACGTCAGAATTCCAGTAGTGAAGCATGAGCATCTGCTTATCACGTCGATCCGATAGAGAAGCTTGAGAGTGTGCAGACGTTGCCATGTTGCCCATCGGCCCGGCCGGATGGCGCCACGTTGGTGCAGTGACCGGAAACGCTACCTGTTGGACTTTTGAATCTTGTCGCAAAATGATCGAAATGCAAGGCAGGACCAGTAGATAAGAAACCTGACTCTTTGCTGCAAGTTCAAGAAAACATAAAATAATGAGCCATGCATGCATTTGAGACGTTGACGTGCGGATGGATCGTGCTCCTTTGTTCCCAAGCGCGCACCCCAGCACGAGAATCCACATTCCAAAGGAAGCACCTTCATCCAAAAAGTTCAGAATCAGAATCTAATTAGCCTTACTGACCTTTCAGTCGCCAAGCCGATGGCAATCCCGATACCATACGAGCGCCAAGCCGCCAAGGCTGGCGGGGCGGCGCCCCAAGCTCCTATAAATAGCAGGCACTGAAGCAGCACAGAGATCATCAAACCATTACCACTAGAGCTTCTCAAGTGCAAAAACACAGCGCCAACTTAGCTCGGTTTCCGAGAAACATATACCAATTCCTATCCAGTTGGAGATGTCTTCTTCTGGGTCAAGGAGCTCACCATGCGGCGGCGCCAACCCGGAGTGGAGCAAGAAGGAGAACAAGCTGTTCGAGGATGCACTCGCCTACTATGGCGAGGGCACTCCAGACCGCTGGCTCAAGGTGTCCCGCGCCATGGGCGGGACCAAGACAGCCGACGAGGTGCGCCGCCACTACGAGATACTTGACGGCGACATCAAGCTCATCGAGTCCGGCAGGGTCACTTTCCCCAACTACAACACCCAGGGCCAGGGGGCTTGGAACTGATTCATCAATCAAGGTAACCAAAACCCAACCGGATCCTTGTCTCTTGTCTACAGTTTATAAGTGTGAAATATCAGCAGGTCCTAGCTCAGAGCTATATAGTGATCGATCTCAACTCAATCACTTCTCATAACTATCAATAATTATAGTGATCGACCATGCCCTAGCCTACCATCTACAAAAAACTATCGAAACAAATGGGGTCATGCATGTTTCTCCCATTGAAATGCAAATGCCAATGTATCCCAGTTCTAAATTTGAGAAGTGTTGAGATATGTTAACTTACAAGGTACATCTCTTGATGTTTTTTTTTTCAGGAGCAAAGCTTCTGAATTCTGAAGATTCTGCAAACCGGATTACCTGTTGATAATCTAGTCCTTTGCCGGGACCATGTTATTGAAGCAAGCATAATTATGTACCGTACAACGAAGATTGTGGGCACTTGGTTAGGAATAAATAAGAAAACATATGTGTGTGTACATAATATTAGGTTTGTAAGCAAATCAACTGCGCTAGGTCTTGCAGACGGTTGCATGTATTTTTCATTGTGTATAATATTACTCCTCCCCAATAAGTTTTGGAGTAAACATCAATGATGTAAATACCTGTACTTGTGTGTACTGTTTATGAACTTGTGCTGGTGGAATATTCCTGTTTGTCTATCAGTTGGTTCAAGACTCAGATGTTTACATTGCACTTTACATGTTATCATTATCGATCCCTTCCGGCGAAGATGGAGTAGATGTGAGTATGACTATGTACCATCTGATGACTTGTGTACTCCCTCCGTTTTATTTATTCCCCATATTAGCATTGACTGAAGTCAAACTTTGAAAAGTTTAACAAATTTTATAGAAAACTATATGAACATTTACAATAGCAAATCTGTATGAAGTGAAAACATGAAGTTGATTCTTTGTCTTTTCGGACAGCTTTCGCGTCTGAAAATAAATTTCCATAGAGCGAGCTACTTTGCTTTGGGAAGGCCAACGAAAAGAGAATGAATATAGGCAACTCTTTGGTTGTGAGGTGGAAACTCTTCCGTTTGTGTACCTTGGAATACCGATTCACCCCCCCCCCCCACCCCACCCCCACCCCTAAGCTCACAAACAAAGAATGAAAATTTATCAAAGATCCCTTTGAAAAGAATCCCAACGGTTGGGAGGGGGGAACTCATGTCATATGGGGTACGATTGACTCTTATCAACACTATTATCACAAGTCTACCCATGCTTATGTTGTCCTTTTTTGAAATGCCCGAAGGGGTGTTTAAAAGGCTTTATTTTTATTTATATATTTTCTTCTGACAGTGCGATGAGCATAAATAGAAGTGCATACTAGATAAGTGGGATATCTTCTGTTGGCCAAAGGCTCAAGGTGGTTTCGGTATTAAAAACTTAAAGATAAAAAACAAGTGCTTGCTTAGCAAAAAGCTATACAAGTTGCTTAACAAGGAAGGTGTATGGCAAGAGCTTACCTATATTCCAGAACTCCAACTCAGGTGGAAGCAAAATCAATGGACTCCCCTTTTTGGAAGGGCTTGACGAAGTCAAGTCTTCTTTATTTAAGAGAGATTCGTTTGAGGTTGGCAATGGCCATTCTACGAGTTTTTGCAAAGATACTTGGTTGGGGACAACCTTTTTTTTTTGCATGATAATACGTGTCTCATTCATATCATAAAGATTAAAGTACAAGTCACGTAAGGACCGACATGACAAAACTGAAAAGCTAGCAGAACATCTCTGAGCTTGACACCAACGCCCATCACCTGCCTCCGGCACCACGACAGCAGCCACCGAAGAAAAGAATGATGGATCACCTCCTCACCCGAGCTCGATGCGCCTCCAACGCTGATATGTAGCTTTGCGGACCTCCAAGGTGGCTCACCAAAAGTGAAGTCATTACCGTTGAACGAATCAGACCGGGGCAACACCCCGGACACGCCATCGAACTCCAGATCTGGCACCCCACCGCGACTAAGACGTCGCAGAAGAAAACCATACCTGCCATCCACGAACCACGAACCCAGCACATGTTCCGTCTTCCAGATGTCGTCGATGCAGACCGCAATCTGCATCCGCTCCTGGACTACCTCCCAAGCTCCGCGTCGACGCTGGAGCAAACGCCGTCGCAACGGCGGAGCCCGAGGACACATGTCCACCATGAGGATGCCGCCGCCGCCACGCCATCCTTGCTTGAACAGACTGGTTTCCAAATCCATCCCCAACCATAGGACCGATGGCCTTGTCAAGGAAGGATCCGAAGAATCTTTATTCAGCGCTGCCATCGTTGCCGCCAAAACGAAGACGATGAACAACCTAAAAATCTAAACTACGAGAGAGTAAAAAACGATCCACACACGTGGATCCCGGCGGCCCCCCTCGCCACTGACGACCGAGGTCGCCGGCGGAGGGGAGCCGCCGAAGGACGGCGCTGGAAGATTGGTCTCCTGGCGGCGGCTAGGGTTCCAGCGCCAGCGCCAGGGACAGGAGGAAAACGATTGTCTGGTTGGGGACAACCTGCTTGCTCTACAATACCCATTGTTAAATAATGTGGTACGTAGAATAAAATGAGACTGTGCACTCAATTATGGGATCTACACCTATAACATCCAGTTTAATTACTCGGGCTTTGATTGGGGAAAAATGGGTAACGTGATTACATTTGGTGTGTAGGTTGATGTTGGTCAACTTATCACAAACACCAGATTTATTCAAATGACGATTGAATACTAATAGTGTGTATACAGGGGACCTCATCAATGCGATGAGTAGTGTTCCACAGAAAACATATTTGAAAGATTAAGGTGCCAATTAAACCGCTTGCGAGTCAATGCAATTGCGCTGCTATCACTGTTTAGAAACTGCCGTACTATTTGCTTGCCTCCCAAAATGGCGGAAGATAGCGCCGATATTGCAGGAGAGCTGTGCCTGCTGGCCTAAATTTCGCTGCAATTTTCTCTGCCAATTAATCCTTTGGCCCATGATTTTAAGCAGTCCATGAACCTTAAATATTGCATTGATCTTTGTAAATTGGAGTTACTTATGGATGCCCCTCCAAACCTTGCTAAACAGACTGAATCCCAGGAAATAAACGGAGGCAATTCCCGAGGGTGTTCTCCTTTTTGCCACCATTCTCTAGCGACTCCTCTCCTCATGATGGCCTCACGGATATCAGTGAGTAGGTGGGTCAATGGAGCCCCGCGTTCAAGTCGTGTTTTCTGTAGGTTCAGGCCGGCCATTTGGTGGTTTTTTTCTTTATTTCCTTTATGCTTTTTTGGGCATGTTTGTGCTGATGCCCCAGCAGACAACTTTATTTCATTTGCTGCTGTTAAACTTGATGGTTACTTTATTGATAAAGCGGGGAGAAAGCATATTTCAAATTTCTGTAGGTTTAGGACTCAGTCGTTAGAATTTCGGTCGACTGGTGTTGTGGCTTCGACAGCAATGACAACGCAGTGAATAAGTGTGCTCTAGATATTCCCTTGACGTGGTAGATTCCTTTCTCATCAGCGGCAGATCTAGGACCTCATAGCTACTGTATTATTAACGACTATATTATATCTACATAGCCAAAGCAACCAATGTAAAGCCACAAACATGTTTAAGTATCATCCCAAAACCGAACTTCATCTCAGTTTTCAGCCTTGGATTGGGAGGCGGTGGCACCATGCGCATCATACCCCCCATGGAGGTGCCATTTGGGAGGTTTGGGTTTCAGGGAGAGTGTGGTTGTGTGCGTTGGGCTCCGGACAAGGGCTCGAGCGATGGTGGTGGTCTGGAGGTTGGCAGGTGGAGCGGCATGGCATCTACCGCATCAACTACGGCGGGTCTTAGCGGCATGGTTCAGCTCAGTCTTGGCGATGAATGAGGCTGGATGGATGAGCGTAGGGCGGTGGCATGTTTGGCACCGCGGCGAGGTCGGTTGCCCGCCGGCCTCGCAAGTATAATGTGGATCTCTTTCCTGGAGATGGGTCAGCGATTGATGGTGGTGGCGACTTCTGAAGCATGTGCATGTGGTGTACGTTTTGGATCTGCTGCACCCGGGTATATGCTCCTGGTACGTCATATGCTGGCAGATCGGCGGTGAGCCCGGTTCTAAATTGTGGGGAGTGATAATATTCCCCAGAGTGTTTAACAAACAAAAAACTACCACAATTTATGCAACCCTACCATTTTACCATTTTGTCCCAAAAGCTACCACTTTACGCCTAATTTTTGGCAAAAAGAAAGAATGAATCTCCCCACCCACGTCTCCGATATGTTTGGAGAAGGAATTTAACTTTATGCCATGATCACTTGATCAGGTTGCGATGCCTTTGATCCATGGTCCTGTGAGGCTGTGACTCTGCTCATGTTCCTCAGTTGGCCACGGGGGCCGTGGTATTGCGAGATCTCCCAATGCCACAACGCGAAGATTTCACTGCCATATGCTCGATGTTTACGGGAGAAGCTAGCTCATGTGGAGGCGCTCGGATCCATCGGGTGCTCGCCGTGGACCAAATAAACCAGGAATCTTGCCCCAGCACAGTAGACCGGAGATGCATTGGGCCGAGCAGATCGATCTCCGTGGAATATAATCTGCATAAAGCGCGGTTTTCAGAATTCCCCCGTCAAATTCTGATTTTTGAACCTCCTTTCTGAAATGCATCTTGTCAGCTATACTTAGGGCGAATTTCTGCTAGGCAGAGAGCTCATACTAGGCAAACTCAAAGCACGGAGATTAGTGTTCGTCGAGGTGTTTTTGACTGGGTTTCACACGCAGCCACCGCGTGCAGGTCTGCATCAAACTGGATCCCAAATCTGCCTCGGATTCCAGGCACCAACTTGCGGGATTGGAATCCAGGCATCACTTCAGCCAGGATTCAGAATATTTACTCCTTTTCCCCAGCCAAAAAGAGCATCCCAATCCTGATGTGCCCTAGATTATTCTCTCGGCTCGATCGTTCCTATACCCACCCGCCACCCTAGGTCCCTAGCTAGCTGGCCTATCTCTCTATCTAGTACCTCGCTCGATCCATAGCGCGGGCACCGGTGGACAAGAAAGGCGAATTTCTGCATGTGGCCTTGATCGTTACTGCACCCTCAGTAGGAGAATCAATTCACTATCTCTATTGATGATTATGTGTTACATACATGGTATTTATACACAGGGCATTGCCCGAGTCATAAGGCACGCAGGCCCTCGATCCTATACACGTGGGCATGCATAACAACCCATTACAACACAACTCAACACCCTCCAAGAGGCATGAGCATCTGCTTATCACGTCGATCGGATGGAGCAGCTCCAAAGTGTGCAGACGTAGTCACCTACTCGTCGCCATGTTTCCATCGGCTGGGGAGGACGCCACGTCGTTAGGAATGACTGGTGGAGTGGCCAGACGCTAGCTGTTCGATCGACTTTATTTTGAATCTTAATCGCAATATGGTCCGAAACCCGTAGAAACCTGACTCTTTGCTGCAAGTTCAAGAAAACAAACAACATTTGAGACGTTGACGTGTGGATCAACAAATTATGCGTATCGCAGTCGCAGCACGAGAATCTACATTCCAAAGGAAGCACCTTCGTCCAAAAAAGTTCAGAATCTAATTAGCCACTGACCTTTCAATCCTCAGGCCGACATGGCAATCAAGCTGCGATACGAGCTACAAGCGCCTATAAATAGCGGGCACCGAAGCAGCACAGCGATCATCAAACCATAACCATCAGAGCTTCTCAAGTGCAAAAGCCATCAATCAGTGCAAACATAGCTCGGTTTCCGATCCAGTTGGAGATGTCTTCTTCTGGGTCAAGGAGCGCATCCCGCGGCGGCGCCAACCCGGAGTGGAGCAAGAAGGAGAACAAGCTGTTCGAGGATGCACTCGCCTACTACGGCGAGGGCACGCCCGACCGCTGGCTCAAGGTGTCCCGCGCCATGGGCGGCACCAAGACGGCCGACGAGGTGCGCCGCCACTACGAGATCCTTGACGGCGACATCAAGCTGATCGAGTCCGGCAGGGTCCCTTTCCCCAACTACAGCACCCAGGGGGCTTGGAACTGATTCATCAATCAAGGTATAACCAAAACCCAACCGGATCCTTGTCTCTTGTCTACAGTTTATAAGTGTGAAATATCAGCAGGTCCTAGCTCAGAGCTATATATAGTGATCGATCTCAGCTCAAACACTTCTCATAACTATCAATAATTGTAGTGATCGACCATGCCCTAGCCTAGCATCTACAAAATAATTATAGTGATCGACCATGCCCTAGCATCTACACAAAACTATCCAAACAAATGGGGGCATGCATGTTTCTCCCATTGAAATGCAAATGTCAATGTAGCCCGTTTCTAAATTTGAGAGGTTGAGATAAGTGAACTTACAAGGTACATCTCTTGTTGTATTTTTTTCAGGAGCAAAGCTTCTGAATTCTGAAGATCCTGCAAACAGGATAATCTAGTCCTTGGCTGGGACCATATTATTGAAGCAAGCATAATTATATATGTATGTATAACGAAGATTGTGGGCACTTGGTTAGGAATAAAAAGAAGAAAACATATGTGTGTGTACATAATACTAGGTTTGTAAGGAAATCAAAGGCGCTTGATCTCTCAGACGCTAGCATGTATTTTTCATTCTGTACAGTATTACTCATCCCCAAAAAGTTTTGGAGTAAGCATCAGTGGTGTAAATCATCCCCTGTACTTGTGTGTAGAGTTTATGAACTTGTGCTTGGTAGAATATTCCTGTCGTGTCTATCTTCAAGATTCGGATGTTTCCGGTTGCACTTTACAATTTATCATTATCGATCCCTTCGGAGAAAGAAGGAGTAGAAGCAAGTATGACTGTGGCATCTGATAACTTGTGTGCTCCCTTCGTTTTTATTTACTTCGTATATTAGCTTTGACTAAAATGAAATTTTGTAAAGTTTGACCCAAGTTTATAGAAAAGAAATATGAAAATTCACAATAAAATCTATATGAAGTGAAAATACATTCAATGATGAATCTAATGGTAATGATTTTGTATTGTGTGTGTTAAATGATTTTCGATAAACTTGATCAAACATTATAAAGTTTGACTTCTCACCAAACAAATATGTGGAGTACATTGTTCGAAGATGCTTGACTGCCACATACTTCTGCAGAGTACTTTACCAGCTGCACTTAAAGGAATTGTATATCAGGCTATTGTTGAATTGGGAAGATTTTTTAGGGAGTTATCTGCCAAAACATTGATGTCGTGAGAAAAAATGAATGTTGGAATTCCTTTAATTCTATGCAAGCTTGAGAAGATCTACCCTCTCCCTTCTTTGATGTAATGGTGCACTTAGCTACCCATCTCCCTGATGAGGCACTTCTAAGGGGCTCTATTCAATGTGGTTGGATGTATCTAGTTGAGGGAAGAGTAGGATATCTTAAGGGAACTGTTTGTAACAAAAACAAGGCTCAAAGGTTCAGTTGACGAGGGCTATATATCGTGGATGTGTGCTTAACTTTTTACCCAGATATTTGCATGATGATGTATAAATCAGAGTTAACAGGGCCTGACATGAACAAATAAGCAGCATAAACCTGGTAAAGATGAGCAATGTATTTTTTCAAATGGGGCAAAAGCCTTTGGGCAATCCACATGAAACATTTCAACAAGGAATTCAATGCAATGATTTGGTATGTACTTAACAATTTTCTAGAGGCACATGGTTAGATGTAGTAAGTTTTCTTCACCTTATTAATTCATAAAAGAACTTTACGGAAAAAAATTAATCGTGTTATAGGAAGTTCCTTTTTTGCTTTTGTAGGCTTTGCAAGGAAGAAATAATGAAAAGGGTTGTCAATAACATCGATGAGGATCTTTAGAAGGTGTTCCCAAAGTGGCTTCAAAACATGTGAGAACTATGAATAATGTTTCAGAAGACTTGTGCACACTATCGATTGGGACAGACCATCATGCACTAGTACACAATGCCTGCAACGCCCATGGTACACAAAGGACTCAAATTCTGGCATAATGACAAGGGAAATTTTGGTTCTTGCCACTAAGTAACTCCGGTATTCCAAGGCTGCCACTCAAACTTCACGAATTTGGTTTGTGTCACCAGTGCTCACGCAGAAAAATAGTTACATGCCTCTATGTGCCTGATTACCTTCGATCCAGTTTTGGATGTAGTTATAGCCTTCTTTCCTAGATACCCTAGGATTTATCTAATCCAAGAAGTGAATTAAACTTGGCAAGGAATTATCTGCAAGTCCTTATTATCTCAAATATTCTAGTTCCCCGGACCAACAGTTATCGCAGAGATTGAAACAATATAAGGAAATAGGCCAGAGGTAAGGTTTCACCTGTAGTTGTGCACGTATTTGGGATATGAATTAGATGGTCATCATCGCACTGGTAAATGTTAGAATATAGTTTGGGTTTAAAGATAGAGATAAGGAGTAGATCGAATAGGTTTAAACCATGTATTACTTATCTTGTACTCCAAGCCTCTACCCCCTCGTGTATTCTATATATACCCCATAGGAGGGTCACATCAATACAACAGATACAACACAATATTATCATCCTACAGTTTTCTACATGGTATTAGAGCGGTTTGTCTCACGACGCCGATCCTAGGTTTTCCACCACTTCCGCAGCGCGCCGCCCTCGGGGAGATTCATCTCCTCTCCCCGGGGGCGCGGCAACCGTCAATCAAATAGTATATCGGTTCTCTAGTTTAGATTAGATCAATCTCAAAATTCCATCTAGTAGAAATTTTTTTTTTGCCACCAAATAATTCGACGACCTCAATCCGGTGACAAGCACGGGGACGCAGTCACCGATCTACTGCGGCCTCTCCCTCAAGCGAGGAGAAGGACCACGACGACCCTGGCGTGTAGCTGGGAAAGGAAACGCACGCCCGATCACGGGAGGGCGTAGCTCCCGCGGCGACCTCCATCGAGTACGAGTGCGCGGATCTCCTGACGGCGGAAAGCAACTCTGACATAGCATCGACAGATGCATGGCATCTATGGCCAAGCATCTGTCGACATCGATCTACCCGAGGCCGATGGTTCGAGCACGCCTAGAGCTGCTTCGATCCAGCGACGCACAACAGGTAGCGCGGTCAGGCACTCTCCATCATCATCCGTCCGGCGCGTGCAGGCAGTCATGGACTTGGATCCAATCAAGCGTATGCGTACGCGGCTACGCGACACCAGGCGCTGCTCCATGCGGCCGGCTTCAAGAGCGGACGCCACACACGCAGGCCAGGAGGGCCAGCATCATCGACTAGGAGTATACGGCGAGTCGGCAACCTGCACGACATCGATCTGTATCGACAACCTCGTCACGGGCGCAACTCCGGACAGCTTCGATCCGGCGACACCCGATTGGCAGCACCGCACGTTGTCAACATCTTCACCGAGCCGGCTCGCAGCACGGGACACCGGGAGAGCCCGCAGGTCTTCTACTTCGAGGCACGCCCACCCACGCGATCTGCAAATCTGCACCAAGCCAACTATATCGGTCTTCTGGGCGACGGCCTGCCATCTACATCAAGCTGTATGACAAGTTGTATGACTACATCGCCAAAGAAAAGAAACAAACTTCGTCGATTACATCTAAGGGAAGCACTGCAATATGCATCATCCAGACGATGCAATTCTTCACTGACTTCTCCGGCGCGACACTGCATCGACACTCGGTCGCCGCAGAGGGACGCCTTCAAGCGACGCATCATCGTCGACACGCCGCCGCAACACTGTAGCCGACACTTCATCGCCAAGGTCTTCATCAACGTGGTCTTCATCAACATCTTCGTCAACACACCGCCACTGCCGTGTCCACAAGATGGACACCTAGCATCCTCTGACAGACTTTTCTGCAAGACGCGACCTCGACGACGGCAATGACCGCGTCATCCACGACGGCACGACTGCATCGACACGGCGTCACTACAGTGACGACCCTACACGGCCGCACGGTTATGGCAAAACCGATGTGTGCTCGATGGGCTTCCTCCAGTCTTGGCAAAACCGATGGACTCATCACCGACGGCACCCTCTGACATCCGCAAGGTGCATCGTCCATGTCTGCAGCTCCGTATAGTGTATCTTGTAAACATATTATGTAAGAGATGTGTCCTAGAAGCACCACGACCGACCATCACCACATCGAGGAGCGATTGTCCAACCTTGGCCCTATCTGACTCATGGGGCTACCTCGGTTACTAAGGATAAATCAGACCACCACCTTAGCATTTGATGGCTGCATTATAGTCTCCCCAAAAGACTTGATTCTGACTACCGTATTAATCTTACTATCACCAACTTTCGACATAGCTTTCATCTCCTCTCTTCCCTAGACATCTACTAGTTCCAATCTTTGGAGTCTCAGGTACCGGTGAGCCCTGGGATCGAGGTAGAGACAAGAGACACAATAGCTACACAACAATATAGAATATTGCTCTCTTTAAGTAAAAAAAAAGGTGACCCCTTCTTGCACGTACACGGGGTTGCGAGCCTATGTATCAACCCTTAGCCTAAGATGATTAGTCACACATCGTGATTGAATCACAATAAATATACATTATAGAAATATATACTCAAAGATGAATGATTGAAAGTCTTACAATGTCATTAATCGCAATGGAATCTCAATTACAAGTAACTAAACTAATGTAGATCAAGGCTATCGTGGTGAAGATGGCTATGGAGATGGGGCGTTGATGACAGTTGCGTAGATGGTAATGGTCATGATGACAGTTGCATGGGAATTGTTGCTCTCCTCTCTTTATTAGTGGGGGCTCCTTCTTCTTTATATAGTGCAAACGGGTGGAATGGGGTATCAGGGCACCTCTGTTGTGAAGGATCCCTTCACAGAAGATCTCAGGGATGACGTCATGAAGGCAGTAGCTCCTGGTACGGCCAGTTTTGGTCGTACTATGTCTTCTCTCCTAGAACCTCATGTGTGTGAGGATTATGCGTCTAGAATATCCCATATATGGCTTGATTTTCTACCTAAAACATCCATTTCTGCAAAGAACGAAATAAACTAGGAGATTCGCAGTCATTTGCATGTATTATTCATTAATGGGCACATGGAAGTGATAATATCAACAATATATGAGAATATCTGGTTTAAACATGGGTAAAAATGAGTGAACAATTCACTCATTAGTGTCGTCGACTCCAGTTGTCATGTGTCGTCGCATTGTCGCCTGCTTTCACATGTTTCCTTATCTGTGGGACCTACTACTTCTCTACATTAACTGCACCTCTATGAGACCCCCTTGTCATGTCAACTATGACGAGGGGAGATGTGTTTGGCAGCAGCTTCTGATGTGGGATCACTGATTATGGGATGACAGTGGCACCGCTCATGAGTGCCACAGCCTATCTCCCACCCTGGCCCCAAGCTCTCTCCATGTGCCTCTCTCCTCGCTCACCCTCACAGCCACTCCACCACTTGCTCTACATCTCGCAATGACCGCCATGGCATCGCAAATCCCTAGCCCTTGCTTCGGCATTGCGGCAAGCCGGAGTGTTGATCGTCATGCCACCACCGATGTGGATGCATGGTATTGTTGGGAAACGTAGCATGCAATTTCAAAAATTTCCTACGCTCACGCAAGATCTATCTAGGAGATGCATAGCAACGAGAGGGGGAGAGTGTGTCCACGTACCCTCGTAGACCAAAAGCGGAAGCGTTTGCTTAACACGGTTGATGTAGTCGAACGTCTTCTCATTTCGGCCGATCGAGTACCGAACGTACGGCACCTCCGAGTTCTGCACATGCTCAGCGCGATGACGTCCCTCGAGCTCTTGATCCAACAGAGGGTCGAGGAAGTAGATGATTTCCGTCAGCACGATGGCGTGGTGACGGTGATGGTGATGTGGTCCGTGCAGGGCTTCGCCTAAGCACCGCGAGAATATGACCGGAGGCGTAAACTGTGGAGGGGGGCGCCACACATGGCTTGCAACAATTGATGTGTATTCAAGCCCCCCCCCCCCCCCACACAGGTATATAAAGGAGGGAGGGAGAGGAGGCCGGCCCTAGGCACGCCCCCAAGTAGGAGGAGTCCTACTTGGGGACCTAGTAGGATTCGCCTCTCCCCTTCCTTTTACCGGAGGGGGAAAGGGGGGAGGGGAGGGAGAAGGAGAAGGAAAGGGGGGCGCCGCCCCCTCCCCTAGTACAATTCGAACTCCTTCCCTTGTGGGGGGCGCGCCAGCCCCTTGTGGGCTGGTTTGCCTCCCTCCTATGTCCCATATGGCCCATATCTTTCCCCGAGGGGTTCTGGTAACCCCTCTGGTACTCCGGTATGTACCCGGTTCATTTCGGAATACTTCCGGTGTCCGAATACTACCTTCCAATATATCAATCTTTACCTCTCGACCATTTTGAGACTCCTCATCATGTCCATGACCTCATCCGGGACTCCTAACAACCTTCGAGCACCAAAACACATAACTCATATAATACATATTGTCATCGAACGTTAAGCGTGCGGACCCTACGGGTTCGGGAACTATGTAGACATGACCGAGACCCCTCTCCGGTCAATAATCAATAGCGGAACCTGGATGCTCATATTGGTTCCCACATACTCTACAAAGATCTTTATTGGTCAAACCGCTATGTAAACATACGTTATTCCCTTTATCATCGGTATGTTACTTGCCCGAGATTCGATTGTCGGTATCTTCATACATAGTTCAATCTCGTTACCGGCAAGTCTCTTTACTCGTTCTGTAATGCATTACCCCGTAACTAACTCATTAGTCACATTGCTTGCAAGGCTTCATATGATGCACATTGCTTGCAAGTCACTAATGTATTTTTATTGATTTCCATGAGACTGAAGGAAATATGCTCTAGAGGCAATATAAAAAATATGTATCCGGTTTGTGACTTGGAGTCACCTGGATCAGTGTCAAAGCTAGCGTCGACGTAACCACTTACGACAAGCTCTTTTTCACCTTCATAAACGAGTAACATATCCCTAGTCCTTTTCAGGTACTTCAGGATGTTCTTAACCGTTGTCCAGTGATCCACTCCTGGATTAATTTGGTACCTCCCTGCTAAACTTATAGCAAGGCACACATCAGGTCTGATACACAGCATAACATACATGATAGAACCTATGGCTGAGGCATAGGGAATGACTTTCATTTTCTCTCTATCTTCTATAGTGGTTGGGCATTGAGTCTGACTCAACTTCACACCTTGTAACACAGGCAAGAACCCTTTCTTTGACTGATCCATTTTGAACTTCTTCAAATCTTTATCAAGGTGGTATGTGCTTTGTGAAATTCCTATCAAGCGTCTTGATCTATCTCTATAGATCTTGATGCCCAATATATAAGTAGCTTCACCGAGGTCTTTCATTGAAAAACTTTTATTCAAGTATCCTTTTATGCCATCCAGAAGTTCTACATCATTTCCAATCAACAATATGTCATCCACATATAATATTAGAAATGCTATAGAGCTCCCACTCACTTTCTTGTAAATATGGGCTTCTCCAAAAGTCTGTATAAAACCATATGCTTTGGTCACCTCATCAAAGCGTATATTCCAACTTTGAGATGCTTGCACCAGTCCATAAATGGATCGCTGGAGCTTGCACACTTTGTTAGCACCTTTAGGATCGACAAAACCTTCTAGTTGCATCATATACAACTCTTCTTTAAGAAATCCATTAAGAAATGCAGTTTTGACATCCAGTTGCCAGATTTCATAATCATAAAATGCGATAATTGCTAAAATGATTCGGACAGACTTATGCATCGCTACGGGTGAGAAAGTCTCATCGTAGTCAACTCCTTGAACTTGTCAAAAACCTTTTGCGGCAAGTTGAGCTTTATATACGGTAACATTACCATCAGCGTCAGTCTTCTTCTTGAAGATCCATTTATTCTCTATGGATCGCCGATCATCGGGCAAATCCACCAAAGTCCACACTTTGTTCTCATACATGGATCCTATCTCAGATTTCATGGCCTCAAGCCACTTATCGGAATCTGGGCTCATCATAGCTTGTTCATATTTCGTAGGTTCGTCATGGTCAAGTAACATGACTTCCAGAACAAGATTGTCGTACCACTCTGGTGCGGATCATGCTCTAGTTGACCTATGAGGTTCTGTAGCAACTTGAACTGAAGTTTCATGATCATTATCATTAGCTTCCTCTCCAGTTGGTGTAGGCATCACGGGAATGGATTTCTCATATGAGCTACTTTCCAAATTGAGAGAAGATACAATTACCTCATCAAGTACTACTTTCCTCCCACTCACTTCTTTCGAGAGAAACTCCTTCTCTATAAAGGTTCCGTTCTTGGCAACAAAGATCTTGCCTTCGGATTTGTGGTAGAAGGTGTACCCAATTGTTTCTTTAGGGTATCCTATGAAGACGCACTTCTCCGATTTGGATTCGAGCTTATCAGGCTGAAGCCTTTTTACATAAGCATCACATCCCCAAACTTTAAGAAACAACAGCTTAGGTTTATTGCCAAACCATAGTTCATACGGTGTCGTCTCAACGGATTCTAACGGTGCCCTATTTAATGTGAATGCAGCTGTCTCTAATGCATAACTCCAAAACGATAGTGGTAAATCGGTAAGAGACATCATAAATCGCACCATATCTAATAAAGTGCGGTTACGATGTTTGGACTCACCATTACGCTGTGGTGTTCTAGGTGGCATGAGTTGTGAAACCACATTGTTTTAAATGAAGGCCAAACTCGTAACTCAAATATTCACCTCCACTATCAGATCGTAGAAAACTTATTTTCTTGTTACGATGATTCTCCACTTCACTCTAAAATTCTTTGAACTTTTCAAATGTTTCAGACTTGTGTTTCATTAAGTAGATATACCCATGTCTGCTCAAATCATCTGTGAAGGTCGGAAAATAAAGATACCCGCCACGAGCTTCAACACTCATCGGACCGCATACATCAGTATGTACTATTTCCAATAAGTCATTAGCTCGTTCCATTGTTTCGGAGAACGGAGTTTTATTCATCTTGCCCATAAGGCATGGTTCGCAAGTATCAAATGATTCATAATCAAGTGATTCCAAAAGTCCATCTTTATGGAGTTTCTTCATGCGCTTTACACTTATATGACCCAAACGGCAGTGCCACAAATAAGTTGCACTATCATTATCAACTTTGCATCTTTTGGCATCAATATTATGAATATGTGTATCACCACGATCGAGATTCAACAGAATAGACCACTCTTCAAGGGTGCATGACCATAAAAGATATTACTCATATAAATAGAACAACCATTATTCCCTGATTTAAATGAATAACCGTCTCGCACTAAACAAGATCCAGATATAATGTTCATGCTCAACATTGGCACCAAATAACAATTATTCAGGTCTAAAACTAATCTCGAAGGTAGATGTAGAGGTAGCGTGCCGACGACGATCACATCGACCTTGGAACCATTCCCGACGCGCATCGTCACCTCGTCCTTAGCCAATCTTCATTTAATCCGTAGTCCTTGTTTCAAGTTACAAATATGAGCAATTGCACCGGTATCAAATACCCATGCACTACTACGAGAATTAGTAAGGTATACATCAATAACATGTATATCAAATATACCTTTGTTCACTTTTCCATCCTTCTTATCTGCCAAATACTTGGGGCAGTTCCGCTTCCAGTGACCAGTCCCTTTGCAGTAGATGCACTCAGTTTCAAGCTTGGGTCCAGTTTTGGGTTTCTTCCCGGGAGTGACAACTTGCTTGCCATTCTTCTTGAAGTTCCCCTTCTTTCCCTTTCCCTTCTTGAAACTAGTGGTCTTGGTAACCATCAAGACTTGATGCTCCTTCTTGATTTCTACCTCCGCAGCCTTTAGCATTGCGAAGAGCTCGGAAATAATCTTTTCCATCCCTTGCATATTGTAGTTCATCACGAAGCCTTTGTAGCTTGGTGGCAGTGATTGAAGAACTCTATCTGTCAATGACACAATCATCTGGAAGATTAACTCCCAGCTGAGTCAAGTGATTATGGTACCCAGACATTCTGAGTATGTGCTCACTAACAGAACTATTCTCCTCCATCTTACAGCTATAGAATTGTTGGAGACTTCATATCTCTCAACTCGGGCATTTGCTTGAAATATTAACTTCAACTCCTGGAACATCGCATATAATCCATGACGTTCAAAACGTCTTTGAAGTCCCGATTATAAGCAGTAAAGCATGGCACACTGAACTAACGAGTAGTCATCAGATCAAGCTTGCCAGACATTCACAATGTCAGCTTTTGCTCCTGCAGCAGGCCTTTCACCTAGCGGTGCATCAAGGACATAATTCTTCCGTGCAGAAATGAGGATGATCCTCAAGTTATGGACCCAGTCCATGTAGTTGCTACCATCATCTTTCAACTTAGCTTTCTCTAGGAACGCATTAAAATTTAAGGGAATGGTAGCACGAGACATGGATCTACAACATAGATATGCAAAAACTATCAGGACTAAGTTCATGATAAATTAAGTTCAATTAATCATATTACTTAAGAACTCCCACTTAGATAGACATCCCTCAAGTCATCTAAATGATACATGATCCAAATCAACTAAACTGTGTCCGATCATCACATGAGATGGAGTAGTCATCAATGGTGAACATCTCTATGTTGATCATATCCACTATATGATTCACGTTCGACCTTTCAGTCTCCAGTGTTCCGAGGCCATGTCTATACATGCTAGGCTCGTCAAGTTTAACCCGAGTATTCCGCATGTGAAAAACTGGCTTGCACCCGTTGTATTTGAACGTAGAGCCTATCACACCCGATAATCACATGGTGTCTGAGCACGAAGAACTTCCGCAATGGTGCATACTCGGGGAGAACACATATACCTTAAAATTTAGTTAAGGGATCATCTTATAATGCTACCGCCGTACTAAGCAAAATAAGATGCATAAAAGATAAACATCGCATGCAATCAAAATATGTGACATGATATGGCCATCATCATCTTGTGCTTTTGATCTCCATCACCAAAGCAACGTCATGATCACCATCGTCACTGGCTTGACACCTTGATCTCCATCGTAGCGTCGTGGTCGTCTTGCCAACTATTGCTTCTACGACTATCGCTACCGCTTAGTGATAAAGTAAAGCAATTACATGATGTTTGTATTTCATACAATAAAGTGACAATCATAAGGCTCCTGCCGGTTGCCGATAACTTTTACAAAACATGATCATCTCATACAACAACGTTATCACATCATGTCTTGACCATATCACATCACAACATGCCCTGCAAAAACAAGTTAGACGTCCTCTACATTGTTGTTGCAAGTTTTACGTGGCTGCTACGGGCTTCTAGTAAGAACCGTTCTTACCTACGACACAAAACCACAATGGTGATTTATCAAGTTTGTTGTTTTAACCTTCATAAGGACCAGCCGCAGTCAAATTTGATTCAACTAAAGTTGGAGAAACAGACACCCGCCAGCCACCTTTATGCAAAACTAGTTGCATGTCTGCGGTGGAATCGGTCTCATGAACATGGTCATATAAGGTTGGTTTGGGCCGCTTCATCCAACAATACTGCTGAATCAAAATAAGACATTGGTGGTAAGCAGTATGACGATCACCGCCAACAACTCTTTGTGTTCTAGTAGTGCATATCATCTACGCATAGACCTGTCTCGGATGCCGCTGTTGGGAAACATAGCATGCAATTTCAAAAATTTCCTACGCCCACACAAGATCTATCTAGGAGATGCATAGCAACAAGAGGGGGAGAGTGTGTCTACATACCCTCATAGACCGAAAGCGGAAGCGTTTTCTTAACGCAAATTGATGTAGTCGAACGTCTTCTCGTTCTGACTGATCGAGTATCGAACGTACGGCAACTCCGAGTTCTGCTCACGTTCAGCGTGATGACGTACCTCGAGCTCTTGATCCAGCAGAGGGTAGAGGAAGTAGATGAGTTCCATCATCATGATGGCGTGGTGATGGTGATGGTGATGTGATCCGCGCAGGGCTTCGCCTAAGCACCGCGAGAATATGACCGGAGGCATAACCTGTGGAGGGGGGCGCCGCACACGGCTTGGAATAATTGATGTGTGTTCAACCCCCCCCCATATATAAAGGAGGGAGGGAGAGGAGGCCGGCTCTAGGCGTGCCCCCAAGTAGGAGGAGTCCTACTTGGGGTCCTAGTAGGATTTAGCCCCCCCCCCCACTTCCTTTTATCCGAGGGGGAAAGGGGGAAGGAGAGGGAGAAGGAAAGGGGGGCGCTGCCCCCACCCTTAGTCCAATTCGGACTCCTCCCTTGTGGGGTGCACCCAGCCCCTTGTGGGCTGGTTTTCCTCCCTCCTATGGCCCATATAGACCATATCTTTCCCCGGGGGGTTCTGGTAACCAATTCGGTACTCCGGTATGTACCTGATTCATTCCAGAACACTTCCGGTGTCCAAATACTACCTTCCAATATATCAATCTTTACCTCTCGACCATTTTGAGACTACTCGTCATGTCCGTGACCTCATCCCTGACTCGGAACAACCTTCGGTCACCAAAACACATAACTCATATAATACATATCGTCATCGAACGTTAAGCGTGCGGACCTGATACGTCTCCAACGTATCTATAATTTTTTATTGTTCCATGTTATTATATTATCTATTTTGGATGTTTAATGGGCTTTAATATGCTTTTTTATATTATTTTTGGGACTAACCTATTAACCGAGGGCCCAGTGCTCGTTTCTGTTTTTTTTTGTGCCTATTTTAGAGTTTTGCAGAAAAGGAATACCAAACGGAGTCCAAACGGAATGAAACATTCGCGATGATCTTTCTTAGACCAAGAGCAAACCAGAAGACTTGGAGATGAAGTCGGAGACGCAACAAGGAAGCCATGAGGCAGGAGGGCGCACCCACGGGGGTAGGCGCGCCCCCCACCCTCATGGGCCCCTCGTGGCTCCCCTGACCTAGTTCATTCGCCTATATGTACTCTCATACCCTAAAAACATCAGGGGGAGCCACGAAACCACTTTTCCACCGCCACAACCTTCTGTACCTGTGAGATCCCATCTTGGGGCCTTTTCCGGCGATCTGCCGGAGGGGGATTCGATCATGGAGGGATTCTACATCAACACAATTACCTCTCTAATGAAGCGTGAGTAGTTTACCACAAACCTTCGGGTCCATAGTTATTAGCTAGATGGCTTCTTCTCTCTCTTTGATTCTCAATACCATGTTCTCCTCGATGTTCTTGGAGATTTATTCGATGTAATACTCTTTTGTGGTGTGTTTGCCGAGATCCGATGAATTGTGGATTTATGAACAAGATTATCTATGAATATTATTTGGTTCTTCTTTGAATTCTTATATGCATGATTTGATATCTTTGCAAGTCTCTTCGAATTATCGGTTTAGTTTGGCTACTAGATTAATCCTTCTTGCAATGGGAGAAGTGCTTAGCTTTTGATTCAATCTTGTGGTGTCCTTTCCCAGTGACAGTAGGGGCAGCAAGGCACGTATTTTATTGTTGCCATCGAGGATAACAAGATGGGGTTTTCATCATATTGCTTTAATTAATTCCTCTACATCATGTCATGTTGCTTAATGCGTTACTCCGTTCTTTATGAACTTAATACTCTAGATGCATGTTGGATAGCGATCGATGTGTGGAGTAATAGTAGTAGATGCAGGCAGGAGTCGGTCTACTTGACACAGACGTGATGCCTATGTTCATGATCATTGCCTTAGATGTCATCATAATTATGCGCTTTTTTATCAATTGCTCGGCAGCAATTCGTTCACCCACCATAATATATGCTATCTCGAGAGAAGCCACTAGTGAAACCTATGGCCCCCTGGTCTCTTTTCCATTATATTGAATCTCGTTTACATCTTGCTAGTTTCCGATCTACTATTTTGCAATCTTTTACTTTCCGATCTATAAACCAAAAATACCAAAAATATTTACTTTACCGTTTATCTATCTCTATCAGATCTCACTTCCGCGAGTGACCCTGAAGGGATTGACAACCCCTTTATCGCGTAGGTTGCAACTTCTTGATTGTTTGCGCAGGTATTCAGTGACTTGTGCGTCGTCTTCTACTGGATTGATACCTTGGTTCTCAAAACTGAGGGAAATACTTGCGCTACTTTGCTACATCACCCTTTCCTCTTCAAGAGAAAACCAACGCAAGCTCAAGAGGTAGAAAGAAGGATTTCTGGGGCCGTTGCCGGGGAGATCTACGCCAAGTCAAGCCATACCAAGTACCCATCATAAACTCTTCTCTCTTGCATTACATTATTCGCCATGCATTCGCCTCTCGTTTTCCTCTCCCCCACTTCTAAAACGATTTTTGAAAACCTTTGCCTTTTCTTCACCCCTCTTCCGTTTGTCTCTTTTCGCTTGCTTCTTGTGTGCTTGTGTGTTGGTGTGCCTATTTGCTTTGATGGCTCTGCCAAAAAGCTTTGATCCTCACCTTAGGAGATTGGAAGAAATTCAAAACAACGTTAGAAGCTTTATGTCTTTACAATTTGAGCATAATAATTTCTTCACAAAAGAGCTTAAAGAACAAAAAAGTTTTATGGAGTACATGAATAAAGAGCTTGATGATTTGTCTAAGGAGTTTTATGTTTTGAAATCTAAGTTTGCTCATCTTGAAATTTTAGTACGCCAAATTTCTGATAAACAAGCCACCTTAGTTAATAAGATGGCCGCTAAACCTGAGGCTCTAAATAATAATGATGAAGATCTAAAAGTGATTGATGTGACTTCTATTAAGTGTTTGTTTTCCAATATGAATCTTGATAAAGATAGGAGTGGAGATGAGTCAACTTTTGTTAAAAGGCGTCCCAATGATTCAGAGTTTTTAGATCTAGATGCAAAAATTGATAAAAGTGGGATTGGAGAGGTCAAGACTTTAAGTAGAAATGAACCCACAATTTTGGATTTCAAGGAATTTAATTATGATAATTGTTATTTAATAGATTTTATTTCCTTGTTACAATCTGTCTTAAATTCCCCTCATGCTTATAATCAAAATAAAGCTTTTACTAAACATATGTTGATGCTATGATGCAATCTTTTGAAAAAAAACTTGAACTAGAATTTCTATCCCTAGAAAACTTTATGATGAGTGGGAACATAGTACTAAGATTAATATTAAATATTATGAATGCTATGATGTGTGTGATTTGGGTGCTAGTGTTTCCACGATTCCAAAAACTTTGTGTGATGTGCTAGGTTTCCGTGAATTTGATGATTGTTCTTTAAATTTGCATCTTGCGGATTCCACCATTAAGAAACCTATGGGAAGGATTAATGATGTTCTTATTTTTGAAAATAGAAATTATGTGCCCATAGATTTCATTGTTCTTGATATAGATTGCAATCCTACATGTCCTATTATTCTTGGTAGACCATTCCTTAGAACGATTGGTGTAATTATTGATATGAAAGAAGGAAACATTAGATTCCAATTTCCGTTAAGGAAGGGAATGAAACACTAGGAAGAAAATTAGATTGCCTTATGAATCTATTATGAGATCCACTTATGGATTGCATACCAAAGATGGCAATACCTAGATCTATTCGTGTTTTTTTCTAGCTAGGGGCGTTAAACGATAGCGCTTGTTGGGAGGCAACCCAATTTTATTTTTGTTCTTTAATTTTTGCTCATGTTTAGTAATAAATAATTCATCTAGACTCTGGTTAGATGTGGTTTAAGTTTTAATTAGTATTTGTGCCAAGTAGAACCTTTGGGAAGACTTGGGTGAAGTCAATGCGATCTTGCTGTAAAAAACAGAAACTTTTGCGCTCACGAGAATAGCTGTCATTTTTTACATAAGAGTGATTTTAGGTTTATTCTTTTTGAAGAATATTAATATACAAATTAATCACGTCCACCAATTTATTTCAGAATTTTTGGAGTTACAGAAGTATTAGAAAGTTACAGATTGCTATAGATTGTTCTGTTTTTGACAGATTCTGTTTTTCGTGTGTTGTTTGCTTATTTTGATGAATCTATGAGTAGTATCGGGGGGTATGAACCATAGAGAGGTTGGAATACAGTAGGTTTAACACCAATATAAATAAAGAATGAGTTCATTACAGTACCTTAAAGTGGTGGTTTATTTTCTTATACTAACGGAGCTCATGAGATTTTCTGTTGAAGTTTTGTGTTGTGAAGTTTTCAAGTTTTGGGTAAGGATTTGATGGATTTTGGAATAAGGAGTGGCAAGAGCCTAAGATTGGGGATGCCCAAGGCACCCCAAAGTAAAATTAAAGTACAACCAGAAGCCTAAGCTTGGGGATGCCCCGGAAGGCATCTCCTCTTTCGTCTTCGTCTATCGGTAACTTTACTTGAGGCTATATTTTTATTCACCACATGATATGTGTTTTGCTAGGAGCGTCTTGTATGATTTGAGTCTTTACTTTTTAGTTTACCACGTTCATACTTGCTGTACACACCTTTTGGGAGAGACACGCATGAATTATGATTTATTAGAATACTCTATGTGCTTCACTTATATCTTTTGAGCTAGACAATATTTCTCTAGTGCTTCACTTATATCTTTTTAGAGCACGGTGGTGGCTTTATTTTATAGAAATTGTTGAACTCTCATGCTTCACTTATATTATTTTGAGAGTCTTTTAGAATAGCATGGTAATTTTCTTTGGTTATAAAACTAGTCCTAATATGATAGGCATCCAAGAGGGATATAATAAAAACTTTCATAAAAAAAGTGTGTTGAATACTATGAGAAGTTTGATTCTTTATGATTGTTTTGAGATATGAAGATGGTGATATTAGATTCATGCTAGTAGAGTAATTGTGAATTTGAGAAATACTTGTGTTGAGGTTTGTGAGTCCCGTAGCATGCACGCATGGTAACCGTTGTGTAACAAATTTGGGCATGAGGTATTCATTGATTGTCTTCCTTATGAGTGGCGGTCGGGGACGAGCGATGGTCTTTTCCTACCAATCTATCCCCCTGGGAGCATGCACGCAGTACTTTGTTCAATGACTAATAGATTTTTGCAATAAGTATGTGAGTTCTTTTTTACTAATGTTGAGTCCATGGATTATACGCACTCTCACCCTTCCACCTTTGCTAGCCTCTCTTGTGCCGCGCAACTTTCGCCGGTACCATACACCCACCATATACCTTCCTCAAAACAGCCACCATACCTACCTATTATGTCATTTCCATAGCCATTCCGAGATATATTGCCATGCAACTTTCCACCATTTCATTTATTATGACACGCTTCATTATTATCATATTGCTTTGCATGATCATGTAGTTGACATTGTATGTGGCAAAGCCACCGTTCATAATTCTTTCATACATGTCACTCTTGATTCATTGCACATCTCGGTACACCATCGGAGGCGTTCACATAGAGTCATATTTTGTTCTAAGCATTGATTTGTAATTTTTCGAGTTGTAAGTAAATAGAAGTGTGATGATCATCATTATTAGAGCATTGCCCCATGTGAGGAAATAAAAAAAAGGCCAAAGAAGCCAATAAAAAAAGAGGCCAAAGAAGCCATTCAAAAAAAGAGAGAAAGAGAGAGAAGGGGCAATGTTACTATCCTTTTTTCACACTTGTGCTTCGAAGTAGCACCATGATCTTCATGTTAGAGGGTCTCTTATTTTGTCACTTTCATATACTAGTGGGAATTTTTCATTATAGAATTTGGCTTGTATATTCCAACGGTGGGCTTCCTCAAATGCCCTAGGTCTTTGTGAGCAAGCAAGTTGGATGCACACTCACTTAGTTTGTTTTTGAGCTTTCATACACTTATAGCTCTAGTGCATCCGTTGCATGGCAATCCCTACTCACTCACATTGATATCTATTGATGGGCATCTCCATAGCCCATTAATACGCCTAGTTGATGTGAGACCATCTCCTTCTTTTTGTCTTCTCCACAACCACCATTCTATTCCACCCATAGTGCTATATCCATGGCTCACGCTCATGTATTGCATGAAAGTTGAAAGGGTTTGAGAACATCAAAGTATGATACAATTGCTTGGCTTGTCATCGGGGTTGTGCATGATTTGAGTATTTTGTGTGATGAAGATGGGCATAGCCAAACTATATGATTTTGTAGGGATAAGCTTTCTTTGGCCATGTTATTTTGAGAAGACATAATTGCCTTGTTAGTATGCTTGAAGTATTACTATTTCTATGTCAATATTAAACTTTTGTCTTGAATCTTTCGGATCTGAACATTCATGCCACAATAAAGAAAATTACATTGATAAATATGTTAGGTTGCATTCCACATCAAAAATTCTGTTTTTATCATTTACCTACTCGAGGACGAGCAGGAATTAAGCTTGGGGATGCTTGATACGTCTCCAACGTATCTATAATTTTTGATTGTTCCATGCTATTATATTCTCTGTTTTGGATGTTTAATGGGCTTTAATATGCTATTTTATATTATTTTTGGGACTAACCTATTAACAGAGGGCCCAGTGCCAGTTTCTGTTTTTTTGCCTATTTTAGAATTTTGCAGAAAAGGAACACCAAACGGAGTCCAAACGGAATGAAACCTTCGCGGTCATCTTTCTTGGACTGAAAGCAAACCAGAAGACTTGGAGATGAAGTCCGAGACGCAACAAGGAAGCCACGAGGCAGGAGCGCGCGCCCAGGGGGGTAAGGCACGCCCCCCACCCTCGTGGGCCCCTCGTGGCTCCCCTGACCTAGTTCCTTCGCCTATATATACTCTTTGTCGGTGAGAACGACACCTATGGGATCACTGGAATCCCTACTGTGGTCGGCGGGCGCGGGGTTGTGAGAAGAGCGGGTCTAAGAGCCAGCACAAAGGTCGTTTACCCAGGTTTGGGCCGCGGGGATCGCGTAATACCCTAGTCCTGCTTTAGTGTGTATTTCAGTGTTCTTGAGCTAGCTATGGTGTATGACTTGCTCAAAGAGCCGAATCCCTCTCCAATACGCCTCAGGCCTCCTTTTATAGTCGAAGGAGGCGCCAAAGTGGCACGCAGGAGGTGGAAAGGGTATAGTAGCTATGCTTATCGCCTGCCATTACAGAACAAGACGCATTAAATGCGCCCCTGAGGTGTCCCCTCACTTTGTCGCCGCCTCGCCTTGCCTTGACACGCGTCTAGGCCAGCAAGGCGGGTAGCGCCATGTAGGCAGGTAGGCTACTGAGCTGGTGCGATGGCAGCGTCTTCACGAAGATCTGCATGCCTCCACGCAGGTGCTTGCTGAGCTGGTCTCGGGGCCGCACATTGCCACGCAGGTGCCCGCCTGACTGGCTGGGCTGGCAGCTGCATGGGAACGGCGGTGGAGCCTTGGCGGGCGCGGGCCTGGCCGCGGCCCTGCTGATGTCCTCGGCGAGGGTCTTGCCGGTGCCCCGGCAAGGGTCTTGCCATGGCACAGTGGTCGTCCCCGGCAAGGATCTTGCCGGAGGCCTCGTGGGTTTCCTTGGCAGGGGTGCCGAGGATCGCCGTCTTCGGGTCCTCGTCTGATCTTATGTGTTAATGATCTTCACAAAGATCTGCATGCCACCATGGAGGTGCCTCCCGAGCCTTGGTTCCAATGTGGTTGATGATGTTGGAAACCTTGGGCTCAAGGGTGGCGCGCTCCGCTGGTGTTGGGCAAGTTGCCCCGGCAAGGCGCTTGCCGGGGCCGCGGAGGCCGCCCCAGCAAGGGTCTTGCCGGGGGAGTCCACCTCGCCCTCTTGCTCTTTGTGTTTCTGTCTTGGCCTTGTCTTGATTGTCTTGTGGCTTCGGCTTCTCTCCCTGCCCTGCTAAGTGTGGCTATGAGCGCGGCTCTGACTGCTCGTGCACAGGTAAAGAGGTACAAAGTAGAGCCCCTACTTCTGTACACCGACAGTAGCCCCCGGGCCTGGGCCACACATAAGCGCTCCACGTTGTTGGGCTAGGCCCAGAACAGTGCGCGGGCAGGCGGGGCCAATTTTTACCGCGGTAACTTTTCCGCCCGCCGCGCTTCCCCATGACCCGCGTTGTGCACGACGTGGAGGGCCGTGCTTGACGTGGGGGGCATGCATGTGGCGTCTGCTGCACGCAGGCGTCACGTCATAGTAAATGGTAAAGAGGTGGCTCGCGCCTTCCCCATAAAAAGGAATAACATCAGGCGCGCTGCTCATTTACCCTTTGCGCTTTCTCTAATCTCGGAACTGTTGTCCCCATCTTCTTTCTCCTCGAGCTCTCGCCTCTGCTCGTCGCTGCTGCGCCCCCGTTGCTCTCGATCCTCTTCCTTCGCCCAGACGCCATGGCGCCCAAGACTGGCCAGGGCAAGGGCAAGGGGGCGTCCAAGGATGTCGTGGAGAGGGAGGCGCTGGAGAACGAGGCGGCGGTGCGGCGGGCATAGTTCGCCTACTTCTCCCCGTCGTCGATCAACGTATTCCACCTCAAGGATTTCTTCAGGCCTCTGTGGGCGGCGGAGACAACGGGGCACCCACCACGCGCATCATCCCCGCCGACTGCGGCGAGGCTGGCCCAAATCAGTACCCCTTCTTTGTCGATTTCTTCTCCTACGGGCTCTGCCCCCCTTTCTCTGATTTCTTCAATGATGTCATGAGCACCTTTGGCTTCCGTCTTCTGGACCTCACACCGAACGCCGTGGCATGCATGGCATTCTTCGCCCACCTCTGCGAGGGCTTCGTTGGGGTGCTTCCCAGCACGGCGCTCTTCCGCCACTACTTCTCCCCTCGCCTCCGCCCTCTCTGGAAGCATATCCTGGATCTCGAGGGTCCAAGGGAGAGGCACATATCCGAAGGGTGCCCACAAGGAGAGTTGGGAGGAGTGGCGGGGTCGGTGGTGCTGGATCAAGGAGAAGAATCTGCCAGAGTTCTACCGGGTTCTTCGGAGCCCGCCGATACATGGCGAGGACTAGAGCGACGTAGACACCGACGATGCGAAGCTTTCGATTGCCACCACCAGGATCCATCACCTTACCACGGCCGGGCTCACCCTGGAGATGATTGGAGCGGACTTCATCCGCCGCCTAATCGCCCCGCTGCACAACAAGGGAGGCCGGCTTGGGACTTCAGGAACGCGGCCGACATCATGAGGCTCCTCCCTGGCCTGAAGCCCAAGTTCACGGTGATGGGACACACCCATTTCTGCCAGAGGCTCTTCTAGCTTGATGTGTTCGTCAACGGCAGGGTGGAGAGGACCGGCAGGGCCGTGAAGGTCGGCAAGGTCATCAAGGGGCCCCTGTTTGGGTTGCTGTTGGGTGTGTTTCCGCTGAGCAACCACACGTGTCAGGCCATCATTCTTGAGACGATGTCGGTCTTCAACGCGCACGGCCTCGACCCGTCCAGGGTCGAGCCCCCGGCACGCGAGGTGCAGGAGTTCTTCAACAACTTGTCGGAGGTCTTCGACCGCGATGAGCCGCTGCTCGTCGAGGACACCACCCAGGCGGAGATCGACTACATCGCCACCAGGGTGGCGGAAGCGTAGCTCACCATGGAGGCCGGCAGCGCTGGCGGCATGGAGGATGAGGACGGCGTGGCCGCGGAGGAGAGGGAGATCGCCCAGTGGGCGGGGGCTGCCGGGGAGGCCAGCGGTGCCAACACCGGGGCCCCTCTCGTCGAGGAGGTGGTCGAGGAGTCGACTGAGGGAGAAGCCGAGGACGACAACCCTCGGGCCACGGGAAGAGGACGTGTCCTGCGGCGGGCTAGCTCTAGCAAGTCGGTCCGACCAGGAGGACTGAACCGCGGTGTAACGCCCCGGATTCGATGCGCCAGGTGTCTTCCAGCTATTCGTCATTGTTGCCATGTCATTTGCTTGCGTGTTGCATTTTTCCATGTCATCATCTGCATTTCATCTGCATGTTTTTCAAAACTTGCATCTGTTCGGGTTTCCTCGGTTCTCTCCGTTGTCCATTCTGAGCCCAACCACACTCACACGCGCCCGTCGCCCCTCTCAGACCTTGTTTCGTGAGCGGGAGAAAATGTTCTCGGAATGGGCCGAGATTTGCCGAGTGGCCTTGGTATATCACTGGTAGACCGCCCGTCAAATTTCGTTCCATTTGGAGGTTATGTGATAGCCTGGCTTAATAGGGATGATAGACGACTCATATCAATAAGAAATTCCTTCTTTTCCGGAAGCCCATTCGGAAAGAACACCAAAGTTAAGCGTGCTCAGCTTTGAGTAATTTCAGGATGGGTGACCGACCGGGAAGTTGCTCCTGGATGCGCACGAGTGAGAACAAAGTGCGCAGAAAAGACTAGTGTTGATCTGTGGGGACAGTCTAGATCCCGCCAGGAGTAACGACCACCGGCGGGTGTGTCTGGGGTGTTACAAGTTGGTATCAGAGCCGTCCCTCGCGGTTACACGGATGTTTGCGGACAGGTGTGCGGTCATGTTGTTCATGACGTTTGTGACCCGTCGTGGCACACGTCATGGCACATGTACCGGACTGGAAGCACAGACGTATGTGCCAAGAGGGAACGTTCCTATGGCCCGACGAGGATGTCGGTTCCTCTGAGTGGGGGTGTATGTGATAGCCTGGCTTAATAGGGATGATAGACTACTCATATCAATAAGGAATTCCTTCTTTTCCGGAAGCCCATTCGAACAGAACACCAAAGTTAAGCATGCTTAGCTTTGAGTAATTTCAGGATGGGTGACCGACTGGAAAGTTGCTCCCGGGTGTGCACGAGTGAGGACAAAGTGCGCAGAAAAGACTAGTATTGATCTGTGGGGACAGTCTAGATCCCACCAGGAGTAACGACCACCGGCGGGTGTGTCCGGGGCGTTACAAAGGCACTCTAGCTTCAGGGCAAGGATCAGCGTGCGAAAGTAAGTTGGTCTGCCCCCTCATGGTAGTGGTCATAGTTCTTCCGCTTGCTGCTGGGCCCCCCATCCAACACCACATCATTGTCTAAGGGAGACACCACCTCCTTGCCCTTGTGTAAGGTCGACACCACGTCCTTGCCCTTGTCGCCGGGCTCCACCACCTCCTTGCCCTTGTCCCCGGGTGCCACCACCTCCCTGCCCTTCGGGTTATCCATCTCGATCTACATTATGAACAAAACAAAGTTCACAGGTTGATCAACATTCAATTGTATCGTCCAATGGCTCTACTATTTACCCACCATCACACTCAATTAACCCTCTCTATCTCTCACTATCACTCCTCTTCCACATCTCCATCGCCATGAACCCCATCCCCAACCCCTTCCTCTGGGCATTGGATGGAGGGCTTTCTTCCTTGGCTACTCGCTCGGTGGTCGCACCAAGTTCGAGGACACCATGGAAGTGTTCTCTAACTTCACCAGCATCAAGGACATGCATAAGGAGGCAAACACTGTGGTGTTGAAGGCGTTAGAGGAGGAGTTGAAGACATTGATTCTTGATCTAATCAAAGGTGCTATGTCAGTGGACATACTATGATGGGCGTTGGATCAGGCTGAGTCCGACGATGTTGGTCAGAGAGCCAGATGGGCCAAGTACAATCAGTATAGGACTCGTCAAGACTAGTCGACCTCCGCAGTGGTGCCAACCATCATCGTTAATGGAGCCAGAGGAAGAAGAAGCGGTGGAGGTGGTGGTCAGGGCGCTGGAGCCAGACCATCATACTATGCCGATCGTTCTGGATGATGGTGAGGATGAGGAGATGGTGCGTGCTACAATCGATCTGAAGGTGGACAACTACAAGGCCAAGGGCCCCCATCGCTCCAAGTGCCTCCAGGCTCACGCGGCTAGGATTTAGCGCTACTGTGTAAGATTTACCCCCATTCCCCATTTCCCTTGTACTCAATCCTGGTCGAACCCTAAAATCCATCGCTACTACTACTCATTAATATGTGCTGATCAATACTATCGAACCCTCACCATCAATCGTACCCCTAGCACGCAGATCAAATACGCACAAATCTAATACATGGATCAAATACGAAAACCATTAGCGAGGAGGTTAAAATAGGGCTTACCGTCGTTGCCAAAGTGCTACCGATGGTGTTCTAGACTAGATCTAGAGCTAGATTTCTCCAATCCACATAATAGAGAAGCACCGTGTGGTGGTTCTCTTCTCCCTCCTCTAGTTCTCCGGTGATGTTCAAGCTCTGGACAGCGAAGCATTGCTGATCGTGAAGCCCATATTCATGCAATCTGTAGAGAGGCCGTGCTTTTGATCTTTTTTTGAGGGATCGTTGTGGATGGTTCGATGGACTTCAAGTTTGATCTACACCAAATCTTCTTCCGCTGCAACTCAAAGTTGGTAATGATCCGATCTAAACCTCTAATGCATCTTCATAGTGTTCCTGGGATCGTGATCATGGATCGACTTCTTGTGTTTTTACCACGTTTCCCAACAAGTGCCATGGAAACATCGTTGGATTCCGACGCCCACATAGCTATGCCGGACAATTTCCTCCCTACCTCCCTTTGGGCTTGATGGTTATGCCGCCAGTGAGCCTTGCTAATGGCTTGATCAACGGCCTTCACCCATTCATCGAGGTGGTTAAGCCACCAACTATCCAATTGATGGCCCAGTAGGTGGCCTCCATGTCGGCGCACTTCCACACCTCATCCTAGCAGTCTGCCTCTCTCCTCACGCACTCCACCATAGGAAAATATTCCTCCATGATCACATCCATCTAGTACTAATATGCCCTAGAGGCAATAATAAAGTTGTTATTTTATATTTCCTTGTTCATGATAAATGTTTATTATTCATGCTAGAAATGTATTAACCGGAAACTTGATACATGTGTGAATGCATAGACAAAACACCGTGTCCCTAGTATGCCTCTACTTGACTAGCTCATTGATCAAAGATGGTTAAGTTTCATAGCCATGGACATGTGTTGTCATTTGATGAACGGGATCACATTATTAGGAGAATGATGTGATGGACAAGACCCATACGTTAGCTTAGCATAATGATCGTTCAGTTTTATTGCTACTGCTTTCTTCATGTCAAATAATATTCCTCCGACTATGAGATTATGCAACTCCCGGACATAGGAGGAATGCCTTGTGTGCTATCAAACGTCACAACGTAACTGGGTGATTATAAAGATGCTCCTTAGGTATCTCCGAAGGTGTTTCTTGGGTTGGCATAGATCGAGATTAGGATTTGTCACTCCGAGTATCAGAGAGGTATCTCTGGGCCCTCTCGGTAATGCACATCATATGAAGCCTTGCAAGCAATGTTACTAATGAGTTAGTTATGGGATAATGCATTACGGAATGAGTAAAGAGACTTTCCGGTAATGAGTTATGAAGATACCGACAATCGAATCTCGGGAAAATAACATACCGATGACAAAGGGAATAACGTTGTTGACATAGCGGTTCGACCAATATAGATCTTCGTAGAATATGTGGGAACTAATATGAGCATCCAGGTTCCGCTATTGGTTATTGACCGTAGAGGGGTCTCGGTCATGTCAACATAGTTCTCGAACCCGTAGGGTCCTGCTACCTCTTGAGCTTGCGTTGGTTTTCCCTTGAAGAGGAAAGGGTGATGCAACAAAGTAGCGTAAGTATTTCCCTCACTTTTGAGAACCAAGGTATAAATCCAGTAGGAGACGACGCACAAGTCACCGAATACCTGCACAAACAATCAAGAACTTGCAACCAACACGATAAAGGGGTTGTCAATCCCTTCATGGTCACTCGCAGAAGTGAGATCTGATAGAGATAGATAAACGGTAACGTAAATATTTTTGGTATTTTTGGTTTATAGATCGGAAAGTAAAAGATTGCAAAATAGTAGATCAGAAACTAGCAAGATGTAAACGAGATTCAATATAATGGAAAAGAGACCCCGGGGTCATAGGTTTCACTAGTAGCTTCTCTCGAGATAGCATATATTACGGTGGGTGAATGAATTACTGCCGAGCAATTGATAAAAAAGCGCATAATTATGATGACATCTAAGGCAATGATCATGAACATATGCATCACGTTCGTGTCAAGTAGACCGACTCCTGCTTGCATCTACTACTATTACTCCACACATCGACCGCTATCCAGCATGCATCTAGAGTATTAAGTTCATAAGGAACGAAGTAACGCATTAAGCAAGATGACATGATGTAGAGGAATTAACTCAAGCAATATGATGAAAACCCCATCTTGTTATCCTCGATGGCAACAATACAATACGTGCCTTGCTTCCCCTACTATCACTGGGAAAGGACATCACAAGATTGAACCCAAAGCTAAGCACTTCTCCCATTGCAAGAAAGATCAATCTAGTAGGCCAAACTAAACCGATAATTTGAAGAGACTTGCAAAGATATCAAATCATGAATATAAGAATTCAGAGAAGAACCAAATAATATTCATAGATAATCTTGTTCATAAATCCATAAACATCGGATCTCGGCAAACACACTGCAAAAGAGTATTACATCGAATAGATATCCATGAACATCGAGGATAACATGGTATTGAGAATCAAAGAGAGAGAAGAAGCCATCTAGCTAATAACTATGGACCCAAAGGTCTGTGGTAAACTACTCACACTTCATCGGAGAGGTAATGGTGTTGATGTAGAAGCCCTTCGTGATCGACTCCCCCTCCCGCAGATCGCTGGAAAAACCCCAAGATGGGATCTCACGGGTACAAAAGGTTGCGGCGGTGGAAAAGTGGTTTCGTGGCTCCCCCTAATGTTTTAGGGTATAAGAGTGTCAGTGTACAGAAGTAGGGGCTCTACTTCGTACCTCTTTACCTGTGCACGGGCAGTCAGAGCCGCGCCCACAGCCACACTTAGCAGGGCAGGGGAGGGAAGCCAAAGCCACAAGACAATCAAGGCAACGCCAAGACAGAAACACAAAGAGCAAGAGGGCAAGGTGGACTCCCCTGGCAAGACCCTTGCCGGGGCAACTTGCCCAACACCAGCGGAGTGCACCACCCTTGAGCCCGAGGTTTCCAACATCATCAAGCACATTGGAACCAAGGCTCGGGAGGCACCTCCATGGTGGCATGCAGGTCTTTGTGAAGATCATTAACACAGAAGATCAGACAAGGACCAGAAGACGGCGATCCTCGGCACGATTCCTGCCAAGGAAACCCACGAGGCCTCTGGCAAGATCCTTGCCGGGGACGACCACAGTGCCGCGGCAAGACCCTTGCCGAGGACATTAGCAGGGCCACAGCCAGGCCCGCACCCACCAAGGCTCCACCGCCGTTCCCATGCAGCTGCCAGCCCAGCCAGTCAGGCGGGCACCTACGTGGCAATGTGCGGCCCCGAGACCAGCTCAGCAAGCACCTATGTGGAGGCATGCAGATCTTCATGAAGACGCTGCCATCGCGCCAGCTCAGCAGCCTACCTGCCTACATGGCGCTGCCCGCCTCGCTGGCCTGGACGCGTGTCGAGGCAAGGCGAGGCGGCGACAAAGCGAGGGGACACCTCAGGGGCGCATTTAATGCGTCTTGTCCCGTAATGACAGGCGATAAGCATAGCTACTATACCCTTTCCACCTCATGTGTGCCACTGTGGTGCCTCCTTCGACTATAAAAGGAGGCCCGAGGCATACTGGAGAGTGATTTGGCTCTTTGAGCAAGTCATACACCATAGCTAGCTCAAGAACAGTGAAATACACACTAAAGCAGGACTAGGGTATTACGCAATCCCTGCGGCCTGAACCTGGGTAAACGACCTTTGTGCTGGCTCTTAGACCCGCTCTTCTCACAACCCCGCGCCCGCCGAACACAGTAGGGATTCCAGTGATCTCATAGGTGTCGTTCCCACCGACATCTTTGGTGCGCCAGGTAGGGGGCACAGTTGTGAGAATCTGGTCTAGCAGCTAGTCTAGCAGCCCTTCGTCGCCATGGTTTCCAAGGAAGAAGGCGATCAAATGGCGACATCATCTGCGGATGCAGTGAACGCCCGCGCGGCGATAGAAAAGCTAAATCACGCAAAAACTTTGAGCAATTCTTTTTATATAAGGCTATTTTCCTTAGAGATCTTTCCCTATGTATATGAAACCTGCATGCAATGGGGCCCTTCCACTATTGGCAATGCCTTCGTTCTGTTTCGAGTCCGCTCAACAGTTCGAGCGGCTGCGTTGAGAACAGCAGGGTAGCCTTCCGCTATTGGTAATGCTCTCGTTCTGTCTCGAGTCCGCTCGACAGCTTGAGCGGCCGCGCTGAGAACGGCAAGGTGGTTCGCCTGGCAGCACGCACACCCGGCAGGCTATTGGGGATCCATCCTCGAGGCGCCGCGGCATGGGTTTATGCGCCGGCAAGCCTACCCAACTAACGTAGGGTGGACATACAGAGAAAGATCAAATTGGAAAATAACATGCATCGTTTTAAAAGTACTGCAAAGTTATATTACATCAATTGTTGCTACGGTTTTAACTAAAGATATAAATTGTCTTGATCGTGAACCTGCAGTGGAGATGAGAAACAGGGTGCCTAGTCCCGGGGCTGGCCTTCGATCCTCTCGATCCCGTCGACACGGTTGATGATGGGCTTGATACGCTCCTTGAGCGGCGCGAGGTCCACATCCTCCAGCAGGCTCTCCAGTGCGGCATCGAAGTCGAGGTTGGGGTACCAGTACACCACCTTGGTGTGAACCTTGGTCAGGGCACCCCCGCAAAGCATCTGGGGCTCACTGGCCAGAGAGCTCGCTCTGTTAGAGCGAAACTACTCCAAGGCTCCAAGGACACCCTTGAAGAACAGGGTCAGCTTGGCGTTGGGGCTCACGTTCGGCTCTGGGGTGTACCTCACATTTGACATCCCCATAGCAGCCAACTTCTCGGTGATCCTGTTGGTGACGTCGGCGAGGTGGCTGACCCAGAGGTTCTCGCCCTTCACAAAATCTTCGTGGCTGGCGGCTTCGTTCTTCCGTAGCTGCCTCTCCTTCTCTAGGCTCTTGGTCAGGGTCTCCTCCCGAGCCTTGACCTCAGAAAGCGTCCCCTCAAGGCACTCCAGCTTCAGCTTCAGGTCCTTGATGGAGTCGTTGGCGCGAGTGAGTAGGTCAGCCTTGTCGAAGACCGCAGCCCGCACCTCCGTCAAGGCGCAGCTGACCGTGTCCTTCTCCTTCGCCAGCTGCTCGGCCCTGTTCTTCAGGCCGTCCCGCTCTGCCTCCAACTCCTTCACCTTGTCTCCGTGGGCCAGGGCTTGAGCATCAAGTGCTTCTTTGTGCTTCTACTCCATCTCTTGGGTCCGCTGCGCGATGAGCTTCTCGACCTCCTTGTCCTTGCCGCGGAGTGTGGCGGCGAGCGCCATCTCACGAGTGACGAGGTCCTCCTCCTGGGAGTTCAGCTCGGCCTGGCGCTGGGATCGGGAGGCCTCGGCCTTGGTGGCCTCTTCCCTCGCCGCCTCCTGGGCCTTCTCGATGTCGGCCTGCTTCAAGGGGAGCTCCTACTTGCGCTCGGCCAGCTGGTCTTGGGCAGCCCTCAGATCTTCGTGGGCCTGGCGGAACCAGGCCTGCCCCTCGGCAACCCGCTCCTTGAGATCCGCCTCCGCCTTGCCCGCCGCTGCCTCCCTGGACATCGTCTTGTCCAGACGGGCGCGGTGGAGCGCCTGGAGCTTCCAGAAGCTGGCGCCCATTGCCCGAAGAAGCTGCTTGTAACGCCTCGGATTCGATGCGCTAGGTGTCTTCCAGCTACTCATCGTTGTTGCCATGTCATTTGCTTGCGTGTTGCATTTTGCCATGTCATCATCTGGATTTCTTCTGCATGTTTTTCAAAACTTGAACCATTTGGGTTTCCTCGGTTCTCTCCGTTGTCCGTTCTGAGCCCAACCACACTCGCACGCGCCCGTCGCCCCTCTCAGACCTTGTTTCGTGAGCGGGAGAAAAACTTTCTTAGAATGGGTCGAGATTTGCCGAGTGGCCTTGGTATATCACGGGTAGACCGCCTATCAAATTTCGTTCCATTTGGAGGTCGTTTGATGCCAAAACAGTTAACCGCGTAGCCCAAAACCTCTCTCTCTTTGCAGCCCAGCCCCCCTTTACCACAACCCATGAGCCCATCCAAACCCCCTCCATGCTCTCGGTCATTGGATCGTGATCGTGTGGGCGAAAACCCCTCCCCATTTGGACTCTTATAGCTCCCTCTACCTATAAATATGTCCTCCCCGTCCAAATTCGCAGGCAAACCCTACCTTCCTCTTCCTCGCGTCGCGGACAATTCCTCCCCCTCGCCCGGACATGTCTGCCACCGTCCCACACCCAATCGCCGTGCGCCACCTGTCCCTGCGCCGCCCTCCGCCGCCGTGGCTCGCGAGGCGCATAGCTGGCCTGCCCGCGCTCGCGCTAGGCCCTAGCCGCCCGAGCCCCGCGCCCACCGCTACAGCGCCGCCGCCCCACCGTCGTGCGTCGTCCGCCGCCGCACCGAACCCCGCGACGGACCGCCCGCTCCTTCGCCGTCCCTCGCCAGCGCCGCCGCGTGCCCGCCGTCTGCGCCAGATCTGGAGAGATCCGGCCGGATCCCGCACCCCGGCAAGCTCCCCCGCAACTCCGGCGAGCCCCGCGTCTCCGGCCGCCGTATTCCTCCACTCCGGCGATAACTCCGGCGAGATCCCGGAGGGTGGACGAGATCCACCACTCCCTCCATCCAAACGCGCGCCCTTGTCCCCCGATCCCCTCGTCCCGTTTCCCCGAGGTCCAATTTTTCAATAAGTCCCCAGATCTGCTAGATTTTGTGCACTTGTTCATCATGCCATAACTTCTTGTGTGCTGCTCCATTTTGTGCGTGTAATATATCAAAATGTTCATTGTGAGACGCTCTTCATTTCATTCCACTATGACATGCTTGTTAGAATCCATCTTGATGCCCTAATCATTGTTGCAAGAGTGCTTTATGATGTTAACCTGTTGAAACTGTGATAACTTCTTGTTTTGTCATTTTCATTGCATTTTGTGTGTGCATCCTATGAGCTTGATGTCTACATAAGTTTTGAGCTACATCATGCCATATTTACAGGGGTGCAATCCATGTATTTTTATGAGTCTTGTAGTGAGTGCATCAAGCTCATGAAATAGGGTACTTGTTGTTACTATTTTGCTAGGCTGAATCTGTTATATCATGTTGCTATGTAAACCTGCTGCTACAAGTTATTCTATGCATAATTTGGAGATGTTCACTAAGGATGTTTTGTTATACATGTCATGATCCATCAAGCCATGCCCTTGGTTGCATTTATGGATTGATGTAGAGTGTTGTTATCCTGCTCCAAAGTTGTTAAATAATGTTACTGTCAACCTGTTAACATGAAGTTTAGTTTTGCCATGCATTTTGCTGGTGATCCATGCACACCATGAACTTTCTCTTGCCATGTTTAGATTCATAAATTTGTCATCTTACTTTTGTTTGACTTCTCATGCCATGAGATTCTATGTGGAGAGTGGTATAAGCTCACCAACATGCCTACTTATCGTTGTTTCTGCCACGTACTGTTATTCTGAATCTGTCATATCACTTGCCATGTTTGCATGGATCCTACCATCCTTTCTATTAATCTTTGGAATTAGTTCAGAAGGGAGTTTTGTTCTTTGTCTTTAGTATTAGCATTCAATGCCTTTGTTTGCCATGATAAGTTAGTGTAGCATGTTGTTTGATAGATCTAAACATTGCAACCTGATGTTATTTCTGCCATGCTCAGTGATTTCTGCTAAGTCTATGAAACTGTTATTATTTGCAATCTTGCCATGCCTTTTGAGCATGTTATAGTGATTTTTGGAGATAGCTCAGTGTTCATGTTTTGTCATGCTTCATCTGTACATCACGTCCATGCCTTTTTTTCATGTTGAGGTGTCGTAGCATATTGTTTTCATGTTTGCAAGTTGCCTAGTTGCTGTTTTGGACAGATTGTTGTTATATCTTGTTTGGAGTGTATGTGTTGCACCGTTGCTCCTTTTGAGCATGCTCTATATGAAACTTGCTTAGAATTGCATGTAGTTTCACCTTATCATGTTGCATCCATGTTTTGAGAGTGTTTGCTTGATGTTTGAATGCATTGTGCATCAATGTCATGTTTAACTTGTTTTGCTCATATCTTCTAGGTCGTAGCTCCGAACGAAATGAACTTTATATGTAACTTGACCAGAATTTCGTGTAGATCATCTTGGTGCATCTTAACTTGCTATTTAACAACTTGAACATAAGGTTTATTCAGATCTGGACCAATTTCGAAATATGCACATGAGGATTTTCCGGAATTGTTGTTTGTTGTTTCCGGCCTCATTTAACTTGCCTAGATAGGTAGTTTAATTATGTTTCACCTCCTGCCATGTTTAACAACATGTAATATTGTTGTGTTACTAAATGAGAGAGAACTAAATAATTGATGTGGTGTTTCATCAATATGCAACTTGTTGCATATTGAGCTCCACTTAACTTGTAGTGTTGTTTGTGCACTTTGCCATGCCATGCCTCATTAAACTGGACATGCATGATACCTTGGTTGAGCATCATGTCATGTTTATGTGTTGTGTGTTTACCTTGATGTTTGCTTCTTTTCGGTTGTGCTCCTTCTCGTTAGTTCCTGTTTTGTTGCAATCGTGAGGATTCATTCGTCTACGCTTGGTTCATCTTCGTGGCTTCATCTTCTTCATGGACTCATTCTTCTTCCTAGCAGGATTTCAGGAAAGATGGTTGTTACCCTGAATCTCACTACTATCATTGCTATGCTAGTTGCTTCGTTCTATCACTATGTTGTGCTACCTATCACTTGTTCATCAAGCCTCCCAAACTGCCATGTCAGCCTCTAACCTTTTCACCCTTCCTAGCAAACCGTTGCTTGGCTCGGTTACCACTTTTGCTCAGCCCCTCTTATAGCGTTGTTAGTTGCAGGTGAAGTTGAAGATTGCTCCATGATGGACATGATTGTGTTGGGATATCACAATATCTCTTATTTAATTAATGCATCTATATACTTGGTAAAGGGTGGAAGGCTCAGCCTTATGCCTGGTGTTTTGTTCCACTCTTGCCGCCCTAGTTTCCGTCATACCGGTGTTATGTTCCTTGATTTTGTGTTCCTTACGTGGTTGATGTGTTTTAATTCGAATCTGGTGTCAAGTTCTCTACAACCGGACATTAACAAATTCCCATCTGCCACATAACTGCGGGCATGGCTCTCGAAAGTTTATACCATGCAGGGGTGTCCCAACTTAGCCCATCACAAGCTCTCAGGGTCAACGAAGAATATTCCTTCTCCCAGGAAGACCCGATCAGTCTCAGAATCCCGGTTTACAAGACATTTCGATAATGGTAAAACAAGACCAGCAAGACCACCTGACTGTGCCAATAAATCCCGATAGGAGCTGCACATATCTCGTTCTCGGGGCACAACGGATGAGCAATCCGTACAACTAAAACCAGACCTCAAGTTTCCCTGAGGGGGCGCTGCAAAGGGCTCTAGTTTGGACCAACACTCAGAGGAGCACTGGCCCGGGGGGTAAATAAAGATGACCCTCGGGCTCCGGAAACCCAAGGGAAAAAGGCTTAGGTGGAAAATGGTAAAACCAAGGTTGGGCCTTGCTGGAGGAGTTTTATTCAAAGCGAACAGTCAAGGGGGTCCCATAAATCACCCAACCGCGTAAGGAACGCAAAATCAAGGAATATAACACCGGTATGACGGAAACTAGGGCGGCAAGAGTGGAACAAAACACCAGGCATAAGGCCGAGCCTTCCACCCTTTACCAAGTATATAGATGCATTAATTAAATAAGAGATATTGTGATATCCCAACACAATCATGTCCATCATGGAGCATTCTTCAACTTCACCTGCAACTAACAATGCTATAACAGGGGCTGAGCAAAAGCGGTAACATAGCCAAGCAACGGTTTGCTAGGAAGGGTGAAAAGGTTAGAGGCTGACATGGCAGTTTGGGAGGCTTGATGAACAAGTGATAGGTAGTGCAGGATAGCGATAGAACGAAGCAACTAGCATAGCAATGATAGTAGTGAGATCCAGGGTAATGGTCATCTTGCCTGAAATCCTGCTAGGAAGAAGAACGAGTCCATGAAGAAGATGAAGCCACGAAGACGAACCAAGCGTAGACGAACGAATCCTCACGATCGCAACGAAACAGGAACTAACGAGAAGGAGCACAACCGGAAAGAAGCAAACATCAAGGTAAACACACAACACATAAACATGACATGATGCTCAACCAAGGTATGATGCATGTCCGGTTTAATGAGGCATGGCATGGCAAAGTGCACAAATAACACTACAAGTTAAGTGGAGCTCAATATGCAACGAGTTGCATATTGACGAAACACCACATCAATTATTTAGTTCTCTCTAGTTTAGGAACACAACAATATTACATGTTGTTAAACATGGCAAGAGGTGAAACATAATTAAACTATCTATCTAGGCAAGTTAAATGAGGTCGGAAACAACAAACAACAATTCCGGAAAATCCTCATGTGCATATTTCAAAATTGGTCCAGATCTGAATAAATCTTATGTTCAAATTGTTAAATAGCAAGTTAAGATGCACCAAGATGATCTACATGAAATTCTAGTCAAGTTACATATAAAGTTCATTTCGTTCGGAGCTACGGCCTAGAATATATGAGCAAAACAAGTTAAACATGGCATTGATGCATAATGCATTCAAACATCAAACAAACACTCTCAAAACATGGATGCGACATGATAAGGTGAACCTACATGCAATTGTAAGCAAGTTTCATATAGAGCATGCTCAAAACGGAGCAACGGTGCAACACATACACCCCAAACAAGATATAACAACAATCTGTCCAAAACAGCAACTAGGCAACTTGCAAACATCAAAACAATATGCTACGGCACCTCAACATGAAAACAAAAGGCATGGACGTGATTTACAGATGAAGCATGACAAAACATGAACACTGAGCTATCTCCAGAAATCACTAGAACATGCTCAAAAGGACATGGCAAGATTGCAAATAATAACAGTTTCACAGACTTAGCAGAAATCACTGAGCATGGCAGAAATAACATCAGGTTGCAATGTTTAGATCTATCAAACAACATGCTACAGGAACTTATCATGGCAAACAAAGGCATCGCATGCTAATACTAAAGACAAAGAACAAAACTCCCTTACTGAACTAATTCCAAAGATCATCAGAAAAGATGGTAGGATCCATGCAAACATGGTAAGTAATATGACAGATTCAGAATAACAGTACATGGTAGAAACAACAATAAGTAGGCATGTTGGTGAGCTTGTACCACTCTCCACAGAGCATTGCATGGCATTAGAAGTCAAACAACAGTAAGATGACATATTGATTAAGCTAAACATGGCAAGAGCAAGTTCATGGGGTGCATGTATCACTAGCAAAACACATGGCAAAACTGAACTTCATGTTAACAGGCTGACAGCAACATTATTTAGTAACTTTGGATCATGATAAAATCAATCTACAGCAAGCTATAAATTCAATTAAGGGAATGGATGGATAGATCATGACATGTATAACAAAACATCCTTAGTGTACATCTCCAGATTATGCATAGAATGACTTGTAGCAGCAGGTTTACATAGCAACATGATATAACAGATTCAGCCTAGCAAAACAGTAACAACAAGTACCCTACTTCACAAGCTTGATGCACTCACTACAAGACTCAAACAAATACATGGATTGCACCTCTCTAAATATGGCATGATGTAGCTCAAAACTCATGTAGACATCAAGCTCATAGGATGCACACACAAAATGCAACGAAAATGACAAAACAGCAAGTTATCACAGTTTCAGCAGGTTAACATCATAAAGCACTCTTGTAACGATGATTAGGACATCAATATGGATTCTAACAAGCATGTCACAGTGGAATGAAATGAAGAGCATCTCACAATGAACATTTTGATATATTACACGCACAAAACGGAGCAGCACACAAGAAGTTATGGCATGATGAACAAGTGCACAAAATGTAGCAGATCTGGGGACTTAGTGAAAAATTGGACCTCGGGGAAACGGGACGGGGGGATCCGGGGACGAGGGCACGCGTTTGGATGGAGGGAGTGGTGGATATCGTCCACCCTCCGGGATCTCGCCGGAGTTATCGCCTAAGTGGAGGAAGACGGCGGACGGAGACACGGGGCTCGCCACAGTTGCGGGGGAGCTTGTCGGGGTGCGGGATCCGGCCGGATCTCGCCGGATCCGGCGCCGACGGAGGCGGGGAGGCGCAGGGCGCGGCCGGGCGGCGGGCACGTGGCGGCGCCGACGAGGACGGCGGAGGAGTAGGCGGTCCGGCGCGGGGTTCGGTGCGGCGGCGGACGACGCACGACGGCGGGGTGGCGGCGCTGTAGCGGAGGGCGCGAGGCTCGGGCGGCTCGGGCCTGGCACGGGCGCGGGTGGGCCGGCCATGGGCCTCGCGGGCCGCGGCGGCGGAGGTTGGCGCAGGGACAGGTGGCGCGGGCGATTGGGCGTGGGGCGGTGGCGGACATGTCTGGGCGAGGGGGAGGAAACGTCCGGCGGCGCGAGGAAGAGGAAGGTAGGGTTTGCCTGCGAATTTGGACGGGGAGGACATATTTATTGGTAGAGGAAGCTAGGAGAGTCCAAATGGGGAGGGGTTTTCGCCCACACGATCAAGATCCAACGACCGAGATCGTGGAGGGGGTTTGGATGGGCTCATGGGCTGTGGTAAAGGGCGGCTAAGCTGCAAAGAGAGAGGGGTTTCGGGCTACACGGTTAACCGTTGGGGCATCAAACGACCTCCAAATGGAACGAAATTTGACGGGCGGTCTACCGGTGATATACCAAGGCCACTCGGCAAATATCGGCCCATTCCGAGAATGTTTTTCTCCCGCTCACGAAACAAGGTCTGAGAGGGGCGACGGGCGCGTACGAGTGTGGTTGGGCTCAGAACGGACAACGAAGAGAACCGAGGAAACCCGAACGGATGCAAGCTTTGAAAAACATGCAGATGAAATGCAGATGATGACATGGCAAAATGCAACACGCAACAAAATGACATGGCAACAACGATGAATAGCTGGAAGACACCTAGCGCATCGAATCCGGGGCGTTACAACTCTCCTCCACTAACAAGAGATCTCGTCCCGAGATCTTAGGAACGAGACGGAAGAGAAAGAGGTAGAGGTGAAACAAGAACGCAAGAGGGGAAATGAACAAAGTTGAGAAAACTCGAGTAGAAAAGAGGAAAGGCGCATATGACAAGAATCAAAAACTCAACGAATAAGATAGACTCTGAAACCACTCCGATTAGAACAAGATAGAAAAAGAATATGAATCAAAAAGAATTTGGGCAGCACTCCGGCTGAAAATGAAAGGATTAGAACATGAACTTCACAAGATGGGATGACCCTTGACGAGATGAACAATGCAATGCCTTCGGAAGAATTGAAAGAATTGAATGAAAAGAACTTAGAAGGAAGGATTGAATGGAGTTGTTGAGAAAATCAACAACGAAAGAATAAGGACTTATCAAAACAACTCAAAACTTGAGGTGAAATTATTACCACAACTAATGTCTGAATAGCTGAGAAGAACAAAGAAATGCAAAACTCCACTTCAAAAGAAATACGAAGAATTAATTGCACTTCGAGACGCAAGAGGAAAAGATATTTGCGCTCCTCCAACAATAATCTTGATGAACTCTTGAAGAATGAATTAAATCATGAAGAACCACCATGAAGAACTCCGGTGTCAAAAGGATGATGAGATAGAATGAAGGATGAAAGAATAAGATTAAAGCTTGCGATGATTTAGATGGAGGTTCCGATGAAATGACCGAGGAAATTTGAACTCCGGAAAAGAAAAGATGAAAACACTTGGAACTAGAATTTATTCATCAAGAACAAACTCCGAAGGAAGGGATTACTCACTTGGATGAAATAAGAATAAGATTTATTGTATGCTTATCGTTCATCAAATTTAATTGATGATAAACGAATTTTGCATACTACTTATTCTTGTTGAAAAGGATTAAGGGGGGTATAGCACAAAACTTGAGAAAGTCTTCATGAACCACCGGTAGGATTGGAAAGAACGAATGAATTAATATGATAATCAAAGAAAAGAATCTTGAAGGAACCGCCGTAAGAATTCGAAAATGACTGATGAAAAAGAATGAATCACCGGGAATAATTAGAAGAACAAATATGCTCTGAGGGGATTTAGGTGCACAAGAACGAAGAGATAACAAGCTGATTAAAGAACATTTGAACGAAATGCCGGGATAATTGGATAACGGTAGCTGAAATGTGAGGATGAAGAATTCTTCTGGAATGATGGCCTCCGGTGAAAAGAAACGGGAAAAGAACTCCTGAAATACTCCGGATAGGTGAGAAAAAGGAATATCTGACAAATGGAATAATTTGAGAGGATAATATGAAGCTTGAACCACGAATCTTTGGGAGAACGGACAAGATTTAGAAGGAACTCTTCTTCGGTCTTCAAATGATGACGGAAAACACCAACAAAATTACTGAGATACTCCTGAACAATGAAAAAGAGGAAGGGTTGAACCAAAGATGAAAAGAATTTGAAAGCGATCTTGGAGATGGCATCTGACTGATGAAATTCATTCTTATGTCATACTCGAAAAGAATTAGGAATGGCTCTAGAATAATTAGAAGAGTCGGGTAAGATCTTGGGAAAAGACATGTGGGTTAGGGCCCACTAAAATAAAACACCGTTGAAAAGGATGTTGAACAGATAGATGATGCACCAGAACAATTGAAATATTTGAATGAGGTGACAACCTCGAATTAATTGGAACACTAACGAATCTCCTGAGATGTCTTGAGCACACCAGAAGGATAAACTGGTGAGAGGCCAACAAACAAGAGGAAACATTTGATCCAAGGAAAAGAATATGATCAACACCGAAAAAATCTGAATTGAGTCCACCGGAGAAGAAAAAGAGATGAAGAATGTCGAACAAAACGAGAATTCACTAGTTAAAACAATTGTCGAAAGAATGAAGAGGCTCCGCACGAATGAAATTGATGGTCGAAAGAGACTCGGACTCCGGGATGAAAAAAGGGTGGGAGGATGGGAAAACAAAGGCACCTGGAAGGGAGAACCGACGAATATCTTGAAGAGAAAACACCGGTTGAAAGAAAGCAAAGGCTTCACACGAGTAGGATGGATACTCGATTACGGACTCCAGCTCTGAGAAACAAAAAGGGTGGGCGGGTGGAAAAAGAAAACAACTAAGTATTGAACTTGGCAAAGAAGAAGAGGCTCGAGTCAACTTGACAAGAAATGCACCGGATAAAAAGAGTTGAGAACCAACAATCGAAAAACCAACTGCGTGATCCTAAAGAAAATATGAAAGGGAAGAGGAGTAAGTCAAAACACCTACATCAAGATTCCTCGCCAGAGCAGCGAAGGGGCTGAGGAGTAAAAAGAATTCCTACTCTCCGATATAACTAGACTCCAAAATCAGTTTTCTTCTAGACTCGACAACGGCCAAACTACACGATCAATCAAGGGGCCTCCTATGGTCGGTCGAGGCTCTGATACCAACTTTTTATGCCCCGGACACACCCGCCGGTGGTCGTTACTCCTAGCGGGATCTAGACTGGCCCCACGGATCAATACTAGTCTTTTCTGTGCACTTTGTCCTCACTTGTGCGCACCCGGGAGCAACTTCCCGGTTGGTCACCCATCCTGAAACTACTCCAAGCTAAGCACACTTAACTTTGGAGTTCTATCCGAATGGGATCCCGAAAAAGAAGGAATTCCTTATTGATATGAGTAGTCTATCATTCCTAACAAGCCAGGCTATCACATGCGGCAAGGGGTCCAGGGGGAGTCCGTTCGCCAGACAAGGGCCGCGGCAGCAAAGAAGAAGGCGGTGAAGACCATGGTGGCAAAGAAGAAAGCGACTGCATCTTCTTCGTCCAAGCGTCGCTGGACTCCATCCCCTTCTCCTCCTCCCGCAGATGTCGACCCAGAGGTCGTCTTCGATTTCGGGTCTCTCAGCCCGCGGAGGAAGAGGAAGGCGGCGGAAGAGGAGGTGGAGGACGAGTAAGTGTCCGCCCTTCTCCACCTCCATTCTTCGCGCCGCTTTTCTTGACTTGTTTTTGTCTTCACAGGGACAGGGAGACGCTGGCCCAGAGGGTGGCGAAGAGGGCCAGGGCGTCGGCGGGCGCTTCCCACGCGCCGGTGGTGGAGATCAGCCCAGACAACAGTCCCCGGCTCAGCCCCTAGCGTGCGTCCACCACTTACTCCTCATCAACATGCGCCGGGGTATGATCTTTTGGCATTGACCTTGTCGTGGCTGTAGGAGGAGGACGGCAGCAGGAGGAGCCACCGAGGGCCACCCCCAACACGCCGCCCCCCTCAACCACACCGCCCCAAGGGGCATCCCTGGCAAGGGCACCAAGCGCCGAGCCCATGCGCACGGAGGAGGGGAGGGGGACTTGGGCACTAGTGGCTCCGTCCCGGCAACAGATGTTGGCGGGGAGGAGGCCACTTTTTCTCAGCCCGGCACGGGTAAGTCACCCGCTTTTTGTTCCTGTTTTTCCTTCTTTCTTTTTTGAACATTGATCTTCGCCTTGCCTCATTCTCCTTTTCGGCATCCAGATCCTCCCCTGGTGGGCCAGGAGGACGTCGATACCGTCATCATGGAGGTTGCCAAGGACACCAAGGCCGAGGCCGACAAGATCGCCGCCGAGGAGGCCGCCGAGACCGCTGCTGAGGACGCCGCCAAGGGGTCTGCCGAAGAGAGCGACAAGGTTGCTGCCGAGGAGGCCGGCAAGGGGCCTGCCGGGGAGGCCGGCAAGGCCGCTACCGAGGAGGAGGTGGTTGACGATCAACCCTCCTCCTCTACTGCCTCTGGCTCGAGCAAGTACTTGAAGGTGGGTGACGACTTGTTCATCCAACTTCCAGGGATGGCGGGCACCAGGGCGCTGGCCGAGGGGGAGGTGTTTGACGACGAGGTGCTCGCCGCCGCCGGGCTCGAGGTTGTTGATGAACCGAGCACCGGTGGCAGCGGTACCCAGGAGGAGCAGTGTCACGCTTTTGCAAGGTGGATATCATTACATCATACCATTACATAATAGTTGGGGATACATACAAGAGGCATAGAATGCCACACGAATACAACATCACAAAATATAAGAGCAACATCTGACTACGGATGAAACACAAACAGAAACTCAAACGCCATCCACCCTGCTAGCCCAGGCTACCGACCAGGAACCTATCCCCTGATCAAAGAAGAAGCAGAAGAAGAACTCCAAAACAAGCAAGCATCAATGTATTCATATGAGTAGTTCTCTACAAGTTGGTATCAGAGCCGACCCTCGCGGTTACACGGATGTTTGCGGACAGGTGCGCGGTCGTGTTGGTCATGACGTTTGTGACCCGTCGTGGCACACGGCATGGCACATGTGCCGGACTGGATGCACAGACGTATGTGCCAAGAGGAAACGTTCCTGTGGCCCAACGAGGACGTCGGTTCCTCTGAGTGAGGGTGTATGTGATATGATGATAGACTACTCATATCAATAAGGAATTCCTTCTTTTCTGGGAGCCCATTCGGATAGAAGTCCAAAGTTAAGTGTGCTCAGTTGGAGTAGCTTCAGGATGGGTGAACGACCGGGAAGTTGCTCCCGGGTGCGCACGAGTGAGGACAAAGTGTGCAAAAAAGACTAGTATTGATCTGTGGGGCCAGTCTAGATCCCGCTAGGAGTAATGACCACCGGCGGGTGTGTCCGGGGCGTTACAGCCTTCCTATGCATATGTACTTCACGGAACACTTCTCTGTCATGCCTCGGGAGTTCAATTGAAGACGAACACCGGATGCACATGGAGGGTGATAGTCCAGCTGATGAACGGCAAGGTCACCCTTGATCAGGGTTGGGCCCCTTCGTCGTTCTTCACCAGATCAGGATTGGCTACATGGTGACCTTCTTGCTGTCTCCCAACACCCTGAAGGTGATCGTCTTTAACGACAACGACATTGGAGTGGTGATCAAATGCAAGAAGCACGATGATGCCTTTGTCGTGAACGTCTAGAGAGCTCTTTGTTGCCTAATTATGCATGTTCAAAATTAAACCGATTCCTATTTTTTTAAGAATATGTCGTGCTGGTTTGGTTTAAGGCTGCTTGTTTAAGTTTGATACTATGTAAAACTTGTTCCTATGCTATCTATTTTGTGTGTGTGTGTGTGTGTGTGTGGTTTGTTTTACTTGTTAGTGTGATGGTAACATCACCACCTCCACAAGGAGGTTACCAGACAATATGTGTTGCATGTAACCAAACAACCTGACTTGTGTTTCCGCCTAAACAAGCCCGCCTTCCATTTCGCCGTTGCCAGGCTAGAGGGTATGTAGGCAACCAAACAACATGCAAATGTTGGCTTTTAGCATGTTTTTGCTCAGTCAGGCCCAACTGGGACAAGCATGCAATGCAAGCAACCAAACACGTCTTAGTGATTTTGTGGATTTTGGTTTGCTGTCCTAAAATCCCGAGCAGGAGGGAATACTTAGCAAAAGCAATCCTCCTCAGCCAGGCCCGGGGAATGCAGCTTTGGCCTATTTGGTTGCCTTTGTTTTCTTATGTTCTATTCATCTCCTTAATCTCCTTCACTTAATCCCTTCTATGTACAAATGGTGCTTCGGTTTGAGATAAGCTCTACATGAAAAAAAATGCACATCAGCGTTGTGATTCCATTTAGGCAATCGGTTGCAGACTTGTTCCTATGCTATCTATTTTGTGTGTCTCTGATTTGTTCTGCCTGTTAGTGTGATGGTAACCTCGCCACCTCCACGAGGAGGTTACCAGACAACATGTGTTGCATGTAACCAAACAGTTTGACTTGTATTTCCGCATAAACATGCCCGCAACCAAACAACCCACCTTCCATTTCACCGCAGCCGGGCTAGAGGGTATGCAGGCAACCAAACAACATGCTGGTGTTGGCTTTTAGCCTGTTTTTCCTCAATCAGGCCCCTGGGACAAGCATGCAATGCAAGCAAAATAGATGCGAGAAACCAAACACATCATTAGTGATTTCGTGGGTTTTGGTTTGTTGTGCTAAAGAAACCTAGCAAGAGGGAGTACTTGGTAGAAGCAATCCTCCTCAGGGACACCCCCGGAATGCAACATTGGCCCGTTCGGTTGCTCTGTTTCCTTATATTTGTTCTACTCATCTCCTTAATCTCATTCACCTAATCCCTTCTAATCTACAAATGATGCTTTGGTTTGAGATAAGCTCAACATGAAAAAGATGCACAGCGGTGTTGTGATTCCATTCAGACAATTGGTTCCTAGTTTCAGTGACCATAATTCATGTTTGGAGTTTCTTCAGACGAATTTCGGCAAATTCTTCACACACATGGTCAACCGTTTGAAACTTCCTTTAACCACTAGCTTCATCTCGTCGTTTCATACGGCTTTCGTGTTGTAAGTGTTCTATTTCGACGGTCGCAGGCGAGTAGATCTATGCCTCCCTACCGGACTATACGAATATGTTCATGTGTGCATGCTATTTTTTTGGCGAATTTCAGCAAATTCTTCGCCAACGTTGATCGTTTGAAAATTTCCTTTGGCCACTAGCTTTATTTCGTTGTTCCACACAACTCTCATATTGTTAATTTTTTCAACGCTCATAGAAAAAATTCTTCAAATGTGATGGTGTGACCGTGTGAGGTAAGTTCACCACGTGGACAAGAGGTGAGATTGATCATCCGTGCACATATAACCAAATAGTCGAGTGTTGCATATGGAGAGCACATGCATGCAAACAAACAGCCATGCATATGTTTCTACTCAGTAGGGTGGGGGTGCGGGCAACCAAACTGAGTGCACAACCTAGAGCATGTATTTAGTCAGTCAGACTCTACCAGGCCATAGATGCAAAGAGGTCAAAATTGATGCAGGCAACCAAACAGGCCCTGGTAAATCAATGGAGTTGTCAGTTACGTGCCTCAGTTAATATATTTATTACCCTTTTTGCGAAATAATTCGCTTACTTTTTGAGTTTGGTGTTTATTTTTTATTTTATTTTTGCAGGGAGAGTTTGGTGTTTATTTACTATACGGGGCATAATTCTTTGTTCTTACTTAAAATAATATTAGAAATGATTGTGAAATAAACAAGTTAATTTTTAGATTATTTTGAATCCATTACATTTGAATATTAATTGATCCATATATAGTTTTCTTTTAGCGGCTTGGACCAACGTGAGCTTGTATCTAGCTCGGTCCCTGCAAGGTACTGTATATTCTTAAGCAGCGGCGCAAGCCATGCAACATTTGCAGGAAACCTTTGCTTCATCAACGCGTGCTTGTGTCATTGGTGGCGGTTTAGGTTAATCCTACAGTGGCAAAGCCATGCAAAAACTATTTTTACAAGCAATCTTTGCTTCACCAACAATTGACATTAGCATGTTAACAAGTTGGAAGTTTATAAGGATTGCCAAAGGCTATGAAAGGTAGTTTCTCCAAAAACACTAAAACTGATCTACCGTGACTTTGTTTTTCATAAAATGGTACTGTCATCGAGATCCTGATAGAAGTACGTAGAAAGATTTGATTGCGTGCAGTGCAGTAAAGGGCTCCTAATTTCTCATGCCTCAGTTAAGGTAAATATAAATTCAAAGTAAACCAGACAGAAGCAATAACTTGTGGTTTTGAACAAACTACTACTTCAGCATGTACACTGCAATCAATATGCCCCATGTACAGTACAAGCAAAAAAAAAATAACCGGCAACTACGGATTGATCAAAGGAAGCCAAAGCTGCTGAGGTTAAGACCAAACCTGTGTAAGCATTTAGATATCAACAGGCTATGATGCCAGAAGAGCATCCCTGCATTTCTTCACAAAATGGACAATGCACCATTTATGCATAAACTTTGCTAGATGCAACAGAACATAACACTATATATATGAATCATCATGTCTTACAGAGTAGGGTTACAGGTCAAAAACAAAAAGGCTAATTAGAAATCTCTGAAGCTCATCTTAGGATCATCGTGTCTCGAGTTCCCCCGCCTTCCCCTACCCCGGCCGCCTCTCCCTCGTCCCCTGCCCCTACCTCTCCCCCTGCCTCTCCGCATAAAGAATGACTTCCCATGCTTCATCTCAACGAGGGAATGTAACAGCTCATCACACAAGATACAACCCTCATGCAAAGTAGCTCCATCTTCAAGAGGGGTGGCTTTCTTGTTGAAGTCGACTTCAATGATAGTTGACTCACATGTTGGGCACCTCTTATCTGTAGTGGTGATCCTGTGAGCGGCATGTGGGAGTAGCACGACGCAGTTACACGTGTTGCAGAGAAGCCGCCATTTCGGTGCGCTAACTGGATCGAGAATCAGGGTACCGCTACACTCTGGACAGGCACAAACTCCCTGGGTGATCATTGATTGCTTGCATGTTGGGTGCGGGCAAAGGAAACATGGCATGCCAGCCCCTTTCCCAACCTTGCCGGTGTCATCAAGCTTGAGTGCGCCAAAAAGTTTGTCGATGCCTTCGAATGGAGGACTATTGTAGCAACAGGGGCATAGTGGAAAAGATTTTGCATCGGGGCCCACCATTGAGAACAGAAGCAACTCAAAACCATCAAGGGGGCAAACAATTTCCTTGTAAAGCTGGAAAGGATAATATCATTAATCAACCAAGTATACGTGAACTGACACTTGGCAGAACAAAGCATAGAAGATCATGCACTTTTTATAATTATTATATCAAAAAGGTCAATACAGTAACTATGGTCAACATGAAGCGTGGTAAAAGAATGTTCACCATGACATACCGAAATGGTGAACATAAAATAAGGCAAAACAAATGGTAACAGAACGAATGGCAATGAATAAGAATAACTGAAAACTGCAAAGACAGGACATCATGCTTAAAAGTAAAATAACAATCACATAACTACTCAGAAAAAGGGGAAGAGAACTTAGTAAAGTAACCACCTTAATAGAACCATTCTGGGGAAGATAATAGACCTCCTCACAAGTTACACAATACATCCTCATTGGCTGAGTGGAAATATATTTCATATAACGACCACATTTTCCGCACTTGCTCAATAGACGCCCAGAGTCTGCCAGAGGTGAAAACTGTGCTTCGAACAAAGTATCCATGTTTTCAATCTGCAAGCAACACAGTTCATTATAAGAAACTAGGAGTAGAAGAAAAGCATCCATGTCAATCATTATCATCATGTGCAAAGGAATAGTTCAATAGTCAATTGTAAAGATGGATGTAATTGCAGAGCATTTACTAAGAATCTAAAAATTTATAACAACTCAAACACGTCATACCTTGCACTTGTGCTTTAACTAAAATTTGCCAACATTTTCTAGGTATGGATTAATGAGTTGTTCACTTAATGATTTGGAAATGCAGATGTACTCCCTCCGTAAACTAATATAAGAGCGCTTAGATCACTAAAATAGTGATCTAAACACTCTTATATTAGTTTACAGAGGGAGTAAATAGTAAAATAAGCAAATCTAACAATTGGAGTCGGTCATTTGCCACTCCAATGGTACTTCTCAATGAGTTGCTATTTCCACCATAATAGAAGTTTTGGGACTCCACAGAGCAAAATTACACTGGGAATGTTGACAGATTGTCAAGTGCCGATCTTTAAGGTGGCAAATGACCAGCTGTCTCTTAAAAACAATACACCGCATATAAAACCATAATAGTTTTTCAAATTAAAGTCTGAAACATTTGTTCTAACTTAACAATCTTATTATATTTACGAACAAACGGGCACGAGCTCTGCCTAATTACTTTATTTATAGAAGGGGAAAATAGATTATGTACAGAGTGTCGCCGGCAAGTAAAGGCCCTGCTGAAGGCCGACCAAGCAACTGGAGAGGGAAAGCTAACTCACATTTACAAACATTGAAACAGCCAAATGTAGCTAATAGGGACAACTAAGCACTTTGGCCTGCCCTCTCACACTATATTGATAAATATTGGTTGTTAAAAACAGGTTGGGACACTGAAGATTGAACAGAACTTAGCAACACAACGAGAAGTAAATATGTGGATCATGTGTTCCTCTGTTTAAATACATCAGCCAAATACAAGAAAACATGGTATTCTTTGCAGGGTTTATGCTTGATGCGGCTTTGGAAAAAGCTTAAGAACCCAATCAGGTTACTGAACATATATATTTTGGAAGATTATGCAAGTATGCTCAGGGGGAATATATAAGAATGCAATTCACAAGACATCAAAATCTCATACTATTAACATAATAGACTACCTTCTTCACAAAATAAGAGTACTTTCTCATAAACTGTTGAAGAACATGTTGAATGACTTGAAGATGATCAGCTTTGCCTTTTGCAATTAGAGTAATCTGTTGCTCAATAAAGCTTCGGATATCTGGCAGGCAGAGATCAGCATCAATACACTGGTATCCTCTTATCAGGGTAGTTCCCAGGGCTGTTGGTACTAATCTCCTTCCAGAATTTACCTTCAATAAAGATGAGGAGCTGCATTTACTCATGTGTATATTTGCATATTTAAGCAGGCATTCGGTGTTGAAGTTCACTGCCATAAGATGTCAAAACTGTCAGGATAGAAAAGCCCTCAACTAACCTGGACATAATTACGCTCCGAAATGTTGTTAATATGGACAGGAATTGATGCGTCTGTGCCTATGCCATTCTTCTCCATGAGAGAGATCAATTCACTCTCACTAAGGTAATCAGGAGCCGTGGTGCTTCCCTTAGTAAAGAATAAATATCCATCAGTAATCTCACATCCAAATAAAAAGCAAGCTCAGGTGATGTGAGGCTGTGAGCAAACTCATAAGCCTTACCTCATATATGTCAACCTTATGTATACTAATTGTGTCCCCTTTTTTAAATGTTGGAAGATTATTCTCACCCACAGCCAGCCATGGCATAATAGATGTAAATCCTTTGGAAGTGACTCGGTGGCCAACACAACGGAAAATCTCTCCACCTGAAGTGAACTCAACTGCAGTCCTGCAAACCATTTTTCCCAGAAAGGAAGATGTTAATCACTAGTTTCATCAATAATCAATAAAGCAAGAGCTGGATTGATATATTACAAAAGAACAAGACATAAATTTAGATATGGAATCAGCAAATAATGCATGTCATGGCAGATGGGACAATAATACATATAATTTAGCAACCAAATGCAAATATGAATACTCGTGCACTACCTTGTATATCTACAATCATGACTGACAGTGCCAATAAAATGCTGGCATATGTACTGGTACAGCCTCCATGCATCAGTTTCCAAAGCTTCTTCTGGTGCTAATATCATTGGAGTAATTGGGGGATGGTCCCCAACGTCATGACCTTGACGAGGCTTAACAAAACCGGCATCCATCAGCGTCCGGACATTATTGGACCACAAAGGATTGTGTGCTAATGTAGAAAGTACACTTCTAAAATCAAACGATGCTGGATAGGCAGTGCTCTCTGTACGCGGATAACTGTACAAAGATAATTATTAGAGCTTCAGCAGGAAATTGAAAAAAAGATACATTATAATCAATTGTACATTAGCACCTACTCCCTCCATCCCAAAATAAGTGTCTCAACTTCAGTACAACTGTAGTACAAACTTGTACTAAAGTTAAAGACACTTATTTTGGGAGGGAGTATTATGCAATTTTTCAGCTGTAGTAAAAAGGTGTCTAAGTCAGATGACAATCTACACTCATAAGTCATAACTACAACAAGTTGACTACAGATTTACAAAATTTCTAGATGAAATTTAAAACATTATCCTGTGTACTACATATGACATCGTAGAGAGTAGTGCAAGGTTGGCCCTTAAATGACGCCTACAATAAAATAAGACCATGTCAACATATAAACTCGACATAAAAAAGTTCATACAGGAACAGTGGGCAAACAGGTGTTACTAATATGATTTAATTTAATATATTATTCCTCAAATAATTGTATGTCTATTAGAAGTTTAGAACAGGATTTACAAAACCAACACTGCAAATTATTGACCAGTGACTAAGGCCATGGGTTCCATGTCAACATCAGTTCAAAGAAAACCCTCTAGGGTTGCAGATAAATTTCTAAGGGCACATAGAGTCTCTACGCTCTATTTGTACAACACAGCCAAGTCAGACTACCTGTGAAATATTTTAACTGTTAATAATTAATCATACTATTTATATGATAATGCTAGCAGATAGAATGTATATGGTAAGTTGGTAAAACTTTTGCTAATACTCAGTTTCCTGAAACTGTTGAATTTCTCAGTCCCCCCATATTGCACAGGATTTAGCCTACAATTGCACGCTTGGAAGGTGTGCAGCTTTAGTTCATGTTAGTGCAATATTTTAGTTTGAAGGTTATACATGGAATTACATGGAGATGAAGATGGTTGGATGTTGATCCCAAAGCTTACAAAAGTGACTGAGATTTAAGAAACTTCAGGCAAATTATGAATAGATCGGATCCATATGTTAAATAGCTCATGCCGACTTCAAAATAACTAACATTTTCCATAGAAAGGGGGACACATTTCTGAAACCTGATGTATCCTTGAGTGTAAAGCCGCTCGGCCAAGTGCATGGCTGTCTGGGGTCCAATACCTAGCGAACTCGATGCAACCTGGGATAAAGAGCAAATACTCAGCACACTAAAACATGAAACTGATTCAATGATTGGAGAAACTCTATCTAAGCGTATCCTAGAACTAGAAGCCCATTTTATACTCAAACGGATGCCCTGGTGCGCATTATGATCAACATAAGTCAAGCGATATCCAACAGCATAATCTTGGTACTAGATTCCATTTAAAGGTCATCATAATGTAACCTAATATGAAATTGCAATATCAATACAAAGGTCCAAACAGAAGTGAGCAATGCACCATTCACAGGTAAGGACAACTTTGTAGGCAACAAAGTGAAATGGCAATCCATACAAACATCGTATTAAACAAGGAAAAACACTGCCAGCATTAGAACTATCGCACCTTAAGCAGATTCACAGTATTAAGACCAGGCGGGCGGGCTTTGCACTCTTCCTTCACTGATATATCTGTTATTTTTAGAGCTCCATCACTGGCTACCATCTTTTGGAACATTACAGTAACCTGTGAAATTGAATGATGAACATGCTGAGAATACTTGGAAGGATGAAGTCAAATCACTAAGGTATGGGATCTTACATCGAAATCAAAAAGTTTCTTCCTGTCCCATTCTAGCTGTATTTCATCACCATCTTTGATAATGTAAGTTCTCAAAGACCAGAATTTCTCTGGTTTGAATGTGTTAATTTGCTGATAGCGCTGTACACAGAATCCAAGCGTAGGTGTTTGACAGGGACCGTACCTAGTTTAGAAGGAAAAAAACAATCATAAAACTGAATTCTGCAGGAGATTCTTGAAGCATGGATTAATCAAAGCCTTAAGCAACAAAAGTGAATGATGGTTGCAATTCAAATCTCTCCCTGTAAATCCAGATGAATCATTCAAACACAAAAGCATAAACATCGCACTTTCCAACATGAAAACACAAGTCAAGGCATACTTACGTTACTTGCACTATCAAATTTATAGAAAGTGTCAAAAGCAGAATATTTGGAAAGGTTACAAAACTCAAGAGACTGAGCAAAAGGAACTTCCGGGAAAAGGTGATAAACATTGAAAACACAGATAATTAGATACAAAACCTGCAAGGAGTACTTGAAGAATGTAGATGGTATTTTCTTGTCAGAAAATTAATTCAGTATGCAATTGGTTAATAAATTTGTATAGCTAGAGGGAGATAGGGAACTCACGAAATGACTCTTGAGTCGAGATTTCCATATTTTCCTTGAAAATATCGGGTCTGAAATCGAGTAAATGCTACTCCTACCTTCAAGTCTATTTCTTGCCGAGCATCCACCGCTAGTGCCTCGTCTTTGTTTGGCAACACAAGATTGTCCATAGCATTTGATATGTCTTTCTCGGTAACAGATGAAAATTTAGCTCGAAATATTCTTCTGCCAACCTCATTCTCAGGAATCCCGGTGCAATTAATTACTGAAACATACGATTAGCATTGTTATTACATTAGTTAGGTTGTGAGAGAACCGAGCAAGTCGTGTATGCAAAAGTAATGAATGAAGACCACTCATATCAAGTACATTAGTCAGGGAAAAGTAAAATCTCACATACACCAAATAATTTCAATGGGTTATAGATATTCCTTGGGGAAAGAAAAGTTATGTAGCTTTGAGAAATTCAAAGCAATCTAACTAATCCAGCAGTTAATTTAGTTCAGCAGAGCATCTTGCCATCTATTTCTATGGAGTCCAGATCGTTTCTATCTCTATGGAGTCCAGCTCTTTCTAGACCAACTGAATTTCTAGTACAGAACTAGATAGGATAAGATGCACATATATTGCAGAACTGAAAACTATACCTTCAAAGCATATGTTTTCCCCTTCTCGGTCGCAGTCAAGCCAAAGTACCAAATAGGTGCAGCCTCGAGCTTCCTGGGCTAGATGCCTGTGGATATGAGCCTTCAAGAGATACATGCATCAGTTTGTATTTAGATACGGAAATGGGACTCTAGCGATGGTGGTACTTGTGCATGTATTGTCCTAAAACTTAAGAAGAGGCATTTCAGTATTTCATTTTCACCCACCATTTCCTTTACAAATTTATCCAAGTAATACAACTGGGAGTTCTTTTGTGGTAGGACAGTAAATTTGTCAGTTTAGATTCTAGAAAGTAGAAACTACATCAAAAAGCCAAGTAAACACTCATAGAGAAAAGGATGTGAAATAGGATGTCCGGGAGTTGGTTAAACTGTGTAGTAGATCTACCATAGTACCATCTACAGGTAGAGTAGAACTCGTGTATGAATGTGCAATATATATGTAGAACTAACTGAAGTTGTTCTTGCATAATTGAGATTGTTTGATTACTCCTGGGTCCTGTTGTTAACTGAGTTGTATTCACTAATTAGTGTTATAAAATGCACTACCTTTGGGTTGCTCTCAGATCTCAGAACTGGAGCATTAAAAAGGTCCATCGGATCAGTCCCTTCCCAGTTCTGATATGCAGGTGGGAAATCAACACTGCAAAAGACGAGGCATCGAGTAAAGAAAATGGACACAAAAGAACTTATTGTCCAAGGTTAGAATTGTGGTGAGCAACTGCAATGTTCATTCAGCTAAAGTGGAATAAGTACTTATATATTTTGTGTAAGGTATCAACTTTGCAGATATGCAATGGTCTACCACGTGTTCATGTCTGTAACCTGTATCAAGACTGATATGAAGAAAGTGTATGCACATGAACTCAAATGCATTACGTAGTTAAGAACTAGAATGGACTAGAGCTAGTGCATCAAGTGATGCAACTGTGATGAAGGATATTGGAAGAATTGAGGAAGAAATGCAGGACCTGAAGACATGTCCGATGACTGATGTCACTCTGAAGAATGCATTAGAGCCCTGAAACATCCCATCAAACTCGTGGACATCGGTACTTCCCCTCCGGGTAGACATCTGCACAAACGTTGACAATTTTGAATTGTGCAGTGAGAGTGGAATGTTAGAGCACCGAATGCTCATTTGTTTTCAGGCCACCATGATATAGCCCGCATATGCGGTGTGGTAGCAGCTATCCGGAAATGCATATACCCCTTCCCTTCACCCCGGAAGTGATGATTTGATCATTAAACAATTTTTCGCACTAAGTTCAATTTCGATTTGCAAAATTGGGAGCATTAAGCAGCATAAGGAAAAAATGATTCTATTGTCAGTGCAACCAGTCCTATCAGCTCCCTACTAGCATTCCCTGAATCTCACTGGAGCTACTCTACAGCGACAATGACCTCAAGTACTTCCAAGTTCCAACACCGAGCCATTACAAGGAGAAGCCTTTTCGTGGAGGGGAAACCTGGGCTGCAAGCAAACCCGGCTTCCGTGAACCATAAACTTGCCGTTAGGGCTCGGTCCTATGCACTGTCGTCGATTTCGAGTTAGAACCACAGCCAAATTAGTCGCCGGGGAGAAAAATTATCACGGTCGTGGGAGGATTGGGCGCGGGAGGGAGGGAGGGAGACTTACGCGGCCGCCGGAGAGGGCGGAGGCGATGGAGAGCGCGATGCTGGGCTTCTCCGCGACCTGCAGAGACGGCGACCCGAGCGTGAGAAGGTCTGGAGAGTAGGGTTACTGCGGCCGCCATTAGCAACGGCGCGGTGCTTAGCCTCGGTAAGCTGCGCGCCGGCGGCGGCGGCGGCGGCGGCGGGTGCTTACCATTAATACCTTGGGCGCCATGGGGATGGAAGGAGAGAGAGAGTTTTTTTTTTGAGGGATAGGAGAGAGAGAGAGAGAGAGTCTACCGGTCTAGACACCCTTGTGGTCGTGTGTCGACAAACCTGGCCAAATGGGCCGGCCCGGCACGGCCTGAGTTATACGGGCCAGGCACGGCATGGCCCGGCTAGGCACGGTAACTACACAAGCCGCGCCGGGCTGGCATGTGGTGCTGTTTCAACGGCCAGCCCATTTCGGGGTTTCACCCCAACCAGTTTTTGGGAAGGTTCCGGAACCGGGTTTTTCTGGTTTTCTTTCGTTTTTTGCTTTCTTTTTCCTTTTTCCTTTTCTTTTTGTTCCATTGTTGTTTTCTTTTCGTTTTAATTTTCCTTTCTGTTTTACTGTTTTTGTTTTTAATCTTGATTTTTAAATTTGTGATAATCTTCTAAATTCGTGAATACTTTTAAAGTCACAATTTTTTTATGAAATGATGAACCTTTTTTTAAGTCGTGATTCTGTTTTTACAAATCGTGAGCAATATCTTAAATCATGAACTTTTTTCAAAACGTGACCATTTTTCTAAAATCATGAATATGTTTTCAAATTCACGTATTTTTTCTCGAAATCTTGAATATTTCTTGAATCATGAACATTTCTTAAATTCATGACCAATTTTGTTGAAATCATGAAATATTTTCAAATTTGCCATCATTTTTTGCAAATTCGTGGCATTTTTCTGAATCCACAAACATTTTTTGAAATCATGAACATTTTATGGAATCATGAACATTTTTTGAAAACGCGAACATTTTTTGAAATCATGAACATTTATGAAACTGTGAACATTTTTAAAATGATGAAACTTTTTTGAAATCTTGAACATTTTTTTAAATCATGAACATTTTTTGAAATTCATAAACATTGTTTTTACAAATTCGTGAACATTCTCTTGAACCGTGATTTTTTTTTATTCTCAAACAGTTTTATGAAATGATGAATATTTTTAGGAATTCATGATTACTTTATTCAAAAAAATTAACATTTTTCTGAAATTTAGAACCTTTTGAATTCACACATTATTGAAAAAGGAAAAGAAGAAAAAAAAACAGGCGTCGGCCCATCGGCACATTTAGCCGTCAGCCCACCTATTATTTAGCCTATTGGGCTGCCTATTGGCCTATAACAATAAAAAAATAAAAAAATGGGCCATGATGTGCCGACACGCGTGCCTAGCCTCCAGGCCTAGGCACAGTCCTAGGCAGGCCACGTGCCGAGCACGGCCCGATTAACCACGTGTTGAGCCGGCATGCCAGACACGGCCTAGTTGGCCAGGTTTGCGACCAATTTGCCTTCACAGTACCGGTACGGTAGCACTTTTTCTGAATCTAAGGTAAAGTATGTTTGAAACCTTATGAAAATATGAATTCGTAGGGATGGTCTAAATCAAACCCTAAATCTCGTAAAACAAAATCAACACCAACGTACAATTCATAGTCTATTTGCAAATAAGGATCACTGACGTGGCTAGAGTCATCACATCATATCCCACATCTCCTCTGCTACGGCGCCACCAACACACTTTATTTAGCCACACCGCTCCTTCGCGTGCACACATGAAGCTCGAGAAGGCCACCCAGACCAACATACGCTTCAGTTTACTCTCATGTGTGCCCGTCTGAGCTTACCCCCGCCGCCACAAGCTCCTAGTTGTTGATGTTCTTCCGGACCGCCTAGGGATCCACATTTGAAGTTCGGGCCGCCATGAGATTCTTCTCAATGATAGTTAAACATAAGGGACATGTTTATAAAGAGAAATATCTATGTTTTTTACAGCGGTCCTTTGTTATAACATCAACATCCTGGAGACTAATGACCATGTTTTTCTGGCTTTGTCTTTTCGCTGATACTATCGGCGCTAAATCGAGGTCAATATTAACTTGGACTCCATTCTTCATGCATGCATCACCTGTGTTGGAGTTGCCTTCGCCAAACCCTTCTTCACTGAAGTTCCCTTCGCTGCTGCAATGGCTTATGAAAATAACGCAATGCAAAATTCAACCCTACTCTAGACTCTTGCTTTTCATGTTCAAAGGAGAACTCCATCGTTTCCCTTTTTTGATGAAGAAACCAACTCTTGCAAACTCGAGAACATCTTAGCTTTCCTCCCTCATTTAACCCAAACCAAGGCATATGGGGTGTGCTTTTAAGGCTGGCCCGTGGACACTGATTTTTGGCCTGGCATGGCACGTGAATAAAAGGGACGGGCCGGCCTTCGGCCCACCACGTAACAAGACTGATCCCCAAAGCCAAGCCTTAAGGCCGGACTGACACAACCCTTTTATTCGCGGACCAGAATGGCTTGGCCCGACACGCGTCCCAAGTTGGCCCTTTTAGCATTATTTGGGGTTGTTTTGACCTTTTTTGAAGTGGTGGTTTGGTCATTTTTAGGGTCGGTTTGGCATTTTTAGGGTTATTTTGTCCTTTTTAACCAAAAAATAAAAATGCCCGGAAGACCGAAACGGTCCACAAGGTCAAAAATCAACTCGGGACGACATGCGGCCATGTTGTGTCGGGCTGGCCCAACACAACACTTTTACTCATGGGTCAGCATGGCACAACTCAGGAACGACCCGACACATGGCCCAAGTCGGCCATTTTAGCACTGTTTGGGGCTGTTTTGACATATTTGGGTTGTTTTGGCTTTTTAACCTAAAAATTAAAAGGCCATGTCAAAAATCAACTTTGATCGACCCGCAACCTTGACGTGCTGGGCTGGCCCAGCACAACCCTTTTATTCATGGGTCGGCCTGGCATGATCCTGACACGGCCCGACACGCGCCCCAAGTTGGACCTTTTAGCACTGGTTGGGGCTTTTTTTGAGTAACCTTGCAGATTTTATTGATTCAAAGTAATGTTCATAGGTATAAAGTCTGGGTCATGAGGGATGCCCAACCAAACATGTCTACCGGTACCTAATTTACAAGCAAATTTGGCGAGGTTGTGAGCCTCAAAATTAAAGTTCCTGCGCTCATGCAGGAACGAACAAGAGGAAAATATGGAACTACGAGCTATGATTTCATGTGTAAGTGCTGCATTCGGACCCCCTGTCCCATGGTTGATGTCATTAACTACTCCTTGACAATCAGATGCCACCATGACGTCCTGAACTGCAAGGTCTTCCGCCAATGCTAGAGCTTCTCTGCACGCGTATGTTTCCAGAATCATCGGGTCGGATATCCCCTGGTATACCACCGCCGAGGAGCCAAGATATGTACCATTGTGGTCGCGGCACAGAGCTACAACATCCCCGCCTCTCCTGTTTCTTGCTATCGCCCCATCTACATTCACCTTGACTGCACCCGCAGCCGGAGCAAGCCATCATTGTGTTTGGTTGTTGGCAGCTCCTGCTCCAGCCGAGGACACCGCCCTTGTTGGGAGTTGCTCCAGCTCTGCTATAAAGTCGTTCACAAAAGATATAGTGTACTGAGGGCTTTGGAAGATTGATTCGTAAATTGCTTTCCCCTCACATACCACAACGCCCATAAGGTTACCACCATCTTTGTGAACTCTGAGCGGTCCAAAGATCCAATCAGTTCAAACAACCAATTCCTAGCACTCGGACCATCAAGTTGCACCATCTTTGATACTGTTCCCTCATTCGATAATGCACATACCCTCGCCATGGTGCATGACACTAACGCATGTCTCCAGGAGTCCCGGCAGCCGCACAATGGGCATACATCCTACTGCGCCATTTTTCTGTGATGCAAAACATCGGTCGTTGGCAGAGAATGATGCCCCAACCGCCACAAGAAAACCTTTATCTTAGAAGGAATCGACATCTTCCATATAGCAGTCCAAGCCTTCTCATCTTCTCTTGAAGATGTTCCACTTCTGCCCTCCAACCATTCTTCCCGCTGCATCTTTGTGCTAACCAGAAATCTGTATGCAGAACTCACTGTGAATCTTCCTTTCCTATCAGGATACCAAGCCCAAAAATCATCGATATTCCGTGTACAGACAGGGATTTTTAGAATAGCATCAACATCAAACTTGATGAAGACCGAGCGGACTAACTCTTCGTTCCATGCCCCCATCGCCGGTGACAGCAGTTCTGCCACTTTAGTCGGAGGGTTTTGTACGAGCGAAGTGATCGGCCTCGGTGAAGTTTCTTTAGGAATCCAGTTGTCCACCCAAATGTCCGTATTTTGACCATTCCCAATCCGCTTGATAATCCCTTGCTTTAATACATCCCTTCCCTCAAGTATGGCACGCCAAATTTGAGATGGCCGGGATCCCAGTTCGGCCTCTAGCAGAGTTGTCTCTGGGAAGTAACTAGCTTTGAGAATTTTGGCACTCAAAGATGAGGGCTCCATAAAGATTCTCCATGTCTGTCTTGCCAATAAAGCTAGGTTGAAGAGTTCAAGATCTCTGAAACCGAGTCCTCCCACGTGCTTTGGTCTTGTCATCACGTCCCATGAAACCCAAGCGGGCTTTCTCTCTCCTTGCTTGCACCCCCACCAGAACTTCCTGATAATTGATTTTATATGATCAAATAGTCCTCTCGGAAGCTTAGAACAAGACATAGAGTATACCGGAATTGCTTGGGCAACCGATTTAATTAGGACCTCCTTTTCGCCTGCCGACAGACATTTGCTCATCCAACCTTTAACTTTATCCCATACACGATCACTCAAAATACTTGAAAGTTCCATTCTTCAAAAGCCCCACGTCAGTGGGCATCCCCAAGTACCTGTCACTGAGAGATTCATTGGGGACATGGAGAAACCCCTTCACTGCATCTCGGACTATACCCGGAGTACCTTTGCTAAAGAAGATTGAAGATTTGTCTCGGTTTATTCTCTGCCCAGAAGCCATGCAATATGAATCCAATAGGTTTGACACATCCTCCACTCCATTAATACTTGCCCTGAAAAACAACAGGCTGTCATCCGCGAATAAAAGATGGTTCACCGGCGGAGCCGATGGTGCCACCTTAATGCCGCTGAGCTGGGATGACTCATTTTATGATTTCAAAAGGCACGAAAGGCCCTTTGCTGCCAACTAGAAAAGATATGAAGAGATGGGATCTCCCTGTCGAATGCCACGAGTAGGTTTAAATTCCTCGGACTTTCTTCCATTAAACATAACCGAGAACGAAACTGAGCTCACCATATTCATGATGACTGTGATCCACTGCGGAGCAAAGCCTGACTTCTCCATGATGGACCGGAGGTAGTTCCACTCCACCCTGTCATATGCCTTCATCATGTCAAGCTTGAGTGCACAAAAACTGTTATTTTTTGATCGGTTCCTCTTCATAAAGTGCAAACACTCATAAGCACTGGTTGGAGCTGTTTTAGCCTTTATAACCTAAAAAACAAAAGGCCCAGAAGACCGAAACGGCCCACAAGGTCAAAAATCAATGCGGGTCATCCCTTTTAGATCGCGTGTCAGGCCAATCCACAAGGCGAAAACTTCCAGCTGGCACGATCCTTTTATAAAAGGGCCTATGTGGACCATGTTGTGCCGTCCACATGGCCATGTTTTGTTTAACCCCTTGTAATCCCCTCACCCCCTCTTTGCATATGTATATACATGTATATATCCCTCTTCTACTTTGTGCACATTGTAATGAAAATCACTACCGGGAATCGCCTCGATCATTGATAAGCTTCACCTTGAGGGCATTGACACATCTACATGGCATACCGGGGACTCCATGAAGAACTGGTAGGCAAGTAGAACCTGCAAGGGCACATCTCATTGGAAAATCCATGGCTTTTCACTTGCCATGCATGTGTCTTGGACCATTTGAAATGAGTGTAACGCTAGGGAATTCCACCACAAGAGTGCCTCTCCTGCAATCCTTCTCAACAACATCGTGACTAAGGCGAACTTGTGGATCACCACGGTGCAAAGAAATTAGGGTCTATTGTATTACACGAGTAGTCTTCCATGTGGCATCCAAGGGTTATCTGTAACAAACTCTACTCTCAACGTGACGTTTCGGAACCCGGACTCAGATGACCCTGTGATGAACAGTAAAATAAAATAAAATAGAAAGAATAAAAAATCTTTTTGTGTGGTGCAAGATGCCCCTATGCCTCTATGCATTGAACACTAAACCAGAATAAGAAAACAGTAAAAAAAATCTTGCACCAAAAAATCTGTCTCAGCATAGTTTCTCGGTCCAGACTCAAGTTCATTTAATTTGCAGCAAAAATGAAGCACACTTCAGCTGAACAAAAATGTGTACTGTTATCGCCTATCCTGCACAACTACAAAGTACAAACTGAGATCAAAATTTGAAGGTCAGTATGATGACTGATATAATCACCATGGAAGACTCTTGGGCACAAAAAATTCTGGATGATTCAAGAGAACAATGAATTGATCTCTTATTGACAAAATGAATAAGCCATCAGTTACAAGATCATTAGCAGTTTTGAGTGAAGGAAAGAACAAGCCTAAGGTAATTCTATGAAACAGATTACACTGATCACTGTCCATTCATTAACAGGACGAATTTCCCCTAAAGAACACTCCTTAAGAATCAAGAGGGAAAATCCCACTCCCTAAAGAACACTCTTCAAGAAACAAGGAGGAAAAAATCAACTTATTTTTTAGCAGTGGCATGACTCTAGACTCCTTGTTTGGGCTACACAGAGAATGGCAGCTGGTAGAGGTAAGTGAAGCATATGTACAGAACCGGAGCAACTCCTTCCCTTCCTGGTTTATGTGAGACATCTAAAGGCTTCCCTGACCCCCCATCTCCTAGACAGAACTGCAGTATTGATTGTATTCCTTTCTACAGGCCTCAGGGACAACGCATGCGGTACAAATCATGCACCTCCGTGCTTGCGAACTGCGCGTAGTCCTGTTGTTGTTGACGACTCGTCTCCTTCTTCTTGGAAGAACGCTTAGACGGCGCTTCAGTGGGCATGTTATTGACTGGTGGAGTTAGTGTGACCGGTGGGTTGATAGGTGGGGGCGCTGATGTTGCTGGGCAGCGATGTCGGACATTGATCATGTGCGTCTTGGTTTCAGTTGAGGTGCTACCAGTTATGTTTACCATAATAACAGCTTCCTTGTCCCTGGTGTCTTCACACCACCAGTTTTGTGGTATCCCGTCCACAAATTCTTCTTGTGTGTAGAAGTCCTCATGGTGTATTGTAATATCCACGGTTTCTCCTGGTTTAATAAGACCGTTCGCTGGTAGGACCTGTCGTGCGATAGTAAATTAGAAGTTGGTTATGGTATTCAGCATAAAGGCAAAGACAAATCGAGAATGCCAAAGAACCCGCACTTCAGAACAACTGTCTGCCATGGTCAGTCAAACTTCTGCAGTGATTCAGTAATGACTAACGATTATTGATCTATATGGGAAAATGGCTACATAGTTTGTTTCTTATAATCTTTTCTAGAAATTATAAGGAGTAATAATCGATGAATCATATGGTTCCTATAGGTTGCCGTGAGGACCTACATATAGACTGAAGTTTCACATCATGGAGTCATCGATGGATCATATGGTTCCTATAGGTTACCTTTAGACACCATGATGGTACAACATAAAAAGTTGGTCGAAAATTTAGTTGTATGCAAGTAAAAAATATATATAGTCATTCATACCTCAAGCCAAAGTGGAAAGCCAAATGATGCCCTTGGAATAATCTCTGGTTTAGTCCCATCGTCCTTTTTGGTCGACTGGCCTTCACATAGGATTTCAAAAGCTGCTTTGCTTGTTTCACAATTATTGGTAATTTGGAAAACAATATTCTCTTGATTTTCCAATATAATTTCCTCTGTGCTAACTGTGCTGTCAGGAACAAAACAAGACTCCTTAAGCATAGACCGCACTTCCTCATTCGATTCGATTATTTCTCCATACTCCTGTCTTCTTGTTAACTCATCTACTCGTGCAATATCAACGCTAAATGTGCACCTCACAGGTTTATGATCACTCTCTGTGACCTCCATGACAGCTACATACCTATTAAAACAGAGGTAAAACAATATGCATATGAAAGAAAGGAATGGTGGGATATCACAAGGAGAAATCAAGAAAAAGTGTTGTAGTAGCTGACGATGTAATTGCAGCAACTACAGGGCACTCTAGCGAGCATTCGGCGACTGATACAGCACGACTGTCGCGATATAGCACCCTATCACACCAAGCAGGTATCCGCTTCTTCTCACCCGAATCATACCCTACAAGGCAGTTGAATAAGAAGCTTCAGAACCAATGGTTTTATTTACTACGTGCTAATAAATTACAAAGCGATTAAGAAATATATATTTCTAAGTGAGCCAGTGGCAAGATCTGAGCAGAGTTTTTCTTTAAAAAAAATCATCGCTGAACAGAAAATAATTGATCAAATGCTTGTAGAATCAAAAGAGGCATACCTCCAAGACCTGGCGCGTGCTTTTGGAATTTGTAAGTCGGTGGGAATTTGATCAGACCTTCACGCATTCCTTGAAATACTTTTCCAGCTTTCATTTCTGCTCGAAGCTGATCCTTCTCTCTTAGCCAATCAAAGCTTCTTTGGGAAACCATGTCCCTTGCTTCATCATATGTGATACCATAAAGCCGGTAGTTGAAATCACCAAGAAAGACAACCATATCAGCATCAGCCAAGTCAGGCCTGACCTCATCAACCTGATTTCCATTAACCTGCCATTACCACAAAATCTGGACATTAGCATAATTCATCAGTATGGATATCCTGAAGGTTAGAGAACACGTACATTCACTGTTTTGTGCAATTGGACAGATGTAGCAGAAGCTGAAACAAAAGAAATCACAAGGGTTAGAGAAAGTACTTTTTGGTGCTTGAAACAACATTATGCAATACATATGTAACACCTAAAGTCCAATACAAAAATATATGGAAATTAAATAGGAAACGAACATGTGGATCCATGAGGTTTGTTGAAAGCCATTGTACGATAAATGTGATCGAAGTCAGCATTGCGCCTGGCAACAGCTTCCAGATGTGCAGCAAAATGATTGCTCACAAAACACATTTTACGATCGTAGACTCTTATTCTTAATCCTACACCACCCTGCAGAAGAATCACTTGTCATGACACAAGGAAAATAACTGGGGAGCATGACTTAGACAGATGCAACAAAATATAAATCGGAGCAGTGATCAGTGACTTGAATGTGCTCCTGCATGCAAGTGTTTCTTCCTATTCAGAGAGGCTTGCTTATGAAATCGTAAATAGAATTTCATTTTCCCACATAATATATACCACAGAAGCCCTTTATCTTGTAAGGAGTATACAAAGAAAAGATCCTCGAATATCTGGCGAGTACTCTACCGATTACTTCGTTCCAACTTTCATTCTTCATGTTTAGAAACTTGTCATTATGGTAGTTGTACATAAGGACACAGCCTTCAAAAATGGAGGCTACAACGAGGAACTTGAATGTCTGTACATATATACCATCATATACCTTATTGCCGATGGCACGTCCAAGACCACATGGAACTGCTGCAGCCTCAACATCACCGACATATGGCTTAAGACTTTTTCTTGCCCTTGAAAAGTTAACATTTTCCATATTATGTATATCACATGAGAACGGAAACTCAACAGGTTATCATTATGCGGCAAGAGAAATTTGATTGTAATTCTAAAAAACTAATTCATGATAGGCCCATACCATGCAGCAATAAGCAATGCAGCCAACTGCCTAGAACCAACTCGGTGGAATGATGTCCCCTCATCAAGTGCTTTGCCTATATTGTCTATCCACCATTGACCATTGGCACTTCCCTCAAGTCCTACCTAAAACCAGGAACAAGGGAAGTTCAGTAAAGCGTGTGACTCGGGGATACTTACACATAATGAAAGCAACAATATGAGCCATCACGGAGATCATAATTTTTAAATTTGAGAGAGAAAGTAAAACAATCAAAATAAGATAGACTTAGCAAAAAGAATGATGCAGATGACATTTTGGTTCATTCAAGTGAATATCATAAAATTGGAAGTGTCCAAGAAAAACCATAGTTGCCATGAAACAATACATAAATCATGCCGCATTGATGATTGATAACCATAAGCTTGGTTGCTGGGGAAAGCAACAACTAATGACTGAATTGTACAATATCAGGAAAAGACAAAACAGCAAAACCGCAATAAATATGGCTAAAACATGTTAGTCAGAGTATAATGAACAACATTACAACTTGGAACAGTATTGAAGTGTTCTTTTCGCATAAGAATGGTGGTAATTGCTTTAGAAAAAAAATATGTTGTCAGAAAACTAACCTCGGTGGTGAAAATTCAAGAGTTGAGAGTGATCTAAAGCACACAAATGGAATCTAAAGTGAACAACCCCACTCTTACAAAAGTAAATTACTAAGATAGTGCGATTGGCATGTTGAACCACATATTTCGAATTAACATTCCTAAAGCAGGATTATTGTTAATGTTCTTAGCTACCAGTACATACTTCGACACAGGCTTTAAATAATTGATTGATTGAACAGCAACAAAATGAATGACTGAAAGGGAGATAAAGTATCTCACAGTTTCTTTTGCTGCAGAAATTGCGAGAAAACCTGCACCCATCTCGACCTCTTGTAATCCAACGACAACTAACCCAACATCAGATGCTACGCTACCCAACCATGCTTTAAGTGACTCGGCAGTTGCTTTTCCCTGCGCTACATTCCAACTTCCAACCATTATGTTTATCTTTTCCATTCTAGTGTATGACAATTCTTTGTTAGCCAATTCAGTTCGCAAAACATCATCAAGAGGTCCAGGGGAAGTCAGTGGCCATCCCCGGATACCGCCGTGATGTGCCAGAGTGTAGATGTAAGAACCACCAATCGCCATCCTTATGACCGGGCAGCTATGTCCGGTCCATCCTGCGAGAAGGTTACCATCGACATCCATGACTTGAACAGTACCACTGGCGTAGCCGACCCACACCCTATCTCCGAGTGCCTTTATGCACTGCACAGAAGAAGTATGATGCTGGAACTCCTGAATTCGGTTCCCATTTCCATCCCACTGGATAATGCAACCATTTGTGCATCCAGACCAAATTGCCCCATCATCTGCTTGAGCCACTGCTCCTGTTCTCCGGTTATCTTCGACGAATGTCCCCTTTGTTGCAACCCTGCGCACCGCGTCGGCTGCTCCCATTAAGGCATTCCTAGATTTCTGGAAGAAGTTCAAAGAGCCTCCCGACTTGTCCTTCTTGGATGGTTTTACTTTGACCTCTACTTCCTCCATGGGTTGCTCTGGCATGACCGGTGCATCTAGCCGAGCCGACTCAACTTGGCCATCCATTCCAAATACTTTGAGCAGCTCCCTTGTACGAGCATCCCTGAGGCACACATTTCAGTACAATCTACAAGTTAAAGCAGCTACCTGGCAAAGAAGACGGTAATCTAATCTAAACAGAATATTTCATATTGGTATTTCTGAAGGCATACCAGAGAGCAAATGTCATGCTTGTCAGGGTCCAAACCTTGGCCCGAGAATGATCGGCGAGCATGTACTTAACATCGGATGCAGGGAGAGAGCATACGTTGCCAACTGTGCAATGGTTCCTGAGGTCAATGTATGCCCTCTCCACCAACAATGCAGCCATGTGCCTCTCTTCCGGTGACAGCGAGAGGGACTTGGCAATGGCGTCGTATGGCCATGCCTTTATGACTCCAGCCTCTGAGCCCGACCATATCTCACCTGTCAGATTCAAAGTCAAACCAAACCGCGCATACAATTTCGTCAGAAATCTTCACACTTGGCAAGCACATATGCACATACAACAGAAATGCATTGTCACAATATGAGGAGATCATAAATACTACAGTAGATGGCATGCTCACCATATGAGGTGATGGCCATGGAGAGCACGGGCGTCCGGCCGTAGGCCTGCCACGTGAGGGCTTCCCTGAACACGGGGGCGCTGTTGGGTCCACCGTGTGCGCTTCCCCCAACGCTCCCTTCCCCGCCTGAACCAGGAGGCGGAGGCGCGGGCGCCGTGGCGGCCGTCTCGAGGTCCATGCGCCACGAGCGGATCCTCCCGTCCTTGTGCCCCGTCCACAGCAGCCCGTTGGCCTTGTCCATGGCGACGCAGAGCGCGGGCGGCGCCGGCACGCCCTCGCGGAAGGGCGCGCTCTCCTCGTCGCCGCGGCGCGCGCCAGCGCCCCAGCCGGCGAACACCTCGTCGAGCGCCCACACCCTGATCCCGGACTCGGCCCCGGCCCAGAGCTGGCGGCGCTGCGGATCGGAGGCGAGCGTGCGGAGAAAGGAGCCGGCCTGCGTCTCCCGGAGCGGGTGGGGCCGCACCTCGAGCGGGGGAGGGCGGTGCGGGTGCATTGCCGCGCGGAGCGGCACGCGGAAGATGCCCTTGCCGCCGCCCGCGCCGACGAACTCCGGGAGGGTGCCGGCGCCGCCGCCGTACTCGGACATGGCGCGCTCGAGCGTCATGGAGCCGTCGCTGGCGCCGCCGACGGAGCGGCGGGAGCTGGGGCCGGAGGAGTAGGAGGCGCTGGGGTGGTGGTGGTGCTGCTGCTGCTGCTGCGGCGGGAGCGGCGGGTGGTACCCGGCGGGGGCGCCGGCGGAGGGGTCGTGGTGCGCGTAGGAGAGGGAGTGGGAGGCCGGGAGGATGTGGTCGTCGTCGAGGCTGTGGTTGCGGAGCGCGGCGCGGCGCGCGGACGCGGTGTCCCCGCGCGACAGCGGCTGGCTGTAGGAGATGCCCCTCCGCTGCGGCGCCCGCGACGAGGCGGCGGCCAGCTCCTTGAGCGCCTCGTCGTCGGGCTCCATGGGTGTGATCGTGATCGCGCCCCCGCCGCCGACGGCCGGTCGATCTGATGTGCGCGCGTGCGGCCTGATCGGTGAGTGGTCCTGGGGCTGGGCTTGGGAATGGGAGCGGGAGGGATAAGATGGAAATGGTCAAGATGGCGAGGCGAGGGAGGAGGGCGCGGCGAGGGAGGCGCGGGGGAGGGAGTGGTCGGGGGTCCGATAGCCCGCGCGCCACCCGCGGCCGTCGGAGACGGAGGCCAAGGGGGGGCGCGTGTCGCGTGCTCCTGTCTGCGGACCGGGCCCCACTGTCAGCGCCCAAGGCTATTTTTTCACTCTTTTCGTCATTTCTCTTCTCCTCGCATGAAATTTCCTTCAATCTAAGCCACCTAAATTAGCACTGCCACAAGATTAGTTACAATCTAACAGTCAGCCAAGCAAACGTTATTGTAGGGACAGTAGGGTATACACGTTCCAGGTTCCAATTTATTTCAAATGTGATAAATTATTCCTAATACTTTGAAACATCCTAGGTTGTTTACGGGCCACACCTCTTTCCCTGACCTACACGAGCGGTGGCGGCGGCTGACCTACCCTACTAGCCGGCGAGTCCGAGCGCCCCTTCTTCCTCTGCCAGTCGCTCCAACAACAGGAGGGGGCGGTGACCGTAGGTCTTCGGTCTGATGGTGGTAGGGTTAAAATAAATTTAGGATTGTCACCATTCTGTGGCGGTGAGGCGATGTTGTCGCGGTCAACGTGGAATAAGGTCTCCCAGTCTTGTCTCGTACCAGTGATGCTTCTTCATATCATCGAGAGGTGTGTAGAAGATGGTGTGTCCCGAATCTGATTCTTTAGGTTTGCTTTTTTTTCCTATAGGTTTGTCTCGATCGCACTATCCTACACAACGAACAATGTGGTTGTACATCTTGGTCATCTGGCTCCAGTTCTAATCTATGATGGTTGGCAAGCCTCAGTCCTCTTAGGGAGCGTAGGAGATTTGTGCTCTTCGACTCCGTCCAGTCGAAACTGAGGTGTTATGTGGGCCTTGTCTTGGGTTTTTTTCTTCTTCAGGGCGGCGATTTGTTATGCAGGTTGCGGCCACCTGGGTCTTATGGTCTACAAGGACGATTTTATACTTCTGCAAGATCCTAGGTTTAAACAAGTTTTTTCTGCTAAGACACGAGGCAGAGGCGGCACCGAGCTTTGCTTAAGGTGCGTCGTCGATGAAGGGAAGAGCACGGGGCCGGTAGAGGCGGCACCGAGCTTTGCTTAAGGCGTGTCGTCGATGAAGGGAAGAGCACATGGCAGAGGCGGCACGAGCTTTGCTTAAGGTGCGTCGTCGATGAAGGGAAGAGCACGAGGCAAAGGTGGCACCGAGCTTTGCTTAAGGCGCATCGTCAATGAAGGGAAGAGCACGGGACATCGCCACATATATTCTCCTCCGATTGCGCGCATACGATGCAGGGCGGCGGCGGTGCTCGATGTATTCACATCAATAGGTGCGACAAGGGGGTGTGGCTCTGTGGACCAAGGGGATGGGGGCACAACGATGAAGGTCCAACCCCCATCCCTTGAGCGGCGACATATGGCCAACCGAAGGGGAGGCCCCTGTTCCTCTTTTTTTACTGGAGCACGATTGGTTCGTTTCCTCGAGAGGTAACCTCCTCTGTCCGAGGAGGGAAATAATAAATCGATATCCACTTACTAGTAGAAAAGGTGGGTAAATACTCCCAACTTATGGAGAACATAGCAAAATAGTTAGTTGTGAAGTTGGAAAATTGGGGTGGCCCGGAAGCCAAAAATGCAGTACCAAGTTATAGGCTTTTCACCGCCGCCCGATTCGAGCTCCCCCTGCCGCCCCGCCGCTGCCACCGGATCCCCACACGCACCCGTTGCCATGCCACCGCCGCGCTTCCACCGCTCTATTCGAGATTCTCGTGCCGCTACGCCGCCGCCAATCCGCCACCCGATTCGAGCTCCCGCGACCGGACATTTGAGATCCCCGCCTGCCGCATTTGACGCTAGACGCTCGGGCGCGGCACCACTCCTCGTCGCTCAGCCGCCGACGCTCCTCTCGAAGCTCGGTTGCCACCGCTCGATCCATAGTCGCGTTGCCGCCATGTCGTTGAAGAAAATCTCGAACAGTAAGACCGGCTTCTTCAGGGTGCAGAAGAAGCAGTCCGGAAACTTCGGTGTGGAGTTCCAGTGCGATGGCTATTCCTACTGAATCGACATGTTCAACTCCGTCACATGGTCCTGCGTGCATACGACATTGCCACGTGGCATTTTCTCCGGCAGAGGCACGGGATGAACTTCCCAGAGATCGAGACTCAGGCAGACACGGGGCTAATTGGGCCGAAGAATATTAACATTTGGCGGATGAACGAGAAGGAGGAGGAGGAGAAGAATAGGCCGGTAATTCTCTTTGCTCCCGGCGATATTGATGACACGGCGATGACAAGGTTCGCGCGGGAGCATCCAAAGTATGTCCAGGCCGAGCGTTAGTTCTTCTGTAAGCACAAGGCTGAGCAAAAGAAGAAGAGGATGAAGGAGGAAGAGGCCGGCCCCTCGACGATGATCACCATCGAGTCCGACTACAGAAGCATGGTAGTTGGACACCAGATAAGGCTGAAAGAAATCATCGCTACCTAGGTATGTCGTCGTGAATATATAATATTAGTACACTGCACAAGGTTGTTTTGGCAAGAAGCGTACCTTGTGCAGCAAACTGCTATACTTCATGTAGGAGTGAGCCTATTGTTTTGTAAGGCAAAAATCATGTTCTACTCCCGAGCTCATTTGAGCTTGGGATGGACAGTAAAATCTAAAAAAAATAATTGAAATATTTTTGGTGCAAATATTACCAAAAGTTTTATGTGCTCACAAAATTTCATGTTGAAAAGACATTTTTGGAAATCGTGGCAAAAGAAACAAAATCAACACTCCAAAATGCTTTCGAAAACAACATTGTTGAAGCATCATTTTTGTTTTTTTATGATGGCTTTCAAAAATGTGATTTCAAGATGAATTTTTGCAAACACGTAAATTTTTTGTCAATGTTTGTACAAAAAAAATCAGAATTTTTGATTTGTTTTTATTGAATTTTACTGTTCACCCAAGCTCATGTGAGCTCTGGCTCAGAAACTCCACATCCATTGTAAGCAACTTTTTTATATAGAAAGTTATATTACGAGTGGGCTCGCATTTTAGTTTTTTCTAGTGCAAGATATGCCTTTTATGAAATGCACAACAATAACTGCCATCCTTTTTTAGGTTCTGCCAATGGCCGACTGGGATGTCTCTACTTTCTCATCACCTCGATGATATATTGTCAGGGTAAGGAATTATTAGGAAAATTCACACACACACACACACACACACACACATTTTCAGCTCATCGCGTTTACTCTAAACAATATCTCTTCTAAACAAAATATAATATTATCAGTTTTGCTAGAACTCATCTAGATGAGATATAATTTGGTCTCATTCACCTTTTATAACCATTGGATGTGATGCTATAAGATGTGTGTGTGCTGACGTGGGTTATATCTGTTCTTGTTTTTAAAGTAAATGAGACCTAATTATATCTCATCCAGATGAGTTCTAAGTACTCCCTAATATTATTTATGATCTAGTGTCTATTTGCAAAATTTCTTTCTAAAAATCAAATTATTTGTTAGCTATTCCCGCAACAACGTGTGAGGTATCATCTACCAACCCACACCATGACAAAGGAATTGCTTCATACAACCAATTGGTCTTAGGGATGCAAGAGTGGGTCTCACTAAGCCCGCAAAACATGAAAAATTCTCTGGTAACGATAGGTGATGGGTGGGAGGGTTGGTACATGCTTTCTTTTGCTATATATATATATATATATATATATATATATATATATATATATATATATATATATATATATATATATATATATATATATATATATATATAGGACAAATGTTTTCTACAAGCAGTGGTAGTTACCACCACTTGTGTTTTGTATGTTGTATGTAGTATCTGTCTAAACCGAGAGTATGTACGTGTAGTATGTAGTATATAACAATGATTAGGTAGTATATATACAAATTTTTAGGTAGTATGTACCCTTTTTTGAGCATGTTCTTTTTTACGTACAAATATGTATGTATTTCACAAATATAACAAAAACTATGGGCTCATATGCAATTTTTTCATGTAACTTGTTTTGGAATATCTTAGATATAATATATGAACATATTAAAAATAATAAAATAGTATATATAGTATCATATGCTAGTATATGAAACATGTGGGGTAACTACCACCGGGTGGTAGGATGGATTTTCCCTATATATATATATATATATATATATATATATATATATGGTTTTCCAAAATGAAATATCTCTTAACTGGACGTCAAATTACAGACTATTTTCACAGTTGCGTTAGTTGTGCCAAGAGCTTCAAAACTAAATCTTATATTGATAGGTTTTAATATATTTTTCTTAGACTTAACTTGTACTCCCAATTCCCCATGCGACAAACTTGTACTTCACACTATTGGGATCAGCACATACTCCGGGTGCCACAAACACTCCAAAGGACCAAATCCCGCCGGCAAAGGCTTTGCCGCGAGCTACACTCGGCAAAGGCCACCCGACATACAGCTCTCAGGCAAACAGGAGTTTGTCAAAGAGCCAAATGTCGGGCGCTCGGCAAAATAAAGTGACTTACCGGCGACGAACGGAGACGGCGCAGCAGGTACTCGGCAAACGGACAAGGCATTGCCGAGTGGGTGCACTCGGTAAAACTATTGAGCTGAATTAAAAAAAAAAGACGACAGGGTGCTGCTGCCGCCGCCGCCCGGGGTCGTCGCACTCGGTACTGACGATGGATACTGCTCGCTGGCTCGCTACCTAGCTCTACGTGTTGCTGCTGCTTGTGCTTGAGCTAGCTAGCTCCACGTATGACTGCTGCTTGTGCTCTGCTCGCCGCTGTCACCGCGTGCGGCTGCTTGTGTTCACCGCCGACGCATACTGCTGCTCGCGCGTGCGTGCGCCCTTCAGCCTCCCTGCGTTGGAGCTCGCGGGGTCGTCGACTCTCTCGTCGTGCTCGCGCATGGGCTTGGTCGGAGCGGCAGGGACGAATGCCTCAAGGTCGCGGCCTTGGCGGAGTACTTCGGCATCGGCATGCGGGCGAACCGAGTCCGGATGGCGCGCATGTGAACCTCGAGTCGTGCCTTAAGGTGGTGGCCCTGTCGGAGTCCGCCGCCGCGTGCTGCGGCTGCTCAAGTCCTACGCCGGCGTGCTTCGAGCCCTCCATGGACGCGTGTGAGTGCGAGAGACGAGAGAGAGGATAAGGCAGTGTGTGGCTGTGTGAGTGAGATGCATATATAGGTGAGTGTGTTTGTGTCTGTTGTGACAGCGACGTGTGACGTGTGTGGTTGTGATCTCCAGAGTGGTACAAGATATGTGGTTGTATGCTTGCCACGTCATCGATTCGTGGCATTGCCTTCCAACCAATCACATGCAAGTAAACTTTACCGAGTGTTACACTCGGTAAATACATGTTTTTTTTCCTTTTTTATTATTTATTGTTCATCAAATATGGTCTACTTTCTTTGGAAATTAGAGTGGTGCCATTTTGCACCTTGGTTTCGTACTCCCTTCACAAAAAATACTCATTTGTGACAAATTTGAATTACATTTGGAAAATTGGCATAAAGTCATTTAAATGTGCGAAAGTAGCTAGAAAACTAGATAATCTATGAAATTTTGGAATTGTGCATAAAATATGGTCTTCTTACTGTGATAATTGGAATGGTGCCATTTTGCACCCTGTTTTTTGTACTTGCTTCACAAAAGACACCCATTTTTGACACTTAGAAAATGAAAAGTAACTTTTTTGTATAAAAAAGATTGGAAACTCTATTCGGCAACATTATTTGTAATGCCAAGACGCACCAATGTGTCTAATTTGGGCACACTATACTAAACAATACAATGAATATGTATGTCATCTTGGCCCTTTGACTTGAAAGTCATGAATGTTCATACACGATAGCCCGTTTTGTGAAGGAACTTTTTTCAAATTAGTTATATTGAAAGTTTGATATTTTTCCTCGCAAATAGTACACATAAAAGGACTCATGCGAAAGGATTGCATTTTTTAAACTTGTATTCTTTTTCTTTCAGTTTTTCCAAAGCGGGGTCAAAATGGTCGGCATGGCTATTCATCACAAGGGGTTGAATCTCTCAAAAACTCTAAGTGGTTCTCCCATATAATGACTATTTGTGTACCTAAAAGTAATTTTTGCTATTTTTTATGACAGAGCTATCACACACTTGCAGTTCAAATTTGAATTACTTTTAAGGAATTGATGTAAAGTCATTTAAATGTGGGAAGGTATCTAGAAAACTAGAAAATCCATGAAACTTAGGAATTGTGCATAAAATATGGTCTACTTACTGTGATAATTGGAGTGGTGCCATTTTGCACCCTGAGATTTGTACTTGCTTCATACTAAAAATCACCCATTTTTGACACTTAGAAAATGAAAATTGATTTTTTGTATAAAAAAGTAGGAAACTCTATTTGGCAACATTGTTTCTAATGTCAAGATGCACCTATCTGTCCAATTTGGGGACATTTTAATAAACTATGTAACGAATATGACCATCACCTTGGTCCTTTGACTTGAAAGCCATGAATGTTCATACACGATAGCCCGTTTTGTGAAGGATTTTTTTTCAAATTTATTATATTGAAGGTTTGGTATTTTTTCTCGCAACTAGTACACATAAAAGGACTCCATGCGAAAGGATTGCATTTTTTAAACTTGTATTCTTTTTCTTTCATTTTCTTCAACACGGGGTCAAAATGGTCAACATGGCTATTCATCACAAGGGGTTGAATCTCACAAAACTCTAAGTGGTTCTCCCATATAATGACTAATTGTGTATCTAGAAATATTTTTTGCTAATTTTTATGACTGAGATATCACACACTTAAAGTTCAATTTTGAATTACTTTCGGGAAATTGACATAAAGTCATTTAAATGTGCAAAAGTAGCTAGAAAACTAGAAAATCCATAAAACTTGGGAATTGTGCATAAAGTATGGTCTACTTACTGTGATAATTATGGTGGTGCCATTTCGCACCCTCATTTTTGTAGCTGCTTCACAAAAAACACCCAGTTTTGACACTTAGAAAATGAAAATTGATTTTTTGTACAAAAAAATAGGAAACTCTATTTAGCAACATTGTTTGTAATGTTAAGATGCACCTTTGTGTCTAATTTGGGAACATTATAATAAACGCCTGTTGGGGCGGCTGCCGGAATCCCCCTCGTGTGGCTTCCTGGCCAAGAGGTCATCCGGTGGCCCCGACGGTCTATGGCGTTGACCGACACCGAGAGGGGGTAGGGCACGGTGAATACCTGCTTGTACGTGTTACTGCAGGTCAGTGCGAGGCATCAGACCAATCTGAGGCTATCCACTCACATGATTGCCCACCATCGGCCCGATTTGGGGGACAACACGCATCCAGTGATCGACGTTCCTGCCCGTGTGTCCGATATGTGAGGCATCTGCCATGTTAGTGTTTTGCACTGGTTATTCGGACACCACACCACCCTTTCATACGTATTCCTAGGCCACACGCATGTTGGGGCGGCTGCCGGAACCCCCCTCGTGCGGCTTCCCGGTCGAGAGGTCATCCGGTGCCCCTGGCGGTCTATGGCGTTGACCGGCACCGAGGGGGTAGTGGTAAGTGATATTTTTACATGCTTGACTAATCACCTTACTATTATTGTTACACTCTACCAAGAGGGGGTGTACCGGCCGAGCGGCCACGAGGTGGCCTCGGACGGTCTACGACGTTGACCAACACCGAGAGGGGGTAGGGGTCTGCCACGTCAAGGATGTGCATAGAGTATTCATACACCACACCACCCTTTCGTACAAATGCAAGGGCCACACGCATGTAGGTCCAGTTGCTGGACCCCCTGTCGGTGTCAAAACCGGCGGATCTCGGGTAGGGGGTCCCGAACTGTGCATCTAAGGCTAATGGTAACAGGAGGCTGGGGACACGATGTTTACCCAGGTTCGGGCCCTCTCGATGGAGGTAATACCCTACTTCCTGCTTGATTGATCTTGATGATATGAGTATTACAAGAGTTGATCTACCACGAGATCAGAGAGGCTAAACCCTAGAAGCTAGCCTATGGTATGATTGTTGTTGTGTCCTACAGACTAAACCCTCCGGTTTATATAGACACCGGAGGGGGCTAGGGTTACACAGAGTCGGTTTATAGAGGAGGAGATCTACATCCGAATCGCCAAGCTTGCCTTCCACGCCAAGGAGAGTCCCATCCGGACACGGGACGAAGTCTTCAATCTTGTATCTTCATAGCCCAACAGTCCGGCCAAAGTATATAGTCCGGCTATCCAGATACCCCCTTTGAAAGTGCTAGTTATCGACTAGAGGGGGGGCGGTGAATAGGCGATTTTTATCAAAGTCTTCAAAACGTGGAAGTTTTGAAGACAAACAATAGAAAAGACCTAATTGATATGCAGCGGAAGATAAACTACAACAAGCAAGCCATAGTCAAGTATGCAATAGTGTTAACGTACGAAGACTAATAGCAGCTAGGTAGTAAGGATCAGGATGGAAGATAGTCTGAAGCCAATCAACAATAGTAGTCAAGCAATGAAGTCAAACAGATAAGACAGATAAGCAATGACTTCACGAAGACAAACTCAAAGTAAAGGAGGGAAGGGATAGAGCCAGTCACTTGTTGAAGACACAGAATTTGTTGAACCAGTTCCAGTTGTTGTGACAACTGTACGTTTGGTTAGGGAGGCTGAGATTCAACTCAGAAGACCGCGTCTTCACCTTATTCCCCTTGAGCTAAGGACACACAGTCCTCGCCCAATCACTCTGGTAAGTCTTCAAGGTAGACTTCCGAACCTTCACAGACTTCGTTCACCGGCAATCCACAATGACTCTTGGATGCTCAGAACGCGACACCTAACCGGCTGGAGGATACACAATCCTCAAGTGTAACAAGTCTTCAGGTCACACAGACAGAAAGACTTCAGTGATGCCTAACACTCTTTGGCTCTGGGTGTTTGGGCTTTGTCCTCGCAAGGATTTCTCTCTCAAAGGCTTCGAGGTGGGTTGCTCTCAAAACGACAAAAGCCGTAAACTAACTCTGAGCAGCCACCAATTTATGGTGTAGGGGGTGGGCTATTTATAGCCACAAGGCAACCCAACCTGATATGTCCGAAATGACCCTGGGTCACTAAGGAACTGACATATGTTCCAACGGTCAGATTTCAAACACAGACGGCAACTTTACTTGGGATACAAGCAAAGCTGACTCATCCAGCTCTGGATAAGATTTGCTCTCATTTTATTCGCTCAAAGACAAAGGCTTTGGGTTGAGCATCACTTTAGTCACTCTGACTTAGTTCACTTGGACCCCACTTAACAGTATGGTGGTTCCTATGACTCAACAAAGAAGAAAAGGAAACAACAAAACAACTCAGTCTTCGCGCTCCATAGTCTTCACTCAATGTCTTCTCATGTCATAGTCTTCAATGTGAACATCTTCACACACCACCATTGTCTTCAATGTCTTCATGCATTTTTAGGGGTCATCTCCGGTAGGTAAACCGAATCAATGAGGGACACTACCTGTGTTATCCTGCAATTCTCACAAACGCATTAGTCCCTCAACCAACTTTGTCGTCAATACTCCAAAACCAACTAGGGGTGGCACTAGATGCACTTACAATCTCCCCCCTTTTGGTGATTGATGACAAACTGGTTGAAGTTTTCAACGGGAAAGAAGTATGTGAAATTGTAAAGGATAGCGTATTGTCTTCATAAGTGGCAAGGGCTCCCCCTGAAGATGTGCATATAAATAATTTGCTTTTGGAATGCAAATGCACATGGCAGGTTGTACTTGTGGAGATCCTCTTCAACTTATGAAGATAATTCATCATGCACGAAATGATATAGCTAAGAGAATGTAATGCATAATGAAAAATGGACGTCTGTAGAATGATCTAAGTGCGGAAGTTATCATCGCACGTGGAAACGCAAATAAGTAGTAGACGACCATCAAGTTTAAGTGTTACAACTCAACGAACGAAGTGTATCAAAGGCAAGAGTTGTAAGCACTAGGCAAAAATATAAAGCAACCGCCCTTATGAACCCACTTGAAGACTATCAACTCATATGCTTCTCCCCCTTTTGTCAGTAATGACCAAAAAGGTTTGAAGACATAGAGCATCTACTCGTCTTCTTGAGGAGTAGGTGAAGCAGCAGGGTTGTCGTTGTTGGTTGGCGGTGCAGACGAACTTGGTGCAGTGTCGATGCGTGCAGAAGTAGGGGGCGGTGAAGTTGCATCGTCCTCATCATCGATCACATTGGCATTTACAGTTGCCGCAGAGGAAGAATAGTCAGAGTCTTCAAGAGATGGAGTTCTATGTAGGACAGCATTCCGTGGAGGAGTGGAGTCAAACTTGAATCTTTCAGTGAAGCCATCGTCTTGAAGATCTGCTTCAGAACTGAGCAGGGTCAAACTCTTCCATGATCGCTGATAGGTTTCGTGAGTGACAAATGCATTCTTGGTGGCAAGGTTTCGAATGCGATTTACATCCACCAAGAGACTTTGCATCTGACGCTTGAGCCAAAAATGATGCTTATCTTGCTTCTGATGCAGGGCCACAAGAAGTTCTCGGTCATTTAGGACCCGAGAGCGCTTCCGAGGCCTTTGAGCAATTGTGCTTGCAGTAGCTTCAGTTGGTGCACGATGAGGTAGACGAATGTTTCCAGCCATCAGATAGACACGCGTGACAGCTTGGACTCCTTCCATAGGCTAAGTGAAGCTTTGATGTTCAGCATTTTGAAGACAAAGAGGCTTCTTGGCAGGTTCAGGGTATATAGCTTCAACTGACATATCAACCTCTGGTAGAAAGATCACATGATTGCGAGCAGAGGGTTAATAGTGTTGGAAATATTCCCTAGAGGCAATAATAAATTAGTTATTATTATATTTCCTTGTTCATGATAATCGTTTATTATCCATGCTATAATTGTATTGATAGGAAACACAGTTACATATGTGGATACATAGACAACACCATGTCCCTAGTAAGCCTCTAGTTGACTAGCTCGTTGATCAATAGATGGTCGCGGTTTCCTAACCATGGACATTAAGATGTCGTTGATAACGGGATCACATCATTAGGAGAATGATGTGATGGACAAGACCCAATCCTAAGCCTAGCACAAAGATCGTAGTTCGTATGCTAAAGCTTTTCTAATGTCAAGTATCATTTCCTTAGACCATGAGATTGTGCAACTCCCGGATACCGTAGGAATGCTTTGGGTGTACCAAACGTCACAACGTAACTGGGTGGCTATAAAGGTGCACTACAGGTATCTCCGAAAGTGTCTGTTGGGTTGGCACGAATCGAGACTGGGATTTGTCACTCCGTGTAAACGGAGAGGTATCTCTGGGCCCACTCGGTAGGACATCATCATAATGTGCACAATGTGACCAAGGGGTTGATCACGGGATGATGTGTTACGGAATGAGTAAAGAGACTTGCTGGTAACGAGATTGAACAAGGTATCGGATACCGACGATCGAATCTCGGGCAAGTACAATACCGCTAGACAAAGGGAATTGTATACGGGATCGATTGAGTCCTTGACATCGTGGTTCATCCGATGAGATCATCGTGGAACATGTGGGAGCCAACATGGGTATCTAGATCCCGCTGTTGGTTATTGATCGGAGAACGTCTCGGTCATGTCTACATGTCTCCCGAACCCGTAGGGTCTACACACTTAAGGTTCGATGACGCTAGGGTTATAAAGGAAGTTTGTATGTGGTTACCGAATGTTGTTCGGAGTCCCGGATGAGATCCCGGACGTCACGAGGAGTTCCGGAATGGTCCGGAGGTAAAGATTTATATATGGGAAGTCCTGTTTTGGTCACCAGAAAAGTTTCGGGTTTTATCGGTAACGTACCGGGACCACCGGGAGGGCGGCCACCGGCCCCGGAGGGCTGCATGGGCCAAGTGTAGGAGGGTACCAGCCCCAGGTGGGCTGGTGCGCCCCCCCACAAGGGCCCAAGGCGCCTAGGGTTTGGGGAGGGGGTGCTTCCACCTAACTTGGGGGGCAAGTTTCTCCCCTCTCCCCCCTTGGCCGCCACCCTTAGATGGGATTGGGGCTGCCGCACCCCTTGGGGTGGAAACCCTAGAGGGGGCGCACCCCCTCCCTCTCCCCTATATATACTTGAGGGTTTTGGGGCTGCCAACATGAGTTTTGACCTCTCCCTGGCGCAGCCCTACCTCTCTCCCTTCTCCTCTCCCGCGGTGCTTGGCGAAGCCCTGCTGGATTGCCACGCTCCCCATCACCACCACGCCGTTGTGCTGCTGCTGGACGGAGTCTTCCTCAACCTCTCCCTCTCTCCTTGCTGGATCAAGGCATGGGAGATGTCACCGTGCTGTACGTGTGTTGAACGCGGAGGTGCCGTCCGTTCGGCACTAGGATCTCTGGTGATTTGGATCACGACGAGTACGACTCCTTCAACCCTGTTCTCTTGAACGCTTCCGCTTAGCGATCTACAAGGGTATGTAGATGCACTCTCCTTCCCCTTGTTGCTGGTTTCTCCTTAGATAGATCTTGGTGACACGTAGGAAAATTTTGAATTTCTGCTACGTTCCCCAACAGTGGCATCATGAGCTAGGTCTATTGCGTAGATTCTTTGCACGAGTAGAACACAAAGTAGTTGTGGGCGTTGATTTTGTTCAATATGCTTACCGTTACTAGTCCAATCTTGTTTCGACGGTATTGTGGGATGAAGCGGCCCGGACCGACCTTACACGTACTCTTACGTGAGACAGGTTCCACCGACTGACATGCACTTGGTGCATAAGGTGGCTAGCGGGTGCCAGTCTCTCCCACTTTAGTCGGAACGGATTCGATGAAAAGGGTCCTTATGAAGGGTAAATAGCAATTGACATATCACGTTGTGGTTTTTGCGTAGGTAAGAAACGTTCTTGCTAGAAACCCATAGCAGCCACGTAAAACATGCAAACAACAATTAGAGGACGTCTAACTTGTTTTTGCAGGGTATGCTATGTGATGTGATATGGCCAAGAAGAATGTGATGAATGATATGTGATGTATGAGATTGATCATGTTCTTGTAATAGGAATCACGACTTGCATGTCGATGAGTATGACAACCGGCAGGAGCCATAGGAGTTGTCTTTATTTATTGTATGACCTGCGTGTCATTGAACAACGCCATGTAATTACTTTACTTTATTGCTAACCGGTAGCCATAGTAGTAGAAGTAATAGTTGGCGAGACAACTTCATGGAGACACGATGATGGAGATCATGATGATGGAGATCATGGTGTCATGCCGGTGACGATGATGATCATGGAGCCCCGAAGATGGAGATCAAAAGGAGCAATATGATATTGGCCATATCATGTCACTATTTGATTGCATGTGATGTTTATCATGTTTATGCATCTTATTTGCTTAGAACGACGGTAGTAAATAAGATGATCCCTCATTAAAATTTCAAGAAAGTGTTCCCCCTAACTGTGCACCATTGCGAAAGTTCGTCATTTCTAAGCACCACGTGATGATCGGGTGTGATGGATTCTTACGTTCACATACAATGGGTGTAAGACAGATTTACACACGCGAAACACTTAGGTTGACTTGACGAGTCTAGCATGTACAGACATGGCCTCGGAACACAAGAGACCGAAAGGTCGAGCATGAGTCGTATAGTAGATACGATCAACATGAAGATGTTCACCGATGATGACTAGTCCGTCTCACGTGATGATCGGACACGGCCTAGTTGACTCGGATCATGTAATCACTTAGATGACTAGAGGGATGTCTATCTGAGTGGGAGTTCATAAGATGAACTTAATTATCCTGAACATAGTCAAAAGCCCTTTGCAAATTATGTCATAGTTCGCGCTTTAGTTCCACAATTTAGATATGTTCCTAGAGCAAATATAGTTGAAAGTTGACAGTAGCGATTATGCGGACAGTAGAAAGCTTATGTCCTTAATGCACCGCTCAGTGTGCTGAACCCCAAACGTTGTTTGTAGATGTTGCGAACATCGGACATACACGTTTTGATAACTACGTGATAGTTCAGTTAAATGGTTTAGAGTAGAGGCACCAAAGACGTTTTCGAAACGTCGCGGAACATATGAGATGTTTCGAGGGCTGAAATTGGGATTTCAGGCTCGTGCCCACGTCAAGAGGTATGAGACCTCCGACGATTTTCTTAGCCTGCAAACTAAGGGAGAAAAGCTCAATCGTTGAGCTTGTGCTCAGATTGTCTGAGTGCAACAATCACTTGAATCGAGTGGGAGTTGATCTTCCAGATGAGATAGTGATGTTTCTCCAAAGTCATTGCCACCAAGCTGCTAGAGCTTCGTGATGAACTATAACATATCAGGGATAGATATGATGATCCTTGAGGTATTCACGATGTTTGACACCGCAAAAGTAGAAATCAAGAAGGAGCATCAATTGTTGATGGTTGGTGAAACCACTAGTTTCAAGAAGGGCAAGGGCAAGAAGGGATACTTCATGAGACGGCAAATCAGCTGCTGCTCCAGTGAAGAAACCCAAGGTTGAACCCAAACCCGAGACTAAGTGCTTCTGTAATAAGGGGAACAGCCAATGGAGCAGGATTACCCTAGATACTTGGTAGATAAGAAGGCTGGCAAGGTCGATAGAAGTATATTGGATATACATTATGTTAATGTGTACTTTACTAGTACTCCTAGTAGCACCAGGGTATTAAGATACCGGTTCGGTTGCTAAGTGTTAGTAACTTGAAATAAAGAGCTACGGAATAAACGGAGACTAGCTAAAGGTGAGATGACGATGTGTGTTGGAAGTGTTTCCAAGGTTGATGTGATCAAACATCGCCCGCTCCCTCTACCATCAAGATTAGTATTAAACCTGAATAATTGTCATTTGTTGTTTGCATTGAGCATAGACATGATTGGATTATGTCTATCGCAATACGGTTATTCATTAAGGAGAATAATGGTTACTCTATTTATTTGAATAATACCTTCAATGGTCTTGCAACCAAAGCAATGGTTTATTGAATCTCGATCGTAGTGATACACATTTTCATGCCAAAAGATATAAGATAGTAATGATAGTACCACTTACTTGTGGCACTGCCATGTAAGTCATATTGGTATAATATGCATGAAGAAGCTCCATGTTGATGGATCTTTGGACTCACTCGTTTTTGAAAATTTTGAGACATGCAAACCATGTCTATTGGTGTATACGCATGAAGAAACTCCATGCAGATGGATCGTTTGGACTCACTTGATTTTGAATCACTTGAGATATGCAAATCATACCACATGGGCAAGATGACTGAAAAGCCTTGTTTTCAGTAAAATGGAACAAGATAGCAACTTGTTGGAAGTAACACATTTTGATGTGTGCAGTCCAATGAGTGCTGAGGCATGCAGTGAATATCATTATTTTCTTACTTCACAGATGATTTGAGTAGATGTTGAGTACATTTACTTGATGAAACACAAGTCTGAATTATTGAATGGTTCAAGTAATTTCAGAGTGAAGTTTAAGATCTTCATGACAAGAGGATAAAATGTCTATGATATGATCATAGAGATGAATATCTGAGTTACGAGTTTTGGCACACAATTAAGACATTGTGGAAATTGTTTCACAACCAATACCGCCTGGAACACCATAGTGTGATGGTGTGTCCGAACATCATAGTTGCACCCTATTGGATATGGTGCGTGCCATGATGTCTCTTATCGAATTACCACTATCATTCATGGGTTAGGCATTAGAGACAACCACACTCACTTTAAATAGGGCACCACGTAATTCCGTTGAGACGACACCGTTTGAACTGTGGTTTGGAGAAACCTAAGTTGTCGTTTCTTAAAAGTTTGGGGCTGCGACGCTTATGTGAAAAAGTTTCAGGTTGATAAGCTCGAACCTAAAGCGGATAAAATGCATCTTCATAGGACACCCAAAACAGTTGGGTATACCTCCTAATTCAGATTCGAAAGCAATAGGGATTGTTTCTTGAATCGGGTCCTTTTCGAGGAAAGGGTTGTCTCGAAAATTGAGTGGGAGGATGGTGGAGACTTGATGAGGTTATTGAACCGTCACTTCAACAAGTGTGTAGCAGGGAACATGAAGTTGTTCCTGTGGCGCCTACACCAATTGAAGTAGAAGCTTATGATAGTGATCATGAAGTTTTGGATCAAGTCACTACCGTACCTCGTAGGGTGACAAGGATGCGTACCACTTCAGAGTGGCACAGTAATCCTGTCTTGAAGGTCATGTTGCTAGACAACAATGAACCTATGAGCTATGGAGAAGCGATGGTGGGCCCAAATTCCGACAAATGGTTAGAAGCCATGAAATCCGAGATAGGATCCATGTATCATAACAAAGCATGGACTTTGGTGGACTTGCCTGATGATTGGCAAGCCATTGAAATAAATGGATCTTTAAGAAGAAGACGGACGTGGACGGTAATGTCACCGTCTATGAAGCTCGACTTGTGGAGAAGAGTTTTTCACAAGTTCAAGGAATTGACTACGATGAGATTTTCTCATCCGTAGCGATGCTTAAGTCCGTCGGAATCATGTTAGCATTAGCTGCATTTATGAAATCTGGCAGATGGATGTCAAGACGAGTTTCCTTACCAGTTTTCGTAAGGAAAGGTTGTATGTGATACAATCAGAAAAGTTTTGTCGATCCTAAGGATGCTAAAAGGTATGCTGGCTCCAGCGATCCTTCTAAGGACTGGAGTAAGCATCTCGGAGTTGGAATGTGCGCTTTGATAAGATGAACAAAGATTTTGGGTTTATACAAAGTTCATGAGAAACTTGTATTTCCAAAGAAGTGAGTGGGAGCACTATGGAATTTCTGATGAGTATATGTTGTTGACATATTGTTGATCAGAAATGATGTAGAATTTTCTGGAAAGCATATAGGGTTATTTGAAAGGTGTTTTTCAATAGAAAACTTGGATCAAGCTACTTGAACATTGAGCATCAAAATCTATGAGGATAGATCAAAATGCTTAATAATACTTTCAAATGAGCATATACCTTGACATGATCTTGAAGGTGTTCAAGATGGATCAGTCAAAGAAGGAGTTCTTACTTGAGATGTAAGGTATGAAGTTAAGACTTAAAGCTCGACCACGGCAGAACAAAGAGAAAGGACGAAGGTCGTCCCCTATGCTTTAGACATAGGCTCTATAGTATGCTATGCTGTGTACCGCACCGGAAGTGTGCCTTGCCATGAGTCAGTCAAGGGGTACAAGAATGATCCAGGAATGGATCATTGGACAGTGGTCAAAATTGTCCTTGGAGTAAATAAGGACATGTTTCTCGATTATGGAGGTGATAAAGAGTTTGGCGTAAAGGGTTACGTCGATGCAAGCTTTAACACCTATCCGAGTGACTCTGAGTAGCAAACCGGATACGTATAGTGGAGCAACCATTTGGAATAGCTTCAAGTGGAGCGTGGAAGCAGCATTTACAATATGACATAGAGAATTGCGAAGTATATACGGATCTGAATATTACAGACCCGTTGACTAAAACCTCTCTCACAAGCAAAACATGATCAAACCCCAGAACTCATTGACACTTAATCACATGGTGATGTGAACTAGTTTGAGACACTAGTAAACTCTTTGGATGTTGGTCACATGGCGATGTGACCTATCAGTGTTGATCACATAGCGATGTGAACTAGATTATTGACTCTAGTGCAAGTGGGAGACTGTTGGAAATATGCCCTAGAGGCAATAATAAATTAGTTATTATTATATTTCCTTGTTCATGATAATCGTTTATTATCCATGCTATAATTGTATTGATAGGAAACACAGATACATGTGTGGATACATAGACAACACCATGTCCCTAGTAAGCCTCTAGTTGACTAGCTCATTGATCAATAGATTTCCTAACCATGGACATTAAGATGTCGTTGATAACGGGATCACATCATTAGGAGAATGATGTGATGGACAAGACCCAATCCTAAGCCTAGCACAAAGATCGTAGTTCGTATGCTAAAGCTTTTCTAATGTCAAGTATCATTTCCTTAGACCATGAGATTGTGCAACTCCCGGATACCGTAGGAATGCTTTGGGTTTACCAAACGTCACAACGTAACTGGGTGGCTATAAAGGTGCACTACAGGTATCTCCGAAAGTGTCTGTTGGGTTGGCACGAATCGAGACTGGGATTTGTCACTCCGTGTAAACGGAGAGGTATCTCTGGGCCCACTCGGTAGGACATCATTATAATGTGCACAATGTGACCAAGGGGTTGATCACGGGATGATGTGTTACGGAATGAGTAAAGAGACTTGCTGGTAACGAGATTGAACAAGGTATCGGGATACCGACGATCGAATCTCGGGCAAGTACAATACCGCTAGACAAAGGGAATTGTATACGGGATCGATTGAGTCCTTGACATCGTGGTTCATCCGATGAGATCATCGTGGAACATATGGGAGCCAACATGGGTATCCAGATCCCGCTGTTGGTTATTGATCGGAGAACGTCTCGGTCATGTCTACATGTCTCCCGAACCCGTAGGGTCTACACACTTAAGGTTCGATGACGTTAGGGTTATAAAGGAAGTTTGTATGTGGTTACCGAATGTTCTTAGGAGTCCCGGATGAGATCCCGGACGTCACGAGGAGTTCCGGAATGGTCCGGAGGTAAAGATTTATATATGGGAAGTCCTGTTTTGGTCACCGGAAAAGTTTCGGGTTTTATCGGTAACGTACCGGGACCACCGGGAGGGTCCCGGGGGTCCACCAAGTGGGGCCACCGGCCCCGGAGGGCTGCATGGGCGAAGTGTGGGAGGGGACCAGCCCCAGGTGGGCTGGTGCGCCCCCCCCACAAGGGCCCAAGGCGCCTAGGGTTTGGGGAGGGGGTGCTTCCACCTAACTTGGGGGGCAAGTTTCCCCCCTCTCCCCCCTTGGCCGCCACCCTTAGATGGGATTGGGGCTGCCACACCCCTTGGGGTGGAAACCCTAGAGGGGGCGCACCCCCTCCCTCTCCCCTATATATACTTGAGGGTTTTTGGGGCTGCCAACACATGAGTTTTGACCTCTCCCTGGCGCAGCCCTACCTCTCTCCCTTCTCCTCTCCCGCGGTGCTTGGCGAAGCCCTGCTGGATTGCCACGCTCCTCCATCACCACCACGCCGTTGTGCTGCTGCTGGACGGAGTCTTCCTCAACCTCTCCCTCTCTCCTTGCTGGATCAATGCATGGGAGACGTCACCGGGCTGTACGTGTGTTGAACGCGGAGGTGCCGTCCGTTCGGCACTAGGATCTCCGGTGATTTGGATCACGACGAGTACGACTCCTTCAACCCCGTTCTCTTGAACGCTTCCGCTTAGCGATCTACAAGGGTATGTAGATGCACTCTCCTTCCCCTCGTTGCTGGTTTCTCCTTAGATAGATCTTGGTGACACGTAGGAAAATTTTGAATTTCTGCTACGTTCCCCAACAGATAGTTGACAACAGAGTTTTGCTTGATGAGGAGCATGACCCATGGAGCATAGAACTTTAGTCCGAAAAGGTCAGATCCAGATGCAGCCAGTTGCCTGATGAAGAAATCTTGCGCATTGAAGTTGATGCCATTGAGGATGTAAAAGACCAATGTCTTCATTGCTCCTTCAAGTTTTGCAGCTGATGAATGTCCTTTGATAGGCCATAGAGTCCGCCTGATGATGTGATATATGGTGCGCGGCAGATACTCAAGGTCATCAACAAAGAACTCCTTTGGATATTCAGCATCATGTGGCAAAGGCTTCATCATGCTCAACATCTGGCTCATGTTTGGTTCTGGCTTATGGAAGATGCTCTCCAGTGCATTGCGGTGGTTTTGGCAACCAGGTTCATATAGCTCTCCGGGAGTGGATAGGCCTGTAAGCTCAATGATGTCAAGAGCTTTGGCTTCATGATGAACATTTCCTGTCATCCACTCGAGAACCCAGGTCTTTGTATCTCTGTTATATCCGTGAATGTGGAGGGTAGCATAGAATTGAAGCAGAAGTTCTTCATTCTAATGTTCTTTGTCTGTCACAAAGCTGAGCAGATCAGCATCACGAAAGCAGTCAAGAGCTTCTTCTAAGCATGGCAGCCCAGCAATGGCTTCAGTGTCGAGGCGCATATGAGGGAAAATGCGCCCTTGATCATACAGAACACAGGAATAATAGCTTCACTGCTGATGACTCCAGAACCGATCTGATGATATTCTTGGCCTTGTGTAGGGGTTCTTTGAGCTGTCAAAGAATGTGTTGTGGCTCTTGAAGCCATTTGCATTGAAAGACCCGAGAGATGTGGCAGTACCTGGAAACCTTGGCAGTCTTGGCTTTGGCTTCTGGACCTGAGGCCTATGCTCAATGTGATAGTCAAATTGAGGACCAAAGACATTAGGCGAAGGAACCAGAACGGGCCATCTTACTGTGATTAGCTCGCCATGGTTGTATGCTTGCTCGATTGTATAGGGCCTTGGTGGCGGAACAGGAGCAGTGGCAGCAACAGTGGCTTCGGGCTGCACAACAGAAGCTTTAGGAGCATTTCCAGCATTAACTTCTGGTATTGTGCTTGGGACAGGCTCCACATTAGCTTCAGCCATGACTATGTCATTGGCTTCAGTGGTGTTGGTGGTGGCAGCCTCAAGGTTTTCAACCTCCACTTGCTAAGATGGAGGGTCAGGCACAGGCACGTTCACTTCATGAACAACTTCTTCAGGAATGGGGGGAGTAGGGACACGTTCTTCTTGACGTTCGTCATCGGCTGATGCAGCCGGATTGTCTTCAGCAGTTGGGGCTTCAGACATGGAGACATTCACAGTTGGAGTGGCTTCAGAAAACACTTGACGTGCAATAGGTTGATGGTGCACTTCTCCTTCTGGAACGCTCGGAAGAGGGACTTGAGGCCTTGGTCCTTTGCGAAGCCTTTGTAGTATAGGCGATGCCTTTGGAGATGGAGTGGGCAGGTCCTCATCCTCTTCAACTTGCACGGATGGTGTGGCTTGTTGTTGTTGGGGAGTACTGGGGGAGTCTTGTTGTTGCGGGCGATCAGCCCATGAAGCATCCTGAGCAATTGGCATCAGGGGACGACCAATGCTGATGATTTCGCTGTTCGTACGAACAGGCGATGATACCACATTGTATTCAATTTGAGTAAGAACTTCATCATCTTCAACATTGTCATGATGACCAGTGTCTTCAGCAGTGATGGGGTCAACTGCTGGAATCTCTTCAGCTTCAGGAGCCTCTATGGAAGCAGGCTCATGAACAGTCATTCGTAGTTCTTGGGTAGCGGATGCAGGACGAACCACTGAGATGGGTTCAACAACAAGGGGCTCTGTGGGAGCAGCCCGATTCATCTTGGTCTTGCGCTTCTTCTTGGAGGGAGCAGCATCAGAGGCTTCTGAGGTTTTCCTTTTTCTGGCTTCAGCCTCTGTAGCCCTCGTCTTCTTCTATTCTGAAGCGGTTGACGTGACTTTTGGCTTCGAGCCAGTCATGCTGCTTGGAAAGACAATGCGAGGTTCATCTTGCCTTGAAGGTGCAGGTTGGACAGTCGATTTCTTCTTCTTCTTTGCAGCCATCCTGGGGTCGATGCCAGGACGACCAAGAGCCTTGCGCTTTTCAGCCTCATTGTAGGCAAGCACACACTTGTCAGCCAGATCTTTCATGCGCTCACGAGAGCCTCTAGCTTCTTCACGCTTCTTGTGAAATGCCTCTTTGAGCTCGTGAAGCATGATCTTGAAGTTCTTGACATCTTGAACACTGAGATTGGCCACATACTTCTTGAACTGAGCCTTTTCATAGTCAATCTTGTGCTTCAGTTCGACGATGCGCTGAGCAATAGCTAGCTCAGAAGCAATGGCGCCATTGAAGGCGACGCTGAGGCCAATTAGAAGTTGCAGATCATCAAAGCTGAGATTTGGTGTGTCAAACCGTTCATCAATGAAGTTATGGAGGACGGCTACATCAAAGAGAGGCAAGTTATTGAAGATCTCTGCTTCTTCCTTGCTCTTGATCAGTTGCTCAAGAGCATCATCTGCAAGAACGTCATCGCTGGACAGATCAATGTGCTCATCACGCAGAATGGCAGCAGGAGTCAAAGCCTGATCAGTACTCTTGACGATTTTCTTTTTCTTCTCCGTCTTCTTGGAGATGCGTGAAAGATCTTCAGACTACACACTGTCTTCAGGAGGTGCAGTGGCCAGTGGCTTCACACGAGAAGCTTTTGGAGGTGTAGCTGATGATGAAGCCTTAATCTTCTTTGGCTTCTGCGGCCTTGGAGGAGGAGCTGGGGCTTCATCAGAATCAGCATCATTGTCAGAATGATCCACTTTGGCACCTTGTACCAAGACGTATGATATGAGGCCATCAAGGTTTGCAAAGGGGCCAATTCTATTTTCTTCAGCTTCACGTGTGCCATCATCACGGGGAGCAGAGGGACCAGGATTGAAGTCTAATCCCCATGACTTCTTATTTTCCTTTTCCGAAGCCTTAGCATACTGGAAGTTGCGCTTGAAGAGATTGTTGTCACGACACCAGAGCAATGATGATGGGTCGGCATCTTTAGGCTGTGGTCCATGGACCATGCAAGGATAGAATTCTTGCACAATGGCTTCAACTTTGTTCTTGGGGGGAAGGCCTCGATAGAGAATATCACCCCAAGGACTCTTGATAGCATTCTTCTCAGCGTACTCCTGGGTCACGAACTTGTACTTGAACCATTGTTCAGCCCAATAGCATCGAATCCATTGGATTCGAGTCTTGCGCTGATTATAATCCTCTTCAGGATCTGTTTTGTAGATTTCTGCAAGATCATCAGGCAGATCCTTTGATGTTCCCCCATGATGCTGTTTGCCACCCTTCCTTACTGATTTCTCTGCAGCCATGAACTTCAAACTGAATGGTTTCAATAGGTTCAAAGGCTTATGCTTTTTCTTGCTGGTCAGACAGGAACTGGCTTCGGGAGATTCAATGTGTTGCTGTAAGAATTCTGCAAACGAATGCAGACTATGAGAACCTAGGGATTCTCCCATGGACATGTACCTGTGACAACATTAGAGATGCGAGGGAAGGGGAAGAGGTCATATGCATTCTCAGAAGATTTTGAAGATAAATCAGTTTGAAGACATTGACCTCATGTTGCGAAGACATTCACTTATATGTTGAGAGTCGGTTCTAGATTTGTACGAATCCGTGAATAAGTACAAGTGAGGAATCTAACTAGATGTGAAGCTTAAGTGAATATACTAGGCAGTATGAGATGCAGACAGAATAGATCTAACTTTGTATAGGCAGAAACCAATTTTGGTAAATTGGATGAATCATTGAGGATCAAAAAGCTAGTAAAAATAGAGTTATATTTACCACACGAAGAACTGCTAGATGGGATGAACAGGAGACCGAGCAGTTCAATCCACCGTGCCCTAACTTGGCGACGGAGGACACCTACGGCGGCGGCGGAGAGGATGATGCCCGCGGCCGGCGTGAGGACGACATCGGAGAAGTCGCAGCAGCTAAGCGCTTCGTCGCCGGCGTCGTCGAGAGCTAGCGGTGGCGCTAGGGTTTTGACGAGGTGGAGAGGTGTAAGAAGGTTTTCTTGACCACATGGGACACGTATTTATAAGTAGGTGTGCGGCAAGGCGCAATTACGCAGGTGCCCCTGTCTGTTCACATCCGCGGGACATGTGGCAAGCATGCAACATACTCAGAGTTGTCCCACGTTCCCACGCCCGCCAAGTTTGTCGGATGGTCGTTCCGGCTTCTCCGGATTTCAGTCAATAAGGATGAATCATTTAACCGACTTAATGTTTGTCTTTGTGCCTTCTGCTGACAAGGATGCAGAGAAGACATTCGACAGTTTTAATAGAATGCATATGATTTGGACAGATAGAGTTTGAGATAGTAAGCATTGAGAGATTAGGGTCCGATCACATTCACTTAGTTCAAAAGATTCAACAATGAAGACATAGCTATAAGTGAATGCTGTAGAGGACAGAATACTAGTATATATATATATATATATATATATATATATATATATATATATATATATGAGAAAGCAATCAACACAACATAGTGAAGTAAATCATGAAGATAAGTTGAAAATTGAAGTCAAATCAATATGCGAAGATATTCAACAATAACGCCATGAGTGAAACACTTCAAACCAAGAAATTTGGTGGTAGCGTTACCCACCGTATAGGAAGTATTAGACGCAGACACGGCGCACAATTATCGTGGCGCTCCGAAGTCAAATTCCATGTTAATGTATTCACACTTAGAATGTAAGTCTTCATTGATTGAAGATATACTTTACTTCGTGTGTTGCACATCTAAGTCATCAACATGCATAAGTGTTAGGATGTGTGCCTGATCACATGACATTTGAGGATTCCAAGATATTTAGCTCACACCGTAACTTGCAAAACCTTTTCTCATCCAAGGGCTTTGTGAAGATATCTGCCAGTTGCTCTTCAGTGTTGACGTGAATGATGTCAATATCTTTCTTCATGACATGATCTTTGAGAAAATGATGACGAATTTCAATGTGCTTTGTCTTCGAGTGCTGGACTGGATTGTTGGCAATTTTGATGGCACTTTCGTTATCGCAGAAGAGAGGGACTTGCTTCAGATTGATGCCATAGTCCTTGAGAGTTTGCTTCATCCACAGAAGCTGAGCACAACAAGATCCAGCAGCAATGTATTCAGATTCAGCAGTTGAGAGTGATACACAGTTTTGCTTCTTTGAAGACCAACAGACAAGTGATCGTCCCAGAAACTGACATGTTCCTGATGTTGACTTGCGATCCACCTTGTCACCAGCATAATCAACATCCGAGAATCCAACCAGATCAAACCTTGAGCCTTTTGGATACCATAATCTGAGTGTTGGGGTGTAAGCCAAATATCTAGGAATTCGCTTCACAGCTAAGTGATGCGATTCCTTTGGTGCCTCTTGGAATCGAGCACACATGCAAACACTAAGCATAATATCTGGCCTAGATGCACATAGGTAAAGTAAAGAACCAATCATGGAGCGATATACCTGTTGATCGAACTCTTTACCATTGTCGTCGGGACCAAGATGATGTTTGGCCGGCATTGGCGTCATGTAACCTTTGCAATCTTGCATGCCGAACTTCTTCAGATAGTCTTTGAGATATTTTTCTTGAGATATGAAGATGCCATTTCTTTGCTGACGAATTTGAAGACCAAGGAAGAACTTCAGCTCACCCATCATGGACATCTGATATTGTTCTTGCATCATGTATCCAAACTCATCACTATACTTCTGATTGGTGCAGCCGAAGATTATGTCATCCACATATATTTGGCATACAAACAGTTCACCATCATATGTCTTCGTGAAGAGTGTGGGATCGAGGGATCCTGGTTTGAATCCTTTGCTCTTCAGGAAGTCTTTGATTGTAGCATACCAAGCGCGAGGAGCTTGTTTGAGGCCATACAGTGCTTTGTTTAGTTTGTACACCATATCAGGATGTTTTGGATCTTCAAAGCCAGGTGGTTGAGCAACATACACTTCTTCTTCAATCTTGCCATTGAGGAAAGCAGTTTTCACATCCATTTGATATAGCAAGATGTGGTGGTGATTAGCATAGGCTAGCAGTATGCGAATAGCTTCAAGCCTAGCCACAGGAGCAAATGTTTCATCGAAGTCAATTCCTTTAACTTGAGTATATCCTTGTGCCACTAGACGTGCTTTGTTTCTGACGACTTGACCATGCTCATCTTGCTTGTTCCAATATATCCATTTAGTGCCAATAATCTTATGCTTGCGAGGGTCAGGGCGCTTGACAAGTTCCCAAACATCATTCATCTTGAACTGTTGAAGTTCTTCTTGCATGGCTTGAATCCATTCAGGTTCCATAAGGGCTTCAGCAACTTTCTTGGGTTCAGATATTGATACAAATGAAAAATGCCCACAGAAATTTGCTAGCTGTGTCGCCCTTGAGCGAGTAAGTGGACCAGGTGCGTTGATGCTATCAATTATCTTCTCAATTTGTACTTCATTTGCAACACGAGGATGAACTAGACGAAGACCTTGCTCATGCTGATCATTGTCATCATTGGGAGGATTGTCTTCGGTCTGAGCATTGTCTTCAGGTTGGTTTGGTGCAGAAATGATAAGTTCCTCTTCAGGCTGTGCTTCAGTGGGCATGATTTCACCAGTTCCCATCAGCTTGATAGATTCACTGGAAGGAGCTTCATCTAATGTGCTTGGCAGGAGCTCTCATTGTGAACCATTGGTTTCATCAAATCGCACGTCCACAGTTTCAACAATTTTGTAGTGAAAGAGGTTGAAGACTCTGTAAGAGTGTGAATCCTTTCCATAACCGAGCATGAAGCCTTCGTGTGCTTTAGGCTCAAATTTTGACTTGTGATGGGGATCCTTGATCCAGCATCTAGCACCAAAAACTCTGAAGTAGCTGACATTTGGCTTCTTGCCAGTAAGGAGCTCATAGGATGTTTTGCCCAGAAGCTTATGGATGTAGACACGGTTGATGATGTGACACGCTGTATCAATAGCTTCAAGCCAGAACTTTATTGGTGTCTTGTACTCATCGAGCATTGTTCGAGCCATCTCAATGAGGGTTCTGTTCTTACGCTCTACAATGCCATTTTGCTGAGGTGTGTATGGGGCAGAGAATTCATGAGTGATTCCCATTGCATCCAGATAAAGATCAAGCCCGATGTTCTTGAATTCAGTGCCGTTATCACTTCTGATATGCTTGATCTTGACGCCATAGTTGTTCATTGCTCGATTGGCGAATCGTCTGAAGACATCTTGTACTTCAGTCTTGTAGAGAATTATGTGCACCCATGTATATCTTGAGTAGTCATCAACAATGACAAAGCCATAGAGACACGCCGTTGTTGTGAGGGTAGAGTAGTGAGTAGGGCCAAATAAGTCCATGTGCAACAGCTCGAAGGGTTGAGATGTCGTCATGATTGTCTTCGAGGGGTGCTTGGCCCTAGTCATCTTCCCAGCTTCGCAAGCACCACACAAATGATCTTTCTTGAACTTGACACCTTTGATGCCTATGACATGCTTCTTCTTGAGAGAGTGTGTAAGTTCCTCATGCCAGCATGTCCCAGCCTCCGATGCTAGAGCCAGCATTCTGAAGCTTTTGCAAGAAGACATACGACAAGCTGTGGACCTGCTGAGAAATCTACCATGTATAGATCACCTTTCCTATACCCTTCAAAGACTAGAGACTTATCAGATTCCATTAGTACAAGGCAACGATATTTTCCAAATATCACAATCATGTTTAAGTCACAAAGCATTGAGACAGACATTAAGTTGAATCCAAGGGATTCAACAAGCATCACTTTATCCATGTGTTGATCCTTTGAGATTGCAACTCTACCTAGACCCAATACCTTGCCTTTACCAGTGTCAGCAAATGTGATTTGACTCTTGTTGGATGGACGTAAGGTTGAGTCCATGAGAAGACTTCGATCACCAGTCATATGATTAGTGCATCCACTGTCCATAATCTATTCTGAAGCACGAGGTGTCATACCCTTGGCACCGCGTGCCATGAAGCAGTAGGTGGGAGTAGGATCGTCCTTGTCATCATTAGCGTTGGTGTGGGAGTCATTGTCTTCAGTGTTGAAGATGGACTTGGCAACGTAGGCTGTGGCTAGAGCCAGACTTGCAACGCCAGAGTCGGACTCAGCTTCAGATTCCACCTCCGCCTCCTCAGAAGCAGACTCCTCCTCTGAATCCATTTCCCTGCCGACAAAAGCACGAGCTTTGCCAGATGAGCTCTTCTTGTGAGATGAAGACTTTGTTGAGGACCTGGAAGAAGACTTTGAAGATTTCTTCTTCTTCTTGTCATCAGAGTCATATTCCTTGCTCTTCTTCTTCTTCTTCTTCTTCTCGTTGTCCCACTGAGGACACTCAGAGATGTAGTGCCCTGGCTTCTTACACTTGTGACAGGTTCTCTTCTTGTTGTCTTGAGTGGAAGCTTCATCATTTCTTGAACTTGATCGTGAAGACTTTCTGAAGCCCTTCTTCTTGGTGAATTTCTGGAACTTCTTCACAAGCATAGCAAGTTCCCTTCCAATGTCTTCAGGATCATCAGAACCGCAGTCAGATTCTTCTTCTTCAGATGAGGAAACAACTTTTGCCTTCAAAGCACGAGTTCGGCCATAGTTGGGGCCATAGATATCTCTTTTCTCAGAAAGCTGGAACTCATGTGTGTTGAGCCTCTCAAGTATATCAGACGGATCGAGAGTCTTGAAGTCAGGACGTTCTTGTATCATAAGGGCAAGGGTGTCAAAGGAGCTGTCAAGAGATCTCAGCAGCGTCTTGACGATTTCATGCTTGGTGATCTCAGTGGCGCCGAGAGCTTGTAGCTCATTTGTGATGTCGGTGAGGCGATCAAACATGAGCTGGACATTTTCATTGTCATTTCTCTTGAAGCGGTTTAATAGGTTGCGAAGAACACTAATCCTTTGATCTCTCTGAGTTGAGACGCCTTCGTTGACCTTGGATAGCCAGTCCCAGACTAGCTTTGACGTTTCCAGAGCACTCACACGACCATACTGTCCTTTGGTCAGATGACCACAGATGATGTTCTTTGCAGTTGAGTCCAGTTGAATGAACTTCTTGACATCAGCAGGGGTGACACCTTCACCAGTCTTTGGAACGCCGTTCTTGACGACATACCAGAGGTTGACATCAATGGCTTCAAGATGCATGCGCATCTTATTCTTCCAGTAGGGATATTCAGTTCCATCGAACACGGGGCAAGAAGCGGAGACTTTGATTATCCCTGCAGTCGACATAGCTAAACTCCAGGTGGTTAAACCGAATCACACAGAATAAGGGAGTACCTTGCTCTGATACCAATTAAAAGTGCTAGTTATCGACTAGAGGGGAGGTGAATAGGCGATTTTTATCAAAGTCTTCAAAACGTGGAAGTTTCGAAGACAAACAATAGAAAAGACCTAATTGATGTGCAGCGGAAGATAAACTACAACAAGCAAGCCATAGTCAAGTATGCAATAGTGTTAACGTACGAAGACTAATAGCAGCTAGGTAGTAAGGATCAGGATGGAAGATAGTATGAAGCCAATCAACAATAGTAGTCAAGCAATGAAGTTAAACAGATAAGACAGATAAGCAATGACTTCACGAAGACAAACTCAAAGTAAAGGAGGGAAGGGATAGAACCAGTCACTTGTTGAAGACACATAATTTGTTGAACCAGTTCTAGTTGCTGTGACAACTGTACGTCTGGTTAGGGAGGCTGAGAGTCAACTCAGAAGACCGCGTCTTCACCTTATTCCCCTTTAGCTAAGGACACATAGTCCTCGCCCAATCACTCTGGTAAGTCTTCAAGGTAGACTTCCGAACCTTCACGGGCTTCGTTCACCGGCAATCCACAATGACTCTTGGATGCTCAGAACGCGATGCTTAACCGGCTGGAGGATACACAGTCCTCAAGTGTAACAAGTCTTCAGGTCACACAGACAGAAAGACTTCAGTGATGCCTAACACTCTTTGGCTCTGGGTGTTTGGGCTTTGTCCTCGCAAGGATTTCTCTCTCAAAGGCTTCGAGGTGGGTTGCTCTCAAAACGACAAAAGCCGTAAACTAACTCTGAGCAACCACCAATTTATGGTGTAGGGGGTGGGCTATTTATAGCCACAAGGCAACCCGACCTGATATGTCCGAAATGACCCTGGGTCACTAAGGAACTGACACGTGTTCCAACGGTCAGATTTCAAACACACACGACATCTTTACTTGGGCTACAAGCAAAGCTGACTCATCCAGTTCTGGATAAGATTTGCTCTCATTGTCTTCGCTCGAAGACATAGGCGTTGGGTTGAGCATCACTTTAGTCACTCTGACTTAGTTCACTTGGACCCCACTTAACAGTACGGTGGTTCCTATGACTCAACAAAGAAGAAAAGGAAACAACGAAACAACTCAATCTTCGCGCTCCATAGTCTTCACTCAATGTCTTCTCATGTCATAGTCTTCAATGTGAACATCTTCACACACCACCATTGTCTTCAATGTCTTCATACATTTTTAGGGGTCATCTCCGGTAGGTAAACCGAATCAATGAGGGACACTGCCTGCGTCATCCTGCAATTCTCACAAACGCATTAGTCCCTCAACCAACTTTGTCGTCAATACTCCAAAACCAACTAGGGGTGGCACTAGATGCACTTACACCCTTATCCAGGACTCCCTCAGTAGCCCCTGAACCAGGCTTCAATGACGATGAGTCCGGCGCGTAGATTGTCTTCGGCATTGCGAGGCGGGTTCCATCTCCGAATACTCCAAGATAAGTTCCGAACACAAGGACCGTGTCCGGCTCTGGAAGATAAGTTCCATATACCACTGTAGAGAGAATAATAATCCACGAATCTAATCTGCTGACAACTCTTTGAAAAGTGACATCACGCCACGGTCCGGTTTTTATTCAAACCGTTTTTACAACCTGCTACCGCACACACCACAAGGCAGTTTTCTTGGCACGTCTTGTCAAAGCAGAGATCGTGTCCCCCATACTACGGGATTCTCATTAATACAGGTATGGATAATCCAACCATGCCTGTTGGCATGACTCCGTGTTTTTAGGCAAGTCCCAAACGGTTACGCTGGGGACGCTTGATATTCTCCCCCCTTTATAAAGGAGTTGAGGCCTATCCCTCTATCTCCATGCTCGCGCCTCTCGCACCCTGAGTTCCAACACCCAAAGCTCGAGCCTAAGCACCCCGGATCTTCGATCATGTCTAGATCCGACCATCAAGGCCAGTGGATGGCTTCCTCTGTCACAGAGGAGGATATTGCGAAGCTCAGGGAGGCCGAGTATTTGACCGCCGATGTCAAGCACAGGCTTCCTGCTCCCGAATAGGTTATCCCCACTCCCGAGCCTAATGAGAGCGTCGTATTTGTCTCCCACTTTCTCCGGGGCTTGGGCCTTACTCTTGACCCCTTCGTGAGGGGGCTCATGTTCTACTACAGGCTATATTTCCATGATCTAGCTCCGGATTCCATCCTTCACATCTCGTCGTTTATCGTCGTGTGTGAAGCCTTCCTCCACATTACACCCCACTTCGGCTTATGGCTCAAGACTTTCAATGTGAAGCCGAAGATGATTGAGGGGCGACACGTAGAGTGTGGAGGCGCCATAATAAGTAGGAACGCTGATGCCCCGTGGCCCGAAGGCTCCTTCCCGGAGGTATCTGATTTATGGCAACGGAGGTGGTTCTATGTCACAGCCCTCGAGGCTCAAAGTGGGCGGCCGCGCCCGCCTTCCGCTCGGGCCCCCCCACCTCAACTGGCGTCGTGGGCCAACGTGGGACTGAACTGGGGGCCTACGAATGATGTACCAATGCTACAAAGCCGCATTCAGGAGCTCCTTGAGAGGGACATTAGTCTTGTCAAAATAATCCAGGTAACGCTAGTTTGGCGGGCCCTGCCGTGCAAACGTCGGCCTCTCCGGATGTGGGAGTTCAATCCAGAAGGTCCGCGAACCATTCAGCACTTCTTCGGCATGACGCCTGAAGGGATGTATAAATTGTTCTTTGGACCACGAATAAAGTGTTCGGACACCACCGAGGATGCGGGCTTGAGCTGCAATCGCCCAGATAACCAAGTAAGTAACCCTATAACCAAACACTTTGCTTATATTTGTCATAACATTGTTCTGAATACTGTCCGCAACCAGGATTGGCTTAGTAAGGCGGAGAGGATCAAGTGTCTGGCCCCACTTCCCGAAGGCTCGCCCGGTATGGCAATGGCCAGGATTCTTAAACGGACGCTAAGTCAAGTACCACCGGAGAAAGATGAAGGGAAGAGTGGGGAGGCCAAGAGTGGGCCTCACACATTGTGCATCCGAACCGGGGGAATTAACGTCTCCACGGAGGAGGCGAATTGGGGAGGCGAATCTGAGGTTTCCTCCCCCCGCGGGAAGAAGAGGCCCGCTTCCAAAGACTTGGAAATGGGGGCGCCCAAATAGGGGAAGAAAACTTCACCAAAGGGCCCTGCCCCGAAGGGAGTTCTTACTGCACCGTGCCCGCTAATGGGTCAGCCCTCCACCAAGCTGTAAGTTTAATAAACAAGAAGCTTATTGCTTTTTCCTCCGAGCGTAATAACCGGGACCTATTTTTTGCAGTCCGGCTAGCAGTTCATCTCAACAGGGTTCGTCCTCGGGGGATCTTCTTCCGGAGATGATGGAGAGTGAAACCCCACCTACCTCTCCGCCCCTTGAGGCAGGCGACCCTAAGGTATCGTCACAGAGGAGTCCAGATCCAATGGGACCAGAAGCTAACACTTCGGCCGCCCCGAGCCCATCGCGTTCGGCTCCTGTGGCGGACAATGAAAAGGGTCCGGAAGAGTCTGGTGTCCGGCCGAACATGCTAATGGGCCTCCTGGAGCTAGCTGCTCTCTTGGAGGATCATCGTACACTAATGGGTACGGTGTTGGAGAAAATCTCCTCCGCCACAAGCAGATTAAACGAAGCTTTCAAGAGCTTGCTCAAAGGCTTTGAGGTAAGCCACAAAATACGAAGCTTTTGGTTGCGCCGCACGCAATACATGCGCTTTGTATAGATAATAGCCCCTGAGACTACGGGTGCCAACCTATGGCGGTAAATGGAGGATCACACTCCCAGGTAATGATCACACTTGTATTGATGTGCAGGATGCTAAGGGTCCGGTGATAGACCAGACCACTGAATGCGCCGAATTGAGGCGACAGATTGACGTGGTGGAGGCCAACGTCATGCTTGTAAACAAGCGATTCGAGGAGTCGCAGAGTATGCGCTCTTATATCCATATTTGCTTTAGGAATTTGTAAGAAGGTTGCAATATTAATATGATGCAATGTGGCTGCAGGCGGAGTTGCTACCGTTGAGGCCCTTAGGGCGGAGCTTGCCCTAGCCAAGGAACAAGCCCGGGTTAGCAATGTGGCTTCTATAAAAGCGGCCGAAGATTTAAAAGCCGAACAGGCCGCTCATCTCCGAAGCGAGGAAAAGGTAACCGCGATGGCTGTGGAGTTGAGGGACGCCGCCGGCCGATATGAGCTCCTAGAGAAGGAGAGTTAGGCAAAGGCGGCTGACCTGAAGAAGTCACTGGATTCGGCTAAGGAGACGCGCTCTCAGATTAGAGACGCGCGGGAGGAACTTCGACAAGCCGGAGAAATCGCGGCTGGAAATCCTTATTTGTTGCGGATGAAGTTTTTAGATCCAAAGTATGCTCCGTTAGATAAGCTATGGAGTGCTGCAGATGAGTATGCAGACTTGGCAAAGAGTGCGGCTGATGCGACCAAGTTGTTCAAGGAACATGAAGATAACAAAATAGAAAGGCTGTTCTGGTCGCAATTTAATGCCCCAGTGCGCTCCTTACCCTTGAGTGAGAAGATGGCCGCTATAGCCGAGCTCCATAGGCTGTCCGGCCTTGCAATGAGGTCTGTAATAGACCATCTGTGGCCGAAGGAGCCGAAGCCGGACAGTTAATTTGGTTTGGTGCAACAATTATTTGGCGCTAGAGCGCGAATAGATGCCGAGAAGAGGCCGGCATGCATAAAGGGTGCGCGCATGGCCCTTGCCCGTGTGAAGACATACTGGGCGGACATGGAGGCCACCAGCATTGCAACCCAGGGTCCGGCAGGAAGCCAAGACCCAGCCGAGCACTATTTTGAGCAGGTCATAGAAGGTGCTCGTAGGATAGAGGCTCAGTGCTCGAAGAATGTCATGTTTGGGTGATGATTCTATTAATTGTAAACAATTATGTGTTTAATTATAGAGGCTGTTTTTATACTTTTGCCTGAAAGTATTATAATGTCTCCTCTGCGACTGTTTATGTATGCATATAACGTGAAAGTTAGCAGTCGTTGGCTTCAGCCCCCACGCACATAATGCGGGGGTGTTCGAGAAAATATGCGTGAACACACTTGATCCAATGTCTTGGTCCGTTAAGGAGGTGATCGCACGTCGAACCAGGCAACCAGACTATATAGCTGTAACACTTTTCACTTAGCCATAGGAGTTTGAAAGGTGGGGCTACTATGTAGCACCTGGTACTTCCGCGAGCATCCGGATACAGTGCACGTACTTGACCGGGAAACCGGTCCTTTGTTAATGCGGAGGAATCCTATAGATTCCGATGAGTCCTCGAGTGGTTGACCAGTCTCTCGCTGTATCATGATAGTCTGTTTTCGGCTTTCTCTACTGAGGTGCTCATCCGGAATAACCAGGGCACAATCGCAGTAGTTCTCCTTTGGACGCCTTAGCCGATAGGACGGAACGTAAGACAACAAACACAGGAGGCGGGCTAACCCAACATTTGACCAAAGACATGATTCAGAGCTGATGCATATAAGGCCAAACTCGCGACGCCGAACACTCCCGAAGGTATTCGGACTTCATAACATATATTGGGCTGAATAAAGCCCTTGACCCTATAATTCCAGGTACGTGCATTGATCCGTCGTGGCGAAAAGCCTATGAAGCCAGTGTCCCTTATGGGTGTATGAAATACCCATGGCATGTCAACTAACAAAAGACAGTAAAGAAGGTTTACACAGGGGCTTAATCTAAAGAGAAACCTTTGAGCGGGGCCCTGCTGCACGTCTGCGCCTTTGTCTCCGTTGTGCCATATCCTGGAAGGGTGTCGCACGAGAAGTGTCTGTCAAAACGAACACTCATGAAAAAAAAGAGTAGGCGTGCCAAAAGTTAGTTATTCTCGATGGATGTTCGAGATGTTTGCCTATTAATGAGGCAAGCCGAATTGTGGGCTTTTTTATGTGTTTGAAGCCCCTCGCATTATTTATGGGGGCACATGTACAACACCTAGCTCGGGTTTATCCGAGCTATTTGTGAAAAAATGGTGTACTGGACTCGTCTAGCCGTGTCCGTGGTCTTGACGACTGGTCATGCATTCCGGTGGGAGAGGCCGCCTAGAGTCCGGCAGCGGTAGCTGCCGCATACTGCTCTGTGTTTCCGCTAACCGTTATGACGTCGTATGGACCGGGCATCTTGAGTTTAAGGCAGGCGTAGTTCAGTATTGCGTTAAAACAAGCGAAGGCCGTTCTTCCAAGCAATGCATGATAATCACTGCTAAAGGGAGCGATGTTGAAGAGTAAGTTCTCGATTCTGAAGTTGTCGGGAGAACCGAATGTCACTTCTAATACGAGGGAGCCCCTGCAGTGGGCTACGACGCCTGGAATCACTCCATTGAAGGTGGCGTTATTTTGACTTATTCTAGATGGGTCTATCCCCATCTTGCGGATGGTGTCTTGATGTATCAGATTAAGACTACTGCCGCCGTCCATTAGGACGCGAGTAAGATGGTATCCATCAATTATTGGGTCAAGCACCAAGGTAGCCGATCCTCCGTGGCGGATATTGGCGGGGTAGTCCCTGTGATCAAAAGTGATCGGGCAAGGCGCCCAGGGATTGGATTGGGGGGCTACGAACTCTGCGTGAGTTACGTGTACCATGTTTACCGTTTTGACTTCCGGTGGGAATTTTTTCTGGTCCCCGATGTTCAGCTGGCGAGGTTCGCCCTCGTCTTCTCTTGGTGTTTGGCTTCCCTTGTGTTCGGAGTTTAACTTGCCGGCCTGCTTGAAGACCCAACATTCTCGGTGGGTATGATTTGCAGGTTTGTCGGAAGTGCCATGGATTTGGCACAATCTGTCCAGGACTTTATTCAGGCCGGATGGTCCCTCTTTACTGCCCTTAAATGGCTTCTTTCCTTGACCAGGTCGAGAGCCCCTGAATCCGGCGTTAACCGCTGTGTTGTCCGGACTATCGTTATTCTGACGTTTGTGCTTCGTGCGCCGTGGCTTCCCGTTGCCATCTCAAATTTCGGATGTGCCTGGGTCGCTGGTGCCTCTACGGGCCAACCAGTTGTCCTCGCCCGCACAAAATCGGGTCATAAGGCTTGTTAAGGCTGCCATTATTCTCGGCTTTTCTTGGCCGAGGTGTCTGGCAAGCCACTCGTCTCGGATACTGTGTTTGAAGGTTGCTAAGGCTTCGGCATCCGGACAGTCGACAATTTGATTCTTCTTAGTGAGGAATCTGTTCCAAAGCTTGCGGGCTGACTCTCCGGGCTGTTGTATTATGTGACTTAAATCGTCAACATCCGGAGGCCAGACATAGGTTCCTTGAAAGTTGGCCCTGAAAGCATCCTCAAGTTCCTCCCAACTTCCAATTGAGTTTTCGGGGAGGCTTTTCAGCCAGTGACGAGCTGGTCCTTTTAACTTGAGGGGAAGGTATTTGATGGCGTGGAGGTCATCCCCACGAGCCATGTGCATGTGAAGGATAAAATCTTCAATCCAGACCCCAGGGTCCGTCGTTCCGTCGTATGACTCTATATTCACGGGTTTGAATCCCTATGGAAATTCATGATCCAGCACCTCATCGGTGAAGCACAGGGGGTGCGCAGCCCCTTTGTGTCTGGCCGTGTCGCGACATGCTGTCAGCTTTTGTTGCTCCCGGTGTTGATTCCGGACTGGTATTCGATCAGTATGATCGTTGTTGTGACCATAATCCCGCGTCGGAGCATGTCCTCTGGTCCCATAGATGGATCTGGCCGCACTGGCCTTTTTGTCCAGGAGCTCTCGTAAATCATGTGCGGTATCGGTGTCTGTTCTACCGCATCCATGAGGTGGTTGGTCCGGCCTAGTGGTCGTATTGTTTTTTGGCGGAATGGGCGCTGCGGCTTCGTCGTCGAATTCGGGTAGCAGTTTGCGCTTTGGGTAGCTCTTCGTGTGGCGATCGTCGCCACATTTTCCTTCGGTGTCCAGCACCTTGTTCCATCTTTGGTTGAGCGTATCCTGCGCGGTTTTAAGCCTTTGCTTCTGCTTCTTCAAGCTCCTCGCCGTGGCCAGGAGCTTTCTGCGGAGATTACCTTGCTCCCGACGCTTTTCCGGGATGATGAATGTATCATCGACCGAACTGTCCTCCTCTTTGGAGGTAGTGTGATGAGTTAGGCCCTCTGGATCGCTGTGATTGGGCGTCTGCTCTGGGCTGTGTTCGGCATGACCTAGCTTGTCCTGCTCCATCGCTGGGTCCCTATGGTCATTGTTGCCTTCGGAGTCAACCGGAGTGTCATCCTATTTTGTGTTGTTATCGCTATTTTTACTGTGACTGGACTTAGAGCGGCGCCTGCGCCGTCATTTTTGCTTTTGCCCGGGGGGTTTATCCTCCGTTGTGTCCTTTTTGTCACCATTGTCTTCTTTAGGCGTATCCACCATGTAGACGTTGTATGATGAAGTGGCAGTCCAGCGCCCCGTGGGCGGTGGTTCCAGGTCGTCCCCTGCATCGACGTCCATACCATTGATGTTGTCGGAATTGACGTCAAGCATGTCTGTTAGGTCATCGACAGTGGCTATAAAGTGGGTGGTGGGTGGGACGCGATTTTCTTCGTCCTTCGTATCCCACACGGGCCGGATATAGTCCGGCCAAGAGTCTCCTGACAAAGAGAGAGACCTTAATGAATCTAGCACGTCTCCGAAGGGTGAGTGCTCAAACATACCCGCGGCGGTGAACTCCATAACCGGAGCCCAGTTAGATTCGATGGGCACGGCTGCGCGCGGTCCGGAACGTACGACCGGAGACAAGTCCGGGGGTCCGGAGATACAGATTTCCTTAGGAGAGGAGTCTGTGTTCAGCTCCAACGCCGATGAGTGTGCGGCCTTCGGGGCGGGGTCCAACCACCCGTCCTCGGAAGGCACGACCTGCTCTGGAGCAAAGTCCGGAGCTGTAGCAGGCGCGATGCTCCGAATACCATCTGACTGCAGATCTAGGTCATGCAAGTCGTGATCGTTCGGCGCTCCTGACACGGGCCCAAATCCGTCGAAGATCAAGTCTCCGCGGATGTCGGCAGTGTAGTTTAGGTTTCCAAACCTGACCTGATGGCCAGGGGCGTAGCTATCGATCTGCTCCAGATGGCCCAGCGAGTTGGCCGGCAGTGCGAAGCCGCCGAACACGAAGATCTGTCCGGGGAGAAAAGTCTCACCCAGGACGGCGTTGTTGAAGGTTGGAGAAGCCATCGAGCCTTACAGCGACGTCACAGAGGAACTCTCAATGAAAGCACCAATGTCGGTGTCAAAACCGGCGGATCCCGGGTAGGGGGTCCCGAACTGTGCGTCTAAGGCTAATGGTAACAGGAGGCTGGGGACACGATGTTTACCCAGGTTCGGGCCCTCTCGATGGAGGTAATACCCTACTTCCTGCTTGATTGATCTTGATGATATGAGTATTACAAGAGTTGATCTACCACGAGATCAGAGAGGCTAAACCCTAGAAGCTAGCCTATGGTATGATTGTTGTTGTGTCCTACGGACTAAACCCTCCGGTTTATATTAGACACCGGAGGGGGCTAGGGTTACACAGAGTCGGTTTATAGAGGAGGAGATCTACATCCGAATCGCCAAGCTTGCCTTCCACGCCAACGAGAGTCCCATCCAGACACGGGACGAAGTCTTCAATCTTGTATCTTTATAGTCCAACAGTCCGGCCAAAGTATATAGTCCGGCTGTCCGGATATCCCCTTATCCAGGACTCCCTCACCCCCCTCGGGCGGCTTCCCGACCGTGTGCCCTTCCGGTGACCCCGGCGGTTTACCGCATTGACCGGCATCGAGTGAATACCCACCTATCCATGTTACGACTCTCGGTAATAGCTGTATGTACCGATAACCCTCTCGGTACAGGTCCTAATATTTCTCCCTGTTACAAGTACCTCTTTCTATCTAGCCTAATTGATTTACTTGCCTTGGTCACCGTGGCATAAATAATACACCTTACATAAAGAACGGAGAGAGTAGTGCTTAATTATTTAGAAGTTGAGATTCCGAAAAAATCTAACCCAAAACATAAGTCATCAAAAGTCATGGTATTTTGACACTTTAGTCATTAAAAGATATTAAACATCAGACACAAAAATAGAGGCCAAAAATCACACCCAAATAAAAAGGAAAATAGAAGTCATCAAATGTCTTTACCAAGCGTCGATATTCGGCTCTCGGTAAAGTCTAAAGAAACTGACAGCGCCATCAGGTGCGAACGAGCATGCCACGTTGCTAGTCTTTGCGGTGTGTAGCTCTCGGCATATGTAGTGTTTGCTGGGTGTAGCCTCTGCATCGGGAGCCTCTCACGGCAACATGGGCTAGTTACCGTGAACCCACTGTTGCCGAGTGCAGCTCTCGGTATACGTAAGGTTGCCGAATGCCCGAGATTTGGCTCTCGGCAAAGAGTCTTGCACCCGGCGTACAAGCAAATTGTAGTAGTGTCACGTGTAACATACTTCTACCCCCTATGTGGTAATGTACTTCCCGGTAGTGCAACCTGAACTACCCGCATCACACAACCTGTACTTCCGACGGTGTACTTCTATGTGTTCAACACGTACTATCTACTTAATGCACTTGTACTCACACGTTGTATGAGAAACCCAAGGAAATATCGGAGAGAGATTTTTTTTTTGTTAATCTCAATAGAAAAAACCAGACGCGAAATGAAAAGACCAAACAAAAAAGCATCAGTCTACCCCATACCAACAAGGCAACAACCTTCATGCCCATATCCCTCATGTGCCTCTGGGCGCCACTTCCTAGGCTTCTACTGTGCGGCATGCATCGCACACTTGGGTCTTCGTGCACCCAAAAGGTGCCCGCCTTATGGGGTTACCTCCTAGAAGAAAGAAGATAGTCAACGTGGTCGTGTAGGTTTTTTTTTCAACTCGGCCTGACGGTTGAGACCTCCTTGTCGTAAACCACATCAATCGGCAGTTATGGGGCCATCAATGTTTTGGAGTCATGGGGGGTTCTTCATTGCCTAAACGAATTGTGATGGTTTTTGATTATTTTTGTAGCAGTTATGATAATTTTATGCGATTAACTCAATTATTCTAGACACGGGCCATCTGAAACAAGAGGGGTAAGTCTTGTAAGGTTGTTAGGCGTGTACCCCTTGGCTGAGCTCTAGTGAGTCAAAGGCGGCTAGGGTTTGGACGCCTCTTGTCGGCCCCGCCGCAGGTCTATCCGTCTGTTGTGGCCTTAGGCCATGGAGGCGTGGTGGATCTCGGTACTTGTAGGCGGGAGGGCTCCAGCTCTGTTTTTTAGGTGTCTTTTGTGTCTTGTGGTAAGGCCGTGGAGGCTCCCTGGAGATGGCATAATGCCCCCCCCCGTCTCGACGGTACGTCTAGCCTCGTTGGAGTGTGTCTCCGGCGGATCTCGTGAGATTTGGTTGGTGTTTGCCTTCGGTGGATTTGCTTGGATCCGGTCTTCATTCGTCTGCATGTGTATCTGCAAGTTGGATCCTTCCGATCTATGCTTTTCTTAATCGGCGGCGGTTGCTGTTCTAGTGCGCTGGTCCTATGGGGCCTTAACACAGCGACTTTTCGACTGTCTACTACAACAAGGTTTATCGGCTCCGGTGAGGAAGGGGGAATGATGACGGTGCATCTTCGGCTCGCTTCATTGATTGTAATTGTCTCTAAGTGGTCTACGGACATGGATGTAATTTTTATTTCCAGTGTCCTATATATGCACTACTATCTTGACGATTGACGAATACTACTCTCTCCGTCACATAATATAAGAACATAAAAAACGTTTTTTTATTATGGAACAGAGACAGTATATCATAAGTTTTGTCGAGAAAAAATAATCAGGGTCTGAGTTTCTGGTTTGGGTTTTTGGGTCCGTGTTTAGATGACCACCTAGCCTACTCGGCTTTGCGCCTGTATTCGATTGACACCACCCAGCCGAACTCGGCTTCGCGCCTTCGCTCCTATATACTGCGCCCTGCGTGCCTGGCTGCCTCCCCTTTCAAAGTTGGTACCGGCTGATCGATTGCGAGTTAGCAGCCACGACCGCACGAGCGTCAATTTCGCTCCAAGCTCCTCCTGCTCAACCGCGCGTTGATGGCGGGCTTCAATCTCTTCCGGCTGCGGCCGTTGGCGGAGTTGTTGCCGGAGGTCGAGGGCCCCGCGGAGGCCGTTCCTTTCCGGCGGAAGGCGGCCTACACCGCCGGCTCGCTCCTCGTCTTCCTGGCGGGCAGCCAGCTCCCGCTCTATGGGATCCACAACAGCCGGGCCGGGGCTGCCGACGACCCGCTCTACTGGGTCCACACGGCCTACGCGGCCAACCGCGGAACCGCCATGTCCCTCGGCGTTTACCCCCTCCTCATGTCCGAGTTGAGCACCCACCTCCTCCTGGGGTCAGGGGCCATTAATCCCCTCCCGGAAAACCGTCTTCTCATGTGAGCACACTACATACCCTGCCCGCTCAGCTATATATATGGATATTGCATGCATGTTCTAAGCTTTTTACGTGGACTGCAGGACCGGAGGGCTGAAGAAGGCGCTGGGGGTGTTGTTCTCCGCCGCGATGCCGGTCCGCGACGTGCTATCCGCGACCTACTTGGGCGCCGGGAGCGCGATCCTTGTCGTGCTGCAGATCTCCATTGGAAGCGTCGTTCTCATTTATCTCGACGACGCTCTTAGAAAGGGCTATGGCCTCCTTTCCGGCATCCCGTTGCTCACCTCCGCACATGTTTGGTAAGAATCAATACGCACTCAATGATATTTTCATATTGCTATTTTTTTGGATTTGTAACTAATTATTGCGTCGTGTGTATATGTACGTTCTTCAGCGCAACTCTTTTCTGGAGAGCCTTCAGAGACGGCGCACATGGAAACCTAGCGGCGATGTTTGCCTTCTTTCTGCTTGTGTGCGGATTGCAAGGCCTGCATGTCGCGTTGCCACTGACAGATGATGCGCCTGCTGCTAGGTTTCAGTCCAACTACAGCATCAGCATATCCTACCTCGCCTATGCCCCCATCATATTCCAAGCCACGCTTGTTGCATGCACATATACATTCTCAGAGGTGAGTATCTTGCATGACGATATTCACATTTTTATCAGTTTATTAGTCCCGTAGTATGTTACTATCATGTGGTTGTGGCCGGATGAGTAAAATTTATGGATGTTTTGGGTCAATATTTGGTGCAGCAATTATTTACGGTATTTGGCGGAAACAAGATCGTCAACCTGCTCAGCAAGTGGGAGAGATCTAAACGTTTTGCAGGGTTTATTCCAGTAAGCGGGGTCGCCTACTACCTAACTACGCCACCAACGTGAGTACATACATACATATATAACTTTTTTTTTGAAAGATCCATACATATATAGAACTATTGTGTGTTCTCCTTAATGCATCTGATGTATTGTGATTAAGATCTAATAACTGTTTCTCTGTGTCCATGAAATGAAGCTTGGCTGATTCAGCAAGAGACCCGGTGCACGCGTGCCTCTACGCCGCCTTGCTGCTCATGGGATGCGCCCTCATATCGACGGCCTGGTTCGGGCTGTGCAGATACTCAAGGAGGTACGTGTCTAGGTTGGTCGGGGAAAGAGTGACCGTGACGCCTGCGCGGGCCGGCTCGATTCGCCTCAGCCGATGTAAGGCCCGTGTCACCATGGTGGCCTTCGTCGTTGGACTCTGTGTCGGCGCGCTGACCCTCCTTGCGGGCTTCATGGGCGTCAGCGGCTCCGGCACTGGAATTATGCTCGCCGTCACCGGCATATACTCTTCTTGTTTCGACACCAGAGCTTCTTCTGGGATTGATGCAATTGGACTCTGACTTTAGGACTCTTGGTCTACATTAGGTGTACTAGCAGTCTGATTGTTCAGCGAGAGAAGAATAGTGGAGTAGCTAGTTGCTACTGTGCATGTATTACTAATTTGCCGCATCAAATATGTCTGGTTGGATTCTGAGGTTGGCGTAGTTGTACTTTGATTGATCAGCAAGAGTAGAACTTATATGCTAATGCTACTAGTAGAATGCCCGTGCGTTGCCACGGGCTTTTAAAATTTTTAGTGGTTGCATATACAAACATAATGCCTGTCAAATTTCACATGTGTAGAAAAGATATTTCCGGATGACATAACAATGTTGATTGGTTCTATTTATCATGGCAGCTTTATCTCTTCTTTCATTGGTTCTAAATTTAGCTTTATCTCTTTCATTGGTTCTAAATTTTCTAAACGCACACATCTTATTTCTCACTCCCCACCAACAAGATAGAATTTGCTCTTCCTTCACCCTCTTTTACCTCGGTCTACTCCTTGCTCTAGCTTTGGTATCATCACTCTAATACGTCCATACAGTTCATTGTGACATGATAAGCTAGCTCTTACTATGCTTGTCATCTGTTATTTCTATGGATAGGTAACACTCATATGTAGGTGTTTGTTTATCAACTATTTTGATTTTGGACAATCAGGCCATTCAAATAAATGATTCCTAGGATTTACTTGAGCTGAACATATTGTCATCGTCTGGTCAAACCAAGAGTAGAAAAAACAAACTGGTTTTGGGAGATGAAAACAAATGTGGTAATCATGTGTGCTGCAACAGGGGAATACATATTCTAGTGCTTCAACATTCATCATGTCTAACATATATTTTAGGATCCTCCTGCACATCACATGGGTTTGTCATGGTCATCTTATCCCATGGTGGTAACAGCCTTTTCTTCGCCCATCGTGGTCATCCTTCTGATCCTTGTTGAGTAGCTTGGTCAGCTCTTCTTCTCGAACAAACCACGGCCCCGGTGCTCCAGCAGTTGTCTCGCAAGATGGTTCATGTTGTTGTCGAGCAGCACCCATGGCCGTCGTCACCATCAACTACACCGCCACCATCAACATCTTCTCATCTTCCTCCCAAGCACATTGTAAATAATCTCAAATCATCTTACTAATTATGTTCCCTAAAAATAAAAAATGATCTAGTCAGATAAATTATCTAGTGGTCTACTTGGGGATCAATTTTAAAATAAAATAAAAATGTTGAAGTTGCAACAAAGTAAAATTACGAAACAAGTGCTCAATTGTATTCATACATTATTTGTTAGGCTAATTTAACTGCTCCTTAGAGATCACTGTAAAATTGCATCGGAGGAAAAAAATGGAAATAAACAAAATAAATTTAAATTATATAAAATTAATAAAAAAAACTATATATCGCTTGTTGTATGCATAAAAGTGGCATGTACATACAAACATATTCAATTTTGGGATCCCAAAACCCCTTCACCGTGATATACTCTACAATTTACTTCAACAAAATGGTACTTCAGTAGTGGCGTTAAGCCATCCCCAATGGAAATATACTTGCATTGACTCTAATACGGTAAAATGAAGCGCTTCCCTAAGAAACCTAGATTCTAGCACAAATTCTCGTCACAACCAATGCACATAGAATTTGTGTGAGTATAAATTGTGAATTTGTATTCTGAAAATTTTGAAAATAAAAGAACTGTATCCCCCCACCCCCCAAATGGAAGGCTAAAAAAATCACATCAATTATCTTTTTGCGGGACAGAATACACAAAATTAGTGTTTAGAAATCCCTAAAAGAAGTTGGAATATTTGCCCCCAATGCTAAGATTAAACTATTATCACACTTGGATAAAATTTGAACATAAATATTTACCACTGAACCCGAATATCTTATGGCGCCCTTTTTCTACTTATCCTCCTATGATCTAAGCAACTCCACTGGAGTATAGACCTGCCAAACAAAACAAATGTTGCATGTGGTACAGGATCAGAATCAAAAATCACAATAACCGAATTGAATTGAATTTAAAAAAATCAAACCAGCTCAAGTTCTGTTCCTGCGAGCCAAGAATGTACAGGCAACAAGAATATTTATCAAAATATAACACTGATTAAGTATTGCATGTGTCCATACTACCATGATTTACTAACAGATAGAGTTTAATAGATCATGTAGTAACGTTTTATTACAATCATGTAGTAACTTTACAGAAAAAGAACACTTGTTCGACCGGATAAATAAATAAAATCAATATAGGTTGTCATCTTCAGATGTTTTCCTTCTGGTCCATCATTGCAAGTGAAACACTACATGTCATGCAGAGAGTTGAATCATCCTTCCTAGCACCAAATTCCTCATCAGGGCGAAGTGAAGTACGCCGACCATTTACCAAGGCTTCCTTCCAGAGTTCCAGTACACAATACACTTACTTGAAGTCTAATATGAAGATGTAGCATCCGTTGAAAGCCTCTACAATTTATTCGAACCTGGAAATCACAAGATCCTCCTCGTCACCTGGAACGCCTTCCCAGTATGTTGTCGGTCCTTCTAAGCGCACCTGATCATATATGTATCAATATATAAACTAATATACTTTTAAATCTCTGAATATGATTTACCCACATATTTATCTTGAAAACAAGGCCAACTTTTCATGATTGCAGATGAAAACTTCAAAAAACAATTTAGGAAAAGCTAATGATAGCATGCATCAGCCACACTGGATTTTTTCACATCCAGTGTGGTACATCATCAGTGAAACCGTCTCATCAACAAAGGAGCCTCCTGGTTCAATGGGTCTGAGAGTTTGGGGTACAAGAAACTGAGTCCAAAAGACCTCAAAGATCTTCACAAGGTTTTCAACGCCCTGTGCGTTGCAACAGGATGCATATGCATAACTTAGTCGTTCAACACTAATCTTGTCTACCATGTGACCAAGATCCTCATGAGTATATTCTCCCCCTCCCAATCCCTCTCCTCTTCCCTCTCCCTTTCTCTCTATCCCATGCATTTCCACCTCTAAAGTAAAGAGTAAAAAATTAGGGAGTAAAAACTGAGGCAAAAACATCCAACTGGACATGACAGGCACTCAAGATGTGCAATTTGTCAGTTGTTCATACGTGCTTATAACTTGGCAAAAATAGAAGGATCTAAAATAATCTTGCAGTAAAACAATAGTATCCTTCAATATTATGTGGCTAATATCACGAGTTTTCTGACCGTGTTTCAATAACTCCATGTGTCCCAGCTACCTCTGTAGAAGGAACTCTAGAAAGTACTTCAATCCAAATAGATCCCAGCAAAAAAAATCATGGACATCAAGAAAAATGTGTATATAAAAGAACATGACAACGAAAGCAAATATGTTTTGACAGAAAAAATGTACAACATATGTGCTCCACCACAGAGGAAACACGGTACACGGGTGCTAGCGGCAGAAAGCTTTGGCGAACACCCCGTCGCCCATGTTCTTGTTGTGAGCGTGGTGACGATCTGATTGGATATGCCTAGCCTGGAAATCGCGAAATCCTCCTCGTCCCCTGGAATGCCTCTGCGGTGTACCATGGGTTCTTATGAGAGCACCTGGAATGTCTCGATATGTTAACTGATGAACTTGACAATGCAATATTATTAATTTCTGAAATCCAGCTACCTAAATATTTATCTTGTAGACCAGACCAGTTTTTAATGATTGTGGATATAAATTTTACAGAATAATTTAGGAAAAGCAAATGATAGGCTGCATCAGCTACCATTCTTTTAAAAGTAAGATAGCATATAGCAGGAAAAGAATAAAATCTTCAATTTCTGAAATCTGAAACCTAAGTACCCATATATCTACTGGGTTGGTCTGAGCTCCAAACTATATTAGCAATATCTTAGATATAGGAAAATAAAAGCATATTTCAAGTTATTACTATTGACAATAATACTCAAATATCCAAATAAAAAAATCAATTTCTGCCGGAACAATATTTTTTTGTGGGGAAACAATATCGGATATTTGAAACAATCATAAGAAAAATATTAAATCAATGTTTTCTATCATGTAGATCATATCGCAATAAGCTACTGAATTACTGGTAATTCAGGGTTTTGAGTAGAAACAGGATCCTACTGCTCAGCCAGAGGTTTGCCACTACTTTTTGTCAGTAAACATTAAGCAAACAATATAATTCAGAACCTCAAGCAAATGTATGTCTCCCTATCGGTCCTAACTGTCTACATAGACTTCCGATGAACAGGATATAATAAACTTGGTCAGGCAAGTTGGATGTACTTCCTTAAATTGATGTAGTAGCTTCTACAAAGCAGATTGTATGGAAAACACCGGATAAACTGCAAGAACGCAATTCATGTAAGGTGCAAGTAAGATGGAAAGGTGATTTGGTTCAATTACAACTTCAAGTACAGTTTAGTTTTCGCATGTACCGTGGACTGTCACCTAGAGGTCGATGTCCAAGCACCTCCGGTACTCTATCCTTGTGTGTGTGTGTGCTCATGCAGGACCTCCACGTCACCACGTCGACAGTGATCCCCCTCCCTTCCGGCGGCACAAACATCGCCTTCATGCTCTCCAGGTACCCCGCTTGGCCCTACATGTTCATAGTTCGACATCTCTCGGCGGTCCATGGCAGCGAGGGCTGCCGATCTCGTCGAGGCAGCCGAAGCGCCGTAGGCGTTGAGCATGACTTTGAGTGTGAAGGTCTCCTGGGCGAGGCCAAATTTATGCAGCGGCGCCATCACCTCCTTCCACCACGCCACATTGCCGGACCTAGTATGTGCCGCAGCATGTGTGACTTCACGGTCGGCAACATTCCCAGCTGCTTCAGTGGCTCAAACGCGGCCTCGGCCTCTGCATCCGTCCACAGTTCCATGGTGGTCAGACTCAGCATCTCATCAGAGCACCTGGAATTCGAATAATTCATACATAATGTACCTCCGTGGAGACAGGCTCTCTCATAAGCATCCACCAAGATGTTGCACGAAGCTCGGTGCAACCCATGTGCTGCATTAGGGCAAAGATCTCGATAGCGGCTTGTGGAAACCCTGTGTGGCTGAGAACAGAAATTATGTTTGCAATCACTTTTGACGGAATTCAAACCTAAAGCAACATGGACAAATTCCATTTGAATTATACATAGGTCGTTCATGGTTGATGGACGGATCACCTACCTGTAAGCCTCCATGAGGGCATTGTAGGCGTAAACGTCTGGCTCGGGCCGTCCTGCTGCCTCTCCTCGATGATTGTTTAAAATTCGATGATTAGTCAAATAATTTTTGCTATCAAAATTCATGCTTTGCTATATAATTAGTCAAATAATGTGTACTCCCTCCATCCCATATCAATTGTCGCTCAAATAGATGTGCTAGACGTATTTGAGTGCTAAATACATCAATTAATATGGGAGAGAGAAGTTCATATTACATAAAATAGACATAGTTAGATTTGTGTTCAAGCAAGCTTCCGTATGATTATGATTTGTAAGCATCGACAAATTTTTTCAAGAGATGTCTTTAGACAAAGTATGAATTTAGACAATCAAATTACACCTTATATTATGGATCTTGGTGGGTTGGGGGGGGGGGGGTACAGTATAGCCGAACAAATCAAACTAAGTGCCCCGTTCATAGTACATGCGTTGCACATTTCATAACCACCAAAAAAATTCAGCTGTATGGCACACAGTCATCATATTTTAGCAAATATTGATATACTGGCCAAAGCACGATCCATAGATATTAACTTAATACTAAATGAGTGACTTATACTGGAAAGTTTAAGTCAAAAATCTGATTAACAGTTAAATCATATCCAAATAAATGCCAGCTCTATAAAAAATTCACATAAATTAACAAATCAATAGAAAATTCAACATTGTTATCTTATTAACAGTTTAGCTTTATTTGTTACCTTGTTAATCAAAATACACAGTGGCACTGATAAGATAATTTTTGTAAGGGAAATTTTGATCGATCGAGTGATCTAGGGAATATAGCCGTCTCCAAGAAATTCTTCGACCTTGATGCTCCTTTGAGTTTCTAAATCGCGCAGCTGTAGATCAATTTGTGAACTCCATAGGACTGAACAAAAGGCATACTTCATCTGGAAAATAAAAAATCAACTGTAATGAAGAACAACAATTGTAGTGGAAAAGCAATGGTAAAGAAAAAGGAAAGCTTGTAGCTCCTAGTTGATTGCAGCGTCTGTACCGAACAAATTAGAATGCAATAACACAACACGTTAATTTGAAGAACTTGTAGGAGTTCATAGTATCTGCACATCACCCAACAGGTTTGGTATCCACAATTTTCTATATATATACTCCCTCTGTTTCTAACCAGTGAGAACAAAAATAGCCAAATTCTGGGATCCCATAAAGAAGCAAATAAAGAACACTTTTTCTCGTCTCTATATGATTGGATACACATGACTGAAATGGTACATTATATCATAACATGCTAAACAATATTTCTCCTTTATCCTTTTCATAGTTCAATCTTCAAAGAAATAGCCAATCAAAAGGTATTGAAAATGTCAAAAACGTTGGTTCAGCAAAATTTGTGAGAATATATGATAGTAACAACCAAAATAAAAAGATACCTTAGTAGCAAAATTATCTGGTTGATCCGCCTTGAAATACAATTTATGTATGTTCTAAACTACAAAGCTTATAGGGAAATTCGGCATCCCTAATTGACTCGCATAGCATGTCTCTCACAGTTGTGTACACATCATACTGTAGAAGATACCTTTAGAAGTATAGATACATGTCTCCCATTATATAGAAAAATGATGTCCAACCAATATATCTTGGTATGTGAAGTAGTGCACCAACCCAATCGATGAACAAAGAATAACATGAATATGAATAGAAATAGGAGGCTGTCTGACGTGAACATACCATCAATTCGCTCCCGGCTGCACAAGCCATCCCACCACATGGCCTCCACGAGCATGCCTTGACAGTTGTTTACTTGTTTCTTGTGCCTTTTGTATATATGAATTCAGATAGACAGATTAGGCTTGGGTCGTAGTGATATTAGTATACTGTCGATTTTGTCCTGGACGCACAAGGCATAGCTCCACACACCACATGGCATGCTTGTTGCCTTGACGGCTGTTTGCTTGCTTTGTGTGCCTTACATATATTTCAGTTCAGATTAGACATGCCTTGACAGTTCATTGTAGGTATTATACATGCCTTCGGTCATAGTCCTCATCACCTCCTATCAATGTTTTGCTCGTGTTCTATGCAGTATCCCCTGATCAGGCGAAAGTTACATATTAGTGCAAACAGAGATGACAGAAAAAGTGACCAATACAACATTTGTTGCTCCCTAGCCTCTCCATCATCCCACCCGCAGATAGAGCCACTGCCAGTTTTCCATCTGCTTCCCCTCTCTACCATGCCACCACACTGCATGCAGAGAACTACCACATATACAAGAATGAAAGAACTATATTCAGAGAAAAAACATGTGCTGCATCATCACGCAACAAGAACGCACACACAGAGCATGCACGCACGCAGCTCCCTGGCTTGCCCAACTGATGCATGCCCTGGCGTCTGCTACCCTAGGCTCCGCCCCCGAATATATTGTCGTAGGGAGAAGGGTGCAGGCAGATAGAGATAGAGAAAGAGTGGGAGGAGGAAAGGGCCTACCTTGGTCATCGTCGTCACTACCATCAAACGGAAACGAAATGGGGGAGGCGGGCGGTTCATGGGGCACCGCGGCTCTGGCGAGTTCGGATGCGGACAGTGGAGCGCAGACCGCCGGCGGCGGTCAAATCGCAGAGACGAGACGGCGGATCTTGTGCGAACGGCAGTGGCACTCCTCGCTTGCCGCAGCACCACCACATTCTGTCCACGCACGATTGCCTCCGCGCTGTCGACCCACGAATCGGGGGCCACGCCCTTGAGGCGCTCCTCGCCGGTCGCTACGCCCTGCCCTAGGGTTACGCGATCTCCTCAGCGCCGTCATCCGAATTTTGGGGGCCTCAACCAGGGCATGCCCGCTAAGGTCGACGGAGGCGGCAGATGGTGGGGAGGGGCCGCAGCGGAGGAGGTAGCGCGTTCGCGTTGCTCGTCGCCGCCGCCGCGACATACTCCGCCTCGTCCCCACCATGGTGGTAGCACGCCCGCGGTGCTCCAAGGTCTAGAGAGCAGGCGACTGCAGCCGCGGAAGCATGAGGATGGTCCAGGCCGGAGCGGAGGACCGGTGGTAGGGGAGGAGGTGGGGAGGGCACAAAGGACGAAGGAAAGGGGTGGGATGCGGGCGGGCGGGCGGCAGCGGCGGAGAAGGGGAGACGAGCTAGGGATCGAGTTGTGCATGAGAGAGGTTCTCGCTCGAGGGCATGGTGCGTGCGTGCGGGTCGTGGCCGATTTTTTTTGTTGGTTAATTTTCGTAGATAGGGTAGCGAGTTAACAGAGGTGGAAGGATGACGAAAATAAAACGGAGGTGGGAGGATGACGAAAATAAAACAGTGAAAATAAACCGCGCAGACTATTCACCAACTGCTCCATTAGGAATAGAGACTACTAGCACCGTGGGCCTGTTTGCAGCCGTGGGCTTATGTTGTCATTGTAAGGATTGCGGCTAATATGTTTAGGGCCTGTTTGCAGCGGCCGAACGTGAACGAAATTTAATAAATATGGCACATGCATCATAAAATTAAGCGTAGCTTCAAATTTGAGCAAAATTGCTCTGGCTTCTCAACTATGCGTTTAACGCATGTGAAAAACAAGTATGTTCGTCGCCATACCCCCCATATTATCGTTCTGTTTGTCGTCATGCCCAACCGGGAAGCATCTTTCCCCCGGAGAGGAATCTCAGTTGCGAGGGAGTCCTTGGAGGCAATCTATTGGAGTGCCCTCTCGTCAACAGTGCTTGCCTTGACATCCTGGACAACAACTCTAGCAATGGCAACATCAATCACAAGTGGAGTGATAGTTTCAATGCTTAGATTGAGATTTGGAGCCTACTTGAAATTAAGCTTTCCAGTAGGAAATTCACCTGGGCCAACAACCAGGTGGATCTGATCATGTCCACAATAGGTAGTAGCTACAAATCTAAGCAGAGTTCTAGAGATAGAGATATTAAAGAAGGGGAAAAGAACACTGCTTACTTTCATGCAGTGACCAATCAGAGGAGAAGGTAGACCCACATTCACTCCCTAGATGGTCCTGATGGCCCTGTCACTGACAATGCTAAGATGTTAGAAATAGCTAGCAATTTTTATAAAGACCTTTTTAAGAAAGATGAAAGAACATGGTTCCATCTAAATCATAGTTTCTTTTCTATGGAAGAAAAAGTCAAGACTGGTGAAAATGAGCTTCCGGAGGCCCCATTTACAGGAGAGGAGGTCAAGAAAGTTGTTTTGACTCCTACTCTGATGGAGCCCCAGGCCCTGATGGCATTCCTGTCTTTCTCTACCAACATTTTTGGGAGCTAATTAAGAAAGATCTGTTGGTCATGTTTGCTGACTTTCACAAGGGCAACCTGGGCATTTTTAGATTGAATTTTGTTGTGCTTTCCTTAATCCCTAAAGAAGCTGATGCTTCTTCCATGAAGAAATTTAGACCCATCAATTTATTGAATTACAGTTTTAATTTTTTTACTAAGGTACTTACAAATAGATTAGCTAAAGTTCTCCAAAGACTCATTTCTAACAACCAATCTGCCTTCTTGAAAGGGAGATACATATTAGAAAGTGTTGTTACAGCCCATGAGGTTTTGCATTCAATTCATTGTAGCAAAATATAGGGCTTGGTCCTAAAGCTAGATTATGAGAAGGCCTTTGATAAGGTCAACCTTGACTTCCTTGATGACCTCCTTAGGGCTATATGATTTGGAGGGAAATGGATTAGCTGGATCCACCAAATCACTCATGTGGGGTTTGTTGGGGTAAAAAATAACAACAATGAGAGTGAATTCTTCACCACTGGGAAAGGACTTATACAGGGGGACCCCATGTCCCCCCTTCTCTTTAACCTTTTCATGTCCCCCCCCCTTCTCTTTAACCTTGTGGTTGATGTTCTAACTAGGATGTTAATTAAAGCCTCCAATCAAGAGCTAATTGCAAGGCTCTGCCCTGATATTTGTCCTGGAGGTATTACCTGCCTTCAATATGCTAATGACACTACCCTTTTTTGGATAAAAATATTCAGCATGCTTCCAACCTTAAGATAGTTTTGAACTGCTTTGAGCAAGTCTCTGGGATGAGGATCAACTATAGTAAAAGTGAACTGATTCCCATTAATATAGATGAAGTAGAACTAGGTAGCTTTCTAGAAGTCTTGGGATGTACTAGAGGTACATTTCCCATTAAATACCTTGGGATCCCCCTCCACTATGATAAACTTAGGGGAGAGGATATCCAACCCCTAATTGATAAAATCATGAAAAGGATTGCTGGGTGGAGGGGGAAATTGCTCTTCTACAAGGGCAGGCCGATTCTCATCCAAGCCTGCCAGCATTCCTATATACTTGCTTTCCTTTTCTAAGTTCCCCAAATGGGCCATTGACTTAATTAACTCACAAATGGCCAACTGTTTGTGGAATGATTGTGGAGGACATAAAAAACTGCATCTAGCTAATTGGAAGTTGGTTCGTATGAAAAAAGAATTTGGTGGTTTGGAGATCCCTAACCTCCAAGAGGTCAAAACCTCTGTCTCATTGGATCTTGGATTAAAAGATACTATGAGGGAGAGGGGAAACCCTAGAAAGCTATGATAGATAAGAAATATATGGATGGCAAACCAAATGTTTTTGCCATCGGCCACACCCAAAAAAACTTCTAGATTTTGGAAAGGAGTTCAATCCATTACTCAAGCCCTTAAATTCGGGTACAAATGGAAAGTGGGTAATGGGGATAGAACCAAGTTTTAGGAAGACACTTGGTTTAGCACTTCCCCTCTAGTTGTGCATTATTGGTCTATCTACATGATCTGTAATGAACAAACTAAGTGCATAGGTGAAGTGTGGGATGGTACCACCCTTTAACCCACGTTTCGCAGGAATTTTAGTTATAGGCTCAGGGAGCAATGGTACCAGCTGCTGGAAATTGCTAGAAGTATCTGAGGATGTTGATTCTCTTATCTGGCAATTGGAAAACAAAGGGGTTTACTCTTCTAGCTCTTTGTGCCATGTTATTAACTTTAGAGGTGTGCAACCAGTTTTTGTCCCGGCAGTGTGGAAGCTCCATGTCCCCCCTAAAATCCATGTCTTTCTCTGGTTGTTTTCTAACAATAAGCTAATGACTAGAGATAACCTAAGGAAGAGACACATCATCAAGCCTCTTGACTGTGTGTTCTGTGCAAAGGAAGAATCTAGCTTACATCAGGTTTTTGATTGCATATAGTTGCTAAGTTGATGTGGTCATTTGTTAGTGATCATTTCGACATCTCTGAGTAGCCAAATTCTGGATTTCCAACAAGAAAAACTCTGCTTCAAACACCATTTGTGCGTATGTCCTGTGGTGTCTGTGGAAAAATAGGAACTCTATGATTTTTAACAACACCACTTGGATATCTGTCACTTATGATTTTTAACAACACCACTTGGATATCTATCACTCAGGTGTAGAGGTTGGTCCTCATAACCCTCAGATCTTGGGAGATCCTGACACCAGTACATGGCAAAGAAAAAATGGAGGATTTCCTGACACCAGTACATGGCAAAGAAAAAATGGAGGATTTCCTGAAGGCCCTGACAGCTTACATGCAATTGCCACCAAGGATGACGAGTGGCTGAGGGAGAAGAAAGCTTCAGACGATGGGTAGCTGAATGCTGGAGTAAGCTCAGGATCTCGGACGAAGACGACAGCTTCCAGTCTCCAATCAAGGAGCGAGCTCCTAGAGACAAAAACACAATGGGCAGCCCAGTCTCCGTCCTCACCGTCTGCTGGCCTCCGCAGGCTACCACACCACCACCGCTGAAGTTCAGGAAAGCGTGCAAAGTGATCGTGATCTGATGAGAAAGCAATATCATATATTTCTCTCGTCCTCCCCCTAGGGGTAGGAGTTCAGGAAAAGCGTGCGAAGCGATCGTGATCTGATGAGAAAGCAATATCATATATTTCTCTCGTTCCCCCCCTAGGGGTAGGGTAGTTCATGTTGAGTCCTGCGTGCTGACAGTTTCGTTTTCATTTTCCGCTGCTCTGTAGCTTTATTTTCCTGCTGAACTGCTCTTTCAGCTGATGTGTCGTCACAGAACTTTTGGTTTCATTATGGTAATGGAGCTGGGGAGAAGCCTCCCTGTTCATCTAAAAACAACTCTAGCATCGACATCCCATAAGCACCTGTAAATGTGGAACCTCTGCACCAAGTAGTTCATCCACGGATTGCATGCAAGATAAACATCACACAATATAGCAATGATGAGTGGCATTATAAAATTAAACCTAGATACAGAAGTAAACAGAACAGGGTATAACCTAAATAATAGCTCCAAATGACACTCTAATTGTGGCTCAATCAAGCCCAGCAGTGAGACTTCCAGCAACCAATAAACAGTGCAATGTGGGGCAAGCTACAAAGAAACATAGATCATGAAATTTTCAGTCGTTTAGATTTAGAATGTACGAGTATATATGTGTGTAAACTATCAATAACCGGAAGACTGAACATGTCACAGTAACTGAAAAGACTGGTGTCCCTCTCAAGTCTCAACCATTCATTGACACTATGGAGAAACACATCAGATATTTCTATACACAGTGAACAGTGCAAGCTTAGAAAGAACACACCAAAGCAGATGCATAATCAAATAGTTATTTTTTTGCGTAACTTTATAAAGCTAAGTAGATGGATGAGCTGGCAGCACAGCATTATTTTCCCCTGCGACCAAGATAATTGCATTCCTGTTATGAAGCAATGTGTTGATGAGCCTAAATAGTAAATTAGGACCTCTTGCAACTCAAAAACCACACATTGCCATTATGTGGTATAATGAAACCAGATACATACTTGTGTGAGGTTTTGCATAGTATACATCACAATTGTTTCTCACGAGTACAAAAATGCAATCAGTTCATAGCAACCTAAGCCACAACCATGAACTGATGGTTCATAGCCCATAGACATGTGAAAAACTCAGCACAGTGAGGCCTTTGGTAGGAAAAGGTAGGGACCACTCTTATTTTGCTTCTGCTTAAAATCTAGAATAACATAATGTTAGCCAAACTCTCTATGTAACGAAATCATATGCAACTCTGATGTGAACGCATCTGATCATTGTCATTTAACAATTTATATGCCGTAGCAATATTTGACCATAAAAGGTAACCAGGTAGTAAAGGATTTCCTGGCAGCCCAATCATACCTAAAGAAAGAGGGGGTAAAATACTAAGTGGAGAGATTCCTTACGTGAGGATGAGTAGATCAAGAAGGGCTAGTCCATACCGACAAATAAGTTGGCTGCCAGAGTCTTCGTAGCTCCAAGAAAACTTGAGTAATGGCAGCCCAGGAAGTGAATAAAAAATGATTGTCCTGGAAAAGATATCTCGATTCAGTCAAGAGTTATAAAAAGAATCATATGACATCTCTAGCTAGAATTAATTGTTACAACAGTATACGTTTACAATGACCAAAAAAGTGTGCCTGTATGGAACTATCAGGATGGTGAATTTAGTAAACCGACAGAAAGCAATTCTCACACATTTCCTTTAAAGAACAAAGAACAAAATGTGATCTTCCTTCGGGAAGGGTGTATAAAGTAGCACTAGACAGAGCTTTGAATTAGAAAATTGAAGATCATCAAGTAAAATAAACACACAGCTTACCACCATCATTAGCAAAGGTCCGTGTCTCGGAACTCAGAAAAATATAATGCAATTTTTGTAGCACAGAAAGTGTCTTCTAAGTAATATTAAAACAAACACATAGCTCACGACCATCACTAGCAAGGTCCGTGTTTTCAGAAAACATGAGTAGCACTACATTTTCTAAGTATTAGTTTTCTATTTTCTGGTTATGTTTGTTCATATTATGCTACCATCCACTGAAAATTTTAGCAAAATTGGCATGCTTTCCTAACCGGTGGCAATCCTTTAGCAAAGGAACAAAATATCAAGGAGCGCATGAGAAGACTAGATAAACAATTATATTGCCACAGTCCTAAGGTTACCTTCGGAATGCATCCCCAAATCAATACGGTGCAATCTCCTCTTCAAATCTAGTAGCTCTGGAAATGGGAGGAACTCCGTGCCGTCAGATCCAACACCAGCAAGCTCCGTGCTGTTCCTGGACCGCGAAGTAGGCAAACGAAACCAGGCACCAAATAGCAGATAGTGAAGAAAGGAGAGCAATGCACCATGAGAAAAAGAGGCAAACTATGGTGTGAGAAGCACCAGGCATACGCAGCAACGATGGAGGAGAGGCATGCCTAGGCTGCAGTGATGTATGAATAGGCGGTGTTGACACTAATAGAGGCCACAGCAATAGCTGCCAAGAGTTGGCCAGAACTGCAATAGGCAAGCGAAGACGGCAGGAAAGGAGAACGACACAACCAGTGAAGCAAAACCTACAGGCATGAACACAAGGATAGCTCAAATCAGAATCGCTTCAAACATATGGTAAGAAACAATAAAATCAGTTGCAATTCTAAGTATTAGAATTAGATAAATTGGTCCTTGCAATTCCGAGTAACTATATCTATATGTATTAATCACACTGATTGACAAATAAAGGCAGTTGCAATTCTCTCACCTGTAAATGAAGAAAAGTCAATTTCAGCTATCGTGTGTCATGCTCAAACTCATAGTAGAGCTGACCTTCCTTCACAGTTGTACACACCTGCATCGAGATAATCACATCAAAACATGTAAAATCGAACAAAAGCAAAGTACTCTGTTGGTCTATATTAAATTCCATGGGCCTGCAAACGCTTCTTATCATACCGTTGGTTGCATTGTGGTGCTGACTACCTCTTGCTTTCCAGATCTCGCTGAAACAGTGGTTGTACATGGGAGCAGTTAATCATCGGGCTGAAGAGAGTATTGTGCTGCCAAATAGTACAACTATCAAACACATGGATGCAATAACTATTAGTAGAGTCCATTGCATAACAAAAATTAATTCCATATGCTAATCACGGCGCTCCACCAAACACTAATTTGAAGCCTAGAAGTTATACAATCTGTTCTTACATACGTAGGTAGCACTGGGCTGGTACTCATTCTCACATGCTGCACTGATGCCAATGGGGGAGGGGGAATCTACCTCTAAAATTCAGACTAACACTTGTTAGATCATCTTTATTTCATAATTCTTACTCGAGTCTTATTTAAATCAACTTCACATGAATAAGTTAGTCCACTCTAAACTGGTGCAGCCGTGCAGCATGTGCATAATTCCATCAGGTCTCAGAAAGAAGTACAGCAAGCTTCAGCACTGATTATTCACATCAAGAAAATTGCTCTTGACATATTAGTATTGAGGAACTGATTATCCCCCAGATCATCATCGTCAGGCTACTAAAAAATACTAAGAAATGTGAGGAACTAATTTCAATAACAATAGCATGAATCCGTGGGGCTGTAAAGGTTTCTTCCGGAGAAGAAATGTTTGAAGGCTGCTCACCAGGGGTAGTCCGGGAGACGAAGCCCAGGAGGACTGATGGGGAGCGGCCGCCGCTGGTTGAGCCGCCTAGGCCGCTCCAGCACGAGGGGAAAGGGGGGAACAAGGGGGCAGCCTGCCGCCGAGTGGGTGGAGGGCGCAAGTCCCGGCGCCGTTGGTCCTCGGCTACCACGGTGGCCTAGATGGGCGGCCACGCTCCCCTTGCCACGACGCGCCGGAGACGTGCGCTCGCTGCGCCGCCGGATCCCCGCCGCCCCGGGCCGCCCTGGCCCCTGACCCAAGGGCCTTGGATCTGCTTGGCCCGCACCCAACCCTCTCACCCATGTCCATGTGCCAGCACGAATTCCCCATCCATATTCTGTTCGGTTATATAAAGACCGTTGGCCTTCCTACCCACGCCCTCGGCCCTCCTCGTCGTATTTCCACCGCCAGTCCACCACCACCGCGCGCTGACTCCCGAGTTCCACCACCACCATCGACCCATGGAGGAGATCGGCGAGGCGGTCGACATCCCCGTCGACCCCGTCCACCCCTTCGCCGGCCAGCCGGGCGTGGCTGGCCTGGGGCGCGCGCTGGTGGTGACCGCGCCCGACGATGCCGTCGTTTCACCACCGCAGTCCCCCGAGACCCTAGCCACCGTGGCCGACGACAATACCGGAGATTCGACCTTCGTCCCCATCGACTCTTTCCACACCTTCGCCGACCAGCCGGGCGTGGCTGGTCAGGGGACCGCGCCCGAGCCCGACGGTTTCCTCGCTCCAACACCGGGGCTCTCCCTGCCCTCAGCCACCGTTGCCGACGGCAAGATCGGCTTCTCCGTCGACGCCTTCTTCCCCTTCGCCGGTCAGGGCGCCGTGGTGGGGGTGACCACGCCCAAGCCCGACGATGTCCTCGCTCCACCTACGGGGCTCCCCCTACCCCTAGCCACCGTGGACGAGAGCGCCGACCCCGTCGACGCCATCCGCCCCTTCGCCGGGCAGCAGGGCATGGCTGTGGCTGGTCAGGGCGCCGTGGTGGGGGTGACCACGCCCAAGCCCGACGATGTCCTCGCTTCACCACCGGGGCGCCCCCTACCCCGAGCCACCGTGGACGAGCGCAAGAAGATCGCCGACTCCGTCGACGCCTTCCGCCCCTTCGCCGGGCAGCCGGGCGTGGCTGGTCAGGGGCGCGCGGTGCCCGACGACGACGACGTCCTCTTTCCTCTACCGCGACTAGCCCCTACCACTAGCCACAATGGCCGACGCCAGGCTCGTGGGCTGATCGTCTGGCGCCGCCCGGGATGCGCCCAGTGGAGGGTCCAGGCGGATGGTTCCGGCGGAGGAGTCGATTGGGTGGCCGGCGCGGAGGCTGCCGCGGCCGAGGCCGATCCAGATGCGCTGCTCGACGCTTACGCGGGATTGGGGCAGCACATCCCGGATTTCGGCGACCTCGACGACATTCTTACAGCGTTTTTGCTCAACTCTTTCCTCAAGTTCGTCACGATCCTAGCAGCCATCGCAGTAGTATACTTTGCAGGTGTCCTAGCGTCTCTGCTAGCGAGGTGATGTAGAGCGTACATGGTAAGGCTGGTGGGATACTGGGAGGTAGAGTTTGGTGTTTTCTGGAGAATCTTCCAAACAGCCAACTGTCTGTTGATAGACAACTATACGGTTTCCATTGTAGCTTTGGCAACAATAGTCATTGAGTAGTCCATTGGTAATTCATTTGATTCATATGCTTCAACATCGTAGTTTCAAATTACTACAAAATAATGTTGTGCCTATGTTCGGAATCTAAGATTTACTACTCGACCGGCTTCCCGCCATCAGTGCCACTACTGGGAGAACTTTGTTTGCCTAGTGTATAGCTGTTTGAAACATGTATTGGTACATAATCAAACAACTTTTGATCATGTATGGATGCCGCCGATACCCGACAAATCATAGGGGTTTCGTCAAGTTGTATATAGGTTACATTCAAGTTATGTATTCATGGAGATTCCATCAAATAGAGTTACATAAGTTGTTTCTCCACACACGTTTCATAGACGATCCATCATAGTTATCATGATTTCCATTACCCACATATTTGTTTCATAAACGTTTCATCAAGTTTAAAACATGTATGGATCTAGATTAAACAACTCTGAAACATATAGGTTTGTAGAGATTCCACCAACTTCATATAGAGGTTACATCGAAGTTTTATATTCAAGAATGAAACATGCATGGATCTAGATTTCATCTTGATAAAGTTATATATAGATTTCATCAAGTTTTAAACATGCATCGCTATAGAAGAAACAACTCTGAAACATGTATGGATATAGACAAAACAACTTTGAAACATGTATGGATATAGATAAAACAACTTTGAAACATCCATGGAACTAGAAGAAACAACTTTAAATCATGTATTGATTTTGGAAGAATCTGATGAATCGTGACCAAACCTTATGGATATGACGACTGATTGTCGTCTTTGCTCTCTTGAAGTGGTACCATTGTTTGTTTTAATTTTCCTCTTCGCTTTCTTGTAGTACTAAAAGCTTGGATGTATGCCTTGCTAAGAAGTAGAGGTTTAGTTTGCGAAGTGGTGTTTAGATCCATGTCTGCTGATTTTGTTTCGTTATTTCTAGCATATCCATGGAAATAGAAGTTCTTATGCACTAGTAGAAAAGGGGGCAATGGTCCAGGCCGGGTCAGCCCATTAGTCCCGGTTCAGTCCAGATCCGGGACCCATGGGGGTATTGGACCCGGTTCGTGAGCCCCGGGGCCCGGCCGGGCCACGTGGGCCATTGGTCCCGGTTCGTCTGGACCTTTTGGTTCCGGTTGGTGGGACGAACCGGGACCAATGGGCCTCGCTCCTGGCCCACCACCATTGGTTCCGGTTTGTGGCTTGAACTGGGACCAAAGGCTTCCCATTAGTCCCGGTTCATGCCACAAACCGGGACTAAAGATTTGGTCCTCGTTGCGGTCAGAGTTTAGTCCCACCTCGCCAACCGAAGGGCGCTCACACCGGTTTATAAGCCCCTCCCTCTCTGCCTTGTTGAGCTCCTCTCAAAGTGAAAATAGATGCCCTTATACAGGGAATTTGACCTAAATTCATACTGAATTTCTCTGAAATTCATAGAAATTTATTATGAATTTAGGTTGAATTCTCTCTATAGGCGCATCTATGCTCATTTTTTTTTAGTAAAGTTAATCACAAGCTTGTGATTCACACAAATTTCAAAGAATTTAAATTTTAACTATTCATGCCACCATCCGGTTCATGCCACCAACCGGGACCAATTATATGCCTACATATACCATGCCAAAATGAAAGAGAGGCGCAATGCTCACCTGCATGTTGCTTAGCTTCAGGCCAACGTGCAGGTGAGCACTGCGCTTCTCCCTTCATCGTCTCTACACTCAGGGCTTATAAACCGTTGCGAGTGCCTCTCGCTTGGCGAGGTGGGACTAAAAAACAGCTGCAGAAAGAATCAACTAAAAAACTCTTTTACCGATTCATGCCACGAACCGGTACTAAAAGGTGCTCGTGGGGCACCAGCCTTAAAACCTGTAGCAAATAAAATGCCTTTGTAACAGTCTTAGAACTGATACTAAAGGAATCAACTAAAAAGCTTTTATGAACCTCTAGTATTATTGAAACTAAAATTATATAGAATTTTGTTACAAACTTTAAAAGCAAAAAGAATTACCATAAAAGAAAATAAATAAGTAATTAGAATTTTGTTACAAACTTTAAAAGCAAAAAGAATTATCATAAAAGAAAATAAATAAGTAATTAGAATTCTGTTCAAAACATTAAAAGCAAAAAAGAATTATCATAAAAGAAAATAAATAAGTAATTAGAATTCTGTTCAAAACATTAAAAGCAAAAAGAATTAACATAAAAGAAAATAAATAAGTAATTAGAATTCTGTTCAAAACATTAAAAGCAAAAAGAATTATCATAAAAGAAAATAAATAAGTAATTAGAATTTTGTTACAAACTTTAATAGCAAAAAGAATTATCATAAAAGAAAACAAATAAGTAATTAGAATTCTGTTCAAAAAATTAAAAGCAAAAAGAATTATCATAAAAGAAAATAAATAAGTAATTAGAAACAAAAAAGAAAGCAAAAAAACTGGGAAAAATTAAAAAAAGTGCCACCTAGAGGGCCACCACGGCCTGCATACGACTAAAAACCCATAACTAGGGCCAGGATGCAGGCCCGCAGTAGGCCCAATAGGCCCACAAGCACAGAGAGTGATTTTAGGCCCGTAAGCCTGCAGTGGAGAGGAGCTCGAGAGGGCAGCGGGACTGGGGCTTATAAACCACTCTGGAGCTCCCTCAGCTAGCGAGGTGGGACTAAACTTTCGTGCCGCGACACGGGCAGCACAAGGCCTTTAGTCCCGGTTGGTGGCACCAACCGGGACTAAAGGGCTGCTTTGGTACCGGTTGGTGGCACCAACCGAGATCAATGACCCACCTTTAGTCCCGGTTTGTGCCACCAACCGGGACTAAAGGCCTCTACTTCCCGCCCTTTGGGCTGCTGAAAAGAGGCCTTTGGTCCCGGTTGGTGGCACCAACCGGGACTAAAGGGGTCATTGGTCCCGGTTGGTCTCACGAACCGGGACCAATGCTCTGCCTATATAAGCAACACTCGTGGAATTTTGGTTCAGTTCGTTCTTCCCCGCCAGCCCGACGCCGCCAAGCTGCCCGTCGTATCCGCCTCACCGTCGCCGTTGTCGCCCCGCGCCGCCCCGATTGACGCCGTCGCCGCCCCCCGCCCCGCGACGCCGCCGGCCCCTGCCCGTCGCCGCGCCGCGCCGCGCCGCCCCGACCCGCCCCGCCCCTGCCCGTCGCCGCGCCGCGCCGTCCCGCCCCGTGCCGCACCTCGCCATCGCCGTCGCCGTCCTCGACACCGTCGCCGTGAGCAACTAATTAATTTGATGTTAGTAGTAGTTAATTGAGTTAGATCTTGTTAGATTTTTTTGTAGTTCATAGTTTTTTTTGTTAGATGTGTAGTAATTTAGATGTGTAGTTCATAGATTTTTCTGTTAGATTTTTTTTTTCATATTGTGTAATTAATTTGTTCATATTGTGTTAGATTTTTTTATGATTTTTTTCTGTTGTAATTTAGATGTCAAATTTAGATGTCAATTTTTTTTCATATTGTGTAAGTAATTTAGATGTCAATTTTTTTTCATATTGTGTAAGTAATTTAGATGTCAAATTTTTATGATTTTTTTCTGTTCATAGAATTTTTATGATTTTTTCTGTTGTAATTTTGTTCATAGAATTTTAATGATTTTTTGTTCGTAGTATTTTCTTTGTCAATTTATTGTGTATGTATAGGAAAATTGTGAATGATATAAGTCATTTATGAATATGTTAAAAAATAAGAAGAGAAAGTGTTTAATATAATTAGTTAGAAAAATAATAGAACTATAGTTAAACTAGTTTATTTTTTGTAAGTACTACTTTATTTTATTTATAGTAAGTGCTTCATATATAGTTGAATTAGCTAGTTGATTTAATAAACTACTTTATTTAACGATATATAGAAGTAGTTCCCGCATCGACGTCGGCGATGCCTATCCCGCATCCTCGTCGTCATCGACTCGGTGGTGGAGGCCTGTTTGATCAGGACCATGTACGGGACTGAGCTCCGCCGGGCTGGTATTGGGAGGTGCTACCTTCCGGGGGACGTAGGTTGGTGAGGAGGCAGCCCGTTGTTGACCCGATTCTTGTTTGGTGGCGGTCGCGTGGGCCAGTGACGGTGCCGGGGCTTCCGGACACCGCGGAGGTGGTACATCATCGTGTTAGCGAGGAGAACGAGCACGTCCGTCGCTACATGGTTGCATTGGAGGGCAGGTTCGACAATACCTGGCAGGTTCTTCAGGGATCTCACTGGAGCTATGATCCTGTGATGGTTCCTTATCTTTGGGTGTCCACCGCCCGTGACGATACCCGTCGGGCGCTACGGTTCTAGCTGTATTAGTGATGCTATATGTATGATAGTATTCGAGGAGTATTAGTGATAATATTTGACGATGTACGGACACAAAAGATGATGTACTTTTGCTTATAATTGAATGCATGCTAATTTGAATACTACTTTATTTTATGATTTGGTTTGGCTTATTGAATGCTCATATTGGAAAAGTACTCCTACTTTGAATGCTAAAATTGGAGAGCACTATGCAGAAATCTAGGAGCCCCCTCCATCATCCACGTCGTCGTGGGGGTAGCTTCTCCTTCATTCCCGTGTGCTAGACAATTTGGTGTAATAATGCACTCGAGAATGAAAGGAGGAGCTACGTACCATCACCGATAGTCAACCCGTGATTAATAATAATGATCTAATTTAGGTATTTTTAGTACATATATTTAATTGTACAAGTTTAATATTTGAATTATGAACATAGGCCGGAAATGTCGTACTCGGACGATGAAAACCGCCTGGGGGAGTGCGACTGGTGCCACGACGACCAAGATATGTGCGACAGGTTCATTGAGCTGGACGAAGATCGGCGCTTCAACATTAAGCTCGAGGAGACCTTCGATGTTCATACGGTACGCAACGACGACAATATTTTTTTTCGTAATTAAGCACGACTTCAACTATTTTAATGTGTATTTTTCATCTTTTCCAATTCGACTAGCTTATCCCATGCTATGCAAGACGCTATGTATTGGAGAGGATGGGTTTTGAAGACCATGAAAGTATGGAAACCAAAACAATTCTCCTAAGGACCCATCATGGTGTGGATTTTAAAGTAAAGTTGTACTATGCTGAGAGTGTATCCCATTTTGGTTGCAAAAATTGGGAAGCACTTTGCAAGATGTATGGTTTTGATGAGGGTATGCTTGTCACCATGGATCTTGGTGATCCTACAATCGAGCAAGACAATATGGTGATTTGGGTACTTGTGGATACACCTCCAATTCTTCCCCCATGTGAGCTTAACATAGTTATTAAGTAATTTATATTGTTTATTTCAAAATAGTTGACAACTTATTTCCATTGACAACTTATTTTCATTCTTCAAAGAATGTGCGGAAGATGGTAGACAAAACCCACTACACTGATGGCTCCGAATTAACTTATAAGGAGAAAAATCATCTGATCGCATTTTGTACTGACCTTGAGAATTACAATGTCTACAATCGAACTCCTCAACATTATAGTCAATACGTGCCACTAGTGCACGTGTTGAACTACGGTAACTACCATGGAGATACCCTGGTAAGATTTTTTACTATTACGACATCCGTGCATCTTTTTGCATACTTCTAAAACTAGTACTTCATTGTTAACTACGAAGTTATTACTATGTTTTTCAACAGATAATCCCGAATGATTATGTGCCTCATCTGATGTATACGCACGGTAGCCATCATGTTTTGAACATACAACCAGGTATTCCTACGAATCTCAACTGTCCATACCGGGTTTCTAAAAGAAGTGGAGACATGACAATCAAAGAATGGAAAAAAATGTATGGACAGTCGTAAGGAGCTTCTTGGAAGCAAATGGCAGCGAAGCGCAATAATTGGAGATAGGATGATCTCCATTCTTCATAATGGAGAGTCAGGGTCTATATTGTTTTATGCTATTTTACCTTAAGGGTGTTTAGGTCCTACCTGATACTGATGATCATGTGCTAAGAACAATTATGTAGGGTTGGGTTCGATGACTATGAGGATGATGATCGTATGACTTATTATTAATAACGAGTAGAAGTTGTATGATGATGCATGATTAGTAGGACTTGTTATTATATATGATGATGTATGATGTGAGCATGCATGAGTTATTATATATCTGCGGGTGAAATGAACATAGTAGTAGCGTTGGTAACCAAGGACGAAGATATAAGAGAGGACACTTCTCTCTATTAGCTAGCTAATAACAACCTAAAAATAACCCCCAAAAACCCTAAACCAGGCACTTAAAAAAAACCTCAGCTCCAGCCAGCTGCTGATGCGTAGAAGCCTTTTGGTCCCGGTTTATGTCACCAACCGGGACCAAAGGCCCCCCTGCCTGGGCTGCCCGTAGTGGCCACGTGGAGGCCCATCTATCCCAGTTCGTGTAAGAACCGGGACTAAAGGGGGGAGGTATTAGTAACGATCCATTAGTCCCGGTTCATGAACCGGAACTAAAGGCCCTTATGAACCGGGACAAATGCCCTGTTTTCTACTAGTGATGGTTGTTAAAACTTCCAAATGGGGATCTTGTGCCTTCTGCTTGGACACAAGTGTTTGATTAGGCTTAGTACTACTTGATCATGGATAAATCGTTGTGCCAATAGATGATAACAATATGATAGGTGTGGTGCTAGATACTTGTAGACCTGATATCTGACGCAGTTTTCACTCTTCTTTCATTTGGTTGATCATCCTGGGGCAAATCATCCGACCCCTTATAGAGTGGGGCAAATCATCCAATCCCCATGAGAACTACTACCTCCGTTCCACAATTCCTATCTTGGTTTTAGTTCAAATTTGAACTAAAACTATGACAAGAATTATGGGACAGAGGGAGTATGTTAATGGGAGCTTTCTTAATTCTATTTAATGCAAATTTAATGGTGGTCTAAAAATTTAGGGTACATATCAATTTTCTTCTGCATCGCTTCATGTTTTGTTCTCCTGAATACACAAGTTAGTCTTTCAAATGCAACTTTGCAAAATTTGCGGTGTAGTGAATGTGACACATAACTAAGTTGTGATTTGCAGAAAGAAAGTTGCATGGGGCCCAGAGCATTTTCAAAATATGGTTAATATTCTCACAAATTTTACTTAGGTCACATAATTTTTTTGAAATGGTCTAGATGAAACAACTTTGAATAATGTATGGATCTTGGGATACACAACTAATTATAGATGTTTCGCCATAGTTGTACAGAGGTTGCATCCAAGTCATATATTCATTGAGATTCTATCAAACTTAGCTAGAAAAGTTGTTTCTCCACACTAACTTTTTTGAAATTGTTTGTTGAGGATCCATCAAAGTTATCATGTTGTCTCTTGGTCACATGTAAGTTTCATACATGTTGAACATGTAGGGATTAAATTTGTTTGAAACATGTATGGACATAGACAAAAAAAAGTTTGAAGCATGTAACTTCCTAGATCAAACAACTTTGAATCATAGAGCTTTTGTCGAAGTTGCATAGAGGTTACATCTAATGGAGTATCTGGTAACCTGCATCATCCCTAATGTAGGGCGGAACCCTATGGGGCCGATCTTTCACGTTTGGAGAGGATCCTTACAAGGAACACGAAGAACGCGCGAAAGAAAACAAGGGAAATCACGGTGGAACACAAGAGAAACACTCAATCGACACGAATATGATCACACAAGTGCTAGATCATCGAGGCACAAAGTAACACAAGATCCAAAGTCAACAAGGGACGATACAAAAGGTAGCCGTTCTTCTCCGTGAGGAGGTCTTGATTGTCTTCTCCGGGTGGAGGGGTCTTGAATCCGGGTGAATCTTCTCCGAAGAGGTGCGGTCCCTCACGAGGAGTAGATCCGATACGGGTGAGCAATGCTCTATCTCAAATGAGCTAAACCAATGCTAACCCTAGAATGTAGGTGGAGGGGGAGTATATATAGTCTATGGGGCAAAGGGGTACATGGGCCACGGCCCGGATGTGCTGCACGCAGGCAGGAGGGGGCCGGATGTTCGGGCGCTCGCGAGGGGCCGGATGTCCGGGCTGTCGGGCCGGATGTCCGGGCTGGTGGAGTTGGCCTTGCTGCTCTCTAGATGGACGGGGCCGGATGTCCGGGCGGAGGGGCCGGATGTCCGGGGCTTCGGGAGGCGCCGGATGTCCGGGGTGACGGCCGGATGTCCGGGCTATCGGGACAGCCTTTTGTGCTCCCGGGATGGCGTGTCCGGATGTTCGGGCTGGCTGCCGGATTTCCGGTGCGGAGGGACGGATGTCCGGGCTGGACATCGGATGTCTGGGCCCTGTAGCTTCTGCTGCAGACCCGTGGCTGAGGGGTAGTTCTCCAGGGACCGAATGTCCGGGGCCATGGCCGGATGTCCGGTGCCTGGAAGCTGTCCTTGCCTTCTTCCGTTGGTTCTCTTCTTCCATGGACTTGGTGGCTTGACCATCTTCATGTGCATCCTCGGGAGAGTCCTCTTGGTACTTAATCATGCACAACATTCCGGACTTAGGTAGTAGCCATGTCTCATGATGATCATATGAGATATCACTAAGGAGAGAAGTCACCTCGGTCTCGAGAGCTCTAGCTCATGCTCTTGTCATGGGTCCTCTTGGTGCTTGGTGAGACGATGGTAGATCCATGGGGATGACCGAAGGATGCTCCGCATCATCTCCCCTCCCTTGGGAAAGATCTGACCTCGGATCGAAATCCTCATCACCATGGTACGGGGAGAGATCGGTGACGTTGAATATGTCGCTCATGTTGTACTTGTTGCGTGGGAGATCGATCTTGTAAGCGTTGTTGTTGTAGCGTGCTAGCACCTTGAAGGGTCCATCGGCTCGAGGTAGAAGTTTGGACTTGTGTTCGTTAGGGAAGCGGTCCTTGCGAAGGTGTAGCCACACAAGATCTCCAATGTTGAATATCATGGGTTGCTTGTTGATGTTGACCTTGGTCGCGAGTCGTTGTACTTGGCACTCGATGGTGTGCCTTGTATCCTCATGCATCTTCTTGATGTAGCTTGCACGTGCGCTTGCATTGAGGTTGGTGCGCTCTTGTAGAGGAAGAGGTAGAATGTCCAATGGGGACAATGGGTTGAAGCCATAGACGACCTCGAAGGGGGACTTGTTGGTAGTCGAATGTCTTGCACGATTGTAGGCGTACTCGGCGATGGGTAAACACTCCTCCCACTCCTTGATGTTCTTCTTGATCAACACGCAAAGTAGAGTGGAGAGCGTACGGTTCGTCACCTCTGTTTGGCCGTCGGTTTGAGGATGGTATGCGGATGAGAAGAAGAGCTTGATTCTGAGCTTGGCGCATAGCGTCTTCCAAAAGTAACTCAAGAACTTGACGTCGCGGTCGGAGACGATTGTCTTTGGTACTCCATGGAGTCGCAAGATTTCCCTACAAAAGAGATTTGCAACATGTGAAGCATCGTCTATCTTGTTGCAATGAATGAAATGTGCCATCTTGGAAAATCGGTCCACAACAACAAACACGGAATCCTTTCCATTTTGAGTTCTAGGCAAACCAAGTACAAAATCCATGCTAATGTCTTCGCAAGGTTGATAAGGAATAGGAAGAGGCATGTAAATACCATGGGATTGAGCTTTAGACTTAGCTTTGCGACATGTAGAGCATCGGTTGGTGAAATGTGAGACGTCGCAGAACATCTTGGGCCAAAAGTAGTTCTTGGAGAGCGTGGCGAATGTCTTGTCGCGTCAAAAGAGTCCCATGAGTCCACCTCCATGAGCCGCTTGCAAAAGGAGAAAATGAAGAGAAGACTCGGGAATGCAAAGTTTGTTAGCTCTCATAAGATAATCATCCTTGATGTAATATTGTTCCCAAGATGTATGCGTCAAACATTTAGCATAAGGAGTAGCAAAAGAAGGATCATTCGCATACAAGTCTTTTATGTGCTTAAAGCCAATAACATTCAGCTCAAGTTTAGTGACAAGTGTACATATGCATGAAAGTGCATCCGCAACTACATTTTCCTTACCCTTAATGTACTTGATCACATAGGGGAAAGATTCAATAAATTCACTCCATTTGGCATGACGCTTGTTCAACTTAGTTTGGCCTTTAAGTACTTAAGCGTTTCATGATCGGTATGGATGACAAACTCATGAGGTCTAAGGTAATGCTCCCAAACATGTAGCACACGCACTAAGGCATACAATTCTTTGTCATAGATGGGATAGTTAAGTTGAGCACCGGAGAGTTTTTTACTAAAATATGCAATGGCTCGTTTTTCTTGCATTAAAACTCCACCAATTCCGGTACCACTTGCATCACAATGAACCTCAAAAGTTTTGTTGAAGTTAGGCAAAGCAAGAATCGGAGCATGAGTAAGCAAAGACTTGAGCTCATCAAAAGCAGTGGATTGCAAAGATCCCCAAACAAAAGGAGCATTCTTCTTACTCAAGGCATGCAAAGGAGCAGCAATAGTGCTAAAATCTTTCACAAAGCAACGATAAAAACCCGCAAGGCCAAGAAAGCTACGCACTTTTTGCAAAATGGTGGGTTGGGGCCAAGTTTTAATTGCTTCAATTTTAGATTCATCAACATGAACACCCTTGGAAGAGACAACGAAACCCAAGAAAACGAGCTTGTCAACACCAAACGTGCACCTTTTCATGTTGGCATAAAGACGTTCCTGGCGAAGCGTTTGCAAAACAACCCTAACATGCTTTAGATGCTCTTTCATGGATTTGCTAAACACAAGAATATCATCAAAGTAAACCACAACAAACACTCCAATATAAGGTCGAAGCACAAAATGCATAAGATGCATGAAAGTACCGGGAGCTTCCGACAAACCCATTGGCATAACCAACCACTCATACAAGCCAAATTTGGTTTTGAAAGCGGGTTTCCATTCATCACCTTCTTGTATGCAGATTTGATAATAGCCACTTTTAAGATCAATTTTTGAGAAAATGGTGGCACCGCTAAGTTCATCAAGCATATCATCCAAGCGAGGAATGGGATGCCTATAACGAACGGTAATAGCATTGATGGGTCTACAATCGGAGCACATGCAAAAACTACCATCTTGCTTGAGCACAAGTTTAATGGGAACGGCACAAGGGCTTAAGCTTTCACGTACATGACCGTTGTCGATTAGTTGTTGTACTTGCCGTTGGATCTCCTTAGTTTCTTCGTGGTTGACGCGGTATGGAGCTTTGTTTGGTAGGGGCGCTCCGGGTATGAGGTCGATTCGATGCTCAATTCCTCGTAGAGGAGGTAGACCCGGAGGTAGCTCATCGGGGAAAACATCTTGGAATTCCTGCAAAAGAGATTGAAACACTAAAGGTAGATCGTGAGAGGTGTTAGTTTTTGGTTCCCCATCCTTGCACACAAGGGTAAAGTGCATAACACTCGATGGGTTCTCACACACTTCTCTCATCTCACTTTTGGTGGCAAATAGGACTAACTTTTTCTTGTCGCTCATCGTGGAGGCACTCGGTTTTGGCTTGTGGCTCTCACTCTCTTTTGGGTGGATCACTTTCTCACTCTTCTCTCCATGATGGGTGGTTTTCTTGTCGGCTATCACTTGACTAGGAGACATAGGTCGTAGCACATATTCCTTCCCCTTCATCTTGAAGCTATAGTGATTGGTACGCCTGTTGTGGATGATGCCATGGTCAAATTGCCATGGTCGACCAAGAAGGAGATGGCAAACGGACATCGGGACGACATCACACTCCAAAGTGTCCTCATATGCACCAATGTTGAAGGAGGCTTGGACCGTATGCTCAACTCGTATAGTGCCTGAATCGCTTAGCCATTGTACTTTGTAGGGGTGCGGGTGCTTCATCTGGACCAATTGAAGCTTGGAGCATAGTTCTTCACTTGCCAAGTTGTGACAACTACCTCCATCGATGATGATCTTGACGGACCTTCCATTGATGCCGGCCTTTGTGTGGAAGATGTGGCATCGTTGGTCTTCTTCTTGTTGATGTTGAAGAGTCAAGACTTTGGAGACAACGAGAGCGGGGCTCGAGTCCTCATCACAAAAGACTTGATCATCTTCATCCTCGTTCATGTGTTGGTGCATGGCCACTTTCTCAAGGGCATCCATATCCTCGTCACTCATGGAGTCATAGGTTCCATCATCGTTGAGGATCATGGTTCGATTGTTTATGCATTGGAAGGACTTGTGGCCTCGGCCACCGCAAGTGAAACACTTGAAGGAGCTTGTCTTGACGGTCTCATTGGTCGGAGTAGATGATGAAGCGCGCGGCTTGAAGTTGCTTGTAGTAGGAGGAGGACGACTTGAGCTTGTCGAAGCTTTCTTGTAACTTGACTTGTTGTCGTTGCTTGGAGATGGCTTGGTTGAGGTAGAAGTTGGAGGAGTCGTTGAAGCTTGATTGTTGGAGAAACCGTAGGTCTTGGACGAGTACTTGGCGTACTTGAAGTCATCTTGCACTTGACGTTCCACTTTGGTAGCTTGATGCACGAGCTCGATGAGGTTGGAGTAGGGTTGGAGGTCGGCGATCTTCTTTATGGGATGATTGAGGCCATTCAAGAAGCGTGCCATAGTTTGCTCATCATCTTCCGTGACATTGGCTCGAATCATGGCTATCTCCATTTCCTTATAGTATTCTTCAACACTCTTTGTTCCTTGCTTGAGGAGTTGGAGCTTCTTGAAGAGATCGCGGTTGTAGTAGGTGGGCACAAAACGTGCTCACATGCCATCTTTCATTTGAGCCCAAGTGGTGATGGGTGGTTCACCTCTTGCTTCTCGGCGCTCAAGGACTTGTTCCCACCATATGAGCACATAGTCTTGGAACTCAAGGGATGCCATCGCAATCTTATTCTCTTCCTCATATTTGTGCAAACGAAAGATTTTGTCGACCTTCAATGCCCATGAGAGGTACTCTTCGGGATCATTGCTTCCACTGAACTTGGGCATGGTGAGTTTTAGCTTGCCATAGCGTTGCTCTTCATTGTGTTGTTGTCGAGGGTGATGATGATGCCCTAGACATGGAGGATAATCAACCTCATGTTGCTCTTGGCGTGGAGGAAGTCGATCGTCTTCTTGCTCATGTTGAACTTGAGGTTGTGGAGGAGCTTGTCGAGCTTGTGGAGAAGCTTGTCGATCTTGAAGAGGAGCTTGAGGAACTTGACGTTGCACTCTTGGTTGGTAGTTCCGCTCTTGGATTTCTTCTCGAAGTGCTTCCTCTGGGTTGCGCCTATCGTGGTTGCGGTTGGCAATGGCTCGACTTGATTCTTCAAGGGCACGTTGCGCCTCAAGAGCTTGTGCTTCACGTTGTTGTTGTTGCAGACGTTGAGCCTCGGCATCTTGTTCCTTTTGATGTAGACGCGCTCGTTCTTCCTCTTGGCGACATTGACGTTGTCGTTCTTGAGCTTGTGCAAAAGCAACTTGGTGTGGTTGAGGATGAAGTACTTGCTCATCGACTTGCTCTTGTGAATGCTTGTCGTGTAGAGGATTGCGAGATGCATGACGGTCTTGACGCGTGGCTCATTGAAGAGTGTTCGATGTCGGTGTACTTGAGCCGGAGAAGGTGTCGTCAGAGTGTCGACTTGAGCGGCTCCGTCTTGAGTACAAAGAAGTTCAAGGAGGACGGTTCACCAACAAGGCGTGGATCTCGTCCATCCTTGCATCATTCTCTTGCTTGTGAGCATCGAGCTTGTTGTCGAAGTAGTCCTTTGTACGTTGCTTGGAGAGTCGCAATACGGTGGCGTGGTTGTCGATGCGGTCGGTCATCGCTTGTTGCTCTTGATGCAACGCTCGTTGTGCACCAAAGAGGTGGCTCTTGGTGACGAATGATGACATGTCGTTGTCTTGCTCGATGAAGAGTGGGTTGGTAGAAGTACTTGGCCTATCCATCATTCCAAGAAAAAATGTGAGTGGTAGAAGGAGAAGAACTTATACCAAATGTACCTTGACCGATGTTGACGATGAATCAAGTTCACTCAAATGCGAACAATGAAATAGCACTATTAGTACCAATTCTTGTCGGTTCTCACACCTACACAAGTAAAAGCTTATGGTGGAGCTTGGTTAGGATGGTGGCACAAAATTTGATGCAATTATAAGTGAGCTTCAATAATGTTGGAAAATATTCACAAATTTGCAAATGCAACAAGTAGACCAAGCAAGTAGATGTACACGAAAACACACAACAAATAGATAAGTGGGAATGTGCAAACCAAAAATGAGCCAAAATGTGGAATCCACGAAAATGCTCTTGTTGCACAATACACGAGAGACGCTAGCACGATTGCACAATAGGCAGATACGTAACTTGTGCACAACCTACTAGGAAAAAATACAACGACCTCTATCCCAAGTATGCTATATGTATGGTATTTCGGTGATATGATCCAAGATGATTGGATATGACAATCTTAATGTAGAATGATGCTATGGTTCTTGCTTATAAGCTCTTTTCTTAAAAGCTTGGTTGGCTCTTTCACTTTTGAGATCTTTTCTCATGCAAAACTTCACGAACCAAGATAGCAATTGTGTATGCGATGACAACTTTGTGACACAAAAGATGATGTCAAGATATGCACCACTATGGTATGGTATGTATGCTATGGAGTATGATCACTAATGTGCACAAGTCACGTTGCCGGCAATACTCAATGGCTAGTCTCGATGGGTAAGCTACGCAAATGTAAGGCCATGTGGTTATCAATGCAATTGCAAGGTATGACAAAGATGTCATCGAAGTTAGCGTCCTTGGCGATGATGAGACCTTTGCGAAGATGAGCCGTGGTGATGTTGACGTCGAACCGTACCTATATAGCCGAAACACAATAGGACACGGGGACCACAACCCAAAATCTCAAAGATAAAAACGAGTCAAAATCGTCATAGGAGGTAGCGGTGAGCGGTGGTGGTGCTTGTGGAAAGCGGAGGTGGTATGCGGAAGTACGCGTGGGCACCGGGGCAAAATTTGGTCAAACTATGCGGAAAATGGCGCGGGGGATGGAGTGCTGCTGCCAGGGGCCAGATGTCCGGGCCAGTGGCCGGATGTCCGGGACGCCAGATGTCCGGGGACTCGGGCGGATGTCCGGGCGCCTGGATCGTGGCCGAACGGGATGAACTCCACGGGAAAAAGGGCAACTCCGGGGCAAAATTCGGACGAATTTGTGGATGGAAATTGCGGAAAAGATGGGGGAAAGCTAGATCCACTCGATGCAAAGCAGATCCATGGATCAAGTCCAACAAAACTTCATCACACCAACAAATCACAAAAAAAATTGGGGCTATTGTTGGTGGGGATTTTCGGATTTAGGACGAAAACAACAAAATCAAGCTAGAAAACACGGGGTAGGGGCTCCAAAAACATGATCAACGTGGCTCATGATACCAAGATGATGTAGGGCGGAACCCTATGGGGCCGATCTTTCACGTTTGGAGAGGATCCTTACAAGGAACACGAAGAATGCGCGGAAGAAAACAAGGGAAATCACGGGGGAACACAAGAGAAACACTCAACCGACACGAATATGATCACACAAGTGCTAGATCATCGAGGCACAAAGTAACACGAGATCCAAAGGCAACAAGGTATAATACAAAGGTAGCCGTTCTTCTCCGTGAGGAGGTCTTGATTGTCTTCTCCGGGTGGAGGTCTTGAATCCGGGTGGATCTTCTCCGAAGAGGTGCGGTCCCTCACGAGGAGTAGATCCGATACGGATGAGAAATGCTCTATCTCAAATGAGCTAAACCAATGCTAGCCCTAGAACATAGGTGGAGGGGGAGTATATATAGTCTACGGGGTGAAGGGGTACATGGGCCACAACTCGGATGTGCTGCACGCAGGCAGGAGGGGGCTGGATGTCCGAGCGTCGGGTCGGATGTCCGGGCGCTCGCTAGGGGCTGGATGTCCAGGCGATCGGGCCGGATGTCCGGGCTGGTGGAGTTGGCTTTGCTGCTCTCTGGATGGACGGGGCCGGATGTCCGGGCGGAGGAGCCGGATGTCCGGGGCTTCGGGAGGCGCCGGATGTCCGTGGTGATGGCCGGATGTCCGGGCTATCGGGGCAGCCTTCTCTGCTCCCTGGACGGCGTGTCCGGATGTCCAGACTGGTTGCCGGATTTTTGGTGCGGAGGGCCGGATGTCCGGGCTGGACGCCGGATGTCCGGGCCCTGTAGCTTCTGCTGCAGACCCATGGCTGAGGTGTAGTTCTCCAGGGGCCGGATGTCCGGGGCCATGGCCGGATGTCCGGTGCCTGGAAGCTGTCCTTGCCTTCTTCCGTTGGTTCTCTTCTTCTGTGGACTTGGTGGCTTTACCATCTTCATGTGAATCCTTGGGAGAGTCCTCTTGGTACCTAATCATGCACACCATTCCCGACCTAGGTGGTAGCCATGTCTCATGAGGATCATATGAGATATCACTAAGGAGAGAAGTCACCTCGGTCTCGAGAGCTCTAGCTCGTGCTCTTGTCATGGGTCCTCTCGGTGCTTGGTGAGATGATGGTAGATCCATGGGGATGACCAAAGGATGCTCCACATCAATCCCCAAACAGGCCCACTAGGTGCGAGAAAACCCGTTTGGCAGTGTACACGGAGGCCAGGCTCGTATGCGCATGAACCTTAAAGCAGCCTAGAGCTTGGCTCGCTAGAATGCTCGAATAGAGAATTTCCAATGGGTCAGGCACAAAAGTGAGGCATCGTGTACGCCATGGTTAAAGGGAAACCGGGGCGGAATGAAAGGAGAAGAAAATTGGGCAGCGCGGGATGGCGCAAAATCTAGCTTCACCCCCATGCTCCGTTTACTTGCTCACCTCTAGCGTTAACACAGTCTCATTTTGTGCTTTGGTCTGCAATGGTGACTTAGATCCGTGGAACCGGCGGTGACTAGAGTCTTCAGCAGCAGGACCTGCTTCTCCCCTTCGTCTCTGACTCCATCGCGTCCTCCTTGTCCGCGTCGTGGGCGGGTCGTCGGCTCCAAAGGGGGTAAGCATAAAACCTACCTCCTTTGTTAGGTCGTCTATTAGTCCGTTAGGTAATGTGTATGATGAATTTCGCCATTGCTCACCACACCATCAATGTGCCTAGGTTATGGACAAACGGATGAAGCTGGTTGTTCAGGCAGCAACACTCATAGCATTGATTCAGTTTGGCTCATGTTGGTCCACAAGAGAGTTATTCTTCAAAGTGATAAGACTGTCATCCGTTATAGTCCAATGTTTATCTGAGGTAGGGAGAGGACAGTGAATCTGAACTACATCTACAATTTTAACGACGTAGAGGCTGAAGGAAATATGCCCTAGAGGCAATAATAAAGTTGTTATTTTATATTTCCTTATTCATAATAAAGGTTTATTATTCATGCTAGAATTGTATTGATCAGAAACCTTAATACACGTGTGAATACATAAACAAACAACGTGTCCCTAGCGAGCCTCTACTAGACTAGCTCGTTGATCAAAGATGGTTAAGGTTTCCTAACCATGGACATGAGTTATCATTTGATAACGGGATCACATCATTAGGAGAATGATGTGATGGACAAGACCCATCCGTTAGGTTAGCATAATGATCGTTTAGTTCTATTGCTATTGCTTTCTTGATGTCAAATACATATTCCTTTGACTATGAGATTATGTAACTCCCAGATACCGGAGGATTGCCTTGTGTGCTATCAAACGTCACAACGTAATTGGGTGATTATAAAGATGCTCTACATGTATCTCTGAAGGTGTTTGTTGAGATGGCATAGATGGAGATTAGGATTTGTCACTCCGAGTATCGGAGAGGTATCTCTAGGCCCTCTTGGTAATACACATCATAAGCTTGCAAGCAAACGACTAAGGAGTTAGTCACGAGGTGATGTAATACGGAACGAGTAAAGAGACTTGCTAGTAACGAGATTGAATTAGGTATGAAGATACTGACGATCGAATCTCGGGCAAGTAACATACCGTTGGACAAAGGGAATTACATATGTTGTCATAACGGTTCGACTGATAAAGATCTTCGTAGAATATGTAGGAGCCAATATGAGCATCCAGGTTCCGCTATTGGTTATTGACCGGAGAGGTGTCTCGGTCATGTCTACATAGTTCTCGAACCCATAGGGTCCGCACACTTAACGTTCGTTGACGATATAGTATTATATGAGTTACGTGATTTGGTGACCGGATGTTGTTCGGAGTCCCGGATGAGATCACCGACATGACGTGGAGTCTGGAAATGGCCCAGAGGTAAAAATTGATATATATAGTACGATGGTATTTGGACACCAAAAATGTTCTGGAAGGTACCGGGTACATATCGGGTAACCGGAAGGGGTTCCACGCACCCCCGGCAAAAGATATGGGCCTTATGGGCCAATAGGGGAAACACGCCAGCCAAAAGGGGCTGGTGCACTCCCATATGGGCTGAACTAGAGGAGAAGGAAAGAGGGGAAGGGAGAAGGAAAAGGGGCAGGGATTCGGCCTCCCCCTTCCTTCCCTTCCCTCTCTCTTTCCTTCCCCCTCCGGCAAATAAGGAAGGGGGCACGCCACTTGGGAGGACCCCGAGTAGGATTCGGCCTACTTGGGGTGCCCTCCTGGCTACTCTCTCCTCCTGACGGGGGGATAGACCCTGGGTAGCCTCACCAGCACTTCAAAGACTTTGCAAGACATCGGGGCTGGCCGAGCCCCTCTGCCTGACTGGTCGCAAGGCCGGCCCTTGGGGCCGACTGGTACCATGGGACTGCTTCCTAGAAGGCGGCAGACTCCAAGAAGGCTACGCACTCCAGAAGGTAGCAAGGGCATGGGCCGACTCCTACCAGGCGGCCTTTCGCCCCCTCAAAGTTTGTGCCCACATGCTATGACAAGACTGGCCGTGTCTACAGTGCGACCTGCCACCCCCAAATCCAGGGTGGAACGTGGCCACATTACAGGTGTACCAAGAGGACACCCCTTGCCTAACGTGGTACTGTAGCCACGCGGCCCATGACGTCGCCTACGTCAGATAGGGCCATGCTCCCACGACAGGCGGTCGGTGTGGCCCGTAGACGATGGGCCCCACCTGTCCACGTATCGCCAGAAGGCGGCAAGGCCAGAGCAGGCGACCTCAAGGGGGACCGACTCCCAGCAGGCGGCCATCCCTCCCATTGGAGTCTGTGCGCCATTAACCTGAAGGGATGGGGTGTGGCTACAGTAATCGCCCGCCAGGCGGCGGTACTGTAGCCATGCGCCCCGACCAAGCTTTCATCATTAGAGGCAAGGCTACAGAGCAGCATAGTCCTCCTAGCCCACAGATGGAAAGCCCTACCTGTCAGCCGAGTTCACGGCAGTCAGCGGGGCCCACCAGGCGGCGGGCCCCAGTGGTTGGCGGAGAAGCCGGAGCCTAGAGACACTGACGACCAGGTCCTACAACCAACCGGATTACCATTGTACCCCTGGGGGGTAGGCCTATATAAACCCCCCAGGTTCACCCATGCAAAGGGTTCAGCATTCCAGCCACTCCACACCCACGTAGCTAGGGAAGGGGTAGAGCTAGCCTTGCCTTCTTCTTCCTCTAGCCGAAACAGCTGAAGGAGCACTCTTGTAGCTACTCATTTGATCATAGTCACCATGCGGAGACCCCGCAGAGCAGGACTAGGGGTGTTATCTCCATGGAGAGCCCCGAACCTGGGTAAGATCCGTCGTCATTTGAGGTCTTGCCTACTCCCGCTTCTAGAGCCCGACAACATACTCCTGTCCCCACACATGATAAGCCATCCCTTGGCAGATGTCAAGGAAATACAACGACATTTTTGGCGCCCACCGTGGGGCTAAGTGCACTGTTGACCGGAGACACGTTCTGGGAGGGAACCCATTTCCTTCCCAGCGAGCGCAGCTAGCCTGGCGCACTGGATGGCACTTTCACCGACACATTGCACGACATGGAGACCACCTGTGCCACGAGCTCTCTCGCCGATCTCCTTGGCGGGATCCGCCTCGCCGACGAGCCCGTGCCCGACGCGGGATCGGCCAGCTCCGAGAGCTGCCTCGTCGACCTCCTCGGCAAGCTCCACCTCACCAACGAGCTCGACCACGACTTGGAGTCCGTCGGCTCCACTGATCCGCCCGTCGAGATGCTCATCGACTCCGACGCGGCAGACACTGATGCCTACCCCGACCACATGTGGAGATCATCGACGACCCGCTCCCTTCCACGGACAGTATCACTAGTGCCAGCACTGTCACAGAGGTGCTGGTCATCAGTCAGGACGGAGCCTCTGCCAGAGCGGGACGCGATCCGCTGCATGCAACACTACGAGCCCTGTTCGCCCCGGTCGAGGAAGGCGCGGACGGCGCGACGTTGCAATCTGATACGTCTCCAACATATCTACAATTTATGAAGTATTCATGCCATGTTTACAATAGTTTTATATGATTTTGGTATGATTTGATTAGAACTAACCCAGAGTGACGCTGTTTTCAGCAGAACTACCGTGGTGTTGTTTTTGTGCAGAAATAAAAGTTCTCGGAATGTGCTGAAAATCAACGGAGATTTTTTGTGGAAAATATAAAAAATACTGGAACAAAAATCTACCGGAGGGAGTCCCGAGGGGGCCATGAGGGTGGAGGGTGCACCCACCCCCTGGGGTGCGCCCTTGTGCCTCGTGGACTCTCCGTGGGCCCCCCTGACTTGTCCTCGATGCCAACCTCTCCTATAAATGCCCAAACTTCCAGAAAATAACCTAGATCGGAAGTTCCGCTGCCGCAAGCCTCTGTAGTCATGAGAAATCAATCTAGGCCCTCTCTGTCACCCTGCCGGAGGGGGCCATCATCACCGGAGGCCATGGGGAAGGATCTCGGAGGGGCCATCATCGCCATGAAGGCTAGGGACCAGAGGGGGAACCTCTCCCCATCCAGGGGGAGGCCATGGAGGAGGAAGCACAAGGGGGAGAACCTCTCCTCCCCTCTCTCGGTGGCGCCGGAGTGCCATCAGGAGGGAATCATTGCCGCGGTGATCGTCTTCATCATCATCATCATCATCATCATCACCATCCTCATCTCTTTTACGCGGTCCATTCTCCCGCACCCCGCTGTAATCCCTACTTGAACATGGTGCTTTATGCCACATATTATGATCCAATGATGTGTTGCCATCCTATGCTGTTTTGAGTAGATATCTGTTGTCTTTGGGTTGATTGATGATCTAGATTGGTATGAGTTGTATGTTTTATTTTGGTGCTGTCCTATTGTGCCCTCCATGTCGCGCAAGCATGAGGGATTCCCGCTATAGGGTGTTGCAATATGTTCATGGTTTACTTGTTGTCTGCGTTGCTTGAGTGACAGAAGCATAAACACGGATAAGTGGATCACGACGTATGGGAATAAAGGGGACTTGATATGTTAATGCTATGGTTGTGTTTTACCTTAATGATCTTTAGTAGTTGCGGATGCTTGCTAGAGTTCCAAACATAAGTGCATATAATCCAAGAAGATAAAGTATGTTAGCTTATGCCTCTCCCTCATATGAAATTGCAATAGTGATTACCGGTCTTGTTAACAATTGCCTAGGATAATTCCACACACCAACCCATCATTATTCCACACTCGCTATTTATAATATTTAATAATATATTCTAAATTTATGATAACAGAACCTACTTTTATATTTTAGCTCTCCGATATCATGCAAAGTTATTCTCCTCATACCCACAACATAGTTTTATTTCTCGTTTCTAGTTGGAAGCAAACGTTCGGTGTACATAGATTCGTATCAGTGGTAGATATGACTTGATAGAATATTTATCTTACCTTAGCTCCTTGTGGGTTCGAACTCCATACTTATCACTTCCACATTTGGGAATTGCTACGATGATTCCCTGCACTTGGGGATTATCAAGCTCTTTTCTGTCGCCGTTGCTGGGGAGCAATAGCGTGGGGTTGATATTCTGGTGTGTGCTTGTTTGCTTTCTTCTCTAAGTAATTTTTGTTTTCCCTTTTAGTTTTGCTTAGTTGTGGGTGAAACATACAAAAAAAAATCAAAAATGAAAATACAAAAAGATGCACTTGCCTCATTTGCCTAAAAAAAGTTTTTCAAAAAGAGAAGTGATTGGAAAGTTATGCATTGAAGAAGTGAGGGTCGACCTTGAGCACTTGTGTTCATGCTCATGGAAACAATGTAAAAAAATTCATGGAAGTTTCTCTATAAATAATTGGCCCCTTGTATATATCCATTGTATTATAAAAATAATGTGCCAAGCTTTGGTTTTAGGATGATTAGATTGCTTGTTTACTATGTGCAGTACAAAAACAGAAACTTTGGTTGTAGCGCATGAATTTACATTTTTACTGGAAAGTCAAATGGGTCTGAAACTTTGTGCACATTACTTCTGTACAATTTTTTTAAATTTTCATATTTTATTTATAATATTTGGAGTTACAAAAGTTTACTAAATTTCCATATTACTACAGACTGTCCTGTTTTGGACAGATTCTATTTTTCGCGTGTTGTTTGCTTATTTTGATGAATCTATGAGTAGTATCAGGGGGTATGTGTTGGGGAATGTGGTAATTTCGAAAACAATTCCTGCAATCAGGCAAGATCTATCTAGGTGATGCATAACAATGAGAGGGGAGAGTGTTGTCTACGTACCCTCGTAGACCGAAAGCGGAAGCGTTATGACAACGCGGTTGATGTAGTCGTAGTCTTCATGATCCGACCGATCCTAGAACCGAAGGTACGACACCTCCGCGATCTGCACACGTTCAACTCGGTGACGTCCCACGAACCACTACTAGGAAAAGGCCTACTAATGGCGCACTACCGGTGCGCCATTAGTACCATGCCACTAGTATTTTTTACTAATGGCGCACCTGTGGTGCGCCATTAGAATAGCCCATGGTGCGCCATTAGTGTCTGGTATACTAATGGCGCACCACATAGAAGTGCGCCAACCGTAACAATATTTTTTCAAAAAAAAATTTCAGATTTTTTTTAATTTTTTTTTTCAATTTTTTTCGTTTTTTTCTTAATCTCAGTTCGCTATGGCTTAATCTTGGGTCAATATGCTTAATCTCAGGTCAAATCACACTCCATGGTCAAACTTCCCGAAAGGTCACCCATCCTCACACTACTCCAGCCCAAGCATACTTAACTTCAGAGTTCTATCCAACCCCAGCAACAGCTCACTTCATAGGCACTTGTTGATATATCTAGCATATCAATCCTATTATGCCTTGTTGATGTCTAGGACTTTGTTCATGTTCATGACTATGATGAAATTTTGAAAAATATTTCAAACTTCCCGGTCATATTACGTATCATTTTTTGAAAAAAATTCAAAACCATTTTTTTCTGTTACTAGTGGCGCACCACATCCACGGTGCGCCACTAGTAAGTTTGATTTTTTTTGAAATTTTTTGCCTCCAGATCTTGAAAGCCCCGTAACTTTTTTTCTGTTAGGTTTTTGGGGATTTTGAAAATGTTTAACGGGGTTCCCCCAGTTAAATTTGGATGTAACTTTTCGAGTAGATGATTTTTCATATAAAAAACTTTTTCATCCGAATTCGTATGCAAAAGTTATGCCCATTTTACAAATTTCCAAAGAGATTTTGCAAATAAAGTCAAAATTCATATTTGTAAATTTTCCCAACAACTAGACCACATATCACATGGGAAACTTATTTTCTTTTATTTTTTTGACATTTCCATCATTTTCTTTTATTTTTTTAAAACTGAAAAGGCGATCCACAGGGGGTGGTGGTGGTGGTGCATTCGGGAACTTTTGGGCCAAGTTAGTAATGGCGCACCGTGGGTGGTGCGCCATTGCTAGTTAAACTAGTAATGGCGCACCACACCCACGGTGCATCATTACTAGTTTTGAAAAGAAAAAAGAAAAAAAATGTTTTTTTGAAAAAAACTTAGTAATGGCGCACCTATGGACAGTGCGCCATTACTAGTTAAAACTAGTAATGGCGCACTGTCCACATGTGTGCCATTACTAACAATTTTTTTTCAAAACTACTAATGGCGCATGGTGGGTGTGGTGTGCCATTACTATGTCAACATAGTAATGGCGCACCACTCCCACCGTGCGCCATTAGTAGTTTTGAAAAAATTAATTTTTTTACTAATGGCGCACCGTGGGATGTGGTGCGCCATTAGTATTTGCACACTAATGGCGCACCAACACATGGTGCGCCATTAGTATTTAGTAATGGCGCACCACATGTACAGTGCACCATTAGTGTCCATCCCATCTATAGCCCTTTTCCTAGTAGTGAACTCTAGATCTAGCTGAGGTCGAGGTAGAGTTTCGTTAGCACGACGGTGTAGTGACGGTGATGATGAAGCTATCGGTGCAGGGCTTCGCCTAAGCACTACGACGATATGACCGAGGTGGAAATCTGTGGAGGGGGCACTTCACACGGCTAAAAGATCAACTTGATCAACTTGTGTCTATGGGATGCCCCCTCCCTCGTATATAAAGGAGTGGAGGAGGGGGCCGACCGGCCTCAAGGGGTGCGCCCCAAGGGGGGAATCCTACTCCAAGTAGGACTAGGTTCCCCCTTTCCTAGTCCAACAATGAGGGGAAGGAAGGAGGGGAATGAGAGAAGGAAAGGGCAGGGGGGCGCCCCCTAGTCCAATTCGGTTTGGCCTAGGGGGGCGCGCCCCACCTTGGCCTGCCTCCTCTCTTCCACCACTTGGCCCATGAGGCCCAATAACCCCCCGGGGGGTTTCGGTAACTTCCCGGTATTCCGGTTTTATTCGAAACTTCTTTGGAACACTTCCGATGTCCGAACATAGCCGTCCAATATATCAATCCTTATGTCTCGACCATTTCGAGACTCCTCGTCATGTCAGTGATCACATCCGGGACTCCAAACAACCTTCGATACATCATATCACATAAACTCATAATACCAATCGTTATCGAACGTTAAGCATTCGGACCCTACGGGTTCAAGAACTATGTAGACATGACCGAGACACGTCTCCAGTTAATAACCAATAGCGGAACCTGGGTGCTCATATTGGTTCCTACATATTCTATGAAGATCTTTATCGGTCAAACCGCATAACAGCATACGATGTTCCCTTTGTCATCGGTATGTTACTTGCCTGAGATTTGATTGTCGGTATCATCATACCTAGTTCAATCTCGTTACCGGCAAGTCTCTTTACTCATTCTGTAATAATTCATCCTGCAACTAACTCATTAGTTACAATGCTTGCAAGGCTTATAGTGATGAATATCACCGAGAGGGCCTAGAGATACCTCTCCGAAACACGGAGTGAAAAATCCTAATCTCGATCTATGCCAACCTAACAAACACCTTCGGAGACACATGTAGAGCACCTTTATAATCACCCATTTACGTTGTGAAATTTGGTAGCACACAAAGTGTTCCTCCGGTATTCGGGAGTTGCATAATCTCATAGTCTGAGGAACTTGTATAAGTCATGAAGAAAGCAGTAGCAATGAAACTGTCACGATCATAATGCTAAGCTAACGGATGGGTCATGTCCATCACATCATTCTCCTAATGATGTGATCCCATTCATCAAATGACAACACATGTCTATGGTTAGGAAACATAACCATCTTTCATTAACGAGCTAGTCAAGTAGAGGCATACTAGGGACTATATGTCTTGTCTATGTATTCACACATGTACTAAGTTTCCGGTTAATACAACTCTAGCATGAATAATAAACATTTATCATGATTCAAGGAAATAAATAATAACTTTATTATTGCCTCTAGGGCATATTTCCTTTAGTATGAACCATAGAGAAGTTGGAATACAGTAGATATTACACCAATATAAATTAAGAATGAGTTTGCAACAGTACCTAAAGGTAGCAATTTTCTTTATTATACTAACGGATCTCACAAAGTTTTTGTTAAGTTTTGTGTGGATGAAGTTGTTCGAAGAATGAGGAGTTACCGATGTGAGAAGAATAAAGAGAGGCAAGAGTTCAAGCTTGGGGATGCCCACCCAAGTAAATATTTCAAGGATACTCAAGCATCTAAGCTTGGGGATGCCCCGGTTGGCATCCTGTTGGGGATATTACCACTGGGTGTAAACCGGCCTACTTGGGCCGGGTTAACTTCATAGTGGTATAAGCAGGTGAAGGCCCAAGGCCTATAGTCGGTTTAGAATCTGTAGCTATAAAACCGACCTGATGTATAACTTGTATTGTAAGTTAGGAATAGAGAGATACCGACCGGGATACGAATATGAACCGGCTGGGACTCTATGGACCGACGGGCGTCACCCGTGTATATAAGGGGACGGCCCGGCGGCGGTTCAAAGGGGACAACCACAACTCGGGCCTAGGCGAAGCTTGTTTGCTCCCTAGCCATCGATACCACATCAATTCCATCACAACTAGACGTAGGCTTTTACCTTCATTGAAGGGGCCGAACTAGTATAAACCCCACGTGTCTTTGTGTCCGCTTTAACCCCTTCAAGTAAACTCGTAGCGATGGCTCCATGACTAAGTCCTTTCGCTAGGACATCTGTCGTGACAAATCCACGACAGTTGGCGCCCACCGTGGGGCTATCGCACGATGGTTTGACGATCTTGGAGGGCAAGCTCAAAGGACTCGAAGGCTATGTTGTGGGCCGGATGACCAAGAGTCGTCGAGGCAGGATCTACATCGATGATGCAGGATGGGGTCCTGAGGCCGATTCAATTGAGTATGGTTACCGGGTCCCCTTTGGCAGCGTACACGTCTTCATCGGCAAGATCAGTGAGCCTGGGCCTGAGCCGGACATCTACACCGACCCCGTCGAGACGGCTCAGCGTGCGAGATTTACTCAGGTTAAACCGGCCATGAAGCGTGCCTTCGTTGGAGTCATCTACGGAGGAGAGCGCGCGGACGAATCAGAGCACGATAGTGCGACCGTCGTCTATTCTGGCGACGAGTCCTCGACCGGAGAGACCGAGTCGCTATACCGGATGCAAGACGATCAGGTTAGGGGTTGTTCCGATGGCGACAGTATTCTGGACCCCCAGGCCAGATCAACCGGGTTGGAATATTCATGGCTGGCACCCAGGCGGCGAATTATTCTTCGACTGCCGCAGCAATGCTCTCTGGATCCGCAGCGGCAGCGGCAGCAGGGGCAGGAGGCCTTGTGCGCCCGCCGGTTCAAGTTCTATCTGACCTGTTTGACGCACTGGCCGCGCTTATGGCAGAGGATGACCCGGCGGATCAAGATGCTCATAATGCAGAAATCACGAAGGTGAGAGAGCAGATCGTGCAAGCCAAAGCGGATCTGGCAGCAGAAAAAGACCGGATGGCCGCAGAGCGGGCCGCTTTGGACGCACAGGCCTATAAACTCATGCTTGACCAGAATGCATCACAGGAGGTTTTAAAGCGAAAGCACAGATCATGCCTGCCGTTAGGGTTTGACCCCCGAAATCTCTTTCACACTCCGGGAGCTGGACCCAGTAATCCACCGCGGTACCAGGAGACAAACCGGATTGAGGCGCCAGGGCCAGGAGCGACGGTCCAACCTCGCCTGATGGAGCCCCCTCACCAAAATATTGCGGTGCCTCCACCGGTCCAGACGCCCCCGGGTCATTATTCGAATCCTATGGACAACCTTGTTGCGGCCGCAGCACGGTTAGAGGCCATCCCAGTCGGAGGGGATTCTCCGCAAGTAGTAGAAACGCGCCGGGTTAAGGAGCTTCTCCGGACCGCGCTGATGCAGCAGGAGGCATACTCATACAACCGTGATCGGATTCATTCTACGCCCCGTCCGAGCCGGAGTTACAGCAGGCGCATAGATGAACCGGCCATATCAAGCAATGCGCACGGCCGTGAAGCGGCCCATGGTGATGACCCGGCAGGTGGTGTTGCCGAGGCTCGGGATGCGGTGAACCGGGCCCGGGCACAAAGGGAGGCCGAGTTAGCAGCACAGGATAATGCGGGCCAACTTACACCGGTTCGTTCCGCCGCCTTTGCCGGACCAGGAATCACATCCGCTCTGGGAGTGCCTTGCTTGATCCCTGCTTTACGTAGTGTGCGCCTGCCTAAAGATTTCAAGGGCCCACGCAAGGTGCCGAATTATACCGCTGATTTACCCCCTGAAGCGTGGATAGAGAGTTATGAGATGGCCATGGAAATGCTGGATGTGGATGAGGCTGCATGTGCAAAATATTTCACCATGATGCTCGAGGGCATGGCTCGTACTTGGTTAAAGAGCCTACCGCCCAATTCTATCAGCTCTTGGGCCCAGTTGCGGAGCCGGTTTATACAGAATTTCAAGGATACATGTAAGCAGCCCAAGTCCATAGTAGACCTGGCGGCTTGTGTCCAGGAAGAAGGAGAATCAACGACCCATTGGGTGCGCTGCGTTTCGGAAATTTTGCACTCGTCTGACAGGATTAATGCTGACTCTACGGTCTTAACTCTGGAAGGCAACTGCCGGTTTGAGCCTCTAAAATTGAAACTGGGACGCATGAAGCGACTCTGTAATGACATGGGAACCCTCATGGCTGCCTTAGTGAAGTATGCCGATTCGGACAGTACCAAGGATCCCGAGCTTAATGATAATGAAGCAGGGAAGGGAAAGAAGGATAGCAACTCCAAACAGCAGCAGAATAAACTAGCGGGTCATGGAAACGGAGGCAAGCGCAAGGCAGACGGCAGCATGGACTTTGTGGCCAACACTAACGCACAGGACAGGGGGCAGCGGCGCAGAGGTAAAGCGGCAAATCATAACGGGGCTCCCAATCCTAATGCAAGCCGTTTGAACTATTTGTTGAATCAGCCTTGCCCAAAGCACGGGACGAAGGAGGCACCGGCTAGCCATCTTTGGAAAGATTGCTACATCATGCAGGAGTTCAAGAACTCTAATGCTTTCCGGTATGATCACGGATCAGGTGGCGGTTCAGGATCCGGTTTTAGCGGGCCGGATCACGATGGGGTTTCCGGTTCAGGACGTAATCAGGGCGGTCACAACTACCAGAATAATCAGAACAGCCAGCAGCAGCAGCAGCAGTCAGGCTATCAGAGCCAGCCAAAGCAGTTGAGCAATGGGCAATACCATGTCTTCACAACGGGCTTGGATAAGCGTGACCGAAAACTCCACCAACGAGCGGTGAATTCTGTTGAACCGGCCTTACCGCGTTACTTACGCTGGTCAGAGCAGCCCATCGTGTGGAGCAGAGAAGATCACCTGCCCCGGGTTGATAATCCGGGTCAGTTAGCATTAGTGGTGGACCCTCAGGTGGGGGGTTATAAATTCACCAAGGTACTCATGGATGGAGGAAGCAGTATTAACATACTATATTATGAGACATTCAGGCGCATGGGACTGACAGACAAGGATCTCAGACCGTCGAACACGGTATTCCATGGTGTTGTGCCAGGCAAATCTGCATATCCTGTTGGTAAAATAGCTCTAGATGTGGTTTTTGGAGACGAGCATGACTCCCGGTCAGAAAAATTGAGCTTCGAAGTGGTGAAGATCCAAAGCCCGTATCACGCCTTGTTTGGGCGACCGGCTTATGCCAAGTTCATGGTGCGGCCTTGTTATATCTACTTACAACTCAAGATGCTGGGTTACAAGGGGACGATAACGGTTCACGGGAACCGTAGGATCGCTTTGGAATGTGAAGAGGGTGATGCGGCTTACGCAGAGTCGGTCTGTGCCACAGAAGAGTTGAAGTATTATAAGGACAATGTCGATCCGTCAAATATGACCCCTTTAAAGAAGCCAACTACAGAGCATGATTCAGATCTGAAGTTCAAATCGGCAGCTGAGACCAAGCTTGTTGACTTCGTGCCCGGCGATTCATCCAAGCAGTTCACTATCAGTGCCAACCTGGATCCCAAATAGGAAAGCGTGCTCATCGAGTTCATCCGTGAGAATCGGGACATTTTTGCATGGAAGCCGTCTGACATGCCAGGTGTACTGAGGGAACTCGCTGAGCACACTCTTAATGTGGATCCTACGTATAAACCGGTGAAACAGTTCCTCCGCCGGTTTAACGAAGAAAGACGCAAAGCCATTGGAGAGGAAGTGGCCAGGCTTTTAGCAGCTGGTTTTATTATTGAGGTGTTCCATCCAGAGTGGCTTGCTAATCCGGTGTTAGTTCTTAAGAAAAACGGCACTTGGCGTATGTGTGTGGATTATACAGATCTTAACAAAGCCTGTCCGGCAGACCCTTTTGCTCTCCCCCGTATTGATCAGATCATTGATGCCACGGCGGGTTGCGAGCGTTTGAGTTTTTTGGATGCATACTCTGGATATCATCAGATCAAGATGGCGATTAAAGACCAGGAGAAAACAGCATTCATTACTCCCTTTGGAGCCTTCTGCTATGTATCTATGCCCTTCGGGCTCAAGAGTGCCCAAGCCACCTATCAACGGTGTGTACAGAATTGCCTGCATGAGCAGATCGGCCGCAATGTGCACGCATATGTGGATGATATTGTAGTAAAATCAAGGCAGAAGGAGACACTGGTGGATGATTTGAAGGAGACCTTTGATAACTTGCGAGCTTACAGGATGATGCTTAATCCGGCCAAGTGTGTTTTTGGTGTTCCAGCAGGCAAGTTACTGGGTTTCTTGGTGTCTAACAGAGGAATTGAGGCTAATCCGGAGAAGATTACGGCTATTACATCTCTAGCTAAACCGGAGTGTATCAACGATGTTCAGCGTTTGGCGGGCCGAATCGCTGCGCTAAGCCGGTTTATCAGCGGCCTCGGGGTGAAGGCTATCCCTTTGTACCAAATGCTGAGGAAGACAGACAATTTCGTCTGGAGTCCAGCTGCTGACAAGGCATTTGAGGATCTGAAGCGGCAGTTAGCCAATCCGCCTGTTCTTGCAGCTCCGGTCAACAAGGTGTTGGAAATATGCCCTAGAGGCAATAATAAAAGTATTATTATTATATTTCCTTGTTCATGATAATTGTCTTTTATTCATGCTATAACTGTATTATCCGGAAATCGTAATACACGTGTGAATACATAGACCACAATATGTCCCTAGTAAGCCTCTAGTTGACTAGCTCGTTGATCAATAGATGGTCACGGTTTCCTGGCTATGGACATTGGATGTCGTTGATAACGGGATCACATCATTAGGAGAATGATGTGATGGACAAGACCCAATCCTAAGACTAGCACAAAGATCGCGTAGTTCGTTTGCTAGAGCTTTGCCAATGTCAAGTATCTCTTCCTTTGACCATGAGATCGTGTAACTCCTGGATACCGTAGGAGTGCTTTGGGTGTATCAAACGTCACAACGTAACTGGGTGACTATAAAGGTGCACTACAGGTATCTCCGAAAGTATCTATTGTTTTATGCGGATCGAGACTGGAATTTGTCACTCCGTGTAAACGGAGAGGTATCTCTGGGCCCACTCGGTAGGACATCATCATTTGCGCAAATGTGACCAAGGATTTGATCACGGGATGATGTGTTACGGAACGAGTAAAGTGACTTGCCGGTAACGAGATTGAACAAGGTATCGGTATACCGACGATCGAATCTCGGGCAAGTAAAATACCGCTAGACAAAGGGAATTGAATACGGGATCGATTGAGTCCTTGACATCGTGGTTCATCCGATGAGATCATCGTGGAACATGTGGGAGCCAACATGGGTATCCAGATCCCGCTGTTGGTTATTGATCGGAGAACGTCTCGGTCATGTCTGCATGTCTCCCGAACCCGTAGGGTCTACACACTTAAGGTTCGATGACGCTAGGGTTATAAAGGAAGCTTGTATGTGGTTACCGAATGTTGTTCGGAGTCCCGGATGAGATCTCGGACGTCACGAGGAGTTCCGGAATGGTCCGGAGGTAAAGATTTATATATAGGAAGTCCTGTTTCGGCCATCGGGACAAGTTTCGGGGTCATCGGTATTGTACCGGGACCACCGGAAGGGTCCCGGGGGCCCACCGGGTGGGGCCACCTGCCCCGGGGGGCCACATGGGCTGTAGGGGGTGCGCCTTGGCCTACATGGGCCAAGGGCACCAGCCCCAAGAGGCCCATGCGCATGGAAGCTTGGAGAGGGAAGAGTCCTAAAAGGGGAAGGCACCTCCGAGGTGCCTTGGGGAGGATGGACTCCTCCCCATCCTTAGCCGCACCCCTTCCTTGGAGGAAGGGGCAAGGCTGCGCCCTCCCCCTCTCCCTTGGCCCTATATATAGTGGGGAAAAGGAGGAGCAATCATACCTAAGGCCTTTGGTTGCCTCCCTCTCCCTCCCGTGACACATCTCCTCTCCCATAGGTGCTCGGCGAAGCCCTGCAGGATTGCCACGCTCCTCCATCACCACCACGCCGTTGTGCTGCTGCTGGATGGAGTCTTCCTCAACCTCTCCCTCTCTCCTTGCTGGATCAAGGCGTGGGAGACATCGTCGAGCTGTACGTGTGTTGAACGCGGAGGTGCCGTCCGTTCGGCACTAGGATCATCGGTGATCTGAATCACGACGAGTACGACTCCATCAACCCCGTTCACTTGAACGCTTCCGCTTAGCGATCTACAAGGGTATGTAGATGCACTATCCCTCCTACTCGTTGCTGGTCTCTCCATAGATAGATCTTGGTGTTTCGTAGGAAATTTTTTGAATTTCTGCTACGTTCCCCAACAGTGGCATCATGAGCTAGGTCTATTGCGTAGATTCTTTGCACGAGTAGAACACAAAGTAGTTGTGGGCGTCGATATTGTTCAATATGCTTGCCGTTACTAGTCTTATCTTGATTCGGCGGCATCGTGGGATGAAGCGGCCCGGACCAACCTTACACGTACTCTTACGTGAGACCGGTTCCACCGACAAACATGCACTAGTTGCATAAGGTGGCTGGCGGGTGTCTGTCTCTCCCACTTTAGTCGGATCGGATTCGATGAAAAGGGTCCTTATGAAGGGTAAATAGCAATTGGCATATCACGTTGTGGTTCATGCGTAGGTAAGAAACGTTCTTGCTAGAAACCCATAGCAGCCACGTAAAACATGCAAACAACAATTAGAGGACGTCTAACTTGTTTTTGCAGGGTATGCTATGTGATGTGATATGGCCAAAAGGATGTGATGAATGATATATGTGATGTATGAGATTGATCATGTTCTTGTAATAGGATTCACGACTTGCATGTCGATGAGTATGACAACCGGCAGGAGCCATAGGAGTTGTCTTTATTTTTTGTATGACCTGCGTGTCATTGAAGAACACCATGTAAATTACTTTACTTTATTGCTAAACGCGTTAGCCATAGAAGTAGAAGTAGTCGTTGGCGTGACAACTTCATGAAGACACGATGATGGAGATCATGATGATGGAGATCATGGTGTCATGCCGATGACAAGATGATCATGGAGCCCCGAAGATGAAGATCAAAGGAGCTATATGATATTGGCCATATCATGTCACTACTCTTATTTGATTGCATGTGATGTTTATCATGTTTATGCATCTTGTTTGCTTAGAACGACGGTAGTAAATAAGATGATCCCTCATTAAAATTTCAAGAAGTGTTCTCCCCTAACTGTGCACCGTTGCTACAGTTCGTCGTTTCGAAGCACCACGTGATGATCGGGTGTGATAGATTCTTACGTTCACATACAACGGGTGTAAGACAGTTTTACACAGCGAAAACACTTAGGGTTAACTTGACGAGCCTAGCATGTACAGTCATGGCCTCGGAACATGGAGACCGAAAGGTCGAGCATGAATCGTATAGTAGATACGATCAACATGAAGATGTTCACCGATGATGACTAGTCCGTCTCACGTGATGATCGGACACGGCCTAGTTTGACTCGGATCATGTGATCACTTAGATGACCAGAGGGATGTCTATCTGAGTGGGAGTTCATAAGATGAACTTAATTATCCTGAACATAGTCAAAAGACCTTTTGCAAATTATGTCGTAGTTCACGCTGTAGTTCTACTGTTTTAGTTATGTTCCTAGAGAAAATATAGTTGAAAGTTGAAAGTAGCGATTATGCGGACAGTAGAAAGCTTATGTCCTTAATGCACTGCTCAATGTGCTGAACCCCAACCGTCGTTTGTGGATGTTTCGAACATCGAACATACACGTTTTGATAACTACGTGATAGTTCAGTTAAACGGTTTAGAATTGAGGCACCAAAGACGTTTTCGAAACGTCACGGAACATATGAGATGTTTCGAGGGCTGAAATTGGGATTTCAGGCTCGTGCCCACGTCAAGAGGTATAAGACCTCCGACGATTTTCTTAGCCTGCAAACTAAGGGAGAAAAACTCAATCGTTGAGCTTGTGCTCAGATTGTCTGAGTACAACAATCACTTGAATCGAGTGGGAGTTGATCTTCCAGATGAGATAGTGATGTTTCCCCAAAGTCATTGCCACCAAGCTGCTAGAGCTTCGTGATGAACTATAACATATCAAGGATAGAGATGATGATCCTTGAGGTATTCGCGTTGTTTGACATCGCGAAAGTAGAAATCAAGAAGGAGCATCAATTGTTGATGGTTGGTGAAACCACTAGTTTCAAGAAGGGCAAGGGAACAAAGGGATACTTCATGAAACGGCAAATCAGCTGCTGCATCAATGAAGAAACCCGAGGTTGAACCCAAACCCGAGACTAAGTGCTTCTGTAATAAGGGGAACAACCACTGGAGCAGGATTACCCTAGATACTTGGTAGATGAGAAGGCTGGCAAAGTCGATAGAAGTATATTGGATATACATTATGTTAATGTGTACTTTACTAGTACTCCTAGTAGCACCAGGGTATTGGATACCGGTTCGGTTGCTAAGTGTTAGTAACTCGAAATAAAAGCTACGGAATAAACGGAGACTAGCTAAAGGTGAGCTGACGATATGTGTTGGAAGTGTTTCCAAGTTTGATGTGATCAAACATCGCACGCTCCCTCTACCATCAAGATTAGTATTAAACCAGAATAATTATCATTTGGTGTTTGCGTTGAGCATAGACATGATTGGATTATGTCTATCGCAATACGGTTATTCATTTAAGGAGAATAATGGTTACTCTGTTTATTTGAATAATACCTTCAATGGTCTTACACCTAAAATGAATGGTTTATTGAAACTCGAGCGTAGTGATACACATTTTCATGCCAAAAGATATAAGATAGTAATGATAATACCACCTACTTGTGGCACTGCCATGTAAGTCATATTGGTATAAAAACGCATGAAGAAGCTCCATGTTGATGGATCTTTGGACTCACTCGTTTTTGAAAAGTTTGAGACATGCGAACCATGTCTATTGGTGTATATGCATGAAGAAACTCCATGCAAATGGATCGTTTGGACTCACTTGATTTTGAATCACTTGAGATATGCAAATCATACCACATGGGCAAGATGACTGAAAAGCCTCGGTTTCAGTAAGATGGAACAAGATAGCAACTTGTTGGAAGCAACACATTTTTGATGTGTGCAGTCCAATGAGTGCTGAGGCATGCAGTGAATATCGTTATGTTCTTACTTCACAGATGATTCGAGTAGATGTTGAGAATATTTACTTGATGAAACACAAGTCTGAATTATTGAATGGTTCAAATAATTTCAGAGTGAAGTAGAAGATCATTGTGACAAGAGGATATAATGTCTATGATATGAATATCTGAGTTGCGAGTTTTGGCACACAATTAAGACATTGTGGAAATTGTTTCACAACTAATACAGCCTGGAACACCATAATGTGATGGTGTGTCCGAACATCATAGTTGCACCCTATTGGATATGATGCGTACCATGATGTCTCTTATCGAATTACCACTATCGTTCATGGGTTAGGCGTTAGAGACAACCACATTCATTTTAAATAGGGCACCACGTAATTCCGTTGAGATGACACCGTATGAATTATGGTTTAGAGAAACCTAAGTTGTCATTTCTTAAAAGTTTGGGGCTGCGACGCTTATATGAAAAAGTTTCAGGTTGATAAGCTCGAACCCAAAGCGGATAAAATGCATCTTCATAGGAAACCCAAAATAGTTGGGTATACCTCCTAATTCAGATCCGAAAGCAATATGGATTGTTTCTTGAATCAGGTCCTTTCTCGAGGAAAGGTTTCTCTCGAAAGAGTTGAGTGGGAGGATGGTGGAGACTTGATGAGGTTATTGAACCGTCTCCTCAACTCGTGTGTGGCAGGGCACAGGAAGTTGTTCCTGTGGCACCTACACCAATTGAAGTGGAAGCTTATGATATTGATCATGAAACTTCGGATCAAGTCACTACCGAACCTCGTAGGACGACAAGGACACATACTACTTCGGAGTGGTAAGGTGATCCTGTCTTGAAGGTCATGTTGCTAGACAACAATGAACCTACGAGCTATGGAGAAGCGATGGTGGGCCCGAATTCCGACAAATGGTTAGAAGCCATGAAATCCGAGATAGTATCCATATATCAGAACAAAGCATGGACTTTGATGGACTTGCCCGATGATCGGCAATCCATTGAGATAAATGGATCTTTTAAGAAGAAGACGGACGTGGATGGTAATGTCACCATCCATGAAGCTCGACTTGTGGCGAAAAGTTTTTCACAAGTTCAAGGAGTTGACTACGATGAGTTTTTCTCATCCGTAGCGATGCTTAAAGTCCGTCGGAATCATGTTAGCATTAGCTGCATTTATGAAATCTGGCAGATGGATGTCAAGACAAGTTTCCTTACTAGTTTTCATAAGGAAAGGTTGTATGCAATACAATCAGAAAAGTTTTGTCGATCCTAAGGATGCTAAAAGGTATGCTAGCTCCAGCGATCCTTCTAAGGACTGGAGTAAGCATCTCGAAGTTGGAATGTACGCTTTGATGAGATGATCAAAGATTTTGGATTTATACAAAGTTTATGAGAAACTTGTATTTCCAAAGAAGTGAGTGGGAGCACTATAGAATTTCTGATGAGTATATGTTGTTGACATATTGATGATCAGAGATGATGTAGAATTTCTAGAAAGCATATAGGGTTATTTGAAAGGTGTTTTTCAATAGAAAACCTGGATTAAGCTACTTGAACATTGAGCATAAAGATCTATAAGGATAGATCAAAATGCTTAATAATACTTTCAAATGAGCACATACCTTGACATGATCTTGAAGGTGTTCAAGATGGACCAGTCAAAGAAGCAGTTCTTGCCTGAGTTGTAAGGTACGAAGTTAAGACTTAAAGCTCGACCACGGCAGAAAAGAGAGAAAGGACGAAGGTCGTCCCCTATGCTTTAGACGTAGGCTCTACAGTATGCTATGCTGTGTACCGCACCGAAAGTGTGCCTTGCCATGAGTCAGTCAAGGGGTACAAGGGTGATCCAAGAATGGCTCACAGGACAGTGGTCAAAGTTATCCTTAGTAACTAGTGGACTAAGGAATTTTCTCGATTATGGAGGTGGTAAAAGAGTTCGTCGTAAAGGTTACGATGATGCAAGCTTGACACCTATCCGGATAGCTCTGAGTAGAGAGACCGGATACATATAATGGAGCAATAATTTAGAATAGCTCCAAGTAGAACAGTTGTTTGGAATAGCTCCAAATAGAGCGTGGTAGCTACATCTAGGAGATGACATAGAGATTTGTAAAGCACACACGGATCTGAAAGGTTCAGGCCCGTTGACTAAAACCTCTCTCACAAGCAACATGATCAAACATAAAAACCCATTGAGTGTTAATCACATAGTGATGTGAACTAGACTACTGACTCTAGTAAACTCTTGGGTATTAGTCACATGGCGATGTGACCTGTGAGTGTTAATCACATGGCGATGTGAACTAGATTATTGACTCTAGTGCAAGTGGGAGACTGTTGGAAATATGCCCTAGAGGCAATAATAAAAGTATTATTATTATATTTCCTTGTTCATGATAATTGTCTTTTATTCATGCTATAACTGTATTATCCGGAAATCGTAATACACGTGTGAATACATAGACCACAATATGTCCCTAGTAAGCCTCTAGTTGACTAGCTCGTTGATCAATAGATGGTCACGGTTTCCTGGCTATGGACATTGGATGTCGTTGATAACGGGATCACATCATTAGGAGAATGATGTGATGGACAAGACCCAATCCTAAGACTAGCACAAAGATCGCGTAGTTCGTTTGCTAGAGCTTTGCCAATGTCAAGTATCTCTTCCTTTGACCATGAGATCGTGTAACTCCTGGATACCGTAGGAGTGCTTTGGGTGTATCAAACGTCACAACGTAACTGGGTGACTATAAAGGTGCACTACAGGTATCTCCGAAAGTATCTATTGTTTTATGCGGATCGAGACTGGAATTTGTCACTCCGTGTAAACGGAGAGGTATCTCTGGGCCCACTCGGTAGGACATCATCATTTGCGCAAATGTGACCAAGGATTTGATCACGGGATGATGTGTTACGGAATGAGTAAAGTGACTTGCCGGTAACGAGATTGAACAAGGTATCGGTATACCGACGATCGAATCTCGGGCAAGTAAAATACCGCTAGACAAAGGGAATTGAATACGGGATCGATTGAGTCCTTGACATCGTGGTTCATCCGATGAGATCATCGTGGAACATGTGGGAGCCAACATGGGTATCCAGATCCCGCTGTTGGTTATTGACCGGAGAACGTCTCGGTCATGTCTGCATGTCTCCCGAACCCGTAGGGTCTACACACTTAAGGTTCGATGACGCTAGGGTTATAAAGGAAGCTTGTATGTGGTTACCGAATGTTGTTCGGAGTCCCGGATGAGATCCCGGACGTCACGAGGAGTTCCGGAATGGTCCGGAGGTAAAGATTTATATATAGGAAGTCCTGTTTCGGCCATCGGGACAAGTTTCGGGGTCATCGGTATTGTACCGGGACCACCGGAAGGGTCCCGGGGGCCCACCGGGTGGGGCCACCTGCCCCGGGGGGCCACATGGGCTGTAGGGGGTGCGCCTTGGCCTACATGGGCCAAGGGCACCAGCCCCAAGAGGCCCATGCGCAAGGAAACTTGGAGAGGGAAGAGTCCTAAAAGGGGAAGGCACCTCCGAGGTGCCTTGGGGAGGATGGACTCCTCCCCATCCTTAGCCGCACCCCTTCCTTGGAGGAAGGGGCAAGGCTGCGCCCTCCCCCTCTCCCTTGGCCCTATATATAGTGGGGAAAAGGAGGAGCAATCATACCTAAGGCCTTTGGTTGCCTCCCTCTCCCTCCCGTGACACATCTCCTCTCCCGTAGGTGCTCGGCGAAGCCCTGCAGGATTGCCACGCTCCTCCATCACCACCACGCCGTTGTGCTGCTGCTGGATGGAGTCTTCCTCAACCTCTCCCTCTCTCCTTGCTGGATCAAGGCGTGGGAGACATCGTCGAGCTGTACGTGTGTTGAACGCGGAGGTGCCGTCCGTTCGGCACTAGGATCATCGGTGATCTGAATCACGACGAGTACGACTCCATCAACCCCGTTCACTTGAACGCTTCCGCTTAGCGATCTACAAGGGTATGTAGATGCACTATCCCTCCTACTCGTTGCTGGTCTCTCCATAGATAGATCTTGGTGTTTCGTAGGAAAATTTTTGAATTTCTGCTACGTTCCCCAACACAAGGAGCCGCTATTATTATACGTAGCGGCTAATGCTCGGGCAGTTAGCGTGGCTATTGTGGTAGAGCGCAAGGAGGCAGGCAAGGAATATCCGGTTCAGTGGCCGGTTTATTATATCAGTGAGGTGCCGATTGAATCCAAGCAAAGGTATCCGCATTGGCAGAAGCTGGTCTATGGGGTTTTTATGGCCAGTCGGAAGTTGAAGCAGTATTTTCAAGGGCACCCCATCACAGTGGTCAGTTCAGCTCCCTTGGGTGATATTATACAGAATCGGGAGGCGACTGGCCGGATTGCCAAGTGGGCTATAGAGCTGGGGCCGCACGGACTGAAGTACGTGCCTCGGACGACAGTGAAGTCTCAAGCACTTGTTGATTTCATCAATGATTGGACGGAATTACAGGCACCAGAGGAGAAGCCGGATCACACATATTGGACTATTCATTTTGACGGATCCAGGCAATTGGAAGGCTCGGGGGCTGGAGTCGTATTAACTTCCCCACGAGGTGATAAGTTTTGTTATGTTCTCCGCTTAATGTTCCCTTGTACTAATAATGCAGCTGAGTATGAAGCCTTGCTCCATGGTCTGCGGATGGCTAAAGAGATGAATTTAAGCCGGGTTAAGTGTTTTGGTGACTCGGACCTAGTGGCTCAACAGGTGTCTGGCACTTGGGATTCTAAAGACCCGCTCATGGCTGCGTATCGTCGGGAAGTGGATAATATTGCAGGTTGTTTCAAGGGTTATCAAGTGGATCATGTGGACCATCGGAAGAATGAAGCGGTGGATGCTTTAAGCCGGTTGGGCTCTCAGCGTAAACCGGTCCCGCCTAACGTCTTTTTGGATGTGTTGCACAATCCGTCAGTCAAGCTCCCAGGTGAAGCGGATTTAGCTATTCCTGATCCGGAGTCTCAATTGGTGGCAGCCCTGCGTGTTATTCCGGATTGGACGGTTCCTTATCTTGTGTACATGACAAGGGGGGAGTTGCCAGAGGATGAGATTCTGGCCAGGCAGATAGTCCGGCGATCCAAGTCTATGACAATTGTCAATGGTGAATTACATCATTGCAGTGTATCAGGGGCGTTTCAACGTTGTCTTTCTCCTGAGGAAGGCTGTGAAATCTTAAGAGAAATCCATGAGGGGGATTGTGGGCACCACGCCGGTTCAAAGTCTCTGGTTGCAAAGGCGTTTCGTCACGGGTTCTACTGGTTGACAGCACATGCTGACGCGGAGGATTTGGTTAAACGGTGTGATGGATGTCAGAAATTTTCAAGGCGTGCTCATGTGCCGGCTCAGGAATTGAGGATGATCCCAATAACATGGCCATTTGCAACTTGGGGGCTAGACATGGTTGGACCTTTTAAAAGATCCAAGGATAAGAAAACTCACCTTTTGGTGGCAGTTGATAAATTTACCAAGTGGGTTGAAGCGGAGCCTGTCAGCAAGTGTGATGCAGCAACAATGGTACAGTTCATCAAGAAGGTGATTTTCTGGTTTGGTTTTCCACACAGTATCATTACTGATAATGGTACCAATTTATCCAAGGGTGCTATGAAGGAGTTCTGTGAACGTGAGCACATCCGACTTGATGTGTCGTCAGTAGCACACCCCCAGTCCAATGGACAGGCAGAACGAGCTAATCAGGAAATCTTGCGAGGCATCAAACCCCGGCTTTTGGTCCCATTGCAAAGAACACCAGGATGTTGGGTTGAAGAGCTTCCATCTGTATTATGGAGTATCAATACTACGCCAAACCGGTCCACAGGATACACGCCATTTTTCATGGTCTATGGAGCAGAGGCAGTTCTCCCTAGTGACATCCGGCATGATTCGCCTCGTGTGGCAGCTTATGTTGAGGCAGACAATGAGACAGCACGACAAGATGCTTTGGACCTATTGGACGAAGAGCGTGATATAGCGGCTGCCCGTTCGGCGATTTACCAGCAAGATCTTCGTCGCTATCACAGTCGCCGGGTTAAAACCAGAACTTTTCAAGAAGGAGATTTGGTGCTTCGATTCATCCAAGATCAAACGGATATGCACAAGTTATCCCCACCTTGGGAGGGACCTTTCATAGTCAGCAAGAATCTGCACAACGGGTCGTATTATCTGATTGATATTCGAGAGCATCAAGACTCACGTACATCAGAAGAGGAGACCAACAGACCGTGGAATATAGCTCATCTTCGGCCTTACTATACTTGAGCCATTGGCTCTATCTATGTACATATCATGACAATGTATATATTATCTTTGATATATCAAACCGGAGCCTCAGCTGAAGCGGGGTCTCTGTCTTTCTCATCTTGCGAGGTTACACGGAGTGGTTCTGTCTAAAGCGGCCTCCGGTTTACCCCTTGACATTTGTTTTTATATCACTGGGGGCTTTGGTCGTGTCCGAACCAACGAACACCCTTTGATAGGCGACAGCCACCAGATCATTTGGGGACTTGGTCAAGTCTGAACCAGTAACGCCTCTTGGTCGGCCTAAGGCCACAAAATCACTTGGGAGCATGGTCGGGCCCGAGCCATTGCTACGCCTCTTGATTTGGCATATATGCCACGAGTCATTTGGGGACCTGGCTGACTTGAATCATTGTCACCCCTATTGGGGGCCTTGATCCTGTCCGACCATGGTAATGCCATCTGAACAGCTCAATATAGCGTATTTTTGCGAATGGGTTTTATCATTACTTTCGTTTCCATGTTGTTTTCATGGTTTGTTCGTTTTTTGCTTTTGTTGGATTTCTTTATGTCAACAAGCATATTTTTTCCGGTTCAGCCAATGATTTTTGATTCCCCTTCTAATCCGGAGGAGTCTACCCGGTTTACCTTTTCCCTGTTAACATCATGGAGTAACCAGGGGGCTCGTATTAAGTCAGTACGGTTTGTACGGGGGCTACTTTCCCCTTTTTGACGGTAATGGTTTGTAAAACCACCGCTTCAGGCTTGGTTAAGCTAGCTTTATACCCAAGCATGGCAGGTATTTATGTATCGTATATTTGTTATATTTCTGATACACATATCAAGATCATAATCCGGCTGACGGTATAACCGCTACCGAAGTTCAAATTTTTCTGATTGCAGGAAATATGAATTAAAGTTTTTTCAAGCAAAAGCTTCAGTACTTATGCACGAAGGCATATCCCAGGCAGAAGTTTTAACTATCCTATTACAAGGCAGCATGGTGCCCAAACAAAATCATTGTTTTTGTAGAAGGATGTTGCAAATAGCACTTCAAACCGGCTTCCGGTTCAAACCTGCTCCTCGTCCTCCGCCGCTTCAGCTTCCTCGTCTCTACCCATTGGCTGGAAATCAACAGTGGTCCAGTCGATTCCCATTAAAGCTTGGAAAATAGCTTCTTCATGGATCAGGGAAGATGGTTCAATATCAGGGGCGTAAGTGTGCTTACGGATTGGAGGAATCAGATTCTCCGCTTCAACAGTTGGGGCAGGCACTCGCTTGTTTTGATTATTATATTGCGCTTGATAATGCGTCAAATCTGCCTCTTCAGCTAACTGGCAAGCCAGAGGGCGTACTGCATGGTTTATGGCCCTTAAATCTTCTTCGTTGAACTCAGAGCCATCTTCTTTCAGACTGGGATAGCCTTGAGCTGCTTCCATAGGATCAAAGTCGGGCACCCATGCCTTTGCCCGGGTTAAGGCATTGATGGCTCCGGTTCGGGCAGCGGATTTTTTCAGCTCCTCAATCCGGGCTGGAAGCATTGACAACTTGCTAAGAGTGTCCTGGATTAAAGAGGGCGCCGGGTTGTTGTGAGAAGCTGTGCTGATGATCCGTTGGGCTCCAGTGTACAATTATTCTACCAAGGTGTAGGCAGCTTTCAATTTCTTCCGCACATCATTTCCTAAGTGCCCAATACGTGTGCCTACAAAAGGATTGGAATGGTCTCAAACCGGACTTACGATACAGCAGATTCAAATTTATCACAGAAGTTACAAGGAGCTTACCAAAGATAGCAGCAGTCATGGAGTGTATTTGCCGCTGTACGACCGTTAGTTCATCTACCACCGGTTTAAGGGCCGCTTCAGCATTTTCTGCTCTTTTCGTTAAATCGGCCTTCTCAGTGGCCCAGTCAGCTCGCTCTTTCTTAAAACTTTGTTTCAGCCGTTCAGCAGTGCTCAAAGCGCTGGTTAATTCTTCCTTGGCTTTATCTGTTTCAGCTTGCTGGGTCTTCAGGGCCTCCTGCAAATCGGCAATCCGGTCCTCCTTGATTTTAATCTCAGCCTGCATACAGATGACATTTTAAAGCTTTTCACAGTCGAGACAAGAAATTGAAGTATCAACCACATAATAAAGTTATATGCCTGATACTTGGGGGCTAATGTACCTTCAATTTTTTGTATATTGCTCAAATACAAAGTCCCAAGCTCAATACAAGTATTCAACTTGGCACTTGGGGGCTAATGGCTATTTGATCAAGTTCTGTTCTAAGGACAACTTTTTATTTTTTAGCCCCGGTTTGCTTATGCTAAACCGGCCCTCGAGGGTTATGCCGACGGATTTCAAAAAATATATATTCAGGATCAAGTCCCGGTTTGACCAAGGTCACAAACCGGCCCTTGGGGGCTACCGGGATGAATGCAAGGGCAGAAAAGAAAGAAGGAATTTACCTCAAATTTATCCCTCATCATTTTGACCAGGCCAGCTTCACAGTCACGGCTAGTGTAAAGCCGGTTCAAATAGCCAGAGTGAAGATCTTGAGCATTCAAAGCGGCATATGTTTCTAATTCAACATCCCATTTTCCTTTATTCAAAGGGGAAGAATCCTCTTTCATGGTATGCCTGGTAAGGGTGGCAGGATTCCCGGGTTCAGAGCGGCCTACACCGGTAATCACAACATCATCATCTTTTGACTCACCGGTTTGGGTTGGTGCGGCCGTTTTGTCAGCAGGAGTGTGGGATTTCTCAATCTGGACAGAGCTGGCAGGCGGATCAGCAGACGCTGGAGTATTAATAAGACCTTCTTCAGGGATAATGTTGTCTTGCAGAGGAGGATCATTGGGGATATCTTCAGAAGTAAACATTTCACGATCCGACACTTGGTCATGTTCTGGGGCCATATTTTCTTCAGCCGCTTTATCCAGGCGGGCCTTCTTGCTTGGTTTCGGTTTAGCCCTGGAAGAAAAGATAAAAATTAAGGAAAAGTGTAAACCATTGCGCAACATACTGGAAGGATATGTTCGGTTTAACTTACCCAACAACTATTTTCAAAGGTGGTAGCTGGGTGGCCGACGATTCACCAGATGAGGAATGAGAAGTGACATGATAATCGGAGTCGGATGGATTAAGAGGTTGACGAAAGAAACCCGCTTTACGATTTAAATCAATAAAAAGGTCGGAGACCTCGGAGCGGCGTTTTCGAACCGGACTGTTTGGTAAACCGGCAGAGGTAACTACCTGGCCACTGTGCCGGGTTGTGCGGTGAGCTTCGTGTTGCTGAGTCTTCATAAGAAATTGGGAATCCAGATAAGCAAGAGGATGAGAAAATTTAACTTTCCGGTTTGCCCGGCGAAATTTTGGCAAAGGCAAGATTTCTGAATCGGAAGAGAGAATAGTTACCTCAACGAAAACCGCATTGCTGGCTTCAGCGTCATCCTGACAAACATCATCATCAATAAGGCGTGTAAAAAGTAAGCCAAGTGAATCAAGTTCTACCTCAAGATCCGGATTACCCACATCATCATCAATGGCTGGGTCAGATGAAGCGGTGGTTTTTCTCTTATGAGCTGGTTTCTTGACAACCTTGGTCTTGGGCCGGGTTGGCCGTCCTGCCTTCTCCGTTTTGTCTTGAGGAAGTTTCTTACTCCAGAACGGATTATCACCCTGGATCAGCAGCAATTAAAACGTTGAACATATAAAATAGTAACTCGGTTCAACAATAGAGCAATTGAAATATTACCGCTGGCGGTTTGTTGGTGGTGCAGTAAGGAAGCAGACCGGTTTGAGCACAGAGGTGCTCCGGTTCATTCAACATTTTCTTCATAGATTCTGTGACTTCGTCCTCAGGGAGTTGGATTTTAGTGTGTCGGAGTGGGTCATCGATACTATCAGTATACTCACACATCAAATTTGTGCGCCGGCTTAGAGGCAAAATACTCCATGATATCCAGCAGCGTGCAAGGTCTATTCCTGTTAAACCGTTGGCCATGAAGGCCCGGAGCTTGGACAGTTGAGGAGAATATTTAATTCTCTCCTTAGCGCTTATCCTTTATGGAAAAGGGTGAGTGTTGCTGAGCCGTTCCGGACGGAAGCCAGGCAAGGGATTTTCATTATCAGGAGATGTATCCTTGCAATAAAACCAAGTTACGTTCCATTCCTTGGGGTGAGTATGGAGTTTGACGTGAGGGTAGGTGATTTATTTCCTCTTTTGAATGGCCATACCGCCCAGTTCGGTATTAGGGCCGTCAGTGAATTCAGTACGACGGTTCAGATGAAAGAGATCTCTAAATAACTCGACGGAAGGCTCCTCTTGAAGGTATGCCTCAGAAAGTACTTGAAAGTGACATAGATTGGTGACAGAGTTGGGGCCAATATCCTGTGGACGGAGTTGAAAGTTGGCTAACACATCCCGATAAAATTTGGAGCCGGGCGGTTTGAAGCCCCGGGCCATATGATCTGTGAAGACCACGACCTCTCCTTCCTGGGGTGTAGGAGGACATTCATCTCCAGGAACCCTCCAATGAATCGTGTCTTTGCTATCCAAAGCGCCAATCAGGACTAGATCATTCAGCTGTGATTCTGTGACACGGGAGGGAACCCAGTTGCACTCGTACACTTGTTTGGCCATGACAAGATCTACAAGAAATAAATGATCCGGTTCAAGAACATGCCAGATAAAACGGTGTTGATCTAATTACGGCAAACCGGAGGCAGTACCCATAAACCGGTCTTCTACAACACAGCATCAGATGGATTCTGGCGGTTCAACCAGGGGACTAATGACATATATACCGGTCTGGCAATTTTTTCTCTATGGTGAAGTTAAACCGCCTGGCCTAAGCATCGAAAGCAATCGAAACTATGGATAACTAGTTATGCAGAAACAAGTTTCACAAAATTATGTTACAGCCACGGATCTACAGCAAGCTCATAAAAACAGGAAATATTTCGAAGACTAAGACGGAAACAGAAGTGAACCATTGAGCGGATAGATGCGGGAGATCTATGAGCTTGGATGAGAAATGGTAAGCGGATGCTAAAGGGATCGCTACTAAACACAGCAAGAGTTCACAGATGCATTCAAGATCAGAGAGCAGCTATGAACGCGCGATGAACATAGCAAGAACATGGAACCCTAAGAACAGATCTAGGTTAAGAGGGAGAGAGAACTTACCAGGAACGGAGAGGATGCGGAAAGACGCCGCGACACTTTGGTACGTACAGGTTGATGCAGCGGCCTGAGACGAGGCAGAGGTCGACGGTGGTGGCGGAGCTCCAAAGCCGGCAACGTGAGGAAGAAGAAGAAGAAGGGACGAAGGGGAAGAGAAAACAAATGACCCTTCGGTCTTATTTATAAGGCAACTGAGCTAGGTCAAACGCGCGAATCCAGGAGCTGTCATTAAGAGGGCGTTATGAATTTCATAATGACGTCATGCCGGTTTATAGTAGCCAAAGTTGATGACGTCATGCCGGTTTACAGCAATCAAACATGATGACGACATGAAGATTTGCCAATTAACAGAAGACATCCAAGACGCAAGATGGTGTGAAGGATTGACATGAACCAGTTCAAATCAATCTGGAGCCTAATGTTGGGGATATTACCACTGGGTGTAAACCGGCCTACTTGGGCCGGGTTAACTTCATAGTGGTATAAGCAGGTGAAGGCCCAAGGCCTATAGTCGGTTTAGAATCTGTAGCTATAAAACCGACCTGATGTATAACTTGTATTGTAAGTTAGGAATAGAGAGATACCGACCGGGATACGAATATGAACCGGCTGGGACTCTATGGACCGACGGGCGTCACCCGTGTATATAAGGGGACGGCCCGGCGGCGGTTCAAAGGGGACAACCACAACTCGGGCCTAGGCGAAGCTTGTTTGCTCCCTAGCCATCGAGACCACATCAATTCCATCACAACTAGACGTAGGCTTTTACCTTCATCGAAGGGGCCGAACTAGTATAAACCCCACGTGTCTTTGTGTCCGCTTTAACCCCTTCAAGTAAACTCGTAGCGATGGCTCCATGACTAAGTCCTTTCGCTAGGACATCTGTCGTGACAAATCCACGACACATCCCATCTTTCTTCTTCAACAATTATCAGTATACCTCAGGTTTGTTTTGTTCGCATGATTTATGTCCTTTGTGTTTTTCCTTTTCTTTAGGAACCATGCTAGTATGAGATTGACCTTCAATGATATTATAGAATTCCCTTTGTGCTTCACTTAAATCTTTTGAGTATGGTTTTATAGAATGCTTCGTGTGCTTCACTTATATATTTTGAGCTTGGATATTGGTTAGTATATATATAATTGTAGAATGCCCCATGAACTTCACTTATATCTCTTGGAGTATGAACAATACTATCATCTAAAGTGGGTTTGGGAGAGTGTCATCTTTAGGAATTAGTGATCCTACTATTTTGGAGGGTGTTGAATCTTAGTGTGATATTTATGAAAGTGGATTTGGAAGAGTGTCAACTTTAGTTAGTAATGACTCCACTATTTCGGAAGAGGTTTTAATTGATTATGAGAACGAAGTTGCTATCTATGATGATTATTGTGATGACATGTATGCTATAAAGGAATATTTTAACCACGAAACTTGTCATGACACTTTTAATTTTCAATTGGATTATGCCTCCCATGACAGTTATTTTATTGAGTTTGCTCCCACTTTTCCGAATGAGAAGAATTTTGCTCATGTGGAGAGTAGTAAAATTTCTATGCTTGTAGATAATGAAAAGAATGCTTTATGTGATGGTTATATTCTTGAATTAATTCATGATGCTACTGAAAACTATTGTGAGGGAGGAATATATGCTTGTAGGAGTTGAAATAATATCAAGTTTCCTCTCTATGTGCTTAAAGTTTTGAAGTTATACTTGTTTTTGCCTTCCTATGCTAGTTGATTCCTTTTTGATAAGTTGTTTGCTAACAAAATCCCTAGGCATAGGAAGTGGGTTAGGTTTAAATTTGCTAGTCATATTCTTCATGATGTTCTCTTTATGTTTCAATTCTTATCTTTTATGTGAGCATCATTGAAATCATCATGCCTAGCTAAAAGGCATTAAAGAAAAGCGCTTGTTGGGAGACAACCCAAGATTTAACCTTACTGTTTTTTTGTGTCCACATGATTAAGCTACTGTATTAATCATGTTTTATAGCTTTTGTTTCAATAAAGTGCCAAGTAAGACCTTTGGGAAGACTTGGGTGAAAGTTAATGTGATCTTGCTGTAAAAAACAGAAACTTTGCGCTCACGGGATTAGTTGTCATTTTTTTATAGAAGAGTGATTTTGAGTTGATTCTTTTTGCAGAATATTAATAGACAAATTCCTCACGTCCAAAAATTTATTTTAGAATTTTTGGAGTAGCAGAAGTATGGTTTTTGTTTATATCATTACAGACTGTTCTGTTTTTGGCAGATTCTGTTTTCAATGCATAGTTTGCTTGTTTTCCAGTTTCTATGGCTTAATTGCTCAATATAAATTGTAGAAACGATATGGTAAAATAGGCATTGTGTGAGAACAATTATTAATCTTGTCTTTGACAGTACCAAAGTGAATGATTTACTCTTTATCATACTAACCCATCTCACGAGGTTCCGTTAAGTTTTGCGTGATTGAAGTTTTCAAGTTTTGGGTGAGATATCGATATGGGGAGAACAAGGAGTGGAAAGACCCTCAGCTTGGGGATGTACAAGGCACCCCAAGGTAATATTCAAGTAAGACTCAAGTGCCTAAGCTTGGGGCTGCCCCAGAAGGCATCCCCTCTTTCATCTTCAAAACTATCGGTATACCTTACTCAGAGCTATATTTTTACTGGTCACATGATATGTGTTTTGCTTGGAGCGTATTTTCAATTTTAGTTGCTGTTTGAATAAAATAATTGGATCTGAAATCTCGAATGAAAAAGAATCCTCCCATGGCTAGTTAATTATTTGACTACTTAGTGTTCTTCATTTATATCATTTTTGAGTAGTTTGTCATTTACTCACGTGCTTCACGTATATCTTATGAGTAAATGGTTGAATGAATTCAATATCATAAATATGAATTTATATATGTTTCATATGCTTATAACATGGGGAGTAATGACTTCACACATAATAAGTATAGGTAGTAAACTTATTGAAAGTTAGCAAACACGGAATTGGTCACTTGAACAATTCATGAAAGAATATTAAAGGAAGAGAGATTTCACATATAAATATACTATCTTGGACATATTTTTTAATTGTGAGCACTCATTAAAATATGACATGCTAAAAGGTTGATGTTGGACAAGGAAGACAACTTAATGGGTTATGTTTTCCTATATCCGAAACGTTATATTGTCTTGGATCATCCAACATGTTGAGCTTGCCTTTCCCTCTCATGCTAGCCAAATTCTTTGCACCAAGTAGAGATACTACTTGTGCTTCCAAACATCCCTTAAACCAGTTTTGCCATGAGAGTCCACCATATCTACCTATGGATAGAGTAAGGTCCTTTAAGTAAGTTTTCATCTTGCATGCAATAAAAATTGCTCCTTAAATATGTATGATCTATTAGTGTGAAGAAAATAAGATTTATACGAACTTGTGATAGGGAAGAAATAAAAGCGACGGACTGCATAATAAAGGTCTTTATCGCAAGCGGCAAAATAAAGTGACGTTCTTTTGCATTAAGATTTTGTGCATCCCACCATAAAAGCGCATGACAAACTTTGCTTCCCTCTGTGAAGGACCTATCTTTTACTTTTATGTTCTACCCTTATACAAGAGTCATGGTGATAATCACCTTTCCTTTTTACACTTTTTCCTTTGGCAAGTACCTTGTGTTGGAGCAATCCGGATATATATATCCACTTGGATGTAGGTTTTCATAAATTATTATTGTTGACATTACCCTTGAGGTAAACGGTTGGGAGGCGAAACTATAAGCCCCTATCTTTCTCTATGTCTGGTTAAAACTTTGAACCCATAAATATCACATGACTGTTAGCAATTGTGAAAGATTAAATGATAGTCGAGTATGTGGAGTTTGCTAAATCAAAGCTCTTACATAGACCCTTCCTGAAAATAAGATGAATTGCAATTTTTTGATGACTAAGAGCATCGTTTGTTAGGTTTCAAGAAAGTTTATGATCTATACTTTAACATGTGAATAGATTGTTAACTGATCATGAGAAGTTTTATGAGTTGAGCTACTGTTATGATATATAATGATGCTAGAAAAAGTGATTCAAACTATCATTGATCAAACTTAAGCACTTTCTAGCATTCACACTTCATAAATTATTTCTTTTATCATTTACCTACTCGTGGACGAGAATGAATTAAGCTTGGGGATGCTGATACGTCTCTAATGTATCTATAATTTATGAAGTATTCATGCCATGTTTATAGTTTTATATGATTTTGGTATGATTTGATTAGAACAAACCCGGACTGACGCTGTTTTCAGCAGAACTACCGTGGTGTTGTTTTTGTGCAGAAATAAAAGTTCTCAGAATGCGCTGAAAATCAATGGAGATTTTTTGTGGAAAATATAAAATATACTAGAATAAAAATCTACCGGAGGGGAGTCCCGAGGGGTCCATGGGGGTGGAGGGCGCGCCCACCCCCCTGGGGCGCGCCTCTGTGCCTCGTAGACTCCTCATGGGCCCCCCTGACTTGTCCTCGACACCAACCTCTCCTATAAATGCCCAAACTTCCAGAAAATAACCTAGATCGGAAGTTCCGCCACCGCAAGCCTCTGTAGCCATGATAAATCAATCTAGGCCCTCTCTGGCACCCTGCCGGAGGGGGCCATCATCACCGGAGGCCATGGGGAAGGATCTCCGAGGGGCCATCATCACCATGAAGGCCAAGGACCAGAGGGGGAACCTCTCCCCATCCAGGGGGAGGCCATGGAGGAGGAAGCACAAGGGGGAGAACCTCTCCTCCTCTCTCTCGGTGGCGTTGGAGTGCCACCGGGAGGGGAATCAGCGCCGCGGTGATCGTCTTCATCAATATCATCATCATCATCATCACCATCCTCATCTCTTTTACATGGTCCATTCTCCCGCACCCCGCTGTAATCCCTACTTGAACATGGTGCTTTATGCCACATATTATGATCCAATGATGTGTTGCCATCCTATGATGTTTTGAGTAGATATCTTTTGTCTTTGGCTTGATTGATGATCTAGATTGGTATGGGTTATATGTTTTATTTTGGTGCTGTCCTATTGTGCCCTCCGTGTCGCGCAAGCGTGAGGGATTCCCCCTGTAGGGTGTTGCAATATGTTCATGGTTTACTTATTGTCTGCGTTGCTTGAGTGACAGAAGCATAAACACGGATGGGAATAAAGGGGACTTGATATGTTAATGCTATGGTTGGGTTTTACCTTAATGATATTTAGTAGTTGCAGATGCTTGCTAGAGTTCCAAACATAAGTGCATATGATCCAAGAAGATAAAGTATGTTAGCTTATGCCTCTCCCTCATATGAAATTGCAATAGTGATTACCGGTCTTGTTAACAATTGCCTAAGATAATTCTGCACACCGACCCATCATTATTCCACACTTGCTATTTATAATATTTAATAATATATTCTAAATTTATGATAACAACACCTACTTTTATATTTTAGCTCTCTGATATCATGCAAAGTTATCCTCCTCATACCCACAACATAGTTTTATTTCTCGTTTCTAGTTGGAAGGAAACGTTCAGTGTACATAGAGTCGTATCAGTGGCAGATATGACTTGAGAGAATATTGATATTACCTTTTAGCTCCTTGTGGGTTCGACACTCCATACTTATCATTTCCACTTTTGGGAGTTGCTATGGTGATTCCCTGCACTTGGGGATTATCAGAATCATACCATGTCTCGCTCCTCGATAGCGCCAACAACTTGGCCGCCATGAGGCGCCTTACTGATGTCAACCAGCGCGAGATCGACCGCGCTGTGGGCGGCACGCCGGCTGCAGGCGAGCCTAGCCGGCTGGGCGCGGTCCGGCAACGCGGCGCAACCATCACCGACATGTTGGGATCCGATCGCCCAGTCTATGCCACCCCGATGGAGAAACTGCGCGCCGCCCAGTCGGCGGCAAACGAGCTGGACCACCTGGAGGGCGACGAGAAGCGTTGCATGATGGAGCGCCTTCAACAACTCCTCGACACCGTCGCCGCGCAGCAGGAAGACGGCTGCCGTGTGGTGGAACCCGGCGTGCGAGACGAGAACGTCCTCCTCGCCGTGAGCATGGCATGACCTCTCGGTCCACAACAGTCGGCACTCACGGTCGGAGAAACCCAGAGCCGGCTGGCAGCTGCAGTTGGCGCACACACATCACGATCGAGCGCGACCAAGACGGCTGCCCGAGAGCAATGGAATGGCGGGACGACCACCCGCCTCCTCCACATCGGGAGAGGCGCACTTCCCCGCCGCCTGTGGAGTATCTGACCCTCGGAGGCCGGCTGGGTCACCATGAAGGAGTCGGAGAGAATGACGCCTGCCACCGGATTGACCGGCTCGCTCAGTTCCTGGCGGTAGAAGAAGAAGATGCAGACGACTCACCTTGTTTAGGCCCCCGCATACGCGATGAGCCCTTTCCCAAAGGGTTCTAGCTTCCATGAGACACTCCCAAGTACAACAGCTCCGCGAAGCCCGAGGATTGGCTAGTTGACTACTCCACAACCATCAACATAGCAAATAACAACAAGCGTATTGCTGTGAAGTACGTTCCGCTCATGCTCCAGGGCATGGCCCTGACATGGCTGAACAACTTCAAGCCATACATCGTCAATAGCTGGCTGGATTTCACCGAAGTCTTCATCCGCAACTTCACCAGCACCTACAAGCGGCCGCCCAAGCCCCGCCAACTCTCCATGTGTGTCCAAGGCCCGATTGAATCCACCTGCGACTACTTAACGCATTGGGGCGAGCTGCGCAACTCCTGCAAAGGGGTGCACGAGGTGCAGGCCATAGATTACTTCACCGCCGGGTGCAGAGAGGGCACCCTACTCAAGCACAAGCTCCTCTGCAATGAGCCGACCACCCTAGATGAGCTGTTGATCATAGCGGACAAGTATGCCACAACTGACTCCTCCATGAAGTCAGAACTCCGAGTGGACGCGTCTGGGAAGTTGCTCCCTCCAGCTGCGCAAACGTCGGCTGGTGACACCAACTGGCGCCAGCAGAACGACAATAAGCACTAGGCCCAGCAGCCGGCTTCCAACTGTCGGCAGGTAGCAGGAGTCGAAGATCAGCAGCCGGCTGCACAACCCACCCCCAAGCGTCAGCGGAACGGCAAGGGAACATGGCTTCCCACCTTCTCCTTCGAGCAAGCCCTCGACGCCCCGTGCAAGTTCCACACTGGTGCAAAGCCATCCAACCATACCACTCGGAAGTGCAACTGGCTAGCTCGGATCGCCAAGGGTGAGGCCCTCCCTCCTCCCCCACCAGCCGGCCCTCCAGCTCCAGCCGCTCTGCAGCTGGCAGCTCGACCTGTCGGCGCCATCCAAGATGAGTTCCCTGACGAACACGCCGCCTACGTCGTCTTCACAAGTGAAGCCAGCGACAAGCACCGCAAACGGCAGCAGCACCCATAGGTCAACGCTGTTAGCTCAAAGGTTCCCGCCCGCATGCACTGGTCCGAGAGGCCCATCACCTGGAGCCAAGCTGACCACCCGGCTGTGATGCCCAATCTGGGTTCATACGCCCTGGTGCTAGAAGCAACCTTTGCAATGGAGAGGCGGACCTGCCGTTCCGGCCGAGTTCTGTTAGATGGCGGCAGTAGCCTCAACATCATTTACCGCGAGACCATGGAGCGGTTGGGCATCAAGGCCAAGCAGCTTAAGCCAAGCCGGACCGTCTTCCATGACATAGTTCCCGGCCTTTCCTGCTCTCCAGTCGTCAAGATCATGATTGATGTCCTCTTCGGTGACAGGGATCACTTCTGCCATGAGCCAATCTGGTTTGAGGTGGTCGACCTAGACAACCCCTACCACGCGCTCCTGGGCTGCCCTGTGCTAGCCAAGTTCATGATGATCCCACTCTATGCATACCTAAAGGCCAAGATGCCGGGCACCAAGGGCATCATCACCATCACCGGTAACTACTAGTAGTCGCTAGATTGCACCACCGCTAGTGGCCGGCTGGCCGAGTCCCTCATCATCACTCAAGAAAAGCGTCTCCTTGACCGGATGGTAGCCATGGCCAGCGAGAAGCCGGCCGTGCCGACTGATATTCCCAAGGAGACGGAAGCAGGGGCCTCATTCCAGCCGGCCAAAGAGACCAAGCAGATCCCCCTGGACCTGGCGCACCCGGAGAGGTTTGCCTTCATGGGCACTGGCCTTGACAACAAATAGGAAAGCGAGCTTGTCGATTTCCTCCGTGAGAATCGAGACATCTTTGCATGGTCCCCCAAAGACATGCCGGGTGTCCCGACGGATTTAGTCGAGCACAAGCTGCACATGAGGCCAGATGCCAACACTACAAAAAAAGACACATCTGTGACATTTTGGGCCAAACGAATTTTTCTGTCATGCTTATGACACTTCTATGACGATAATTGTGACAAAACCTGGTATCATCATAGATGTGGTGGGCTCCTACTTCTATGAAAAAAACTCATGACAGAAAATGGGCTTTTCGTCCTGGGCGGGCCGGAGACGCCGTTGCATGCCATTCTTTGGGACGTCCATGACGGAAAAAACCGTGGTAGAAGCGAGGGCGAGGGAAATTTTGGGGAGTTCCCGGTTACGGTGGGTGGTCGAGGGCCGAGCGATGCGCGTTTCTCTCATACACGTACGCATGTGGGTGCGAGGCGTTGGGCTCTAACTGAACCCGAGCGAGGCGTCGCCTAACTGAACTCGAGCGATTGCACTCCAGGCTACGCGTTACTGAACCCGAGTGATCGAGCAATTCCTTCGGTACTGCCGCTAACTGAAGACGATCGATGCTGCCTCTGGGTGAACAGTGAGTGTTGCTGGGGGGTTTGGATGAACAGTTCCCGGTGGGAATTGGATGAACAGGACCCCGTGGTGTTGCCACTGGATGAACATGACCCCGATCGATCGAGCCGGTTGGGCGTGGATGAACAGGACCCGTGGAGGGCTGGATGAACAGGACCCCGTGGAGGGAAGGTTGAACAATAGCCGGTGGAGAGCTGGTTGAATTGTAGCCCGTGGAGGGCTGGATGAATAGTAGCCTATGGAGGGCTGGTTGAACAGGACCCCGTGGAGGGGGCTGGTTGAACAGTAGCCGGTGGAGGAGCGCGTGATGGAGGCTAGATGAACATGAGCCCGTGGATGAACAGTCGCAGGTGGAGGCTGGAGGAGGTCGACGGTGGATGAATAGTAGCCAGTGGAGGCTAGAGGAGGTCGACGGTGGAGATGAACAGTGTCCTGTGGAGTCCTGTTTTGCGATACGGCACACCCCTCCCGATGAACAGGACCCCCATTTCGACTGTAGCGCTCCAATACAAGTCCATTTCCTCCATTTTGTGGTATGCCACACCCCTCCCGATCAACAGGACCCCGTTTCGACCGTAGGAGGTCCAACAGAAGTCCATTTCCTTCGTTTTGCGGTACGCCAAACCCCTTGTGATCAACAGGATCCCGTTTCAACCGTGGCCGGTCAAACACAAGGCCGTTTCCTCCGTTCTGCGGTACGCCAGGCCTCGTTTCCATCGGTTGTTCTGTTCCGACCCAGCCGGTCAGCTCCCCATGAACATGACGACAACACAGTTTCTCCGTTCTGACCCAGCCATGTACACGAGCCCTGGCCGTACGTATGTGCGAGTAGGTGTTCGAGACCCTGCGTGTATGTATGTACGTGGCCGTATTTTCTTTCTTGCAGCGTGGCCGCTGTACGTATGTGTACATGCTACGTGCGTGCCTCTACTACAACACATACGCGCCTCTAGTACGACACGTGCGCGCCTCTACATCCACTAGTATATATGTACGTACATGTTCGCGACCAGAATGACAACGCTATGCATGCTTCGATCAGGTGGGTCCGGACCGTCAGGCACTTCCTTGCATGCGAAGATGTAGTTGGTGGGTCCCAGCAGTTAGGGGGAGAAAAGAATATTTTTCAGGGTAAAAAGGATGCAGTTGCATGCATGCGTCCATGGGCGTGGTGCGTCCCCACTGTCAGCCTCTCACATACAGTCATCTTCTGATGACTCTCGGTTGTTGACCATGTTGACCACACCCTGCCGAGTGCACCAAGGCTAGTGGACGAGGGCGAGGCCCCAGACTAGAACGACCCGGAGATGGTGTAAGTGCATCTAGTTCCACCCCTCGTTGGTTTTGGAGTATTGACGACAAAGTTGGTTGAGGGACAAATGCGTTTGTGAGAATTGCAGGATAACACAGGTAGTCCCTCATTGATTCGGTTTACCTACTGGAGATGACCCCTAAAAATGTATGAAGACATTGAAGACAATGGTGGTATGAGAAAATATTCATATTGAAGACTATGACATGAGAAGACATTGCGTGAAGACTATGGAGCGCGAAGACTGTGTGGCTTCGTTGTTTCCTTTTCTTCTTTGTTGAGTCATAGGAACCACCGTACTGTTAAGTGGGGTCCAAGTGAACTAAGTCAGAGTGACTGAAGTGATGCTCAACCCAAATCCTATGTCTTCGAGCGAAGACAATGAGAGCAAATCTTATCCAGAGCTGGATGAGTCAGCTTTGCTTGTAGCCCAAGTAAAGTTGCCGCGTGTGTTTGAAATCTGACCGTTGGAACACGTGTCAGTTCCTTAGTGACCCAGGGTCATTTCGGACAAATCAGGCCGGGTTGCCTTGTGACTATAAATAGCCCACCCCCTACACCATAAATTGGTGGCTGCTCAGAGTTAGTTTACGGCTTTTGTCATTTTGAGAGCAACCCACCTCGAAGCCTTTGAGAGAGAAATCCTTGCGAGGACAAAGCCCAAACACCCAGAGCCAAAGAGTGTTAGGCATCACTGAAGTCTTTCTGTCTGTGTGACCTAAAGACTTATTACACTTGAGGACTGTGTATCCTCCAGCCGGTTAGGCGTCGCGTTCTGAGCATCCAAGAGTCACTGTGGATTGCCGGGTGAACAAAGTCTGTGAAGGTTCGGAAGTCTACCTTGAAGACTTACTAGAGTGATTGGGCGAGGACTAAGTGTCCTTAGCTCAAGGGGAATAAGGTGAAGACACGGTCTTCTGAGTTGAATCTCAGCCTCCCTAACCAGACGTACAGTTGTCACAGCAACTGGAACTGGTCCAACAAATCCCGTGTCTTCAACAAGTGACTGGTTCTATCTCTTCCCTCCTTTACTTTGAGTTCGTCTGCGTGAAGGCATTGCTTATCTGTCTTATCTGGTTGACTTCATTGCTTGACTACTATTGTTGATTGGCTTCATACCATCTTCCATCCTGATCCTACTACCTAGCTGCTATTAGTCTTCGTACGTTAACACTATTGCATACTTGACTATGGCTTGCTTGTTGTAGTTTATCTTCCGCTGCATATCAATTAGGTCATTTCTATTGTTTGTCTTCGAAACTTCCACGTTTTGAAGACTTTGATAAAATTCGCCTATTCACCCCCCCTCTAGTCGATAACTAGCACTTTCAATTGGTATCAGAGCAAGGTACTCCCTTGTTCTGTGTGATTCGGTTTAACCACCTGGAGTTTAGCTATGTCGACTGCAGGGATAATCAAAGTCTCCGCTGCTTGCCCCATGTTTGATGGAACAGAATATCCCTACTGGAAGAATAAGATGCGCATGCATCTTGAAGCCATTGATGTCGACCTCTGGTATGTCATCAAGAATGGCGTTCCCAAAACTGGTGAAGGTGTCACCCCTACTGATGTCAAGAAGTTCATTCAACTGGACTCGACTGCAAAGAACATCATCTGTGGTCATCTGACCAAAGGACAGTATGGCCGTGTGAGTTCTCTGGAAACGTCAAAGCTAGTCTGGGACTGGCTATCCAAGGTCAATGAAGGCGTCTCTACACAGAGAGACCAGAGGATCAGTGTTCTTCGCAATCTCTTTAACCGCTTCAAGAGAAACGACAATGAAAATGTCCAGCTCACGTTTGATCGCCTCACCGACATCACAAATGAGCTTCAGGCTCTCGGCGCCACTGAGATCACCAAGCATGAAATCGTCAAGACGCTGCTGAGATCCCTTGACAGCTCCTTTGACACCCTTGCCCTCATGATACAAGAACGTCCTGACTTCAAGACTCTCGATCCGTCTGATATACTTCAGAGGCTCAACACACATGAGTTCCAGCTTTATGAGAAAAGAGATATCTATGGCCCCAACTATGGCCGAACTCGTGCTTTGAAGGAAAAAGTTGTTTCCTCATCTGAAGAAGAAGAATCTGACTGCGGTTCTGATGATCCTGAAGACATTGGAAGGGAGCTTGCTATGCTTGTGAAGAAGTTCCAGAAATTCACCAAGAAGAAGGGCTTCAGAAAGTCTTCACGATCCAGTTCAAGAAATGATGAAGCTTCCACTCAAGACAACAAGAAGAGAACATGTCACAAGTGTAAGAAGCCTGGGCACTTCATCTCTGAGTGTCCTCAGTGGGACAACGAGAAGAAGAAGAAGAAGAGCAAGGAATATGACTCTGATGACAAGAAGAAGAAGAAATCATCAAAGTCTTCTTCCAAGTCCACATCAAAGTCCTCATCTCATAAGAAGAGCTCATCTGGCAAGGCTCGTGCCTTTGTTGGCAAGGAAATGGATTCAGAGGAGGAGTCTGCGTCTGAGGAGGCAGAGGTGGAATCTGAAGTTGAGTCCGACTCTAGCGTTGCAAGTCTGGCTCTGGCCACAACCTACGTTGCAAAGTCCATCTTCAACACTGAAGATAATGACTCCCACACCAACGCTGATGATGACAAGGACGATCCTGCTCCCACCTACTGCTTCATGGAATGCGGTGCCAAGGTAAAATCGCGCGATGCTTACTTTCAAACATCAAGTGAAGATGACTCTGATCGTGAATCTAAACCCAGCTAAAAAACACTTGCTAAAATTGCTACTGAACAACAAAGGGCTATGGAACATACTCAAAAACTGTTAGACAAAAGCGATGACCTGTTGGACGCGGAAATGACACGTTCACAGTCCTTAGTTGAAGACATAAAAAATCTTCATGCTAAGTATCAAGAACTTGAAAGTCTTCATGAGACGCTCTCAACCACTTATGAAAAGCTCTCCTATGATTATCTTCAAAGGAAGCAAGAGCTTGAGAAATTGAAAGCGACTCATGAGGATCTTCAAAAAGAGAATGAGTCATTTCGCGCTCAACAGATCAGTCCCGCTCAGGATGGATTTGAACCACCATGCTTAAAATGCATTGAGCGTGATAACGCTGCCTTTGTTGCTGAATGTTCCACTGCTGCTACTGTTGCTCTGTCTTCAACTACTGATGTGGTAACTAGCCCCTCTTCTGAGGATACCACTACTATTGCTGATGAAAATGCTAGGTTGAAGACATTGCTTGAAACGGGGATGTATAAAAGTCTGAAAGGGCATCAGACACTTTGTGATGTCCTCAAAAAGCAGATTCTGAACCGAAACCCTAGGAAAGGGGGTGTTGGGTTCGAGAGGAAAATGAATGCTGATGCTTCCTACTGGAAGCCTGAGCAGTATCCCAAAACCACATGGGTTGCTTCAAAGGAACCTTCAGTGGATCCATCCACTTTATCTGGCTTTAACTGTGCTAATCCTATTATCATTGATGAATCCTTTGATGCAAACTATAAACTGTTCAAAAATCAGAATGGTGAAGTGTTTGCCAGGTATATTGGTACTAACTGCAGGAATGGACCGCCAATGAAGAAGATCTGGGTTCCCAAAAGCTGTCTTGAGAATCTTCCTATGAATGTTGTCATGACACCACCAGGTAAGAAGACAAACCCCAGACCAAAGGCGTCACATGGTCCAATGGCTTCATACGGAAACAGGACTCACCAGAGTCACCCTAACGCCAATGTTTTGCAGGGAAATCACACTCAAACTTATGAATATGAGCATGTGTCTTCAAACCGCTATGTTCATAATACTAAGAACTTTTCTGCTTATTCATATGAGTATCATTCATCTCCTGCAAGGCTATTTGCTAGGGCTCCAAAGCCGAAATTCTCAGATGCTGCACTTAGACTCATTGCTTCTAAGCCACCCCTAAAGATGTGGGTGGTGAAGAGGAACTAACTCTCTTTTGCAGAACATGGTCTCCAGCCAGCAATCAAAGGCGTCCGATATTATTGCTGGGGACCTAAAACACAAAGGGACGCATGATAAAATGACTTACTATGTGAGGGAGTCCTGGATTAGGGGGTGTCCGGATAGCCGGACTACCATCATCAGCCGAACTATCATCGGCCGGACTATCATCATCGACCGGACTCCAAGACTATGAAGATACAAGATTGAAGACTTCGTCCCGTGTCCGAATGGGACTTTCCTTGGCGTGGAAGGCAAGCTTGGCGATACGGATACGTAGATCTCCTACCATTGTAACCGACTCTATGTAACCCTAGCCCTCTCTGGTGTCTATATAAACCGGATGGCTCTAGTCCGTAGGACACAACAACAACAACAACAACAACAACCATTACAATCATACCATAGGCTAGCTTCTAGGGTTTAGCCTCCTTGATCTCATGGTAGATCCACTCTTGTAAACATCCACAATATCAATATCAATCAAGCAGGACGTAGGGTTTTACCTCCATCAAGAGGGCCCGAATCTGGGTAAAACATCGTGTCCCTTGTCTCCTGTTACCATCCGCCTAGACGCACAGTTCGGGACCCCCTACCCGAGATCCGCCGGTTTTGACACCGACATTGGTGCTTTCATTGAGAGTTCCTCTGTGTCGTCACCGATAGGCTTGATGGCCTCTTCAATCGACAACGACGCAGTCCTGGGTGAGACTTTTTTCCCCGGACAGATCTTCGTATTCGGCGGCTTGGCACTGCGGGCCAACTCACTTGGCCATCTGGAGCAGATCGAAAGCTACGCCCCTGGCCGCCAGGTCAGGTTTGGAATCCTAAACTTCACGGCCAATATCCGCGGGGACTTGATCTTCGATGGATCTGAGCCACAGCCGAGCATGCCGTGCTGTCACGATGGGCACAACCTAACTCTGCCGTCGAACACCACCTTGGAGGCCGCACACAAATCCGCTCCGACCCATAGTCCGGAGCCGACCGCACAGATCGAGGACGGATGGCTGGACACCGCCTCGGGAGCTGCAACTTCTATGGCGACGGAGCCGAACACTTACCTTGTCCCGCATAAAGCTCATGACTCCGAGGTGCCGGACTCTCTGCCGGACTCCGAACCTCCTGCGCCCCTGCCAGTCGAATCCGATTGGGCGCCGATCATGGAATTCACCGCTGCGGACATCTTTCAGCACTCACCCTTCGGCGATATCTTAAATTCGCTGAAGCATCTCTCGCTATCCGGAGAGCCCTGGCTGAACTACGGCCAGGATGGTTGGGACGCAGACGACGAAGAAATTCAGAGCCCACCCACCACCCACTTCATAGCCACCGTCGACGATCTAACCGACGTACTCGACTACGACTCCGAAGACATCGACGGTATGGACGACGATGCCGGAGACTATCAAGAACCAGTGCCTACAGGACACTGGAAGACCACCTCGTCATACGACATATACATGGTGGACACCCCAAAAGATGGGGACGGCGAAGAAGCAACGGAGGCCGATTCCTTAAAGAAACAACCCAAGTGCCGACGTCAGCGGCGCCGCTCTAAATCCTGCCACAGCAAGAATAGAGATTCTGGCACAGGAGATAATAACACCCCAGAAAGTGCTGAAGACAACTCCCTCCAGCATGATCCAGCGCAGGAGGAGGCAGAAGCAAGCCCTCATGAGAGGGCGGCAGACGAAGAGGTCGAGGATGATAATTACTTACCTCCCTCCGGAGACGAGGCAAGCCTCGACGACGACGAATTCGTCGTGCCTGAGGATCCCGTCGAACAAGAGCGTTTCAGACGCAGGCTAATGGCCACGGCAAACAGCCTAAAGAAAAAGCAGCAACAGCTTCAAGCTGATCAAAACCTGCTGGCCGACAGATGGACCGAGGTCCTCGCGGCCGAAGAGTATGAACTCGAACGCCCCTCCAAAAGTTACCCAAAACGCAAGTTGCTCCCCCGACTAGAGGAGGAAGCGTACAAACCTGCATCACCAGCGCACAATACGGCAGACCGACCACCTCGTGGCCGCGACAGAGAGGCATGCAAGCCCTCCACCAAAACCGTACCCCGGCATCGCTCAAAAAGCATGAAGCCACGGGGGAATGCGCTGGACTTGCGGGATATATTGGAGGACAAGGTAAGACAATCCCGATCTATCTATGGATCACGTGGGCGCCCCAAGACCCACGACGAATACCGTCGCGCTGGATACAACTACTCCGGCCGGGCCGAACATAGCAGACAACGCTCTATCGAGCTACGTCGCGATATTGCTCAATACAGAGGCGCCGCGCACCCACTATGCTTCACTGACGAAGTAATGGATCGTCAAATCCCTGAAGGTTTAAACCCGTTAATATCGAATCCTACGATGGCACAACAGACCCCGCGGTTTGGATTGAGGATTATCTCCTCCATATACATATGGCCCGCGGAGACGATCTTCACGCCATCAAATATCTCCCGCTCAAGCTTAAAGGACCAGCTCGGCATTGGCTTAACAGCCTGCCCGCAGAGTCAATTGGATGCTGGGAAGACCTGGAAGCCACATTCCTCGACAACTTCCAGGGCACGTATGTGCGACCACCGGACGCAGATGACCTAAGCCACATAATCCAGCAGCCAGATGAATCGGCCAGGCAATTCTGGACACGGTTCTTAACAAAGAAAAATCAAATCGTCGACTGTCCGGATGCAGAGGCCCTCGCTGCCTTCAAACATAACATCCGCGACGAGTGGCTGGCCCGGCACCTAGGATAGGAAAAGCCGAAATCCATGGCAGCCCTCACATCACTCATGACCCGCTTCTGTGCGGGAGAGGATAGCTGGCTAGCTCGCAGCAACAACCTCAGCAAAAGCGCTGGCAGTCCGGACACCAAGGACCGCAATGGCAGGTCGCGTCGAAACAAAAACAAACGCCGCATTAACGACGACAGCAATAAGGATACGACAGTCAACGCCGGATTCCGAGGCTCCAAGCCCGGTCAACGGAAGAAGCCATTCAAAAGAACCACTCCGGGCCCGTCCAATTTGGACCGAATACTCGACCGCTCCTGTCAAATACATGGAACCCCCGACAAGCCAGCTAACCACACCAACAGAGATTGTTGGGTATTCAAGTAGGTAGGCAAATTAATCGCCGAAAACAATGACAAGGGGCTACACAGCGATGACGAGGAAGAGACCCGGCCGCCGAACAACAGAGGACAAAAGGGATCCCCCCCTCAAGTTCGGACGGTAAACATGATATACGCAACGCATATACCCAAGAGGGAGCGGAAGCGTGCACTAAGGGACGTATACGCGATGGAGCCAGTCGCCCCAAAATTCAATCCATGGTCCTCTTGCCCGATCACTTTCGATCGAAGAGACCATCCGACCAGTATCCGCCATGGCGGATTCGCCGCATTGGTTTTAGACCCAATCATCGATGGATTTCACCTCACGAGAGTCCTGATGGACGGCGGCAGTATCCCGAACCTGCTTTATCAGGATACAGTGCGCAAGATGGGCATAGACCCTTCAAGGATTAAACCTACAAAGACAACCTTCAAAGGCGTCATACCAGGTGTCGAGGCCAGTTGTACAGGCTCAGTTACACTGGAAGTGGTCTTCGGATCCCCGGATAATTTCCGAAGCAAGGAGTTAATCTTCGACATAGTCCCGTTCCGCAGTGGCTATCACGCTCTGCTCGGACGAACCGCGTTCGCAAAATTCAACGCGGTGCCGCATTATGCATACCTTAAGCTCAAGATGCCAGGCCCTCGTGGAGTCATCACGGTCAATGGAAACATGGAACGCTCCCTCCGAATGGAAGAACATACAGCGGCTCTCGCGGCAGAAGTACAGAGCAGCCTTTTAAGGAAATTTTCGAGTCCGACCGTTAAACGACCGGACACGGCCAAACGCGCCCGGAGCAACATCAACCAAGACCACCTGGCACGTTCCGAGCACGCGTAGCAATGCGGCCTCAACCCCAGCCCTCGCACAATTGTAAGACAAACTCTCCGCGTACATAATTACGCCCGGGAGATACCATGGGCATAGGGGGAGAGGCACAACCACAACAGACCCAGAGTGCGGTTCGACCACACCAGGGGCTCCCAAGTGTGTCTCTCTTTTTATCTTTTATTTCTCTCTTTTTTATATAGAACTCTGTCCGGTGGCGAACCTGCCGAACTCATGATGCAACAGCCAGGGAGGGACAAAGGCTGCGACGAACACTCAGGTGGTATCCATTACGAGCATTAAATTTGTTAAATACACCATTCCGCGGCCTACCCCTGGAGGGAGACGCCTTTAATTCGTCCAATCCCTTGCTTTCCGCACTATTTGTATCATTCCGCACTCATAGCAGATCTTCTCGAATAAAATGCAGCACCTTTTGCCCATAATTGCATTACCTTATATATATATATGTTCATTTACGACATGTTGCATCCGTGCATTTTGGTACGGCCAAATACACCAGGGGCTTATGTTCCCCGCATTATGGTGTGATAAAGTCCGAACACTTTCACAAGTGCGGCACCCCGAACTTATAGCATTATATGAATCGGCTCCGAATCATGTCTTGGGTCAATAGTTGGGTTTGCCCGGCTCCCATGTTTGGCACCTTACGTTCCGTTCTATCGGCTAAGGTAGCACTGGGAGAACCACTGCGATTGCGCCCCGGTTGAGCCGGGTTAACGCCTCAGTGGAGAAAGCTAAAACTGACTGTCATGATAAGGCGAGAGACTGGTCGCTGTTCGAGAGGTCTTTTCGGGTCCTTAAAGACCTACGCCGCTTCGAGCGAAGTACCGGATAATGTCCGATGAAGGTGTGGATAGCGCCCCGAATTCGGTCTTCCAAATACTAGGGGCTTCGCTGAAATTTAAAATTATAGAATTCTATGGCTAAGTGAGAGTGTTCAAGCACCATAAGTCCGGTTGCCTTGTTCGTTGTGTTGAGCGCCTCCCTAGATGGACCCAAAAATGGGAACAAGAGTGCTCAAGTTTATCCCGATATCCCAGCACTCGTGGCATGGGGGCTGAAGCCGACGACTTGCCATCTCTCAGATTTAATAACGTCCGCACAGAAGGTAATATTTTAAATTAACAAGCGTTGCTTAGCGCATATGAACAAAGTTTTCAGCGCACAGGATAACACATTGCGAATTTACTCAATAATTACATCCCTGGGGCACTCATCCGCAATCTTGCGGGCACCCTTCAGGACAGTCTTATAGTACATCTCGGGCGTACGATATTCCTTGCCCGCTGGTGGCGCGTCAGTGATTAGCTTCTCCGCATCCAGCTTGCCCCAATGCACCTTTGCGCGGGCAAGGGCCCGACGAGCACCTTCAATACAGGGGGAGCGCTTGATAACCTCCACCCAGGGGCACGCATCCACCAACCGTCGCACGAGGCCGAAGTAGCTCCCAGGCATGGCCTCTCCAGGCCACAGCCGGACTATGAGGCCCTTCATGGCCTGCTCGGCCACCTTGTGGAGCTCAACCAGCTGCTTCAGCTGGTCTCTAGGGGGCACCGGATGGCCGGCCTCAGCATACTGAGACCAGAAGACCTTCTCCGTTGAGCTCCCCTCCTCGGCTTGGTAGAATGCGGCGGCATCAGACACACTGCGAGGCAGATCTGCAAACGCCCCTGGAGTGCTCCGGATTCGGGTAAGTAACACGTAATTTACATTCACATGCTTGCTTTGCATGAAAAATGCCTTACCCGCTGCTATCTTCCTCACCAACTCAATCTCCTGAAGGGACTTATGGGCATCGACCTTGGCAGTTTTGGCACTTTCGAGAGCCGAGGCAAGCTCGGACTCTCGAGTCTTTGAGTCACGCTCCAAACTCTCATGCTTTTCCATGAGAGCCTGGATCTCTTGCCGAACCACCGCCACCCGCGCCTCCTGCTTTTCTCGCTCTGCCCGTTCCGCGGCCACATTGTGTTCGGCCGCAGACATGGCCTCCTTCAGGGTCGCCACCTCGTTCGTGGCCCCTGCAGTACCCATGTTATCCTTGTTATTTTTTGTCGCAACCTAAATCCTTTTCTGTAAGGTACAAGTTCAAAGTGGTGTTACTCACCTTCTTTGTCCTGGAGCTGCTTCTTGGCGCGGCCGAGCTCCTGCTCGGACCGCTCGAGCTCCTGCTTCAAAGCACCAACCTCCGCAGTCAGTGCGGCAGAGGTCAGCAGCGCAGCCTGCACCCCATATTGACATAATTTTTTAGCAACCCTACGTATATCTTCTTTTTTTTCTTCAGATCCTCAGTCCGGTTTTCTTTCCGAACACCGAACCGAGCATCAGGGGCTACTGTCTATGCGGTATTACATTGCATATTTTTAAGTTCTTACCTCAAAGCCTGATAGAAGGCTACTGCAGGCTTCGGTCAGCCCGCTCTTGGCAAGCTGTACCTTCTGCATCACCGCACTCATAATAGTGCGGTGTTCTTCCTCAATGGAAGCGCTCTGGAGCGCCTCCAACAAATTGTCCGGCGCCTCCGGTTGGACGGAAGCCGCCGGCGTCACGGTCTTGCCCTTCGTGCGAATGGGCCGTCGGCCGGACTCCGGAACCACTGCGGCTTCTGATATGGAGTCCGGCGCAAAGTCCGGGAGGACGCCTTGTGGCGCCTCCGAAGCCTCCCCCTGATGGGTCCCTTCTTGGGATGCCACCTCGGCGTCCTCGGTGTCGCGAGGGGTGGAGGCAGTCGGGATGGAGTCTACATCCGACGGAGCCAACGACCCGCTCGATGAAGCGGGGAGATCATCATTGGCCGGACTACAGGCAGCATGCGGCATCAGAATGACACTATGTGACGCAGAAAAAGAAATTATAAATAATTCAGGAATCCGGATACTTACGATCTCACCGGAGGCCTGGACCTTGAAGGCCATTCTTCCTCGCCAACGTTGATGTTGGCGGAGCTGTCCGGGGGAATAGTCCTTCCCATCTTGGACCCTTCGGCCTCCCCTCTTGGGGAAGCATTCCTCTTCCTCTCTCCCTCCTCTAGGAGAGAGTCCTCTTTCTCCTCCTCGTTTTCGGGGAGGAGTCCGCCCCGGAGTCGTCGGACACCTGAAAACGGGAACTCTTTTGAGCACCCATGGCCTCCTTCTTGGCCTTCTTCTCTGGCACCATGTGCGGTGCCGGAACCAGCAGCCTCGCTAGACGGGCGTCTACTGGGTTTTCTGGCATAGGAGCCGGGCAGATAATCTGCTCCGCCTTCCTCATCCAGTCCTATCAAAGGAAAAGAGGAAATTAAAACCCGCATAGAGTCAAACTATGAAAAGCAAGTGTCCCGTAAAGGGGTAGAATCACTTACCTCGTCGGCTTGGCGCTGCGAGCGAAATCCGCGATCTTCAGTCGTGGATGCGGGGGCTTCGGCGCCCTTAAACAGCACCCTCCAGGCGCCTTCGTACGTCGTGTCGAAGAGCGCGCTCAGCGCCTGGTGCTGTTCCGGATCGAACTCCCACAGATTGAATGCCCGCTCTTAGCATGGGAGAATCCGGCGGACGAGCATGACTTGGACCACGTTAACCAGCCTGAGCTTCTTCACCAGCTTCTAGATACAGGCTTGGAGTCCCGTCAGCTCCTCCGAACTACCCCACAGCAAGCCCTTCTCTTTCCAGTAGGTGAGCTGCGTGGGGATACCAGATCTGAACTCGGGGGCCGCCGCCCACGTAGGGTCGCGCGGCTCGGTGATATAGAACCACCCCGATTGCCACCCGTTGACGGATTCCACAAAGGCCCCTTCGAACCAAAGGACGTTGGGCATCTTGCCCAACATGGCGCCTCCGCACTCCGCTTGAGTGCCCTTCACTACCTTCGGCTTGACATTGAAGGTCTTGAGCCACAAGCCAAAGTGGGGCTGGATGCAGAGGAAGGCCTCACACACGACGATAAACGCCGAGATGTTGAGGATGAAGTTCGGCGCCAGATCATGGAAATCCAGGCCGTAGTAGAACATGAGCCCCCGGACAAAGGGGTGAAGTAGAAATCCCAGTCCGCGGAGGAAGTGGGGAAGAAAACCAACCCTCTCATGGGGCCTGGGGGTGGGGATGAGCTGCCCCTCGTCGGGAAGCCGATGCGCGATGTCGCCGGACAGGTAGCCGGCGCTGCGCAGTCTTTCGATGTGCTCCTCCGCAACGGAGGAGGTCATCCACTTGCCTCCCGCTCCAGACATGACTGGGGAAGGTTGAGACGAGATGTGCGGGCTTGGGCGCTGGAGCTCGAGTGCGCGGAGATGGATAAGCAAAGGAGGAAGAAGGCGTAGGTGAAAAGGTGAATCCTTATCCCTTATATGGGCGGGCGAAGTCTACGCGTCCCCCACCGGCCTGGTAAAACTCGCTTATCCCCCAAGCGTCACCATCAATGGCGCGGTTGGGTTACCCACGTCCGTATTGATGAGAATCCCGGATTAAGGGGGAACACGATCTCTGCTTCGACAAGACGTGCCAAGGAAACCGCTTCGCTAAATGCGATGAGGTGGTAGAGTAAAAAACGATTCAAGTAATGGCTTGGTAGTGGCGTGATGTCATGCCGCAAAAAACATCAGCAGATTGAACTTGTGTATATATTATTCTCTCTACGGTGGAATGTGGAATTTATTTTGCAGAGCCGGACACTATCCTGGTGTTCACAATCTTCTATCATTCGGAGGAGGAACCCGCCTTGCAATGCCAAGCAATATACGCGCCGGACTTATCATCATTGAAGCCTGGTTCAGAGGTTACTGAGGGAGTCCTGGATTAGGGGGTGTCCGGATAGCCGGACTACCATCATCAGCCGAATTATCATCGGCCAGACTATCATCATCGACCGGACTCCAAGACTATGAAGATACAAGATTGAAGAATTCGTCCCGTGTCCGGATGGGACTTTCCTTGGCGTGGAAGGCAAGCTTGGCGATACAGATACGTAGATCTCCTACCATTGTAACCGACTCTATGTAACCCTAGCCCTCTCCGGTGTCTATATAAACCAGATGGCTCTAGTCCGTAGGACACAACAACAACAAGAACAACAACAACAACAACCATTACAATCATACCATAGGCTAGCTTCTAGGGTTTAGCCTCCTTGATCTCGTGGTAGATCCACTCTTGTAAACATCCACAATATCAATATCAATCAAGCAGGACATAGGGTTTTACCTCCATCAAGAGGGCCCGAACCTGGGTAAAACATCGTGTCCCTTGTCTCCTGTTACCATCCTCCTAGACGCACAGTTCGGGACCCCCTACCCGAGATCCGCCGGATTTGACACCGACACTATGTATTCCACATATGAATCGCTTACCTGTCATACTGTGTGCTAACTTTCATCTATGCTGTGATAATCCAAGTGTGCATCAACTGCTTATGCTTCACAACATACATTGTGAAGCCTATCCTCCTAACTGCACTATAGGGTATGACACCTCGTGCTTCAGAATGGATTATGGACAGCGGATGCACTAATCATATGACTGCTGATCGAAGTCTTCTCATGGACTCAACCTTACGTCCATCCGACAAGAGTCAAATCACATTTGCTGACACTGGTAAAGGCAAGGTATTGGGTCTAGGTAGAGTTGCAATCTCAAAGGATCAACACATGGATAAAGTGATGCTTGTTGAATCCCTTGGATTCAACTTAACGTCTGTCTCAATGCTTTGTGACTTAAACATGATTGTGATATTTGGAAAATATCGTTGCCTTGTACTAATGGAATCTGACAAGTCTCTAGTCTTTGAAGGGTATAGGAAAGGTGATCTATACATGGTAGATTTCTCAGCAGGTCCACAGCTTGCCGTATGTCTTCTTGCAAAAGCTTCAGAATGCTGGCTCTGGCATCGAAGGCTGGGGCATGCTGGCATGAGGAACTTGCTCACTCTCGTCAAGAAGAAGCATGTCACAGGCATCGAAGGTGTCAAGTTAAAGAAAGATCATTTGTGTGGTGCTTGCGAAGCTGGGAAGATGACGAGGGCCAAGCACCCCTCGAAGACAATCATGACAACATCTCAACCCTTTGAGCTGTTGCACATGGACTTATTTGGCCCTACTCACTACTCCACCCTCACAACAACGGCGTGTCTCTATGGCTTCATCATTGTTGATGACTACTCAAGATATACATGGGTGCACATAATTCTCTACAAGATTGAAGTACAAGATGTCTTCAGACGATTCGCCAATCGAGCAATGAACAATTATGGCGTCAAGATCAAGCATATCAGAAGTGATAACGGCACTGAATTCAAGAACACCGGGCTTGATCTTTATCTGGATACAATGGGAATCACTCATGAATTTTCCGCTCCATACACACCTCAGCAAAACGGCATTGTAGAGCGCAAGAACAGAACCCTCATCGAGATGGCTCGAACAATGCTTGACGAGTACAAGACACCAAGAAAATTCTGGCCTGAAGCCATTGATACAGCTTGTCACATCATCAACCGTGTCTACATCCATAAGCTTCTGGGCAAAACATCCTATGAGCTCCTTACTGGCAAGAAGCCAAATGTTAGCTACTTCAGAGTCTTTGGTGCTAGGTGCTGGATCAAGGATCCCCATCACAAGTCAAAATTTGAACCCAAAGCTCACGAAGGCTTCATGCTTGGCTATGGAAAGGATTCCCACTCTTATAGAGTCTTCAACCTCTTCCACTATAAAATTGTTGAAACTGTGGACGTGCGATTTGATGAAACAAATGGCTCACAACGAGAACTCCTGCCAAGCACACTAGATGAAGCTCCTTCCAGTGAATCTATCGAGCTGATGGGAACTGGTGAAATCATGCCCTCTGAAGCACAGCCTGAAGAGGAACTTATCATTTCTGCACCAAACCAACCTGAAGACAATGCTCAGACTGAAGACAATCCTTCCAATGATTACAATGATCAGCATGAGCAAGGTCTTCGTCCAGTTCATCCTCGTGTTGCAAATGAAGTACAAATTGAGAAGATAATTGATAGCATTAATGCACCTGGTCCGCTTACTCGATCAAGAGCAACACAGCTAGCAAATTTCTGTGGGCATTTTTCATTTGTATCAATATCTGAACGCAAGAAAGTTGCTGAAGCCTTTATGGAACCTGAATGGATTCAAGACATGCAAGAAGAACTTCAATAGTTCAAGCTGAATAATGTTTGGGAACTGGTCAAGCGGCCTGACCCTCGCAAGCATAACATTATTGGCACAAAATGGATATATCGGAACAAACAAGATGAGCATGGTCAAGTCATCAGAAACAAAGCACGTCTTGTGGCTCAAGGATATACTCAAGTTGAAGGAATTGACTTCAATGAAACATTTGCTCCTGTTGCTAGGCTTGAAGCTATTCGCATACTGCTAGCCTATGCTAATCATCACAACATCTTTCTATATCAAATGGATGTGAAGAGTGCATTTCTCAATGGCAAGATTGAAGAAGAAGTGTATGTTGCTCAACCACCTGGCTTTGAAGATCCAAAACATCTTGATATGGTGTACAAACTCAACAAAGTACTGTATGGCCTCAAACAAGCTCCTCGCGCTTGGTATGATACAATCAAAGACTTCCTGAAGAGCAAGGGCTTCAAACCTGGATCCCTCGATCCCACACTCTTCACGAAGACATATGATGGTGAACTGTTTGTATGCCAAATATATGTGGATGACATAATCTTCGGCTGCACCAATCAGAAGTATAGTGATGAGTTTGGATACATGATGCAAGAGCAATATCAGATGTCCATGATGGGTGAGCTGAAGTTCTTCCTTGGTCTTCAAATTCATCAGCAAAGAAATGGCATCTTCATATCTCAAGAGAAATATCTCAAAGATTGTCTGAAGAAGTTCGGAATGCAAGATTGCAAAGGTTACACGACGCTAATGCCAGCCAAACATCATCTTGGTCCCGACGACAATGGTAAAGAGTTCGATCAAAAGGCATACCACTCCATGATTGGTTCTTTACTTTACCTATGTGCATCTAGGCCAGATATTATGCTTAGTGTTTGCATGTGTGCTCGATTCCAAGCGGCACCAAAGGAATCGCATCACTTAGCTGTGAAGCGAATTCTTCGATATTTGGCTTACACCCCAACACTCGGATTATGGTATCCAAAGGGCTCAAGGTTTGATCTAGTTGGATTCTTGGATGCTGATTATGCTGGTGACAAGGTGGATCGCAAGTCTACATCAGGCACATGTCATTTTCTTGGTCGATCACTTGTCTGTTGGTCTTCAAAGAAGCAGAATTGTGTATCACTCTCAACTGCTGAATCTGAATACATTGCTGCTGGATCCTGTTGTGCTCAGCTTCTATGGATGAAGAAAACTCTCAAGGACTATGGCATCAACCTGAAACAAGTACCTCTCTTCTCAACAACGAAAGTGCCATCAAGATAGCCAACAATCCAGTCCAACACTCAAAGACAAAGCACATTGAAATTCGTCATCACTTTCTCAGAGATCATGTCATGAAGAAAGATAACGATATCATTCACGTCAACACTGAAGAGCAACTTGCAGATATCTTCACAAAGCCCTTGGATGAGAAAAGGTTTTGCAAGTTACGGTGTGAGCTAAATATCTTGGAATCTTCTAATGTCCTGTGATCAGGCACACATCCTAACACTTATGCATGTTGATGACTTAGATGTGAAACACACGAAGTAAGGTATATCTTCAATCAATGAAGACTTACTTTCTGAGTGTGAATACATTAACATGGAATTTGACTTCGGAGCGCCACGATAATTGTGCGCCGTGTCTGGGTCTAATACTTCCTATACGGTGGGTAACGCCACCACCAAATTTCTCTGTTTGAAGTGTTTCACTCATGGCGTTACTTTTGCAAAGACTTCGCATTTGGTTTGTCTTCAGTTTCAATTTATCTTCATGATTTTCTGCGCTATGATGATTTGATTGCATATATATATATATACTAGTGTTCTATCCTCTACAGCATTCACTTATAGCTATGTCTTCAAGTTGAATCTTTCTGAACTAAGTGAATGTGATCGGACCCTAATCTCTCTATGCTTACTATCTCAAACTCTATCTGTCCAAATCATATGCATTCTATTGAAACTGTCGAATGTCTTCTCTGCATCCTTGTCAGCAGAAGACACAGAGACAAACATTAAATTTGTTTTAAATGACTTATCCTTATTATTGAAATCCGGAGAAGCCGGAACAACTCTCTGACATGCCTGGTGGGCGTGGGAACGTGGGACAACTCTGAGTATGTTGCATGCTTGCCACGTGTCCCACGGATGTGAACAGACAGGGGCACCTGCATAATTGCGTTGTGCCGCACACCTACTTATAAATACGTGTCCCATGCGGTAAAGAAATCCTTCTTCCACTTCTCCACCTCGTCAAAACCCTAGCGCCACCGCTAGCTCTCGACGATGCCGGTGACGAAGTGCTTAGCTACCGCGACTTCTCCGACGCCGTCCTCACGCCGGCCGCGGACATCGTCCTCTCCGCCGTCGCCGTAGGTGTCCTCCGTCGCCAAGTTAGGGCACGGTGGGCTGAACTGCTCGGTCTCCTATTCATCCCTTCTAGCAGTTCTTCGTGCGGTAATTATAACTCTATTTTTACCACCTTTTTATCTTCATAGATTCATCCTATTTACCGAAAGTGGTTTCTACCTACTTAATGTTAGATCTATTTTGTCTGCATCTCATAATGCCTAGTCTATTCACTTAGATTTCCTATCTAGTTTGATTCCTCACTTGTACTTATTCACGGATTGGTACAAATCTGGAACCAACTCACCTCATATAAGTGAATGTCTTCGCATCATGAGGTCAATGTCTTCAAACTGATTTATCTTCAAAATCTTCTGAGAATGCATATGACCTCTTCCCCTTCCCTCGCATCTCTAATGCTGTCACAGGTACATGTCCGTGGGAGAATCCCTAGGTTCTCATAGTCTGCATTCGTTTGCAGAATTCTTACAGCAACACATTGATTCTCCTAAAGCCAGTTCCTGTCTGACCAGCAAGCGAAAGCCTTTGAAGCCTTTGAACATATTAAAACCATTTAGTTTGAAGTTCATGGCTGCAGAGAAATCAGTAAGGAAGGGTGGCAGACAGCGTCGTGGGGGAACTTCAAAGGATCTGCCTGATGATCTTGCAGAAATCTACAAAACAGATCCTGAAGAGGATTACAATCAACGCAAGACTCGAATCCAATGGATTCGACGCTATTGGACTGAACAGTGGTACAAGTACAAGTTTGTGACCCAGGAGTACGCAGAGAAAAATGCTATCAAGAGCCCTTGGGGTGATATTCTCTATCGAGACCTTCCCCCCAAGAACAAAGCTGAAGCCATTGCGCAAGAATTTTATCCTTGCATGGTCCGTGGACCACAGCCTGAAGAAGCCGACCCATCATCATTACTCTGGTGTCGTGACGACAATCTCTTCAAGCGCAACTTCCAGTTTGCTAAGGCTTCGGCAAAGGAAAACAAGAAGTCATGGGGATTAGACTTCAATCCTGGCCCCTCTGCTCCCCGTGATGATGGCACACGTGAAGCTGAAGAGAATAGAATTGGCCCCTTTGCAAACCTTGATGGCCTCATCTCCTACATCTTGGTACAAGGTGCCAAAGTGGATCATTCTGACAATGATGCTAATTCTGATGAAGCCCCAGCTCTTCCTCCAAGGCCGCAGAAGCCAAAGAAGATTAAGGCTTCATCATCAGCCGCACCTCCAAAAGCTTCTCGTGTGAAGCCATTGGCCACTGCACCTCCTAAAGTCAGTGTGCAGTCTTGCCTCTCTTTGATGTGGCAATCATCCATAACTTCATTGATGAGTGGTTCGACTCCCCCAATCTAAGCTTTGAAGATTTGCAGCTTCCCATTGGCCTCAGCGTCTCTTTCAATGGCGCCATTGCTTCTGAGCTAGCTCTTGCTCAACGAATCGTTGAGCTGAAGAACAAAATTGATTATGAGAAGGCTCAATTCAAGAAGCATGTGGCGAAGCTCAGTGTTCAAGATGTCAGAAACTTCAAGGTCATGCTGCATGAGCTTAAAGAAGCTTTTCTGAAGAAGCGCCAAGAAGCTCAAGGCTCTCGTGAGCACATGAAGAGTTTGGCTGATAAGTGTGTGCTTGCCTACAATGAGGCTGAGAAGCGCAAGTCACTTGGCCGTCCTGGCATTGACCCCAGGATGGCAGCAAAGAAAAAGAAGAAGCTTCCTGCTGACCAGCCTGCACCTTCAAGCCAAGAAGCCCCTCGCATTATATTCCCAAGCAGCATGACTGGCTCGAAGCCAAAGGTCACCACAACTGCTTCAGAACAGAAGAAGACGAGGGCTGCCGAGGCTGAAGCCAGATAGAGGAAGAATACTGAAGCCTCTGATGCCGCTCCCTCCAAGAAGAAGCGCAAGACCAAGAAGAATCAGGCTGCTCCCACAGAGCCCCTTGTTGCTGAACCCATCTCAGTGGTTCGTCCTGCATCTGCATCCCAAGAACTTCGCATGACTGTTCATGAGCCTGCTTCCACGGAGGCTCCTGAAGCTGAAGAGATTCCGGCAGCTGAACCCACCGCTGCTGAAGACATTGGTCAAGATGACAATGTTGAAGATGATGAAGTTCTTCCTCAAATTGAATATAATGTGGTATCATCGCCTGTTCGTACGAACATCGAAATCATCAGCATTGGTCGTCCTCTGACGCCAGTTGCTCAGGATGCTTCATGGGCTGATCGCCCGCAAGAACATGACTCCCCCAGTACTCCCCAACAACAACAAACCACACCATCCGTACAAGTTGAAGAGGATGAGGACCTGCCCACTCCATCTCCAAAGGCGTCGCCTGTACTACAAAGGCTTCGCAAAGGACCAAGGCCTCAAGTCCCTCTTCCGAGCGTTCTAGAAGGAGAAGTGCATCATCAACCTGTTGCACGTCAAGTGTTTTCAGAAGCCACTCCTGCTGTGAATGTCTCCGTGTCTGAAGCCCCAGCTGCTGAAGACAATCTGGCTGCATCAGCTGATGAAGAACGTGTCCATACTCCCCCATTCCTGAAGGAACTGTTCATGAAGTGAACGTGTCTATGCCTGACCCTCCAGCTCAGCAAGTGGAGGTTGAAAATCCTGAAGCTGCCACTACCAACGCAAGTGGAGCTCATGACGTTGTCATGACTGAAGCTAATGTGGATCTTGAACCAAATAGTGTGCCTGAAACCAATGAGGCAACTGCTCCTGAAGCACCTGTTGTGCAGCCTGAAGCCTCAACTGCTGCCACTGCTCCTGTTCCGCCACCAAGGCCCTATACAATCGAGCAAGCATACAACCATGGCGAGCTAATCACAGTAAGATGGCCCATTCTGGTCCCTCCGCCTATTGTCTCTGGTCCTCAATTTGACTATCACACTGAGCCTAGGCCTCAGGTCCAGAAGCCCAAGCCAAGACTGCCAAGGTTTCTAGGTACTGCAAACTCACCAGGGTCCTTCAATGCAAATGGCTTCAAGAGCCACAACACATTCTTTGACAGCTCAAAGAACCCCTACACGAAGCCAAGAATATCATCAGATCGGTTCTGGAGTCATCAGCAGCGAAGCTATTACTCCTGTGTTCTGTATGATCAAGGGCGCATTTTCCCTCATATGCGCCTCGACACTGAAGCCATTACTGGACTGCCCTGCTTAGAAGAAGCACTTGACTGCTTTCGTGATGCTGGTTTGCTTAGCTTTGTCACAGACAAAGAACATTGGAATGAAGAGCTATTGCTTCAATTCTATGCTACACTCCACATTCGCGGTTATAACAGAGATACGAAGACATGGGTTCTCGAGTGGATGACAGGTAATGTTCATCATGAAGCCAAAGCTCTTGACATCATTGAGCTTACATGCCTATCCACTCCCGGAGAGCTCTATGAACCTGGTTGTCAAAACCACCGCAATGCACTGGAGAGCATCTTCCATAAGCCTGAACCCAATATGAGCCAGATGTTGAGCATGATGAAGCCTTTGCCACGTGATGCCGAATATCCAAAGGAGTTCTTTGTTTATGACCTTGAGTATCTGCCATGCACCATATATAACATCATCAGGCGGACTCTATGGCCTATCAAAGGACATTCATCAGCTGCAAAACTTGAAGGAGCCGTGAAGACATTGGTCTTTTACATCCTCAATGGCATCAGCTTCAATGCGAAGATTTCTTCATCAGGCAACTGGTTGCTTCTGGATCTGATCTGTTTGGTCTGAAGTTTTATGCTCCATGGGTCATGCGCCTCATCAAGCGACACTCATCTGTCAACTATCAACCATCTGCTCGCAATCATCTGATCTTTTTACCAGAGGTTGATATGTCAGTTGAAGCCATATACTCTGACCCTGCCAAGAAGCCTCTTTGTCTTCAGAATGCCGAGCACCAAAGCTTCACTCAACCCATTGAAGGTGTTCAAGCAGCAACATGAACCTATCCATTGGCTGGAAATACTCGTCTGCCTCATCGAGCACCTACTGAAGCCACTGAAAGCACCATTTCCCAAAGGCCTCGGAAGCGTTCTCGCGTTCTCAATGACCGAGAACTTCTTGTGGCCCTTCATCAGAAACAGGATAAACATCACTTTTGGCTCAAAAGACAGATGCAAAGCCTCTTGGTGGATGTAAATCGCATTCGAAACCTTGCCACCAAGAATGCCTTTGTTGCTCATGAAACTTGCCGGCGATCATGGAAGAGCCTGACCCTGCTTAGTGCTAAAGCAGATCTTCAAGACGATGGCTTCAATGAAAGATTCCAGTTTGACTCCACTCCTCCACGGACTGCTGTCCTACGTTGCACTCCATCTCTTGAAGACTCTGAATATTCTTCCTCCGCGGAAACTATCAATGCCAGAGTGATCGATGACGAAGATGATGCTACTTCACCACCTCCTACTACTGCACGCATCGACACTGCACCAAGTTCGTCTGCACCGCCAACCAACGATGATAACCCTGCTGCTTCACCTACTCATGAGGACGAGTAGATGCTCTATGTCTTCAAACCTTTTTGGTCCTTACTGACAAAAGGGGGAGAAGCGTATGAGTTGACAATCTTCAAGCGGGTTCATATGGGCGGTTGCATTATATTTTGCCTCGTGCTTACAACTCTTGCTTTTTAAAACATTTGGTTCTTTGAGTTGTAACACCTAAACTTGATGGTCGTCTGCTACTTATTTGCTTTACTGTGATGCGATGATAACTTCCGCACTTAGATCATCCTGCAGACGTCCATTTTTCATTATGCATGTCATCCTATATGCTATATCATTTCATGCATGATGAATTATCTTCATAAGTTGAAGTGGATCTCCACAAGTACAACCTGCCATGTGCATTTGCATTCCAAAAGCAAAATTACTTATATGCACATCTTCAGGGGGAGCCCTTGCTACTTATGAAGACAATTTCCTATCCTTTACAATTTCACATACTTTATCCCCGTTGAAAACTTCAACCAGTTTGTTATCAATCACCAAAAAGGGGGAGATTGTAAGTGCATCTAGTGCCACCCCTAGTTGGTTTTGGAGTATTGACGACAAAGTTGGTTGAGGGACTAATGCGTTTGTGAGAATTGTAGGATAACGTAGGTAGTGTCCCTCATTGATTCGGTTTACCTACCGGAGATGACCCCTAAAAATGTATGAAGACATTGAAGACAATGGTGGTATGATAAGATATTCATATTGAAGACTATGACATGAGAAGACATTGCGTGAAGACTATGGAACGCGAAGACTGTGTGGCTTCGTTGTTTCCTTTTCTTCTTTGTTGAGTCATAGGAACCACCGTACTATTAAGTGGGGTCCAAGTGAACTAAGTCAGAGTGACTGAAGTGATGCTCAACCCAAATCCTATGTCTTCGAGCGAAGACAATGAGAGCAAATCTTATCCAGAGCTGGATGAGTCAGCTTTGCTTGTAGCCCAAGTAAAGTTGCCACGTGTGTTTGAAATCTGACCGTTGGAACATGTGTCAGTTCCTTAGTGACCCAGGGTCATTTCGGACAAATCAGGTCGGGTTGCCTTGTGGCTATAAATAGCCCACCCCCTACACCATAAATTGGTGGCTGCTCAGAGTTAGTTTACGGCTTTTGTCGTTTTGAGAGCAACCCACCTCGAAGCCTTTGAGAGAGAAATCCTTGCAAGGACAAAGCCCAAACACCCAGAGCCAAAGAGTGTTAGGCATCACTGAAGTCTTTCTATCTGTGTGACCTGAAGACTTATTACACTTGAGGACTGTGTATCCTCCAGCCAGTTAGGCGTCGCATTCTTAGCATCCAAGAGTCATCATGGATTGCCGGGTGAACAAAGTCTGTGAAGGTTCGGAAGTCTACCTTGAAGACTTACCAGAGTGATTGGGCGAGGACTAAGTGTCCTTAGCTCAAGGGGAATAAGGTGAAGACACGGTCTTCTGAGTTGAATCTCAGCCTCCCTAACCAGACGTACAGTTGTCACAGCAACTGGAACTGGTCCAACAAATCCTGTGTCTTCAACAAGTGACTGGTTCTATCTCTTCCCTCCTTTACTTTGAGTTTGTCTGCGTGAAGTCATTGCTTATCTGTCTTATCTGGTTGACTTCATTGCTTGACTACTATTGTTGATTGGCTTCATACCATCTTCCATCCTGATCCTACTACCTAGCTGTTATTAGTCTTCATACGTTAACACTATTGCATACTTGACTATGGCTTGCTTGTTGTAGTTTATCTTCCGCTGCATATCAATTAGGTCATTTCTATTGTTTATCTTCGAAACTTCCATGTTTTGAAGACTTTGATAAAAATCGCCTATTCACCCCCCTCTAGTCGATAACTAGCACTTTCAGATGGGGAAGATGCGGCAGTGGAGTCGTAGATGGATAGGAGTGAAAAAATTGACTGGTTCAGGTGCGCGGCAGCACTGCCGCGGTGCCGCCAACGGGAGATAGGAGCAAGAACGAAGGTTGAAGAAGGAGCATGGTTGTTGGATTAACATCCAGCGGTCCAGCTGCTAGAATCATTTGTTGATTATAAGTTGACAAATCCCTACGTGCACGTCCGCTTAGTAGGCCCACAAGTCATCTACTAAATCTAACGGGTCCCAGCTGTCAATAGGAGGAATTTTTTTTGCATAACAAGGAGGCACTTCCTTCCATGCGAAGATACAACCGGTAGGTCCCAGCTATCAGGGGGAGGAAACATTTTTTTTCAGCTTAATAAGGAGGAACTTTCCTTGTGTGTGACCATGGACCTCGTGGGTCCCAGCCGTCAGGCTCTCCACATACAGTCCTCTTCTGATGACTCTCATTTGTTGACCACGCCACACCGAGCGCAGCGAGGTGGTGGACGATGGTGAGGCCCCAGACAGGAACGATCCGGAGATGGGAAGGTGCGGCAGTGGAATCGTAGATTGAGAGGAGGAGAAGGGTTATAACTGGTTCTGGTGCGGCGTGGGGCTGCAGTCGGTGGAGAATAACAGGAGGTGTGGAGGGGTGGAGGGATAGCCTGGCCGGCGGTGGGGTAGCGCTTCACAGCGATGCGTGCTAAGCAGAGCCGCTAGCCACCGGAGGCCGGACCAGGCGGTCCCGGCAACGCTGGAGGAAGAAGACGAGAGATTGAAGGTGCATGCCGGCCGTTGGATATAAATCCAATGGTTGTGGATGTCATAATCATTTGTTGACCAAGTTGACAACGCCCTGCGTAGGCTTCGATGTATTGGCCCACATGTGAGCCTACAAAAATGTGGCATATATTTAACCCATGTTTTCTAGAATGTACAATCCATTTGCTGGGCTGGGTGAACAAATAATTTCGCGTCAATGCGGCCCATTTATATTTTCTAAGAAATCCCACCCCATTTGCACTGTCTTGAAATACGCGAATTACCTGGGCTTGTTCTATATATAATGTTATGTTAGAAGGAGCAATTAATATCAAAAAATAAACCGGAGAGACACATTTTTTATATATAAAATTAACAAATAGCAAGTTATTGCTCAAAATAAAAATGAGCGTGTTATTATTACAATGGTCATTAAAATCTTCGCAAGCTTTTGTATGCAATCACCAGGATTTTCCTTGCCTGTGAGTCAAAAACAACCAGGATTTTCCTTGCCAACTTCTGTTAAACATTTACTTTTATAAATTAATAACACGTGGGATGTTTTTATAATGTATATATAAGTCTCTATAAAATATACGATAATAGTAATATTATAAATATATATAATGTGGTTAGAAGGGAAAACATAAATTGGACACAACATTATTATTCTTATATATAGATAAATAGAACAGAGATTTGCGTTTTATTAAAGAAAATACATTGGGCTGCCGATCTTTAAGAAAAAGCCCATAGGCCGGTATGGACCTCAAAAAATAAGTTGAAACCACTGTCTCCATATGTCATGGGCTACAAATGTTAAAAAACAAAACCTAGGCCCAGCTGATACTTGTTTGCCCTCTGGATAAAAATGATACCAGCTAGTTCCCCGAGCGAACTGGAATAAAGAGGGGCCGGCGACGCGACTGAAGAAGCACATCAGGACCGATTTTTTTCTTTAGTGGATGCCTCTCGATGGCGTTTTTTACTTACCTCTGCACCATACAACTTGTATTTTTAGCCTCCCAGTCCGTGGTGGACCAGCAGCCCCTTTGCTGGGCGGGCCAACCTACAGAAACCAGCAATCGATTTTTCATCAAGCCCCAAAACCAATGCAGTACTATGTTTGTTTTGAGGCCGGAAACATTACAGCAGGGGTTGAGCAGGGGAGGGGGGAAGACAGAGGAAAAAGATTAAAAAGAGCTGATGCGCCATTGCTACCCTAACAAAGCAGGTGCAATTCTTCTCGGGAAGAAGGTGTGTCGTTGACACCCACACGTCACATATCCCATAGTAGGCATACTAACAAGTTCACACACAAGTACAATAGAAAAGGTAAGCATTCGTATAAAACTGAGGTTGATAGGACACGTTCATATTCATAGCCAACATTCACAATCAACAACTCAAAAGATTCATATATACATAAGTTCAGCATGTCTATGCATCCAAATGATTGATAGATCACACAACAATATTCATAGATAATTCACAAAAAGATTCAGATATACACATGTTCAGTATGTTTATGCATCCAAATGATTGAGATCACATACAATATCATCCATGGACGAACTTTAATTACCTAGGGTACAAACTGGTAAATGGTGTTTAGTCGGAGGTACTTCTTACTAAAATTAATGCTTGTACGAGTAAACTTTCGAGTGCATAAGAGGCAGCACAGACAATCTAAACTTTGCTTGTAGGTTTATCCTCAAATAGTGGCCTCGTGCCAAGGGAGGTTTGAGCAACTTGGCCACTACTTTCATCCAACTAGTTTACTGGCTCATCTTGGTCCTGTAGCTCGCCAAAATTCTACATTGTAGACAAGGAGGCGGTTGAGAAAATGAACCAGCCAAATTTTTTGTGCAGTTCAACTGAAATGGAGCATCCCTGGCATGCAGAATGATTAAGTGCCAGATGAATATATGCGTCAACCAACTTGTCTGGAATCTTTAGACTCCATGCCATACAGTTTGCTACCATATCTACCGACAACCAAAAGGCACAAGTTGGGACCAAAGACTGGACTGTGTTTTTCTGGGCTATGCGCCAAGCAATATTTTTGGTGTTCACTCTCCTAATACTTGGAGTTTGACAACTGGTTGACGCTGGTTGATACTCGAATAAATATAAGCACTTCTTCTTGTCAACATCGATGCTTGTTTGAGTGAACTTTGGAGTACATAGTAGCAGCATAAGTATCTGTCCATCTGATCTTTTTGTGCAGTTCTACTGAAATCACCCAATGCAATGACTTGCCTGCGAGTTCAGGCTCCAAGTTACTCCTTTATAAAATCGGCAAACAGTAGCAGAATACCAAATCACCAATACATGACAAGCACAATAATCTGGATAAAGACCAGTACCAACCTGTGTGAGGTAGCATATCAATTACTATTTGCTTTGACTAGAAGACGAGATAAGCGAAGTGACTGACAACAACGGAAGGAAGCAAGCCCAGATTAGCGACTGATAGGAAAGGACGGAAGCTATCGAGGCAATGAAGCACCCAAAGTTTTTGTGTAGTTCCTCCAAAATTGAGCATCCTTGTTGGCACATATATTGAGAGAGTGAGATTACTATAATAGTGGGACTAGTTGATGAAACATACACTAACAAATATAAGCACCCTCATTATCTTAATGGGTAAACTTAGGAACATAGTAGTCTTGCTTAAAGAGAGGTATGAGTTTATTTAATCAGTGGCAATTAGCTCAACAATTAATGCATTTCCATGTATCATAGGTTGCAAAACTTTAACGTGCAAAGATAAAGGAGTTTCTCATGATAGTAGCACGATACAAATATAGATGAGAGCAAACTAATATGGATGAAGGCCTTAGGCCCGTACCAACCCGAGGAAAAAAGCTTATTCATGTAGTCCCATAAGAGATGATAAAGCACTCACTAGAATCACTCAATAGTATATATTTTTGTGCACTTCAAATGTATGGTTGAAATCACTCTTGTTTACCAGTGCCAAGATTATATCAAAAGATTATCAAGAACTTCCAGCAGAGTTAAAGCACTGGCTGAGATATAGTTCATTCTATTGTCTTGTGTAGTTCCACTAAAATGTATGATTGGCACAACATGATCCCTGTTTGCACAAGTAGGAACAAGCTGAAACCTTCATTAGCTTAGTGAGAAAGGATAGAAAGACATTAGCATATTACTCTAACAGTAGCATCAAATTCATGATGGACAATACGCAAAACATTGCCTCATTGAACCAATGGCAATAAATTGACATGCAAAACAATAACACTATTATATCATGACACTAATAATATTCCCTCCCTGCTCCACCACATGATTCACCTCCATAGACAAACATACACACGTACATGATTCAACATAGGGTGCTACTAAAGATTTGTTTAACTCCAACAGGAAAATTGGGCAGAAATAAATTAGTGGTACTTAAGTACTCCTAATTAATTAAGTGAGACAACAGAAGTGGAAGGGCTCCCTGGAGGATCGTACCACATGTAAGGTAGACGTTGTCGGAGCCCTTGAATGGCCTCGACTGAGGCCTCTGGCTTCAGCAAGATCGCCTTGGCATTGTTTATTTTCTTCTTCTTCCTCTTCATGCTCTGTTTCTCTTTCTCCTCACCAGTTGGTGAAACCAAGTACATGATTGGCCTTCTATTTCAGAATTGGCTTTGTCAGTGAGGGAGTACAAGTGTACTAGTAAAAAATAACATTATTTTCTCATGGCAGTCGCAAAATAGAGATGAACACATGCATTTAATATCATTCTTACCTAAAGGAAGGTTATGGTGCCAATATGGATGATGAGGATTGGAGCACAGATATCCCTTTGTGCAGTTCCACCGAAATGAACCAACTGTTCCATTCTGACATTCCAGTTAAATAGCACAAAAGTCACTTCTTTTAAGAAGTGTTTTGTGCAGTGCACCAAAAGGTCACAACAACAACCAGGTGAAATGGATATCCCTGTTTGCACAAAAAGCTACAGAGGAAATAGTCAGAGTCTCAAACAATTACAGGAAAAAACATTTGGCTAAACTTGTCATGGCTTATAACAGTGGCATCAATTCATTTTACCAGGGGCATTAGGTTAAGAACAACTAAATATATTGTATAAGGGCATGGGACAGTGGGTGCACTAGCAGTCCAACACCATGTACCTAAACAGGGGCATAAAGTGGTGATTCATAGTTTATTGCCCCGAGAAACAAACATCCAAGAAACATATCTGGGTTGGTCCCATTTTTGTTCACTCTAGAGACCTACTCCTATGTGTGGATAGCAAATCTAGTCCTGGTCGTACCACCGTGTACAACGTTACCCCTATATTTCCCTTTTCGACCAAGAGACCGGTTGGATGACCAGTCTGTACTACTTTCACCCCGTTTCCTTCCTGTTTGTACCAAGTCCAATGTACATACTAAATTCCCCCACCCCCACTTTATTTCTTGTTTGAACCAAGTACAAGATTCGACTCCATGAAGTAGCTTTACCTCTAAAAATAGAAGAAAAAAAGGTGTCATTGGACCATCCTATCGAGAGGGGCTGAGAGGTAGAAAATGATGCACATGCAGTGACGTAGCAAGCTGGGGAAGTAGAGCTAAGGCAGTTTCGAAGGAAGATATACCTGAAGGTCGTAGGGATGTGGATAGGTGGGCGGCGGGAGGCCGGATCCGCCCACACTAGGGAAACAATGAAGGGATCAGAGGACCTCCCGCGTCGGCGCCCAACTAGAGATAACGGTGCAGCCGGCAGTGGGTCTCCTCCCTCGCTATCGACGACGGCGTAAACGCTTCCCCTCCTCCCATTCACCAGCGGAGGGGGATACATCTGTGTCTGTAACCAGCGGTGAGGATAGAAAGACAGTGTTTTTTGAAGGGAGAAATACAATTTTACCACCGCTATCTTGTTTAGATCTGGAGAGGATGAGAGTGTGTGAATAGAGAAAGCCAAGCAAGCAAGCGCGGAGGCTCTGGCCTATATATATGTAGTGGGGTAGTTTTCCTTTTTCACTCCATCAAAACAATCGTTTAAAATTGTGTAGATGCCAGGTTGCCTCTTTTAGTTGTTGATTGTTTTTTGAGATAGCTACTCGCTTATTCCAAGTGGTGTTACGGTGTGCCAGGTCGCACTTTGTATCGTTCTAGTCTAGTACAAGTCCCTCCATTAAATGAACAACCACCCCCTCGTAAAAATTGTGAACAAGCCCATGGCTAAAATTATCGGAAACGTGGGCTACCCCAACATGCATTATTATTTATATTTTCTACTCCCTCCATTCCTAAATATAAGTCTTTTTTATTAGCCACACCTAAGACAATATTTTTTTATTAGCAGTGAACCCCACATGTCATAGACACAAAAAGTGTGGCAAGATTCCCTTAGGCAAGCCAAAGTGTGTCTAACAATTTGAGCAACTCAAGTTAGGCAAGTGTGGCAAGTGTGGCAAAAATAATGTGGCAACATAAGACAAACATAGTCACAATCTAAACAGCCCCATAATTTTTTGTGACATGCATGAACATTTGGTTAGTTAAATTTATAGTCAAAATTTGGCAAGGTGCATCATATCAACACATGCAAGTATCAAAAGGAAAGTCACGGTATGCATGCATGCGTTGTACTCCCTCCGTTTCCAAATATAAGTCTTTTTAGAGATTGCAACAAGTGACTACATACGAAGCAAAGTGAGTGAATCTACACTCTAAATATGTCTACATACATCCATATGTTGTAGTCCATTTGAAATGTCTAAAAAGACTTATAGGAACGGAGGGAGTAATTAATGCATCGGTAAACACAAATTATTGAAATATATTGAGTGCAGTGCTTTGATGTGTTGCGTCAACTCGTACAAGACCGAGAAGTTTGATTACTACAACGCCCTCTCCCTCGTGGACTGAGCTCCAGTGCCTTAACTGCACCTGCCTTTGGCTGCATGAAAGGTGGGTCACCCACCTATTCAGCCCATCTATCATGGACGCAAAGGCAGGAGCAGTGAGTCAATGAAGCTGCGTCCCTCCCTCGCGCATGAGCGTGGTGGCTGGCAGGACTAGGAGAAGCTTTCGCTACACGCTATCCCTCCCGCACACGGTGGACGGACATGCAACAGTGGATTCAATACTGTAGAAGTAGTAGTAACATCATTGTTCGTCTTCTCGAAGAGGTGAAGAGCCAACCGTAACACGAACGTGGTAGTTGCAAACGCTTCCATGGTAGTCTTTGTGTAGGGGTGGGGCATGGTGCGGTGCCTTGGAGCACGCATATAGCCAGGCTCTTGCATGAACGAAATTGCTATTTGAGCCCACTATTGTAGTACTAGTACTTGCTAGTATAGCCATGTAAACCGGAAAGGAGTATTTGCCTTTCTAGAGATTTCAACAAGTGACTAGACTACACCGCGTGCAGTACTCCCTCCCTTCCGGTTTATAGGGCTCAAATCTCATCAACAAAGGCATTTTGTGCTTGGAGGAATGTATCTCATACTTTACAAAACTACCCTAATTAAACTCATGCATTAATTACGTAGTTCTCTCGTTTTCCTCTCCGCCTTGGTCGCGGTTTACAATATTGAGCACTCCTATATGACTAGTCGCTCTATATACATGTGGGACATCAAAGTAGCCGACCCGCGTGCCATCCACCAAATCACAGCGAGGTGCTATAGTCGAGACTCACCGGTCACCCCGGTGTGGCCGTCATGACACGTCATGTCACAAAACCCACACCTTTACCGGCAGTGGTAAAGTGGCCTCGAAGTTGGACTGGACGAAGCAACCATCATTTCACTGGAACGCTCGTTGAAGCCCTTTCTCCCCTTTCTTGAACAAAACCTCACTCCAGGCTACTCACTTCTTCCATTTTTCTTCTGTGCCAATGAAGGAAAGGTGCACGAATCAGTGATGCTGCTATATTTTCATTCCAAGAATCTTCTTTTTGCGAAGCATCGACCGATTCTCACAGCCTATTGTTTTCCCATTTTCATTGCGATTGTGGTTTCCTTTCGATTGTTTTTTGTTTGTCAGTTCATTAGTGGATCCTGGAGCACTAGGCAAAGAGTTGCCGACGGAAAACCCACTGGAGACAGCGATCTCCAGGAAGCGAGCATTGACCAATGAGTTGACCATGTTGGCGGGCCAACCCATGGAGACGAAGAACTCCAAGAAACAAGCCCTGGCCAAAGAGTTGACAACGTTGGCGAACGAACTCCCCAAAGAAAGTTGGAAGAACAGCAAGGCCCCACCGTGCCTACCCTAGAAACTCTAATGGCCACCTATGCGAGGATTAAGGCCGAGCTTGAGGAGATAGTCACTGTTGAGAAGCAGTATTCCCCTGGCAAGGTGATGGCCCCCATCGAGGACGAGGAGATGCCCCCCGAAGGGATGGGATTCCCCGGTGAGCTGCACAAGGAAAAAAATAATGGCATACCATAGTTGTGGTTTTTGATTATTTGCAATGTGCTTGCTAATATGTTAGGGTTATGCAGGTTCCAATGGACATCCTTGATGATTCCGATGTCGCAGCCTGTCCTGTGGACAATGCCCCAGAGATCATTTTCAATGTCGCGGTCTGTCCTGTTGACATCGCCCCAGAGATCGATTCCGATGCTGTTGTCCATCCTGTGGACATCGCCCGAGAGATTGATTCCGATGTCGTTGTCAGTCCTATGAGCATCGCCCCAAAGATCGATTCCCATGTCGCTGTCCGTGCTGTGGTCATTTCCCGAGAGATCGGTGACAAGAAATAGTTGGTCGCGCTAATCCTTCAGGGTAGTTTGGATTGCCCTGTGTTTAATTACCAGAATGACGCGTGTTATCAAACCATCTTAGGGCTAGTACACTGTCTTGTGTGGGCGGTACTTGCTACTTTTGTTTGATAGTGAATCATGCGAACCCTCTCTGAGTTATGGAAACAGATGTATCCTCACCAGCTTTTGATGTAATATATGTCATGCTTAGATGTAAGTTTGAACTGTTTATCATATCAGCAGGGCTTGTTTGATGATTCTTGGTGTTCGTAGGTTAGTTGCTGTGCAAGCTATAGTACTGTCAAAACACTCACCAAAGAGAAATGTTGGGGCTGATGAGCTCGTGGTATGCTTATACTTATCCATCGTCGATCGTCCAATAGCCCAAGCTCCTAAAATTGTAGGCTTAGCGATCGATCAGAAAATAGTCGACACAGATACATTCAGGCCTCATTTGGTTCATAGGGTAGGAAAATCGTAGCAAAAGTGCAGAGACGTACAACACAAAATCATAGCAGTACAGAGGCTAACTCCCTTCGTTCCAAAATAGATGACCTAGGCGGGCTAGTTTGGCCTAGTGAGTTTCAGTGATATGATGTGGTACAGTGCCATCCAGTCTTCGCGTGTGGTAGCAGTATTGCGGGTATAGTAAGTTTTCTTGAAGAAGCGAAATTCAAGGAAGTCTTGATGGTTCCTTCGTCCGACCAACTTATAGTGGGAAAGGTTGGACCGATGCTATGAGCGGGGTGGACCAGGATAATTTTGTGCATGGCAGGTGGACCAGGATGGTTGACGTCCCACATGTCGGCAAATGAAAGTATTCTTTCTGATATAGAGGACGAGAAACAAGTATTCATTGTTTATTTGTGATGAAAGCTATTGTCTCCACTGTTACGACGGAGGAGTGTGAAACACGGCAGCCTAGTGAACTTGGCATGTGCACCACTCCCTCCTTCCTCATGCAATACTACCATAGTGTTGACTATAAGGTTGGCTATAAGGTTACAACTTTTTCTCACTTTCTCTCTATCTATTTCCTCTCAAATGTTATTTACCGTTCTTATTTTCAGACACAATTATTTTTTTATGCCTATTTTTTTAGAATTAGTTTTTTATACCTAGGAGCACGTGTAGAGATGGGCTCTTGCAGAGCCCACTCCTTGACTTTGTCAATGCCTCTCTCTCCTCCACATAAGCGGGCTTATAACCCAGTATTTTACTGGTACTACTTGCTATGAATGCGGGCAGCTGGCGTCGGAGGGGGGAGCGCGCGCGGGGTGGTGGTGGTGGGGGGGGGGGGTTCTGGTGGGCCTGGGTGGTTCGAAGCGGGCTTGGAAGTGGTCCAGACTCCCGCATGGCCCACCTCACATTATCACCATATATTTCTTGGAATCCGTGTGCGACGGGCGGGCTATCTCTTCTCCCTCCCCCATCTCTCTCTTCTCAGCCGATGCCCGCCGAGCGATTAGATTTCGGCTATCGATGGTTTATTCAATTGCAGTCCCACATGTCAGTGAAATTGCAAGGCAACGCGTGTCCCCTCTAGTGAGCGGCATGCGAGCCGGACTGTCGAGGGTGCGACGCGTACGAGTCATAAGTGTGCCACCTTTTCCTTTTGAACTTGTAAAGCGTAACATTTTCGTGTGATCGATCGATAGAAATCCAGAACAAAATGACGAGGGCAGTGCTTTCCCACGCGTTAGGCGGGCTAGTTTGAGTGATATGACGTGCTACAGTGCCGTCCACTTGCTCCATTTTTATGTAAGCAAGAGTTTACACTCTTACGTTGGAGGAGTGCGAAACACGGCAGATCTGATTTTGATCGAGGGATAACTATTTCCTGCCAAATAATGGAGCACCGTTAGCGATTATAGCATGATAGTTAGGGCGTCTCCAACACTGTTCCACAAATTTACACCGGCATCTATCCGAGGACACCGATGGATGCCATCCGATGCTGCCTGCTGATACGTCCATTTTGCATCATGCTTTTATATCAATATTTATTGCATTATGGGCTGTTATTACACATTATATCTCAATACTTATGGCTATTCTCTCTTATTTTACAAGGTTTACCATGAAGAGGGGGAATGCCAGCAGCTGGAATTCTGGCTGGAAAAGAAGCAAACATTGGAAACCTATTCTGCACTGCTCCAAAAATCCTGAAACTCCACGAAACCTATAATAAGGATTATTGAGCGGAAGAAGTACACCAGGGGGCCCACACCCTGTCCAGGAGGGTGGGGGGCGCCCTCCTTGTCTCCTGGGCCCCCTGGTGGCCCTCCGGTGTCCATCTTATGCTATATGAGGGCTTTTACCCTGGAAAAAATCGTGGGCAAGCTTACAGGACGAAACTCCGCCGCCACGAGGCGGAACCTTGGCGGAACCAATCTAGGGCTCTGGCGGAGCTGTTCTGCCGGGGACACTTCCCTCTGGGAGGGGGAAATCATCACCAACGTCATCACCAACGATCCTCTCATCGGGAGGGTGTCAATCTCCATCAACATCTTCACCAGCACCATCTCCTCTCAAAACCCTAGTTCATCTCTTGTATCCAATCTTGTATCCAAACCACAAATTGGTACCTGTGGGTTGCTAGTAGTGTTGATTACTCCTTGTAGTTGATGCTAATTGGTTTACTTGGTGGAAGATCATATGTTCAGATCCTTAATGCATATTATTACCCCTCTGATTATGAACATGAATATGCTTTGTGATTAGTTACGTTTGTTCCTGAGGACATGGGTGAAGTCTTGCTATTAGTAGTCATGTGAATTTGGTATTCTTTCAATATTTTGATGAGATGTATGTTGTCTTTTCCTCTAGTGGTGTGATGTGAACGTCGACTACATGACACTTCACCATTATTTGGGCCTAGAGGAAGGCATAGGGAAGTAATAAGTAGATGATGGGTTGCTAGAGTGACAGAAGCTTAAACCCTAGTTTATGCGTTGCTTCGTTAGGGGCTGATTGGATCCATATGTTTAATGTTGTGGTTAGGTTTACCTTAATACTTGTTTTGTAGTTGCGGATGCTTGCAATAGGGGTTAATCATAAGTGGGATGCTTGTCCAAGTAAGGGCAGTACCCAAGCACCGGTCCACCCACATATCAAATTATCAAAGTACCAAACGCGAATCATATGAGCGTGATGAAAACTAGCTTGACGATAATTCCCATGTGTCCTCAGGAGCTCTTTTCTCATTATTAGAAATTGTCCAGGCTTATCCTTTGCTACATAAAGGATTGGTCCACCTTGCTGCACTTTATTTGCTTTATTTACTTGTTTCTCGTTATTATTTATCTTATCACAAAACTATCTATCACCTATAATTTTGGTGCTTGCAGAGAAAACCATACTGAAAATCGCTTATCATTTCCTTCTGCTCCTCGTTGGGTTCGACACTCTTACTTATCAAAAGGAGTATGATAGATCCCCTACACTTGTGGGTCATCAAGACTCTTTTCTGGCGCCGTTGCTGGGGAGTGTAGCACTTTTGGTGAGTGGAACTTGGTAAGGAAACATTTATATAGTGTACTGAAATTTTCTGTTACTTGTCACCATGGAAACTAATCCTTTGAGGGGCTTGTTTGGGGTATCTTCATCCCGACCAGAAGAGCAAAGGGTTGCTCCTCAACCTACTGAACTTTATGAAAATATTTACTTTAAGATTCCTTCGGGTATGATAGAGAAACTGCTAGCTAATCCATTTGCAGGAGATGGAACATTGCATCCCGATTTACACCTTATCTTTGTGGATGAAGTTTGTGGATTATTTAAGCTTGCAGGTATTCCCGATGATGTTGTCAAAAGGAAGGTCTTCCCTTTATCTTTGAAGGGAGCCGCATTGACATGGTATAGGCTATGTGATGATACGAGATCTTGGAATTATAAGCGATTGAAGTTGGAATTTCACCAGAATTTCTACCCTATGCATCTTGTTCATCGTGATCGTAATTACATATATAATTTCTGGCCTCACGAAGGAGAAAGCATCGCTCAAGCTTGGGGGAGGCTTAAGTCAATGTTATATTCATGCCCCAATCATGAGCTCTCCCAGGAAATGATTATTCAAAAATTTTATGCTCGGCTTTCTCTTAATAATCGCAACCTGCTCGATACTTCCTATGCTGGTTCTTATATGATGAAGACTATTGATTTCAAATAGGACTTATTGGAAAGAATTAAATGCAACTCTGAAGATTGGGGTTCTAACGATGGTAAGGAGTCAGGTATGACACCTAAGTTCAATTGTGTTAAATCTTTTATGGATACCGATGCTTTTCGTGGATTTAGCGCTAAGTATGGACTTGACTCTGAGATAGTAGCTTCTTTCTGTGAATCTTTTGCTACTCACGTTGATCTCCCTAAAGAGAAGTGGTTTAAATATAATCCTCCTGTTGAAGTGAAAGTAGTTGCACCTATTACAGTTGAATAAAAGACTATCACTTATAATGTTGACCCTATTGTTCCTACCGCTTATATTGAGAAACCCCCATTTCCTGTTAGGATAAAGGATCATGCTAAAACATCGACTGTTGTTCGTAAGAGTAACACTAGGACTTATACACCTCCTGAGCAAATCAATGTTGAACCTAGTATTGCTATGGTTAAAGATCTCTTGGATGATGATTTAGATGGGCATGTTATTTATTTCTATGATGAAACTGCTAATATTGCTAGACCAGATACTAAGATACATAGACCTATCGTAGGCATGTCTATTATTTATGTTAAAATAGGAGATCATTGTTATCATGGTTTATGTGATATGGGTGCTAGTGCTAGTGAGATACCTTATGATTTATATAAAGAAATTATGCACGACATTGCACCCATTGAATTAGAAGACATTGATGTTACTATTAAGCTTGCTAATAGGGATACCATTAAACCAGTTGGGATTGTTAGAGATGTTGAAGTTTTGTGTGGAAAAATTAAATACCCTGCTGATTATCTTGTTCTTGCTTCCCCACAAGATGACTTCTGTCCCATTATTTTTGGTAGACCTTTCTTGAATACAGCTAGTGCTAAGATTGATTGTGAAAAAGATACTATCACCATTGGCTTAGATGGTATGTCTCATGAGTTTAATTTTGCTAAGTTTCATAGACAACATCATGATAGGGAACCACCTAGTAAGGATGAGATTATTGGTCTTGCTTCCATTGCTGTGCCTCCTACTGATCCATTAGAACAATATTTGCTAGACCATGAAAATGATATGTTTATGAAGGAAAGAAGGGAAATAGATGAAGTGTTCCTTAAACAGGAACCTGTGCTGAAACATAATCCTCCCGTTGAAATTCTTGGGGATCCCCCTCCACACAAGGGTGATCCCATGTTAGAACTCAAACCTTTACCTGATAATCTTAAGTATGCTTATCTTTATGAAAAGAAAATATATCATGTTATTATTAGTGCTAACCTTTCAGAGCAAGAAGAAGAAAGATTTTTGAAAACTCTGAAGAAACACCGAGCTGCTATTGGATACACTCTGGATGATCTTAAGGGCGTTAGTCCCACATTATGCCAACACAAAATTAAATTGGAGGACGATGCCAAACCAGTTAGAGATCCTCAATGACGACTGAATCCCAACATGAAAGAAGTGGTAAGAAAGGAGATAGTAAAGCTCCTTGAGGCAGGTATAATTTATCCCGTTGCTGATAGTGATTGGGTAAGCCCTGTCCATTGTGTTCCTAAAAAGGGAGGTATTACCGTTGTTCCTAATGATAAAGATGAATTGATCCCGCAAAGAATTATTACAGGTTATAGGATGGTAATTTATTTCCGTAAATTAAATAAGGCTACTATGAAAGATCATTACCCTTTACCTTTTATTGATCAAATGCTAGAAAGACTATCCAAACACACACATTTTTGCTTTCTAGATGGTTATTCTGGTTTCTCTCAAATACCTGTGTCAGCGGGAGACACTACAAAAAAATACACTTCCATGATGATACGTGTTTGTCACAGTAGGTCGCGTTTTTTGTCATGCATGTACATCAATGACAAATTTATGAAAGAATCAAGATAGTCATACCTGTGCTGTCGTAGAAGTGTTCCGTGACATTACCAAAATTATCATCACAGAAGTGTCCACTTCCATGACGATAAATCACGCGTCACAGAAGTGCTATCGTCAAGGGTGACCGACACGTGGCATCCACCATAACGGAACACCGTTAAGCTATAGGGTCGGGTTTTCGACCCGATAACCCGTTAACAGCCCCGACCAATGGGGATTTTCCACGTGTAAAATCATCATTGGCTGGAGGAAACACGTGTCGGCTCATCGTTGGGACAGATGTCATCCACTCATTGGACAGAAGTCGCCTATGATATGTCGACACATGGCATGGCCCAACAGAGGCCGATTCCTACGAAAAGGTTGGCCCGTTTGACTTGGTCAAAAGGTGGTGGTCCGGCCCATGGAAAGCCTATTAACGGCTTGTTCGCATATAACCCATTTATAGCCCGCTAACCCAAGGCCCATTACGCCCTATCCGAATTAGGCCATGTAGCGCCATCTGGGCCATCAAATATGATTCCAGCCCGTTTTCACTTCTGGCCCATGTATGGCATGTTGGGGATATAACTACTAAGTGTAAACCGCCCAGGAGGGTCCGGTTTACCCTCAACTACATTGAAGATCATAAAGACCCAGAAGATGGCGCTTTAATGATGAAGCTTAGAGGCCCAGAGCCCAAAGGTGGATTAGGACCCATAGTAGTAAACCGATATGATTGTATAGCTTGCGTTGTAAGATTAGGAAAGGGGAGACCGAGCTGGACACTTGTATGAGCTAGCCTTGGGACTCTGTAAACCGGCCGGGCATCAACCTGTGTATATAAAGGGATGACCTGGCGGCGGTTCAGGGACAAGAAACAACAAACTCGAGACCCAGGCAAAGCGTATTTGCTCCCTGGTCATCGAAACCCAATCAATCCCATCACAACTAGACGTAGGCTTTTACCTTCATTGAAGGGGCCGAACTAGTATTAACCTCTCGTGTCCTTTGTCCGGTTTAACCCCTTCAAGCTAACCCGTCGCGATGGCTCCACGACTAAGTCCTTACATGAGGACATCTGACGTGATATTTCCACGACAGTTGGCACCCATCGTGGGGCTATCGCACGATGGTTCCGAGTTCTTGAAGGGAAATTTTGAAGGACTCAAAGGGTACGCGGTTGGCCGGATGACCAAGAGTTGCCGCGGCAAGCTCTACATCAACGACGAAGGATGGGGCTCCGAGGCCGGCTCAATTGAGTATGGGTACCGGGTCCCCTTTGGCGGAATTCATGTCTTCATTGGCAAGATTGGCGAACCGGGCCCTGAGCCGGATATCTGCACCGACCTCGTCGAGACGGCTTAGCATGTGAGTCCCGCCCGGGTTAAGCCCGCCATGAAGCATGCGTTCGTAGGATGTGTCCATGGGATCGGATCTGAGTCGGTGTCTGAAGGTGAGATGGCCGTTTATTTTGATGGCGAGTCATCCACTGGTTAAACCGAGTCCCTGTACCAAGTTCATGATGGTGTGTTCGAAGGATATTCCGATGGCAACAGTATTCCGGACCCCTTTGAACCACCGAGTCAGGTTGCTGTTTTCATGGCCGGAACACAGCCCGCCTTGCAGTCTTCATCTATAGCAGCAATGATTTCTGGATCAGCAGCCGCGACAGGAGGCCCGGCGCGTCGACTGGCTCAAGTTCTCACCGGTTTGATGGATGCCTGGGCAACCTTGTTAACCATGGCAGTTACCCTGGAGATGCAGGATCAACATAATGCGGAAGTTACCAAGCTAAAGGACCAGATAACATAGGCTATGGAGGACCTGGCAGCTGAGGACGCTAGGATGGCTGAAGAACGGGCCGCTTTGGATGCTCAGTCACAGCAGATCCAGGCACAGAATTACCGGCTCATGTTGGATCAGAACGCGTCAAACTACGTAATGCAAAGGAAGTACCAATCTCGTATGCGGCCGTTCTTCGAAGGACTAAATCTCTTTAATACGCCAGGGGCTGGGCCGAGTAATCCGGCAGCTGCAAACCGGACCGACGCGCCTAGGGCAGCGCCAGATCAACCACGGGTGACGGATCCGCCTCGTCGAATGGATAACCCACCGCAATACGTATCAACACTACCGGGTCACTTTTCTAGCCCTTTGGATAACATGACTGCCGCACCATCTCGCCTGGCTGCTATTCCAATGGAGGGCGATTCACTAGCGGTGATTGAGACATGGCAGTCCAGGGATCTTCTTCAAACCGCCGTTGTGCAGCAGCAGGCTTATTCTTATAGCCGAGACAGAATTCATTCACCCCCATCCGAGCAAAACCTATAGCAGGCACATAGATGAACCGAAGGTGTCTAGTAGTGCGCGGCGTGTAATGCTCCTCAAGGACCCAATCCGGCGCGCGGTGAGGCAAATGCTCAGGACGTGGTGGATAATGGCAGAGCATGAAGGGAGGCCGCTTTAGCAGCACAATATGCGGGTCGTTATCAACCCGCCCCGGTTCAGCCAGCAGCGTCAGTAGACCGAGGCACCGGTCTTTCCTACAGTTCCTGGGGAGTGCCATGTCTCATTCCAGCTCTCCGTAATGTGTAACTGCGTAAGGATTTCAAGGGTCCACATAAGGTGCCTAATTACACCGCTCATCAGCCACCTGAGGCGTGGGTTGAAAGTTATGAGATGGCAATGGAGATGCTGGATGTGGATGAAGCGGCCTGTGCAAAATACTTCAAGATGATGTTGGAAGGGACAACCCGTACTTGGTTGAAAAACCTACCAGCCAACTCTATCGAGTCATGGGACCAGTTGAAGGCCCGGTTTATAGCCAATTTCAAAGATACGTGCAAACAGCTTATGTCCATTGTGGATCTGGATGCCTGTGTTCAAGGGGAGAACGAGTCAACAACTCATTGGGTGTGCGGGTTTAAGAAGTTTTGCATTCGTCAGACCGGATTAATGCTGGCCAAGCAATCATAATGCTGGAGCGTAATTGCCGGTTTAAGTCACTGAAGATGAAGTTGGGACGGCTCAAGCGCCACTGCAATGACATGGGAACACTTATGGCAGCCTTGGTTAAATATGCCGATTCTGATAATACCAAGGATCCCGATTCTGATGAGGAGAAACCGGAGAAGGGAAAGAAGAATGGCGGTGCAAAGGGACAACATCACAACCAAGGGAGACATGGGAATAATGGTAAACACAAAGCAGATAATTCAGATCTTGTGGCTAACACCAATATGCAGCGTCGTAAAGGTAAACCACCTCGGCACCGTGGAGGTATGAATCTAGAGCGTCTGTTAAACCAACCCTGCCCAAAGCATGGGACCAAGGAGGCTCGTGCCACACATCTTTGGAAAGATTTCTACATTATGAAGGAGTTCAAAAACTCTGATCTCTTTCGATATGATCAGGGTTCGTCAGGTGGTTCAGGTCCAGGTTTTCATGGTGGCGGCGGTTCAAACTCTGGATTTCAGAATAATCGGCAACCAGAACAACCAAGGTGGTAATAACCAACAGAATAATCAAGGGAATCAGTAGCAGTCAGGTTATCAAAGTCACCCAAAGCAGTTGAATGGTGGGCAGTATCATGTGTTCACTACTAGTCTGTGCAAGCGCGATCAGAAGCTTCACAAGAGGGCAGTTAATGCTGTTGAACCGGCAGTACCACGTTATTTGCGGTGGTCCGAGCAGCCCATTGTGTGGAGCAGGGAGGATCATCCGCCCCGGGTTGATAATCCGGGTCATTTAGCGTTAGTGGTGGCACCTCAGGTGGGAGGTTATAAATTTACCAAAGTTCTTATGGATGGAGGGAGCAGTATCAACATCATGTACTATGAGACCTTCCATCGCATGGGGTTGACAGACAAGAGTCTTAAACCGTCAAACACTGTTTTCATGGTGTAGTACCAGGTAAATCGGCATATCCTATTGGCAAGATCACTTTGGAGGTGGTGTTTGGAGATGAGCACGGTTCCAGGTCTGAAACATTGACCTTTGAAGTGGTGAAAATCCAGAGCCCATATCACGCACTGTTTGGCCGGTCGGCTTACGCAAAATTCATGGCGAGGCCCTGCTATATCTATTTGCAGCTCAAAATGCCGGGTCATAGTGGGACCATCACAGTACACGGAAGTCAAAAGATCGCTTTGGATTGCGAGGAGGGTGATGCGGCCTATGTTGAGTCGGTTTGTGCTACAGAGGAGCTAAAGTTCTATAAAGACAATGTTGATCTGGCCGACATGACCCCTCTGAAGAAACCCACCACTGAGCATGACCCGACCCTGAAGTTCAAACCGGCCGATGAGACAAAACTTGTTGATCTTGTTCTTGGCGATTCATCCAAACAGTTTAGCATCAACACCAATCTGGATCCGAAATAGGAAAGCGCGCTCATCGAGTTCATCCGTGAGAACCGGGACATTTTTGCATGGAAGCCCTTTGACATGCCAGGTGTACCGAGGGAACTCGCTGAGCACACTCTGAATATTGATCCCAAATTTAAACCGGTCAAGCAATTTCTTCGCCGCTTTAACGAGGAAAGACGCAAGGCTATTGATGAGGAGGTAGCCCGGCTATTGGCTACTGGGTTTATCGTCGAAGTGTTTCATCCTGAGTGGTTGGCTAATCCGGTGTTAGTCCTTAAGAAAAATGGCACTTGGCGCATGTGTGTGGATTACACAGATTTGAACAAGGCTTGTCCAGCAGATCCTTTTGCTCTCCCGCGCATTGATCAGATCATTGATGCGACGGCGGGTTGTGAGCGTCTAAGTTTCTTGGATGCTTATTCAGGTTATCATCAGATCAAAATGGCAGTTAAGGACTAAGAGAAGACAACCTTCATCACTCCCTTTGGAGCCTTCTGCTATGTTTCTATGCCCTTTGGGCTCAAGAGTGCCCAGGCAACTTATCAGCGCTGTGTGCAAACTTGTCTTCACACTCAGATTGGGCGCAATGTTCATGCCTACGTAGATGACATTGTGGTAAAGTCCAGGAAGAAGGAGACCTTGATAGATGACCTCAAGGAGACGTTTGACAATCTTCGGGTTTATAAAATGATGCTCAATCCGGACAAGTGCGTTTTTGGTGTTCCGGCAGGCAAGCTCTTGGGCTTTCTAGTGTCTAACAGAGGTATTGAGGCCAATCCAGAAAAGATCAAAGCGATCACATCCTTGGCTAAACCGAAGTGCATCAATGATGTTCAGTGTCTGGCAGGTCAAATTGCAGCCCTTAGCCAGTTTATCAGCCGCTTGGGAGAAAAGGCAATTCCTTTGTATCAGATGTTGAAGAAGACAGACAATTTCATCTGGAGTGACGCAGCTAATGCGGCGTTTGAGGACTTGAAGCGGCAGTTGGCTGAACCGCCGGTCCTTGCTGCTCCAGCTGATAAGGAGCCTTTGTTATTGTACATGGCTGCTAATGCCCATGCGGTCAGTGTGGCAATTGTGGTTGAGCGCAAGGAGGCTGGGAAGGAATATCCGGTTCAACGGCCGGGTACTATATCAGCGAAGTACTAATCAAGTCAAAACAACGATATCCAGATTGGCAGAAGCTGGTATATGGGGTTTTTATGGCAAGTCGGAAGCTCAAGCAATACTTTCTAGGCCATCCCATCACAGTGGTTAGTTCTGCTTCCTTTGGGCGATATAATTCAGAACAGGGAAGCAACTGGCCGGGTTGCAAAGTGGGAAATTGAGCTTGGTCCACATGGGTTGAAGCATATGCCTTGAACGACCATCAAATCTCAGGCGCTTGTTGACTTCATCAATGATTGGACCAAGTTACAGGCACCAGAGGACAAACCAGATAATACATACTAGACTATTCACTTTGATGGATCCAGGCAATTGGAAGGCTCGGGGGCTGGAGTTGTCCTTACTTCCCCTTGAGGTGATAAAATTTGGTATGTTCTCCGCTTAATGTTTCCTTGTACTAACAATGCAACTGAGTACGAGGCCTTACTCCACGGTCTCTGTGTGGCCAAGGAAATGAACTTAAGCTGGGTTCGCTGTTTTGGAGATCCTGATCTGGTGGCCCAGCAAGTTTCTGGTACTTGGGATTCTAAGGATCCACTCATGGCGGCTTACAGCCGCGAGGTGGATATTGTGGCAGGTCACTTTAAAGGTTATTAGGTTGAGCACATTGACCAGTGCAAAAAAAAGCAGCAGATGCTTTAAGCCAGCTGGGATTTCAGCGTAAACCGGTACCACCCAATACCTTTTTAGATATCTTGCATAACCCGTTTGTTAAGTTGCCTATAGAGGAGGATTAGCTGTTCCTGATCCGAAGGCCCAGTTGGTATCCGCTTTACATGTAATTCCGAATTGGACGGTTCCATATTTGGTGTATATGAACTGGGGCGAGCTACCAGATGATGAGGTTTTAGCTACACAGATAATCCGGCGATCCAAGTCCATGGTTATTCACAATGGCGAGTTACACCGTTGCAGTGTTTCAGGCGTATTCCAACGTTGTGTTTCTCCTGAAGAAGGACAAGAGATTCTATGTGAAATCCATGAAGGGGATTGTGGTCACCATGCCGGTTCAAAATCCCTGGTGGCTAAAGCTTTTCGTCATGGGTTGTATTGGTTGACAGCTCATGCTGATGCGGAGGATCTGGTAAAGCGGTGTGACCTTGTCAGAAGTTTTCACGCCGAGCTCATGTTCCGGCTCAAGAGCTACGGATGATTCCTATCACTTGGCCGTTTTCTACTTGGGGGCTTGATATGGTGGGACCTTTTAAGCGCTCTAAGGATAAGAAGACCCACCTGTTGGTGGCGGTTGACAAGTTCACTAAATGGGTTGAAGCGGAGCCCGTCAGCAAGTGTGACGCAGCCACGGCGGTTCAATTTCTCAAAAAGATCATCTTCCATTTTGGCTTTGCACACAGTATCATCACAGATAATGGCACGAACCTTTCTAAAGGTGAGATGGAGGAATTTTGTCAATGAGAGCACATGAGGCTTGATGTAGCATCCGTGGCTCACCCCCAGTCTAATGGTCAAGCGGAGAGAGCTAATCAAGAAATCTTGAAGGGTATCAAGCCCCGGCTTATGGTTCCTTTGAAGCGGACGCCGGGTTGTTGGGTGGAAGAATTACCATCTATGTTATGGAGTATAAACACCACCCCAAACCGATTACGGGTTATACACCTTTCTTCATGGTTTACGGGGAAGAGGCCGTCATTCCAAGTGATATTCGTCATGACTCACCCCGGGTTGCCAATTATGTTGAAGCAGACAATGAGCAAGCATGCCAAGAGGCGCTGGACCTGCTAGATGAGAAGCGGGACATGGCTTTGGCTCGTTCGACGGTTTATCAACAAGACCTGCGGCGTTATCACAGCCGCCGGGTTAAAACAAGAACCTTTCAAGAAGGCAACTTAGTGCTCCGGCTAATCCAGGATCAAACCGATATGCACAAGTTATCGCCACCTTGGTAAGGGCCCTTTGTGGTTAGCAAGAATCTGCACAACGGATCATACTACCTCATTGACGTTCGAGACAACTCACGTAGTTCCGAGGAGGAGACCCGGCGGCCGCCTTACTACACTTGAGCCATAGGCTTTTCTTATGTACATATTTTGACAATGTATATATTATGATCAATATAATAAACCGGCATCCTTGCTATAAACAGGGTCTCTGCCGTTTTCTTCAAATATCTCTTTGTTTACATGGGGGCTTCAGCTGACAAAGCAGAGTACTACCTGTTAAACCGGCTATCATGCCACAATACAGCTTGGGAGCTTCACACCCAAGGGGCCAAAGAGAGTCTGGATGCTATGCACAACTCAAACATAGGCACCCATCGAGCACAGCTCACAAAGTTACTTGGGGGCTCTTTGTGCACTGCAACAAAGAGTTTGAAAGGACCCTTGTAATATGCTATCAAGCACGGCTTGGAAGCCTGGTGTATTCACCTAAAACCCCGGGTTAACCTGCCTTCATCAAGTAAGCCACTCCTATCCAGGTAATCCTGGCATGACCCGCCGAACGTTTGACAAGTCAATCTTTTACAGACCCTGAACTTGTCAAAGTTAAAACGACGATTGGTTAGTTGGAGGCCCATCTTAAAAGGCTTTGCAAAATGGTTTAACTCAGCGGCCTGGCAGCCCATGAAAAGCCTCGAATTTGGGCCTGGCAGCCCTTGAAAAGCCTCGACTACATGGTTTTTGTTTGCTTTTTGCCAAGTTTTTTTACCCTTTGATAAGTTTATATTGAACCGGTGTCCATTGACCCGGTGTGGCTTTTTAGTCATCATATTAACCCGGTGTTTGTTAACCCGGCTTGGCTTTCAACTACAAGTTGTCAGACCATATTCATATTAACCCGGTGTTTGTTAACCCGGCTTGGCTTTCAACTATAAGTTGTCAGACCATATTTCTTATCAAACCGGTGTTTCATAACCCGGACTGGCTTTGATTACATATTACCAGCATGATCATATGGTGTTTATCACAACTCGGTATGGTTTAAACATATACACCAGCCCTGCATGGTAGGAGTTATCAATATTCCAGATTTGTTTTTCACCCTTACTACAAATCCAAGTTGGTAAACCAACTAAGTGATTTAATATCACAGGTATGATTTATTTCATATTTTGATTCAGCTTTGGTAATTAACCAGGCTTTGTATTGGGCATTGTGACCCGTTCGGCGGTAAACCGCCCGGACAATTCTTTTTATGCAGACATCAGGATCGCATGAAATTATCAAAGTATATAATCAAGCACAACAAATATCATGGCAGATCAAACAAAGTCATGTATCAGCGCCACATGTCAAAGTATTTTAACTAGCCTATTACAAGGCGCTTTGAGGCGTAAAATAATGATTGTTCTTACACAGAACAAAGTCTGTGAAAATAACCCGATTGCCGGATTAAGATTCATTGCCAGGACGACGTGAAGTTGACGGATCCTCAGGCGTCGGTTCAACCTCCTCCTCCCCACCCAGTGGCTGGAAGTCAACAGTGGTCCAGTCTATCCGGGTTAGAGCTTGAAAGACGACCTCTTCATTTATAAGATTCAACGGTTCAACGTCAAGGGCGTAAGTATGCTTACGAATGGGCGGAATATGATTCTGCACTTCTGTCACAACAGTGTCAACTCGATGGTTGTTGGCATCATAGAACGACCGATGAGAAGTCAAGTTCACCTCTTCAGCCAATTGACTTGCTACTGGACACAACTCCTTGGTCAGAGCTTTGAGGTCTTCATTATCAAATGCTGATCCGTTTTCCTGTTCATCCGCATAGCCCTTGGCAAAATCAACTGGATCTAGGTCAGCTATCCATGATTTGGCACGACTCAGTGCTAAGAAAGCACCAGCCCTGGCAGCAGACCGCTTCAACTCTTCTATCTGAGCTGGAGTCATTGATAGCTTGGCCAAAGTATCCTTGATCAAAGTTGGTGCCGGTTTGTTGTACGAAGCTGCACAGATGACTCTGCACCAGTATACAGTTGCTCAATCAATGTGTACGCTGCCTTCAACTTCATCTGCATATCTGCGCCGAAATGAGCAATGCGATTACCTGCAACGGTTTAAGTATTTAATGTTAAACCGGCAGAGTTGAAGATATTTCTGAATAGGCTATGAAAAAGTACTTACCAAAAATTGCATAAGTCATGGCATCCACTTGATGTTTCAGCCCTGTCAGCTCTTCTGCCACTGGTTTAAGAGATGCTTCGGCATCTTCAGCCCGCTTCACCAAAGCAGCCTTCTCAGTTTCCCAGTTGGTGCATTCATTTTTGAAGCCATCTTTCAATTGCTCCATGGCTGTCAAAGCACCCTTTAGCTTCTCTTTGGCTTTAGAGGTCTCTTCTTGCTGGGACTTGATGTTTTCTTGAAGATCAGCAATTTGAGATTCTTTGATATTTCTATCGGTCTACAAAAGACAGATGATGAAGCTGTTAAAGTTCCAAGCACATAACAAGTTATACACTTGGCACTTGGGGGCTAATGTGGATTGCTTCTTAAAATGAATATTTTAAAGTCCCAAGGCTAAATCCAAGTATTAAGCTTGGCACTTGGGGGCTAATGCACAATTGACCAGTTAAAGGTGAAGGAAATTAGTAAGGACAGAAAGTCCCGGTTTGTCTTCAAGAGACAAACCGGTCCTTGGGGGCTACTCAGTTGAAGTGTTCTTTATCTCGAAGTCCCGGTTTATCTTCAAGAGATAAACCGGCCCTTGGGGACGGAAGAGATATACAAAACAAAGCAAATTTCAAAGCATTCTAAAGATTACCTCATAATGTTCCTTCATCAAATTCACCAAACCGGCCTCAAAGTCACGGCTTGTGTAAAGGCGGTTTAAAAATCTGGAATGAAGCTCTTCGGCGCTAAGGTTAATGAAGTTGGATAAATCAGTCTTCCCTTTCCCCTTGCCCATAGCAGCGAATTCCTCCTTGGCAGTATGTTTTGACAAGACAACTGGGTTACCAGGACTAGTGTGACCTGTACCAGTGATAACAACATCATCATTGTCACCTTTTGATGGATTTGGCGGATTGACAGTATCCCTGGCTGGGCTTGGCGCGTTTACAGTATCCCTGGCTAGGCTTGCCGGAGGTATAGTATCTCTAGCCGGGCTTGGCAGGTCTTCATTTCTGGCCGGGCTTGGAGGATCAGCAGCATGACTAGTCGGGTTAGCTTCCGGCGGATCAGCAGTAGTATTTTGACCCTGTGGGGCAGGATCATCAACGGCAATGTCAGCACCTCTGTTAGCACCTTCTGAAGTTCTGTCCGGTTCAACCTCTTCAGTAGGAACACTAGTTCTTGCCTTCTTGCTCAGACGGGCTTTGGCGCTGTAATATTAAAACAAAAGGTCAGTTGGTAAACCGGCGCAAGAAGACAAAGTTAAAACCAGTATACTTACCCAGGGATGGTCTTAAGGGGAGGCATTTGAGTGGTTGATGAACCGCCAGATGAAGAATTGGAAGACACCTGGTAATTCGGATCAAACGGATTAAGTGGGTATTGGAAGCAACCCTTGAAAGGATAAATTTTTTCGGGAGAACAAGAAACCTCTGGACGACGCTTCCGGGTTGGTGTATCCGGTAAACCGTAAGACTTGACTTGCTGGCCACTATGCCGGGTTGTGCGACGACCTTCAGCTTGCTGTGTCTTCAAAGAAAATTGCGGATCCAAATGAGCAAGAGGGTGAGAGTATTTTACTTTCCGAACTGCACGGCGAAATTTTTGAACCGGCACAAGATCTGAATCGGAGGAAAGAGAGATTACCTCTACATGGTCCGCACGGCTGGCCTCCGCATCATCCTGGGAATAGTCATTGTCAATAAGGTGTATGAAAAAGGAACCAAGGGAGTCAAGTTCTACCTCTTGATCCGATTCATCAACGTCTTCTGGCGGATCAGAAGACTCAGCGGTTTTCTTCTTGGCTGCTCTCTTTGTGACTTTGCTTTTCACACGAGGAGCCCTTGCCGGTTTATCTTGAGTTTTCCTCTTCCAGAAGGAGCTATTGGCCTGTGAAATTAAACAAAGGAGTATTAGAACATTGTTAAAGCGGAGGCGGATCAATAAGCATAAAGTTAAACTTTTTACCGCTGGCGGTTTGTTGGAGGCGTAAAAAGGTCGCAACCCAGTTTTGCTGCATTCGGCGATCGGTTCATCCAGCATCTTCTTCACAGATTCAATGACTTCATCGTCAGTCATTTCTATTTCATGATATCGTTGAGGATCCTTGACATTGCCAGTGTATTCATGCATTAAACCAGGGCGGCGACTTAAGGGCAGGATACCTCAAGAAACCCAGCAGTGGACGAGATCAATGTCGGTCAAACCGTTCGCAAGGAAAGCCTGGAGTTTAGCAAGTTGAGGAGCATAGGCTTGTCATTGTCTGGCAGTAAGCCGCAGAGGCAGTGGATGGCTATTGCTGAGCCGGTGAGCACGGTAACCCGGCAAAGAGTTTTCATCAGCAGGCACGGTGTTCTGACAATAGAACCATGTTTGATTCCAGTCCTTTGGATGGCTGTGGTGTTTGGCATGAGGGAAATCAACTTCCTTTCTCTTCTGAATTGACACACCACCAAGTTCAGTGTTGGGGCCGTCAGAAAATTCGGTTCGGCGGTTTAAGTGAAAAAAGTCTCAAAAGAGCTCAACATTTGGTTCTTCTTGAAGGTAAACTTCGCAGAACACTTGAAAGTTGCATATATTGGACACAGAATTTGGTCCGATGTCCTGAGGATGGAGTTGAAAACTAGCAAGTACATCCTGGAAAAACTTTGAACCGGGAGGGCTAAAACCCCGGTCTAAATGTTGCATAAAAACGATCACTTCTCCATCTTGAGGTTCAGGAGGGCATTCAGGTCCAGGGACTCTCCAATGCAGGACACTTTTCTTGGCCAAAGCGCCAGTCAGAACATATCCGTTGAGTTGAGTCTCGGTGATCCGGGAAGGAACCCAGTTGCAAGCAGAGAATTGCTTGGTCATTTTGGAAGACAAACTGTAAAAGAGGTGCGAAGGCCGGTTTACAAATCAAAGTTGAGGTGCACAAACCGGTGTTAAACCGGGGAATTTAATCAACATATATGCACATGTTAAAATGGCTATTGCTATTCAAGTCAGGATGGCGGTTTAAAGAGAGGGCTAATGGTATAGGCGGATTATGATTTTCTACAAGTTAGACCGCCTATAAGGGAAGCAACAGAGCTGGAAATTACTACGTATTGAAGAAACAGGATTCACTAACAGTATAGTTTTGGATCTACCATGATTCAGTAAAAAAGTTTTTCTGAGCCCTACAATGGTGCTAAGTGGAACAGGGAAGGTCTTGATGGAGTCTGTCCAGGAACAGCAAGGCACTATGGTGCGGCAGACTAAAACTATGGATCTAGCCGGAGAAGAAAACCATCAGGCATATCTAGGTTTAGTAAAGAGGATAAGAAAAAGGCGGAGAAGCGCTGATGAACGGCGACGAACACAGATGAACTCGAAGCCATAATGGAGATCTAGGGTTACGGGTAGAGAACTTACCAGGGCCATGCAGTGGCGGAGGAGTGTTGCAAAGTCTCTGGTACGAACAGGGTGATGCAGCGGCCTGGTCGGTGCAGGTTCAAAGGTCGACGGCGGCGGCGGTGCTTGGGTTCTTCGGGTCGTGAGGAGGAAGACGAGAGGCAAGGGGAGAAAATAGAAGGACCCCCCGTTCTTATTTATAAAGGGGCAAGAAGATAAGCGACAGGCGCGTGAATCGAGGAGCCTAAAGCAGCAAGGGGCGCAGCTGTCACCTTGATCTTCGGGATACAATTAATAAAGGGAATCTTTTTTATCTTTTTATAAAGAGATGACGTCATGACAATCCGCTGCTGTGTCCAGAGGATGACGTCACGGCGGTTTAACAAGAATTTACAGGAGAAGACATCATGGCGGTTTACGAGAAATGTAAGAAGATGTTCACAGAATTTTTCTAAGTAGTGGAGATTGACATGAACTGGTTCAAATCAACCTGGGCCTAATGTTGGGGATATAACTACTAAGTGTAAACCGCCCAGGAGGGGCCGGTTCACCCTCAACTACATTGAAGCCCGTAAAGACCCAGAAGATGGCGCTTTACTGATGAAACTTAGAGGCCCAGAGCCCAAAGGTGGATTAGGGCCCATAGTAGTAAACCGATATGATTGTATAACTTGCTTTGTAAGATTAGGAAAGGGGAGACCGAGCCGGACACTTGTATGAGCTGGCCTCGGGATTCTGTAAACCGGCTGGGCATCAACCTGTGTATATAAAGGGACGACCCGGCGGCGGTTCAGGGACAAGAAACAACAAACTCGAGACCCAGACAAAGTGTATTTGCTCCCTGGTCATCGAAACCCAATCAATCCCATCACAACTAGATGTAGGCTTTTACCTTCACTGAAGGTGCCGAACTAGTATAAACCTCTCGTGTCCTTTGTCCGGTTTAACCCCTTCAAGCTAACCCGTCGCGATGGCTCCACGACTAAGTCCTTTCATGAGGACATCTGACGTGATATTTCCACGACATGGCCCATGACGTCTTTCGGCCCATATGAGGCCCAATATGTAACTCTTTGCCTATTAACAGCCTGTCGGAGTAATTGACCACGGGTACCCCGAAGATGGCAAGACCATATTTCAAGACATCGGGGCTAGCAAAGCCCCTCAGTCCGACTGCCCGGCCGCTCCTGCCGGCTCCCCGTCCGACTGCTCTGCCCGGCCGGCTGCCGGCTGTTGACTGCGCCAACCAGCCGGCTGCCGATTGCTCCAACCAGCCGGCTGCCAACTGCAGTTCGAAGCGACACCGACAAGACCCCGACATGGCGGCCATACCGCGGATGAGACGGCTGTACCTCGCTGCCATCATGTATAGTGTCACTTGTCCCCTGGCACTATTTATGAAGTGACCCAGGGGACAAGCATGACATGCACCATGCCTTACCCATGCCCACGACATAGCTTACTCTCTAAGCTAGCCATGCCTATATATATGGGCACACATCCATTCATCCAGGGAGGATGAAGACTCACGCATACATACAATCAAGCTAGCTAGCAAGAGAGCGAGCTAGCCAGCCACACACTCACGCATGCATGCTCAGGCATATGCAGCCATACACACATATACGAGGCCAGATGCCTATGGCACTGACCTCAGATACAGCTCTAGGAGCACTCTGTACCAGATATACCAGATACACTCAGACATGCAGCAGTAGGAGTATATCTCTCCGGAGAGCTCCGAAGCTAGGTAAACCACTGCGTGCTACTCGCATACCCGCTCCCGGTCCTATCAGCAGCAGTCTTACCCTCACACTAAGCCCTTGTGGCCTATGTTGTCTTGCACCCCCCGTGAGAATACCACGACACGACCCGTGGTGAAACTGGCCTGTAATGAACAGTGTATCACTTTACACCCATTAACGACCCATGGTGAAACTGGCCCGTAATGAACAGTGCATCAGTTTATACCCATTAACGGCCCGTTATTCCGTTGAGCCGTTTCCAGCCCATGTTATCTTTTGGCCTTCTCATAGCCCATTTATTCTTAGGCTCATTTCCAGCATTCGTTTACTTACGGCCCGTTACTGTCATTTTCTCTTTGTGGGCCAAATTCAGCCCGTGGTTACAGTCGGCCCATTTGTGGTTCGTTAACACGTTGGGCCGTTTTCATAGCGTCATCAAATACGACCTATTAACGATGGCCCATTATGTTCGGCCCATGAACGGACGATTCCAACTCTAGCCCATTTACGGCCATAATGCAGCCTGTTATTGGCCCATGTTTAGCCAATCATACGTACCGTATAAGGCCCATTGATGATACGGCCCGTAGAAAGCCCATTGATGATATGGCCCGTAGAAGGCCCATTGTTTCTACGGTACGTAGAAGGCCTACTGTTTCTATGGCCCGTAGAAGGCCCACTGTTTCTACGGCCCGTAGGAGGCCCAGTGTCACTACAGTAAATATTAGCCCATGGTATTGTGGCCTAGTTTTAAAAATAGGTTATTGCAGCCACTAGCAAACCGCGGAAAAAGAACTGCACTGACTACAAGCAAACAAATAAACAAGACAACAAGGAAATAAATAAGCAAACAACTTATGCTAGGCTATCACGGCTATTACACATATTACATCCACTGGGCGTCAAACTTCGCCACCAGTGCAAATATAGGGAACAAAGCAGCATATAAACACCGCAACAAAACAAGTCCAAAACTGAAACTACTTCAGAAGAGTTCAAGAAACAATATCCTAGGTACACATAATGCTGGCAAGATGCTTAGAAAGCTTATTAACTTTCTCTTGTTTGGCGCTTAAATCCTCGAGCGCTTGCTGTTGCACAAGAAAGTACGCATCTGAATTCTGCAGGGACTTCCTTAGTCCTTCGGCTTCTTGCCGCAGCACAGTTGACTGATGCCTTTCAGCTTGTAGTTGAGACTAAAGAAGCCGAAGTGATTCAGGTAGTGAGTTCGAAGAGCTTGTGCCAGCGGTACTGGCCAGTAACTCGAACACTACATCAACGCGGGACTGTGGGGTTTTCTCACTGTCTATAAGATCGTTTTTATCACCTTTCTTGGTTACCAACAGGGTTGTCTCACTATCTTGAACCTTATCTGCATTACTTTCTCTACCATTGCATAGTGGGGTGCTCTTCTCCAATATTCTGTTTGCATACTACAAGAGAAACAAGCAGACACATCACATGTTTAGCTTGCAGTATAGGAAACTCATTTTGGTAAACCGGTTCAGTAGATTGGTGGATATGATAACATCATGAAACAAACATATATGTATGTACTATGGTCACTGTATTGTCCATACCATTCTAGTTTATGTTCCCTAATCAAGATAGAGACACAGTTCAACTCATATATTTTTAAGACACAACAACATAGGCAGAATATAAGTGTGAGAAACTACACAGCATTGGCAGCACTTGTAATGTGCATCACATGAGAAAATAACTGTTTATACAACTTAAACTGAAATCAACATAGAGCAAGAAGTTAGAACAGCAATCCAGTTAAAGAAATAGGTTTAAAACATACCTGTTGCGCCATTGGAGTTTCAATTGGACCCTTCAAATTTGAAAGTAGTTGGTATGAGTAAATACAGTGATGCAACAACAAAGGAGTATGGACCATAGCTACGGAATCTGACCTGAGAACAGTTGCTCTTCTGCTTTAAACGTGGAGTTTGGGTTAGCTGTGGTGGTCTTCGTGCTTTGGGCACTACAGTAGCTTTACAAACTGCTCGTGTGGGGGTACTCTGTGGTGGACATGGTGCTTTGTCAACTATAAGTGGGTTACTATCCGCTGGGGTTGCGGTTAGATGGTTTGTAGCTGGTTCTGTGCCCAACGGTGTAAGTGTGCAATCTGGAAGAGTCTCGATTATGTGTGGTGGGGCTAGTTTGTGGGCCAGTACAACCATGGTTCTCCCTGCATCAACGGGTAGCACTGTCTTTTGTGAAGAACGGGTTTTTGCTCCCTTAGATACTGCCATCACCCCCTCCAATTCAAATGGCTGATAAACAAGAAAAGAAATTGAACGTATAGACATTGTATGATAGACAGATGTGGTAATGCACATATATGTTGTCTAACCAAATAGGACAGCATGACACAATTCACATATATGATGCCTAACTAAACAAGATAGCATGACACAGTTTCAGGTATATGATGGATAACTTAACAAGATATAATGGCATAATTCAACATATGATGAGTACCTAAACGGGATGACATGACAAAATTATACGATGTCTTTCTAAAATAGGTTGGGATAAAATAATTCACATACATGTTGTCTAAGTATACATGATGGCATGATATAATTGACATAATTGATTCATATACTAAGCAGCTGGCACTCACATGTATGATGTCTAAACTAAGCAGATAGAATTCAATATTGTGCATATGATGTCTAAACTAAGCAATGCAAGACACCATATGCATCATATGAGAAATATAAACATTGCAACTTGGAGCATACACCTCAGGTGGGATATAGGACTGGTCATCTGTCTCTGAATCCTCCTCTGAGGAGCTCCCTGTAACCATCGAGATATATGCTCCAATAGGTACCATTGCCTGCTCTGAAGACCTTGTTTTCACTCCAGATTTTTCCATAACCGGCTCAAATGGCTGATACACATGAAGAGTAGTTCAATATACACAGATTGTTGAGAAATGGAATATGTAATGAAAAAAAAATGGCATGAGATAATTCACATATATGATGCCTGGCTCCATGGCGGTGCATAATTCACATATATGATAACTGGCTAAAAAAATGGCATTGCATAATTCACATATCTGATATAGAAAGCAAACAGGAGGCATTCACACAAAGCATGTCTAATCTAAGCAGATGGCATGGCAATGCAAGACACCATATGCATGATATGAGCAATATAACCCAGCCAAGTTAGAGCATGCACCTCGGGGGGGGGGGGAATACGACTGGTCATCTCTCTCTGAGTCCTCCTCTGAGGAGCTATCTGTAACCAGCAAGAAATCTGCATCGACAAGTAGCACTGACTGCTCAGAAGACCTTGTTTTCACTCCAGATTTTCCCATGACCGACTCAAATGGCTGATGCACAGGAAGAGTAGATGAATGTATAAACATTGTTGACAAATGGAATACATTATGGAAAAAAATGGCAGGATACAATTCACATATACGATGACTGGCTAAACAGGATGGCATTGCATGATTCACGTATATGATGCCTGGCTAAAGAAGACGACATTGCATAATTCCCATATACTCCCTCCATTCCTAAATATTTGTGTTTTTAGAGATTTTAAATGGACTACCACATACGGATGTTTATAGACATATTTTAGAGTGTAGATTCACTCATTTTGTTCCGTATGTAGTCACTTGTTGAAATCTCTAAAAAGACAAATATTTAGGAATGGTGGGAGTATGATATAGAAACCAAACAGGTGGCATTCACAGAAAGCAAATCTAAACTAAGCTGATGACATATAAGATGTATAATGTAAGCAATGCAAGGCGCCATATGCATGATATGACCAACATCAGCATGCCAGGTTAGAGCAAACACCTCAGGTGGTAAACTGGCGTGGTCGGCTCCTTCTGAATCTCCATCTGAACAGTTATCTTCCTCTAGAATACAATCTGGAAATGCAGGAGGGGGGGGGGCACTTCGCCCACCATGGAGCAGCGTCTGCATGACATTATATTCACATGCAACGGTCTTCTCTTTTTCTCTACATGTTCAGTACGATTGTGTACAATATCTGACATGCATAATAAAAAAATAGTTAGATTTTGTAAGGCCTAAGGGGTGCATGCAAAAATCAAGACTGATGGTAGCAAACGAGTGGATGGATCCAAAACTAATGATAGCAGGTAGATTATAGCTTCAGTTTAGAAAGATAGACAATGGATCATCTATTGTTTGTTGCCTATCCCACATGAACTACATAGAAGACCCGAGATGAACCAGATAGTAGACAGATACTATTCGTTGCCGGCTCGATATGAGACCCATGGGAAATTCAAAACTCAAGATTGAACGATAAAGTAGCAGGTAATAATAAGCGATGTATAACGTAAGCAAACACGAAAGACTGCGACCTCTCTTCCGGAATAGTCTAGTCCTCAGGTTCATCTTCTTAGTCAATGATGGTAATGCAGTTGGTGTGGCTACCGGCAACGGGGAAGATGATCTGAGGCGGCGAAAGAAAGTCTGCAGGGGGGATCTCTGCTGTAGTGAACGCTTCTGTCGATGGTGTACCTCAGGTGGGGTGGATGATGGCACGGCAGGAGCAGGACATAACACACAGAGTTTTCTTTGACACCTATGTGAAAATGAAGTAAATCTGTAAGGGCTCCTTAGAATTGGAGGATTCTATAAACGCAGGGACTGGAAAAGCACATGAATAGGATAGGAATGCACATGCAAAACAGAGCATTTGGAAACATAGGATTTTAGTCAACCTGGGTGTTTAGCTCACATGAATTGGAAGAATAGAGGAATGGAGAAACAAAGTGCTACGACGAGTGTACAACCTCTTTGGCATAGCCTTGTGGACCTCAGCATCATTGGGTTGGACGTGGATGATGGTGATGATGCTGGTGTGATTGTCGGAGGCAGGGAAGAAGATCCGAGGCCTCTGGAAACGGCGCCGAGGGTACTGCTCCGCTGTGATGGACGGTTCCATCGTTGGAGCAGCTCCGCTAAGGTGTACGGCAACGAGGCTGAAGCATGACAAGACAGACAACGTTAATCTGAAGTGGGACCCTAATATCATCTGCAATAGATGATGTAAAATACATCACCAAAATGTGCTAGATGTAAAATGCATCAGCCGCGCCACGGCCGCTCCGACAGATGCTGTAAGTACTGTTCACTCTGAACTTAACTGAAGAAAATGAACTTCACAGTCGAAACTGAATTTTACTGTCGAAACTGATTGAACTAGTAACAGAGCATTGCAATAGATGTTTAGGGCGTTCGAGCACTAGTAGCAGAGAAGCAGTGATCTAAATCAGCAGATGCTTGAGCAGGGAATGCACTAGCAGAGAGCAAGTCGTGCAGTAGCACCGCGAGCGAGTGCTAAAGTAGCAACTCCTGTAGCTGCCGGAGGTCGTGCAGTAGCAGCAGCAGCGCAAGCGAGAGCAAGAGCAGAGCAGCAGCATGAATGAAAGCAGGAGCAGTGCAGCAGCGCGACCGACATCAAGAATAGAGCCGCAGCGCGAGCAAGAGCCGGAGCAGCTGCAGCTTGTGCCGTTGTGGAAGTCACCGCCGTGGAAGCAACGACATGTGGGAGAGACACCGTGGATGATGTGACTGGTGACGGCGCCATCGATGGAGACCCGCCATGTCTGCTCGGTATCAAGCACCGACAGCCCCGTGAGATCGAATAAAAGATAAAATGCAGCGGTGAGTGCAGAACCCCCTTGGTGGCACCGAGTTGGCCTCGGCTTCATCGGAGGAATTGGTGAGAGTGCTGCGGTTCCGGTGGGGCAGGTCAAGACGACGCTGTGGGGATTGAGGTGGCACGATAGACAAGGCGAACATCGGGGCAGCTCCTTAGGGGTGGAGGACGGGGCGGCTGATCCGGCGGGACGATGAGATTGATAACGGATCCTCATCCGGTGCAGTGGATGAGGGACGGCGAGCTGTTGCGGTGGACGACGTAGTCGGGGAAGAGTCTCCGGCTGGGCGGCGGTCGGGAGGCCTACGGAGGAGCATGGGGTTTCGTGGGTTTTGGCAACCTCGGTGTATGAATGGGGGGGGGGGGGCGAAGGGGGAGGGGGAGCCAAGCTTAGGGGCGCGCTTGTCCGAAATGTAGGCTAAGTTACCAGCGTACCCCCACCAGTTTTGACACTGCGACTTGGAGCTTCATTTCCGTCTGAGGGGTAGAAGGGGGATTTCGTGTGTCTGGGCTGCGAGAGCGATTTCGGATGAGGAGGGAGTTTTCGCGCGTGTCCAAATTTCGGGATAACAAGGCGCGACGCGGGTTGAAGAAGCGGGAGTTTCAAAGCAGGTGAGACAAAAGATACTCGAGCTTGAAAATTTCGGGATAACAAGGTGCGGATTCCTTGTTCGGCAGAACAAACTTAACGTGTAAAAAAACAATTCATACAAGACACAAGAGAGTCATGTCCCCTTTTACTATATTGCTATAGATGCCATTGAAAAAACTACAAGAAAAATGTAAAAAAAATCGGGAGAACAAGATTACCCTGCATAGTACCAAATCGATTCGCACTTCCCTCAACAACAACAAAAAACAAATCAATTCCCACCAAAGAAAGAGTAATGTCCCTTTTTATATGATTACAGATTCCATGATCTCGAATTTCAATTTTTGAATCCAGTTGTCTTGAATTCGAATATATCGTTAGGTGACCTTGCGGTTTATAATTGATGTAGTCGTACATTTTGATCTTCCATCATATATGAATATTTTACTCCACCATGTGAACATATATATTGTCGTCTACCATATGGACTAAATTTGAATCAATTTTCCTTATTCTAATATGATTGTTGTCAAGTTATACAGTAATTTAAATATTATCTTGATAACAAAAAACATGCATATAGCAGTAATCATATTTCACTATGAACTACACGTACCATACGCTCTCCAATTCAAATATTTGTATCCATTTTATGTTGAATTCAAATCATAGTACATTATTGGTCTAGGTAGCGAGATGTTCGGGATAATCTAAACCCTATTTTCATATGTATAATTTTTGGCTGAATTGGGACAAGTTTTGGTATAAGCTTCTTGCAAAACCGGAGATTCTCTCAACAAGCCTCGTGGTTCCGAGAGGGAACGTGTCACCTTTGTGTGCGAAATGATATACGCTGCCTCCCCCCTGATTTTCTTTACAGAGGCAACATAGAACTATATGAGCGCCCTGTTAACTTTTGGAATTATTTCAGGTTCGTTTGGCCTTTTTATACATTAATTGAGTTTCTGGCTTTTTAAAGTGCATAATCTAAATATGAACTGCATGCACATGCTCCGGTGCACCAAAGTTGGTTGAAAAATCACATGTGTGTCCTTGGTTGAATTTCTAGGTCCCATGGAAGAAATGAGAATGAAATTCAAACATCTGGGCATCGTGAGTTGGCCGAGAACATCGAGAAACTTAGATTTTAAATTCATGTAAATCCAAAACTCGTCTGGAAATCAAGAAACTTTGTTTGGTGTCATGTCATGGAACTAACATGTTGTGGTAAAAAATTGGGCCGATTTGGAAGCTCGTGTTTCTAAGAGGGAATGTGCCACCTTTGAGTGTGAAACGATATACGCTGCCCCCCACCCACCCTTGAGTTTCTTAACAAAGGCAACATAGAACTACATGAGTGCCCTGTTAAATTTTGGAATTATTCCGGGTTCGTTTGATGTTTTATACATTAATTGAGATTCTGGTCATTTAATGTGCATAAGTCAAATTTGAACTTCAAGCACATGCTCTCGTGCACCAAAGTTGGTTGAAAAATCACATTTGTGTCCTCGGGTGAATTTCTAGGTCCCATGCAAGAAATGAGAATAAAATTCAAACATCTGGGCATCGTGGCTCGGCCGAGAACATTGAGAAACTTGGTTTTTAAATTCTTGTAAATCCAAAAACATTTGAAAATCATGAAACTTGGCATGGGTGTCATGTCATGGTACTACCATGCTGTGGTAAAAGAATTGACCGAACAGGAACAAATTTTGGTATAAGCTTCTTGCAAACCGAAGCTTCTCTCAAGAAGGCTCGTGGTTCTGAGAGGGAACGTGCCACCTTTGAGTGCCAAACGATATACGTTGTCCCCCTTGAGTTTATTTACAAAGGCAACATAGAACTGCATGAGTGCCCCATTAAATTTTGGAAATCATTCCGGCTTCGTTTGGCCTTTTTTACACATTAATTGAGTTTTTGGTCATTTAATGTGCATAATTCAAATTTGAACTACAAGCACATGCTCCCGTGCACCAAAGTTGGTTGAAAAATCACATTTGTGTCCTCGGGTGAATTTCTAGGTCCCATGCAAAAAATCAGAATAAAATTCAAACATATGGTCATCGTGGCTCGGTCGAGAACATTGAGAAACTTGGTTTTAAAATCATGATACTTGGCATGGTGTCATGTTATGGTAGTACCATGCCGTGGTAAAAAAATTGGCCGAATAGGAACAAATTTGGGTATAAGCTTCTTGCAAATCGGAGCTTCTCTCAAGAAGGCTGGTGGTTCTGAGAGGGAATGTGTCACCTTTGTGTGCATAATTCAAATTTGAAATACAATCACAAGTTATAGTGCACCAAAGTTGGTTGAAAAATCACATGTGTGTCCTCGGGTAAATTTCTAGGTTCCATGCAAGAAATGGGAATGAAATTCAAAATTCTGGGCGTCGTGGCTGGGCTGGAAACATTGAGAAACTTAGTTTTTTAATTCCTGTAAATCCAAAACACGCATGAAAATAATGAAACTTGGCTTGGTGCCATGTCCGATTTGCGAAGACGCACACATTAACAATCAACAAAGTCATTTTGGAACAAGTGCTGTCATGTTACAATCGAAAACACAAGTATTATTGAAACCGTGGGCGTTCTATTTACCACCATTTATGTGCCGCCACGCGTCCCCATTTTTATTAGCTAGGAGGCGCCGTGCAGGGTAGCTATTTGAGTACGAGAGGCGTGCGATCAGACCCCTGCGCGTGCTTATCGGGAGGAGAGCCCTTTGACCTCCATCTGCCGTCTACCTCTCTCCCAAGGTCTCCATTAATGGCGCCCGAGCCTCTGTTTAATGGCGTGGCTATGTCTCACTGGACTGAGATTTAAGAGAGAAAAAAGAAAATCTGAAAGCACGGATCTTGATGTAAGATCCGACGGACCTATATAGCATCTACTGCGACTTATAGCAAGACTGATGAATATATAAGGATGATTAATTGTCTTACATAATTAGAAAGATAATTAAAAAATCCACATGCGTCTATGCCCGAAATACACAAGGGCAAAAGAAGAAGGAAGACAAGGATCTGGCTCGCTGATCTCTACTTTCTTGATGCGTTGCTGTAGGCCGCGGGAACTAGTCTCCGTGGCGAGCAGCGATGAGCTCTTTCGTGTCCTCAAGACGCTGCTTGAGAACATCCACGGATTCCTCCACCAGCCTTTGGCGCTCGATGCGGAGCATGTCATTCTCGTCCATAAGTTTCTTGACGATGACGCCGGTCCTCTTCAGCAAGGCACTGGTCTCCTCCTGCTGGTCTGCACTTCGGACGATCTTCGCCCTCAGCAGGTCGCGCTCGGCCCGGAGCCTCTCATTACCCTTCCTTAGTTGCCGGATGACGCCGGTAGCCTATTCAAATGAGGCTTTCATGTCATCCTGCAAGCTCACCCAGCCGGAGATCTGATCCATCTGGCTATGGACGATCGCACGCATGCGCCTGTAACAGTCGTCGCCTGCCCACAAGAAATTTTCCCAGGCCACCGCGGCGTGGCGGGACATCTCTGCTGCATTCGCGGTGCGGCAGGACATCTCTGCTGCTTCCGCAGTGTGGCCGGACCAGTCTGCTGCATCGACGGTGCGGCGGGACCTCCGTGCTGCTTCAGCGGTTCGGCGGGACCTCTGTGCTGCTACTTCCACGCGGCGGGACATGCCGGCTGCTTTCACAGCGAAACGGGACATCTCTCGTGCTTCCGCATCTATACTCGCCTCTCCCTGGTGGCAATCTCTCGACCCAGAACTCATGTTGGCCATGGCAGACGCAAGGGAAGGATGCTGAATGACTTGTTTGTTTTTGTGGATGAGGAGTTGAGGAGGAATGTGCAATCATCTTGGCATACTAGTATTTATAACCGAGTACTAATACGCTCCTAAGTGGGAAACCATTTAGGTTGTGATCGGTGTGAACAGGTTTGCAATTCAATATAGCGTGGAGTAATTTGGAATGTGACGAGACGCAAGCTCAAGATTTATTGACGGTTCTAGTTTTGAAGTGTGGCACTATTCCCGGATGGCGTTACGTGGGCACGTGTTCTTAGCCGTGGTGTAATTTTTCTACTGTGTACGTGCAATAACTGGCACCGTCGTATACATATGTTACGGTTAATGGGGCATTCGATAGGAATAGCCGCGTGGCAAGCTATAGGCTAGTCTTTTTTTAGACGCATTAAACCTATCTCCCGGAACTTCTCGCACGCACCATCGTGCCACCCATAAAAACTTGTACACTGAGTTTAGTACGTTATACAGGAAGAGAAGAGGTGCACCCACGCACTCGTCCTCTCACACACGCGTCTGTTTTTTCTCGAAAAGGAGGATGATGACCCCCGGCTTCTACATCTGGGAGTAACACACGCATCTGTAGCTACGAATTGTAGTGTTCTCAACCATCCGACTGGCTCTATCATGGATGTACCTATATACTAAAACATGTCTAGATATATCTATATTTTGACAAATGGAAGGCATGTATTGTGGAACGGAGGGAGTGCTTATCATAAAAATGGATAAAAAGGGATGTATCTAAAACTAAAATACGTCTACATACATCTCCTTTTATCTAGTACTTCTTACCCAAAGGAACTTTATATCCAAGCGACACAAAATATCCGTTCAACTGTTGGAAATTACTGATCTGATGTCGAAGTAATTGCTGCATCGCCACCAAAACCCACCATTTCTTAAGCTAAAGTAGACCGAGGTAATCCCTATATTAGCATATTACTAAGATAAACAACAGGCACTCTAGAAACATTTAGGACGTGAGCTTGTCAATCTGAATGTGGAGGGACACCAGCTTAGCCCCGGCCAGCAGCTTGGGCAGAACTGTGAAGAAGGTCAGCTCCTGCACGTCAACGTCGCCGGGATCCTTGCTGCTTGTCACCTCCATTTCCACCTTGACGGCGTCGGTCGTGCCTTTGGGCTGCCCCGGCGGGCCGTTCGCCCACAGCTTGGCCACGTAGTGCGGCAGTGGGGACGCCCCCGCTCTGATGCAGACCACCGACACGGCGATAGGCGCGCCGATGTCGAGCACGCCGCCGACCAAAAAAAAACGCGCGGCCGTCCTCCTCCGTGAACAGCAAGAGTCATGGCTCCGACAGTGGCACTTGCAGCTGGAGCACCTTGCCGTACTGGATCCTGTGCACGGGCATGGGATGCGCATTGCTGATGTGGTGGTAGAGCGCCAGCGGCGGGCCTTCGTAGCCGCAGACGGGCACGAGGCATTTGCAGGGCGCGAGCGGACACACGCTCTGGTGATCGGCGAGCTTGTGGTAAGTGACGTAGAGCCCACAGCCTTCGTGTGGGCACACCACCCTCAGCGATGAAACAACGGCTTCCACCACCGTGCTTCGCACGTCGAAGCCACCGCCGCGCTTGCACTTCTTATCGGTGGGAAACGGCACCTATGGGATCACTGGGATCCCTTCTACGGTTGCGGGGCGTGGAATCGTGAGAAGAGCGGTGCTAGCGGAAGGCACAAAGGGGATTTACCCAGGTTCAGGCTGCAAAGATGCGTAAAACCCTACGATCCTACTTTGGTGGTTGTATTAGTGTTGAGCTCTCGAACTAGCTCTGGGTGCTGCGAGGTCCAAAAGAGCCGAATCCATTCTCAGTATGCCATGGGCCTCCTTTTATAGGTGAAAGGGGCTGCCACAGTGGCACACAGGAGGTGGAAGGTGCTACAGCATTGCGAGGTTATCGCTAGCATTAGAGGACAAGACGCCTTAAATGCGGGGCTTAGGTGTCCTTCACTTTATTGGGGGACGGGGGTGAGGCTCGTCTCGTTCGTCACTGCCTCTCCTGGCTTTGACACGCACCTCGGCCAGCAATGCATGCAACGCCATGTAGGTAGGCAGGCAGCTGAGGTGGCGCGATGGTGGAGCCTCCACGAAGGTCTGCATGCTGCCACGCAGGTGCCTGCCCAGCTGGTTGGGTCGGCGGCTGCGCACGAACGACGGTAGGAACTTGGCTGGTGCGGGCCTGGCAGTGGCCTTGCCGGGGTGCTTGGTGATGGTCTTGCCGGGTGGCCCAACAAGGGTCTTGCCGCGGCGCGCCGGCTTCCCCGGCAAGGATCTTGCCGGGGGGGCCTGTGGGTTTCTTCGGTGGGGATGGTTGCCTTCCTATCCTCTTTTGATCTTGATTGCTCTTTGTCTTCGCAAAGATCTGCATGCCACCATGGAGATGCCTCCCAAACCCTGTCCCAACACGACTTCTCAGCGTTGGTGGGCTCGAAGGTGGCTCGCTCAGCGGGTGTGGATGAGCTGCCCCGGCAAGGATCTTGCCGGGGCTGCTGAGGCTGCCCTCGGCAAGTGTCCTTGCCAGTGCAACCTGCATTGCCCGTGCGACCTTCATGGTCTTGGTCCTTTGTTGTTTGCTTTGCTTGTCCCTGTGGCCTTGGCTTTTCTCCGGCTTCCCTCTCTTGCCTTCCTCATGTGTGGTCGTGGCAGGCGGCTCTGATTGCCCGTGCACAAGTAAAGGGGTCAAAAGCTAAGCCCCTACTTTTGTACACCGACAAGAGCCCCCGGGCCTGGGTCACACATAGGCGCAGCACATTGTTGGGCCAGGCCCAGAACGATGCGCGGGCAGTCGAGGCGGATTTTACTATGGCCATTGTTCCAGCCGCTGTGCTTCCCCACGACCCGCGTTGAATGCGTGACGTGGGGGTAGTGTGCGCGCATGACATGGGGATGCTAGCGTCACCTTGTGTTGGACAGTAAAGAGGCGGCTTGCGTGTCTCTTTGAGACCGCAGGGCCGCCCCCATTTACTGCCCTCGCTAGAGAACCGTCGCTCCACGCGTCCCATTGCGTCCGCCCCTTGCGCCACGTTCGCTGCATGCAGAGCGAATGACGGGCGCATGGGTCGTGGGTAGTCGCGCGCGTGCGGGTTTATTCCCTTGTGCCTTAAGTGGAGCGGGGAGGGCGGTCGACGGCCCCGCTCGCTGTCACTCCAAGAGGCCGGATTGGCTGGGATGGGGCGGCCAGGCCCCGCCCCGCTTCTTTATAAAGTGGCGGCGAGGGTTTCGGCCAGACAGCGCATCACCCCTCCCCAAGAGCTCGTAGCGGCGGAGCCAGCTGCTAGAGGAAGGGGGAGGGGGCGAGGTCGAGGTCTCCGCGGTGCTCGAGGGAGAGGAGTACGGGGCGGTAGATCCGCCTCGCCCCCTCCAGCAGCCCTCCCTCCGATGGAGGGCTACGCCGGGGACAACCCCTGTGAATTCTGCATCAGGCTGTGCCATCCGCCGCATCGTCGCCTTCGCCTCCCGACCCCGTTTGTGCGGGAGATGGAGCTGGATCCGCCACAGGCGCTGCGACTACACATGAGGGGTTGTGAGAACAGTGGCACGTGGGTCGACGTCGAGTTCCCTGCCCCTCACGTCATGTATCTTCACCGAGGGTGGAAGACCTTCGCTCGCCTCCACAGCTTGACGGATGGGCTCGCTCTCCATTTCAAACTAATGGAGGGCGGCCTCCTCTCCGTCAAGATCTCGGGCACTTCGGGACCCGCATGAGGTGCTGCGTAGAGAGCTCCTTCGACGATGAAGACTCCTCCTCAATCAAGAGTGGCAAAGAAGACAACGGCAGCGACGATGAGGGTAGCGGGCGGTAGAATGACGGGTCCGACTAGGTGTCGGGCGCCGCTCCGAGCAGTACCGGCAACCCCATCATCCGTGTTGCCGTCTCCTTGAACTTCTCGGGGTCACCTCCTTGGGCGGCTGGCATAGGGAGGTTGCGGAAGAGGAAGAGGACGAGCGGCGAGGCCATCAAGTCAGAGTACGCGGACACCGACGCCTTCGTCGCGTGTTGGCGTCCTGCCGCCTCGTCTTCGAGCTCTACCTCCGGTGCCGCCATCACCATCCATCCCTCGGACGGCCACCGAGATATCCTCTTGGTGTCTTCTGCCACTCGTAGCTCGCCTAGGCGCCCCTTTTGCCCTTCTGCCTTCTTGTTCCATTTCCTGAGGAGAGGGACAAGAAAGGGATTACGGGAACCTTATATCTTTTTAGTTCTGTAAGCCTTCGGGCCTTTGTTAGCTTAATAACTTGTATTCCCCTTGTTCATGTTTTTCATTTCGTATGAAGTGTACCTGTACAGGATGTTTTTAATGAAAAAGGGACGTTCGCCGGGATTACGCCCGCAGGAGAAAACCCACGGCAAGGGGTGAATCCTTGTCATCTTTCAAGACAAACGTTTTTTCCCCAGCAATAGGCCTTGCTGTCTTCCCACCTCGCTTGACCTTTCCCACGCTCTTGGTGGAGGGAAGACTGAGGTGGGCTTAGGCCCCTCGTTCCCCTCCTCTGCTGCCGCGGCTACGACCAGATCCAGACCCAGGAAATAATCCTTGGGTGCCGAAAAGAGGGAGCACGGTAGCTCAGACATAGAACGGGGTTTCACGCACCCCAGTCCATAAGGAAACGCATGATAGGGGATAAAAGACTTATCTAGATCTACAACCCCCCAGCGATCTTGGCTTGCCGTAGAGAGATCCTCGTTCTCGCAGCTCCTGGCAATTCTGGCTTGCCGGGGCCCGGGCGTCGGTCCATTCTTTTCCTTCTAGAATAGCTCGGCAAGAATACTTACTTGCTCTGCGAACCGAAGAAGACAGGAAAGGACAGAAATGCACACTCGACCTCTAAGCTAGGGGTTAGTCGCCGCTAAGCACTATCAACCCTAACCAAGGAAGAAACTCAACCTAGCATGCACGCTATAACTTGGGGCGCCAGTGCTTCATTTATTTATGCTCAGGATCTGTGCCTGGCTTTGTACAAAGGGTTACATGCCTTGCAAGCAAGGCTTGTACAAAAGGGTGGCTTGCAGGGAGGCCCGGTAGCCGCGCCTTATGGGTAAAACTTGCGAAGATGCTCGATGTTCCATGAGTTGCTCACTGGAATGGCATCTTCGGTCTCCAGCCGGACTGCGCCGAGCCTGGTGACTCGCATTACCCGATAAGGGCCTTCCCACTTTGGCGTCAAATTGTTGGAATTCTTGGCCGACTGAACGCGCCGAAGAACAAGGTCACCTTCCTCAAGGCTCCGGGCATGAACCTTGCGGCTATGGTAGCGGCGCAAAGCTTGCTGGTAGCATGCCGCTCTCACAGCCGCTAGGAGATGATCTTCCTCAAGGAGCGTTGCGTCATCTTGCCGCAATTGCTCTTGCTCAAGCTCATCATAAGCGAGCACTCAAGGTGACCCGTATATGAGTTCCATGGGGAGAACTGCCTCTGCCCCGTAGACCAGGGCAAAGGGTGTCTGGCCGGTGGCTCGATTTGGCGTCGTTCTGATCGACCAAAGAACCGCCCGCAACTCATCAAACCAGTGCCTTCCACTCTTGCGAAGCCTGTCAAAAGTCTTTGTCCTTAAGCCTCGCAGGACTTCTGCATTCGCCCTCTCCACTTGGCCGTTGCTCTGTGGATGTGCCACGGAAGCAAAACAGAACCTGCTGCCGAGATCCTCAACATATTGCATGAAGGCGTGGCTCATGAACTGCGTGCCGTTATCGGTGATGATCCTATTGGGTACCCCAAAACAACACACTAGTCCCTTGAAAAACCTGATGGCTGACTGCGCTGTCACCTTCCTCACTACTTCCACTTCCGGCCACTTTGTGAACTTGTCGATTGCGATGTACAAGTACTCAAAGCCCTCGACTGCACGAGGGAAAGGGCCCAAGATGTCAAGCCCCTAGACCGAGAAGGGACAGGAGAGAGGGATAGTTTGAAGGGCTTGAGCTGGTTGATGAAGCTTCTTCGAATGGAACTGCCATTCTTCATAGTTGGTTACTAGTGCCGTCGGATCCTGGAGGGCGGTGGGCTAGAAGAAACCTTGCCGGAAAGCCTTGCGGGTAAGGGCCCTCGACCCACATATGCCTCCATGTATCTCTGCCAACAGCTTTAGTTCTTCCTCCCGGGAGATGCTATAGGACCTTGAGAAGAGGTGTCTAGAGGGGTGGGGGGGGGTGATTAGTCACTAAGTACCAAAGTTGCAGTTTTTAGCCTTTTTAAAGTTTAAGTGGAGTTTAGGCACAATTTTGACATTCACAACACATAGCAAGCAAGCATGCAAAGAGTATATGAGTAGCGGAAAGTAAAGCATGCAACTTGCAAGAATGTAAAGGGAAGGGTTTGGAGGATTCAAACGCAATTGGAGACACGGATGTTTTTGGCATGGTTCCGATAGGTGGTGCTATCGTACATCCACGTTGATGGAGACTTCAACCCACGAAGGGTAACGGTTGCGCGAGTCCACGGAGGGATCCACCCAAGAAGGGTCCACGAAGAAGCAACCTTGTCTATCCCACCACGGCCGTCGCCCACGAAGGACTTGCCTCACTAGCGGTAGATCTTCACGAAGTAGGCGATCTCCTTTCCCTTACAAACTCCTTGGTTCAACTCCACAATCTTGTCAGAGGCTCCCAAGTGACACCTAGCCAATCTAGGAGACACCACTCTCCAAGAAGTAACAAATGGTGCATTGATGATGAACTCCTTGCTCTTGTGCTTCAAATGATAGTCTCCCCAACACTCAACTCTCTCTCATAGGATTTGGATCTGGTGGAAAGAGGGTTTGAGTGGAAAGCAACTTGGGGAAGGCTAGAGATCAAGATTCATATGGTAGGAATGAAATATCTTGGCCTCAACACATGAGTAGGTAGTTCTCTCTCAGAAATAGGATGCTGGAAGTGTAGGTTTAGTCTGATGGCTTTCTCTACGAATGAAGAGGAGGTGGAGGGGTATATATAGCCTCCACACAAAATCTAACCGTTACACACAATCTACCAAACTCGGTGGGACCGAATCGTTAAACTCGGTCAGACCGATTTAGCAAATAATGTGACCGTTAGGGTTTTCGGTGGGACCGAAATGCAACTCGGTAGGACCGATTCGGTTAGGGTTAGGGCATAACGTAATCTCGGTAAGACCGATTACAGAAACTCGGTGGGACCGATTTTGGTATTAAGCTTTCCAGAGAGTTGGTCAGGCCAACTCGGTTTGACCGATTATCAAACTTGGTGGGACCGATTTTGATAATAAGTTAACCAGAGAGTTTGCATTGTAATCTCGGTAGTACCGATTGCTCAAACTCGGTGAGACTCATTTTGATAATGGACATACGTAGAGAGATTACAATCCCATCTCGGTGAGACCGAGATCCCTATCGGTGAGACCGATTTGCCTAGTGTTTGTGGCAGTGGCTAAGACATCCAAACTCGGTGGCGCCGGATAGAAAGAATCAGTGGGGACGAGTTTGACTTTAGGTTTAGGACATATGTGGATATGAGAAAAGTGGTTGAGGGTTTTTGGAGCATATCACAAAGCACATGAAGCAAGAGGCTCATTAAGCAACACCTCATCCCTCCTTGATAGTATTGGCTTTTCCTATAGACTCAATGTGATCTTGGATCACTGAAATGTAAAATGAAGAGTCTTGAGCTTGAAGCTTGAGCCAATCCTTTGTCCTGAGCATCTTGAAGGAGTTCCCACATCCTTTAGTCCATGCCACTCCAATGTTGAACTTATCTGAAATATACTAGATAAAAGTGTTAGTCCAACAAGAGGTATGTTGACATTAATTACCAAAACCACCTAGGGAGCACTCGTGCTTTCAATCTCCCCCTTTTTGGTAATTGATGACAACATACATCAAAGCTTTAGATAAGGATATAAAGAATAGCAAGTAAAGCTTTGGAAAGACATGTAACAAGCATAGGCTCCCCCTACATGTATGCAATCATGTGAATATGAATATAGAAGCATGTGATAGCATAACCATGATAGAGCAGGCAATGTGTTACATGTATCTTGGCCATATGCATCAGAGCAAAGAAAATATTAAAGAAAATACCTTCATGCCCATGAGTCCTTCTTGCAAACAGTATGTACATCAGCAAGAATTCCTCATACACATGATTGTGATGCATATACTTACCTTGTAGTCTTGAGTTGGCTTAGGATGGAATGAACCCGTGTAAACAAGGTTAGATAACACAGATACATCTACTAGCCAGAGCAAACAGAAGAAACCACAAGAATACCAAGACTGGGATGACATGTAGAGAGTGAGTACTGAGTACCACATTGGATTTGACATGTCCCCAAGAGTAAAGATATGCAATGAATGTAAATGATTTCTTTCCCTTACATGTCTTGCTCCCCCTGAATCTAACATGGGATACTGGGAGAAGATAGGGAATAGAAAATCAGAGCTGAAAGATATGAATGAACAGAGCTAATGCAAACTAATGCCAATAAGCACATATGAACATGTATTTCCCCTCAAGAAGACATGTGGCATCTCTCCTCTTGAACACCAAGCATCTGGGATCCTTGAGAAAATACTTTCTACTAGTATTCTCTCCCCTGGAGATCTCTCTCTCTCCCCTTGAAGGATCTCTCTCTCTCCTTCTATGATGTGATCTCTCTAAGTGATAAGCTTTGATGTGAACTCTCTCTCCCCCTTTGACATCAATTTCCAAGAAGGGCTTGATAAAGATGTAATCTCTCTCTCCCTCTCTGGAATTTGATGTGAATGGGTTTGATCCTTGAGTCACAACATAAAGCAATGATAAAAATGTGATGCTTGTAGAGGACAAGATTCATTGAGTGGAGCTGGATCAGAAGAAACACAGAATAAGTGGCAAACTGATTTTCCTATTGTGAAATCGGTGGCACCGAGTGGTATGCTTCGGTGGTACCGAAAAGATTTGGTTGGACCGAAAATAACAGATCGGTGTAATTGAGTTCATCGCAGGGAAAATACTTGTCAACTCAGCTCACTAGACTAGAAAGATCTCACAAAGATTTGCAAGGAATTTACTGAATGATATGCAAGGAATTGGAAGCATAAAATGCAGAGCAAACAGAAAGAAATCTAGATGAAGTTTTTTTTTGAAAAGGGAAACACATATGCATGAAACAAATGCAAAAACACAGAAGAAAACACAAGGGAACTTCATCTAGAGATGGTCGGCGACAAAGTCACCTATGTTAGAGTATATTGACTTAGGAGTCAAGTGAGATCACTTGATCATAGGTCATACTCATCGTTTAAGCTCAAAATGGGGTTGTCATTTTTCGTTTAAACATCTTGATGTATTCACATCCTGTTGAGTTGCTTTAGCTCATGACTTGGAGTAAAGCTTCTCTAAGATGGAATAACATACCTTGGTTGGTGGTGTTGTCCATGTAGTTGAACTTGTGTGGGTTGCTCGAAGTTGATGTAGCTCATCAAGAATTTGGAGTACCACTTGGAATTTGAGTCCATCTACCTACATGGGTTAGTTCTTGCAAGGAAGAGCACTTGTATATCCAAAAATGACAATCATGAAGCTCAACATAGAATTTGTCAAAGGATATGTTTGAATGGTTTTGTGCTTCCTTGTCTTCAACCACCTTGTGTAGAGACTTGGTGATGTAGAGATTGCTCAAGATATGAGTAGGTTTCAACCTCATGGAATTTGATTCAACCAAGTACCGACATGGGTTAGATAACATGCAAGATACAAATATATCCAAGACATAAGTTTTTCATCACAAGAGAAATATCAAGAATTAGTCATAAGCTCATGTCTTGCATGTATCCAATGGAGTTTCTACTCCAAGTTTGAAGCATCAATGATGTTCAATTCTCCTCTTAACCTGCACAACACTTTCTCATCAAGAGGTTTAGTGAATATACCCGCTAATTGCTTTTCGGTGCGAACATGCTTAAGATCAATGTCACCCTTAGCAACATGATCTCGAATGAAATGATGATGAACTTCAATATGCTTAGTTCGAGAATGTTGCACAAGATTATGACCAATTTTGATAGCACTTTCATTGTCACAAAGCAATGGAACATGTTTCACATATATCCCATAATCTTTAAGAGTTTGGGTCATCCAAAGTAATTGAGCACAACATGATCCAGCGGCAATATATTGCACTTCGGCGGTGGATAAGGATACCGAGTTTTGTTTCTTGGAGGACCAAGACACAAGAGACCTACCAAGAAATTGACAAGTACCCGAAGTGGACTTTCTATCAACCTTGTCTCCGGCATAGTCCGAGTCAGAGTAGCCAACAAGATCGAAAGAGGCCCTCTTAGGATACCAAATGCCAAAATTTGGTGTATGTATTAAGTATCTCACTATCCTTTTCACGGCCTTAAGATGACATTCTTTAGGAGCAGCTTGATATCGTGCACACATGCACACACTTAGCATAATATCGGGACGTGAAGCACATAGATATAACAATGAACCAATCATAGAGCGATAAACCTTTTGATCAACCGGTTCACCATCTTTGGTCAAATCAAGATGTCCACTAGTAGGCATGGGTGTAGACATACCTTTGCATTCTTGCATATTGAACTTCTTGAATAAGTCCTTAGTGTACTTCGTTTGAGAGACAAAAGTACCTTCCTTAGTTTGCTTGATTTGCAACCCAAGAAAGAATTCGAGTTCACTCATCATTGACATCTCAAACTTCTCCGACTTTAGCTTTCCAAACTTCTCACTAAAGTGAGGGTTAGTTGAACCAAATATAATATCATCAACATAGATTTTGCACACAAATAGTTCACCATTAACCCTTTGAGTAAAAAGAGTAGAGTCAATTTTCCCAATTTCAAAGCCTTTTTCAATAAGGAACTTGGTCAAGCATTTATACCATGCTCTAGGAGCTTGTTTAAGACCATAAAGAGCTTTGTGAAGTTTGTAAACATGATTGGGTTTCTTAGGATTGACAAAGCCGGGAGGTTGTTTAACATAAACTTCCTCCTCTATTTCACCATTTACAAATGCACTTTTAATGTCCATTTGGTACAAGGTGATATCATGGTGATTAGCATAGGCAAGTAAGATGCGAATAGACGCAAGTCTAGCAACGGGAGCATAAGTCTCACCATAGTCCATACCTTCGACTTGTGTGTAGCCTTGGGCGACGAGACGTGCTTTGTTGCGAACAACTTGTCCATCTTCATCTTGCTTGTTGCAAAACACCCATTTGGTACTGATGATGTTGTGGTTGTTGTCGGGCTTCTCAACCAATGTCCAAACTTGGTTCCTTTCAAAGTTGTGTAGCTCTTCATGCATAGCATTTATCCAATCCGGATCTTCCAATGCTTCTTCGACCTTCATAGGTTCAATGCTAGAGATGAAAGAATAGTTTCCACAAAAGTTAGCTAAACGAGTTTTAGAGCGAGTGATTCTTCCCGGTTTGAATATCATTGTAGATTTGCTCTACGGGATGGTCTTTAGCAATTCTTGCTCGAACTCGTGAAAGCTTTTGCTTGGATCTTCGTTGAACATCTTCTTCATCTTGTTCTTCTTCTTGGCCTTCTTCATTGTTGGCATTGTCGTTCTCTTGTCGTGGTGGAGAAGGAGGTTGTTGACGTTCATCTTGATGCACTTCCTCGTTTCCTTCATCTTGGTGTGTCCCACTTGTGGATGCTTCCGTATCAACTCTTGGTTCACCTTGTCGTGAAGTAGAAGCTTCCACTTGGACGGACGAGGTACTCTCCTTCACCTCCGTTGGACGGACCTTGCCAATAGACAAGTCTTGGATTGCTTCCGAAGGATCTTTGTCTCCTACATCAATTGGCAATTGCTCTACTTGCGAGCCGTTAGATTCATCAAACTTCACATCTACCATCTCTTCAACCTTTCGGGTGAAATTGTTGTAGACACGGTATGTGTGAGAGTTTGAGCCATAACCTAGTAGGAAACCTTCATGAGACTTAGGAGCAAATTTAGAACGACGATGCTTATCAAGAATGTAGCACTTTGAGCCGAATACTCGAAAGTATCCAACTTGGGGTTTGTTACCGGTGAGTAGCTCGTATGCCGTCTTGCCGAGTAGCTTGTGAAGATACAAGCGATTTGTTGCATGACAAGCTGTCTCAACCGCTTCTGCCCAAAAGTGCTTCGGCGTCTTGTACTCATCAAGCATCGTTCTCGCCATTTCGATGAGCGTCCGGTTCTTCCTCTCAACAACTCCATTTTGTTGAGGTGTGTACGTAGCCGAGAACTCGTGTGAAATCCCTTCTTCGTCAAGAAAGGTGTCCACATTTGCGTTCTTGAACTCCGTTCCGTTGTCGCTGCGAACCTTCTTGATCTTCACTTCAAATTGATTTTGGGCCTTCCTAGCGAAGTTTTTGAAGATCTTTTGAACCTGCGATTTATCATCGAGAAAGAACACCCACGTAAATCTGGAAAAATCATCAACTATAACTAGACCAAAAGAATTTCCACCGAGACTCTTGTAAGAGTTGGGACCAAAGAGATCCATGTGAAGTAGCTCGAGTGACCTCTTTGTGGTCATGATGTTCTTCACGGGATGCCTTCCTCCAACCTGTTTACCTGCTTGACAAGCACTGCAAAGTCTATCCTTATCAAATATGACATCATTAACTCCAAGGATATGATTCCTTTAATAAGCTTGTCAAGGTTTCTCATGCCAACGTGACCTAGTCGTCTATGCCATAACCAACCTTTTGAGGATTTAGCAATGAAGCAAGTTTTAGGTTGAGCCTTTTTAGTGAAATCAACAATTTAAAGATCACCTCTACGTATACCAGTAAAGACCATTTTATGATTGTCTCGACGAAACACTTGGCAATCAACTTCAGTAAATAGAACATTGAAACCGAAATCAGCAAGTCTAGATACTGAAAGTAAGTTGTATCCAAGAGATTCAATGAGCATGACATTTTGTATGGAGCTATCATGTGAGATGGCCACCTTACCGAGGCCAACCACCTTACCCTTTGAGTTGTCACCGAAAGTGACATACTTTCGAGGACTATCATTATCAGCAAGCTCACGAAACATGTCTTTATCTCCGGTCATGTGATTGGTACATCCACTATCAAGAACCCATTCCTTTCCTCCTGACATATATCCCCGAAGATTTGCCATAAGACCAAAATGTCTCATTGCATTATCAAGATCGAAGTCACTATCATCATCCTCATCATAGTATCCGTGTTCAACATCGTCATGTGGTGGATCAAATCCTAGAGAGGGTGATTCGTTAGAGTGATTTTGACAATGATCTTGTCTATGAATTTTTATAGCTTCGGAAATAATATCACTAATAATACCAACATTTCCTTTGGCACGCATAAGGTTTGTAAGCTCAAATAGACGATCACCAAACATAGGATCACTAGAATTCATTTTACTCAAGGCAATAGACTTATGAAGAATTTCATCATGATTTTTCAAAGAATAATCAGGAAATCGTTCCTCAAGAAATTTCCATATAGTGTAGGCACACTCAAGAGTAGGCAATTTTATAATCATGTTTCTGGGCAAGCCTCTAGTGATAAGATTAACAGTTCTAACATTCCTAATCATGTCAATAGACTCATCAAGGGTAGGATGCATAGGATCAACACAAGGTGCACAAGGACTAGAAATGTACTTGTTCAAATGATATTGATTGAAAATTACAAGCATCTCATTTTTCCACTCATGAAAGTACCTCCCATCAAGAATAGGCACTCTATGTCTAAGACTCCCCAAAGTAGACTCATCCATCTTCCTCCAATGGTGATTAAACCAAAGCAATGGGGACCAATGCTCTGATACCACTTGTAGGACCTTGAGAAGAGGTGTCTAGAGGGGGGGGGGGTGATTAGACACTAAGTACCAAAGTTGCAGTTTTTAGCCTTTTAAAAGTTTAAGTGGAGTTTAGGCACAATTTTGACATTCACAACACATAACAAGCAAGCATGCAAAGAGTATATGAGCAGCGGAAAGTAAATCATGCAACTTGCAAGAATGTAAAGGGAAGGGTTTGGAGGATTCAAACGCAATTGGAGACACGGATGTTTTTGGCATGGTTCCGATAGGTGGTGCTATCGTACATCCACGTTGATGGAGACTTCAACCCACGAAGGGTAACGGTTGTGCGAGTCCACAGAGGGCTCCACCCAAGAAGGGTCCACGAAGAAGCAACCTTGTCTATCCCACCATGGCCATCGCCCATGAAGGACTTGCCTCACTAGCGGTAGATCTTCATGAAGTAGGCGATCTCCTTGCCCTTACAAACTCGTTGGTTCAACTCCACAATCTTGTCGGAGGCTCCCAAGTGACACCTAGCCAATCTAGGAGACACCACTCTCCAAGAAGTAACAAATGGTGCGTTGATGATGAACTCCTTGCTCTTCTGCTTCAAACGATAGTCTCCCCAACACTCAACTCTCTCTCATAGGATTTGGATCTGGTGGAAAGAGGGTTTGAGTGGAAAACAACTTGGGGAAGGCTAGATATCAAGATTCATATGGTAGGAATGAAATATCTTGGCCTCAACACATGAGTAGGTAGTTCTCTCTCAGAAATAGGATGCTGAAAGTGTAGGATTAGTCTGATGGCTTTCTCTACGAATGAAGAGGAGGTGGAGGGGTATATATAGCCTCCACACAAAATCTAACCGTTACACACAATCTACCAAACTCGGTGGGACCGAATCGTTAAACTCGGTCAGACCGATTTAGCAAATAATGTGACCGTTAGGGTTTTCGATGGGACCGAAATGCAACTCGGTAGGACCGATTCGGTTAGGGTTAGGGCATAACGTAATCTCGGTAAGACCGATTACCCAAACTCGGTGGGACCGATTTTGGTAATAAGCTTTCCATAGAGTTGGTCAGGCAAACTCGGTTTGACCGATTATCAAACTCGATGGGACCGATTTTGATAATAAGTTAACCAGAGAGTTTGCATTGTAATCTTGGTAGTACCGATTGCTCAAACTCGGTGAGACCGATTTTGATAATGGACATACACAGAGAGATTACAATCCCATCTCGGTGAGACCGAGATCCCTATCGGTGAGACCGATTTGCCTAGGGTTTGTGGCAGTGGCTAAGACATCCAAACTCGGTGGCGCCGGATAGAAAGAATCAGTGGGGCCGAGTTTGACTTTAGGTTTAGGACATATGTGGATATGAGAAAGTGGTTGAGGGTTTTTGGAGCGTATCACAAAGCACATGAAGCAAGAGGCTCATTAAGCAACACCTCATCCCTCCTTGATAGTATTGACTTTTCCTATAGACTCAATGTGATCTTGGATCACTGAAATGTAAAATGAAGAGTCTTGAGCTTGAAGCTTGAGCCAATCCTTTGTCGTTAGCATCTTGAAGGAATTCCCACATCCTTTAGTCCATGCCACTCCAATGTTGAACTTATCTGAAATATACTAGATAAAAGTGTTAGTCCAACAAGATATATGTTGACATTAATTACCAAAACCACCTAGGGAGCACTTTTGCTTTCAGATGCACATCAATTTCACCCCGTTCGGCCTTCTTCTATACAATACACTATCAACGAATTGGTACATAGCAGACCGGCGGGCTACACTTTCTGCCTCTTCCTGCTCCTCAGGAAGCTCCCCTTTTTGAAGGAATTGAATGGTGTGCTGTGCCCATGCCGGAGCCTGTGGCTCGACGGCAAGGACCAAAGGCATTTCTTCTGCCGCCGGAGCGGCCGGCTCCACGGCCATGACCTGAGATCCTGCCAGAGTCAGTTGCCCTGCGGTAGGGTCGGCATCCACGGTAGCATCTTCGCTGGCGGCTCCGGGGAGCTCGGTGGGGAAGTACTTGCCAGGGCCTAGCTTCCTCCGCTTGCTCTGCCCGGTCAACGGCTCAATGGATGATTGGGTTAACTGAAGCACAAAAGTACCTAGTTCCACAGGTAGCTTGAGGGCAGGGCTCTTTGACAGGTAGTCGGCGATGTCGTTCTCTGCTTGAGGGACATGTTCCGCTTGTATATCGTCAAAGTGCTCCTCCAGTTTCCTCACCTCATCTACATAAGCTTCCATCAATGGGCTTTGATTATCTTTGTTGACCTGCCTTACGACAAGCTGCGAGTCGCCCCTGACGATGAGCTTCTTAACTCTGAGGTCTTCCACGATCCTGAGACCGGCAAGCAAACCCTCATACTCGATGGTGTTGTTGGTTGACATCTCCCGGGGGAAATGCATCTGGACGACATACTTGAGGTGCTCTCCAGTGGGTGCGACAAGCAGCACACCAGCATCGGCGCCTGGCAGTGAGAAGGCACCATCGAAGTACATGATCCAGTTGCAGCTCGCTTCCTTGCCGGGGAGAGTGGTCTCTTGTACCTCTTCGTTGGGCGTCGAGGTCCATTCCGCAACAAACTCCGCCAAGACTCTTCTCTGAATTGTCGAGGTGCTTTCAAACTTCAAACCGAAACTTGACAGCTCCAGGGACCATTCCACGATCCTCCCTGTTGCATCTGGGTTGCGTAGTATCCGTTGCAAGGGGAGGCGGGTGACCACCGTGATCTCATGCGCTTGGAAGTAGTGGAGTAGGTTCCTTGAGGCCATAAGGAGGCCGAAGAGCAGCTTCTGCACACCTGAGTACCTCGACCTAGCCCCCTGCAAGAGGGAGCTGACAAAGTACACTGGGTGCTGCACCATCTTCTTCTTCTGTGCCTCTTCACCCAGTTGCGTGGGTCCCGTTGTGCTGCCGCTGGCCCCTGCTGGGGACTCGACCTCGCCGGGACCGAGCCCTGCCGGAGAGGGTTTTGGTCCGCCATCTGTTGGCTCTCCTGCTGTTGCTGCCTTTTCATCGGCCTCCCTCTGTGCCACTAGTGTGGCGCTAACTACTTGGTTCGTTGCCGATAGATAAAGCAGCAACGGTTCATGTGGTTTGGGCGCGACTAGCACTGGGGTAGAAGAGAGGTATTTCTTCAAATCTTGCAGCGCTGCCTCGGCTTCTGGGGTCCACTCCACTAGCCCTGCCTTCTTCAAGGTCTTGAAGGAAGGAAGGGCACGCTCCGTGGACTTGGGGATGAACCGGCTCATGGAAGCAACGCAGCCAGTGAGCCGACGCACGTCCTTGATCCGCTTGGGTGCCTCAATCTGCTCGATGGCCTTGATCTTATCTGGGTTTGCTTCAATCCCGTGCTGGGACACAAAGAACCCGAGAAGCTTGCCGGACGGGACGCCAAATACACACTTCTCAGGGTTCAATTTGAGGTTGATCTTACGCAGGTTCCCGAATGTTTCCTCCAGATCTTGCACAAGTGTTGCTTTGTCCTTGGTTTGGACCACTATGTCATCCATATAAGCTTCCATATTTCTATGCAGCTGGGGCTCAAAACCAATTTGGACTGCTCTTGCAAAGGTTGAGCCAGCACTTTTCAACCCGAAAGGCATCCGTAAAAAGCAATACATACCACATGGGGTGATGAATGCTGTCTTTTCCTCGTCTTCCTTTGCCATGAAGACCTGGTGGTATCCTGAGTAGGCGTCAAGGAACGATAGGAGGTCACACCCAGCCGTGGAGTCAACAATCTGGTCAATGCGTGGTAATGGGAAAGGATCCTTTAGACATGCCTTATTAATGTCTGTGTAATCAATACACAGCCTCCAATTCCCATTTGCCTTGCGCACCACTACCGGATTGGCCAACCACGTCGGATGGAGTACTCCTCTCATGAAGCCTGCCGGCTCTAGCTTTCTGATTTCCTCCGTGCTGAATTCCTGCCTCTCCAGAGCCTGCTTCCTGACCTTCTGCTTGACGGGCCACACATGAGGACAAACAACAAGGTGGTGCTCAATCACCTCCCTAGGAACGCCGGGGATGTCGGAGGCTTGCCATGCAAACACATCGACATTCGCCCGCAGGAAGGTGACGAGCTCGCTTTCCTATTTGTCGTCAAGGGTGGAGCTTATGGTGAACGCTCCCCCCCCCGTGCCATCCTCGTTGACGGGCACCTTCTTAGTCTCTGGTGGTGCAGCTCTGGACTTCTTGCTCTTACCGGCGGAACTCTCTGGCACGTTCTCAACAGAAGCGCGACACCCCAAAAAGGTGCGCTTGCCGTAGTGGGTGCGAGGGATCTCGCCGGTCTTCTTCTCCTCCGGGGCTCCGTCGGCAGGAGCACGTGCCTTAGCGGCAGCTGCTGCAACTGCTTCCAGGTAGAGTTGGTCGGCGCAGATCAGCACATCTTTCTTGTCAGAGGGGACGGTGATGATGTTCATCGGCCTGGGCATCTTCAGCATGTTATAGGCATAGTGTGAAGCCGCCATGAACTTGGCTAGCGCGGGGCGGACGAGGATCCCATTGTAAGGCAAGGGGATCTCGGCCACGTCGAAGACAATCCTCTCCGTCCTGTGGTTCAGCTTGCCTCCGAATGTCACGGGCAGCGTGATGTTCCCCTTCGGCTGGCTCCTCCCCGGGTTGACCCCTTGGAACGTACCCGTCTCCTCAAGGTCTCCATCAGGGATCTGCAACCTTCTGACCACAACGGGCGAGATCAAGTTCAGGACGGCCCCGCCGTCAACCAACATCTTCGTCACCCTGAGGTTGTGGATTGTTGGTGAAACCAACAACGGCAAGCACTCGCCCGCAGTGGTGCGGTCAGGGTGGTCCTCGGTGTCGAAGATGATGGGGGTGCTGGACCATTTCAGCGGCTTTCGTGCGTCGAATGATGGTTCCACCGCCGCGACCTCACGCGCCCACTGCTTGAGTTGGCGGTGAGACGTGTGTAGTGAGGCGCCACCATCGACGCACATGCCCTCTGTGGCTTTCTGAAACTCGTGGTCGCCAGACTCGTCGTCCTCGTCATGATCACCGTCTTCCTGTTTCTTGTCGCGGCCCCGGGTGGGCCTCTCTTGTTGATTATCCTTGCCACGGCGGCCTCCTTGGCCGCCATGTTTCTTGTCGGATCCCTCGGCACCATCTAGGCCTTTCTCCTTGTCCCGCCGCTCATACTCGGCTTTCTGCTTCTCGGCGAGCAGTTCTACCTGCCGGCAATTTTGGAGATCGTGGCCCTTGGTGCGATGGATCTTGCAGTACTGCTTGTCGGAGCCTCCTGGCTTGTCGGTAGCCGCCAAGGCCCGGCAATCGTCACACCCGGCAACCTCCTTGCATGGGTCGCTCACCTTGGTCTTCTTGATGGTACCGGTGTCGTCGGATCCCTCAATGGCAAGCACGGCCTTGCCCTTGCGCTTCCTATTATGGTGTCGGCCTTTCTTTGCTGGGGTGGCGGTATCGCCAGTGGAGTCGGTTTCTGCACCGGCATCTTCGCCGGGGTACTTCCTTCCCTCCTCAACACGAGCGCACTGAAAGACCAGAACATAGAGCTCGGCCACATCCTTAACCTTGTTCATCGCCAGTTCTTCATGCATCTTGCGATTGCGCATGTTCTGGTGGAATGCGCTGATCGCGGCGGCGGGATGAACATCGGGGATGTTGTACTGCACCCGGCTGAACCTTTGGATGTACTTGCATAGGTTTTCTCCTTCCTTCTAGGGGATGATGTGTAAATCACTCGCCTGGCCATGAGCTTGGTGACCTCCAGTAAAGGCGCCAACAAACTCATGGCACAGATTCGCCCAAGAAGAGATGGAATCCACCGGCAAGTGCATCAACCATGACATAACATTAGGCTTGAGTGCCAATGGGAAGTAGTTGGCAAACACCTTATCATCGCGGGCCCCAGCAGCCTACATCGCGATGTTGTAGATGCTGAGGAACTCTGACGGGTGGGTCTTGCCATTGTACTTCTCGCCAACGTCATGTTTGAATGTACGGTGGGAGGGCCACAGGAAGTGCTGCAGCTCACGGGTGAAGGCTGGACAACCCACCTCGTAAGGTAGGCCATCGTAGCCTCCCGGCGTCGAGTGGTCCGTAGCGGGCCCTGCTCGCCTGTCCGACTGGTGGCGCGCGTCACGTTGGCGCTCGATCGTAGTTCGCGCGTCCTCGTGAGCCCACTCCCAAAGGACCTGGCGTTGATCATGGTTGGTTCGCGGGTCGGACGACGCGATGGAGATATCATCACAAGCGTCGCCGTGGCGGGCCGACGCCCAGGGCGGTCGGGATGGAGGCGGGGAATACACCGTGGCCGCATCGCCTCCCGCATGGCCTCCGCTAGCACGTGATAGCCCGGCGGAGCGACAGCCAACGGGTTCCGCCGGCCGCAGCCCGTCGTTGTTGGCGATGCCGACGAGGCTCCGGACGGTGGCCCTCCATTCTTGAAGCTTCTCCGCGGCGGGAGGAAAATTGAGGAGCAGCTGTGCGTGCGCTAGGGCTTCCGCTTGCGTGGGTGGCGGCGAAAGCTGGGTGGACCGCGATGCGCCTCGACTCCTAACCATGTTAGAAGGAGTTGCGTCACAGCTCCGCAACCGTTCGACACCTCCATCAGCACCTCGGTGTGCATGCTGGCGCTCCTCTTCATGTGATGGGCGCACGGGACTCTTCCCAGGGCGGCGCGCAGGATCACCGACAGGGTGACACTGCTCACCACGCACAACTTGAGAGGAGCGCGCCAGGGGTGCCGGTGTTGGCGTCTTGGAGGTCGCCGTGCCGCCGCCTGGCGGGACGGCGGAACGCCTGAGGGGCCCCGCGCCGCCTGCGGGGGGCCCGACTCCGTCTCAATAGCCCGTGACTGGTGGCTCGTCGCCTGGCGCACGAACGACGCCACTCGCCAGGCCTGAACCGCTAGGGTGATGTGGATGTTTGCGGGACGCGCCACGGGTTCTCTCCGCGACTAGCCCGCTACTGGTCCGCACCGGTGTCTGCAACTTGGTCTCGGACGAACCGATCGCCGTGGTCGCCTTCTTCTTAGGAGCCATGACAATGAAGAACAGCTAGGCCAACTGCTAGACCAGATTCTCACAATAGCGTGCCCCCTACCTGGCGCGCCAAATATGTCGGTGGGAAACGACACCTATGGGATCACTGGGATCCCTTCTATGGTTGCGGAGTGCGGAATCGTGAGAAGAGCGGGGCTAGCGGAAGGCACAAAGGGGATTTACCCAGGTTCGGGCCGCAAAGATGCGTAAAACCCTACAATCCTGCTTTGGTGGTTGTATTAGTGTTCTTGATCTCTCGAACTAGCTCTGGGTGCTGCGAGGTCCAAAAGAGCCGAATCCCTTCTCAGTATGCCATGGGCTTCCTTTTATAGGTGAAAGGGGCTGCCATAGTGGCACACAGAAGGTGGAAGGTGCTACAGCGTTGGGAGGTTATCGCTAGCATTACAGGACAAGACGCCTTAAATGCGGGGCTTAGGTGTCCTTCACTTTATTGGGGGACAAGGGTGAGGCTCGTCTCGTCCGTCGCCGTCCCTCTTGGCTTCGACACATGCCCCGGCCAGCAACACATGCAGCGCCATGTAGGCAGGCAGGCAGCTGAGGTGGCGCGGTGGTGGAGCCTCCACGAAGGTCTGCATGCTGCCACACAGGTGCCTTCCTAGCTGGTTGGGTCGGCGGCTGCGCACGAACGGCGGTAGGAACTTGGCTGGTGCGGGCCTGGCAGTGGCCTTGCCGGGGTGCTTGGCGATGGTCTTGCCGGGTGGCCCGGCAAGGGTCTTGCCGCGGCGCGCTGGCTTCCTCGACAAGGATCTTGCTGGGGGGCCCTGTGGGTTTCTTCGGTGGGCATGGTTACCTTCCTATCCTCTTTTGATCTTTATTGCTCTTTGTCTTCACAAAGATCTGCATGCCACCATGGAGATGCCTCCCGAACCCTGTCCCAACGCGACTGCTCAGTGTTGGTGGGCTCAAAGGTGGCTCACTCATCTGGTGTGGACGAGCTGCCCCGGCAAGGATCTTGCCAGGGCTGCTGAGGCTGCCCTCGGCAAGGGTCCTTGCCGGGGCAACCTGCATTGCCCGTGCGACCTTCGTGGTCTTGGTGCTTTGTTGTTTGCTTTGCTTGTCCTGTGGCCTTGGCTTTTCTCTGGCTTCCCTCTCTTGCCTTGCTCATGTGTGGTCGTGGCAGGCGGCTCTGACTGCCCATGCACAAGTAAAGGGGTCAAAAGCTAGGCCCCTACTTTGTACACCGACACTTCTGGCACTGCCGCTAGTTCCCAGGGCGCTCGATGCGGCAGTCCACACGGGCCAGGTGCCCTCCCTTGCACTGAAGAAATCAATCGAACAACACATCAATCAAGAAACCTGCACCTTGCTCAATCAGCCGAACGGACGAGGTGTATTCGAAGCTCATACACTGGAGGCGTCAAGGGGCAGAGGCACAAGGGGCAGTGGAGCACGGTGAGGTCCATGGAGACCTTAGTGAGCTCCCTCATCGGTTCCTGTTCTGTCTGCATGATCTCGCCCTCCTCGTGCACAACCATCTCTCGCTTGGGCCGGGGCATTACAAAGCTTTACCGTCACATATTTTATACTCTACGCATAACTCTCCTCCCGCATACCAAGGAAGGCAGTAGTTTGAGTTTTCTGGACAAATTTGCCCCTGCGCATGAGTAAGCTGCATAAATGTCGACAGTAAATGCGCATGCAATGGTTGGCTGGTCCTCCTTCCTTTTCATTTGAGTTGGCTTCCCTAGGCGGTCAAGGCGCATCCGGCGCTGCATGCGTTTGCCTGTAGCCATTTTCTGCTTTGGAAACTGGCGCGATTAATGGGGGCAGAACTAATCGAGCGGGGGCACAGATGGAAACCAACGCGGACACGCAGAGTAATCTGAGAAAAACAAGAAAAAGTTATACACAAAGTAAAAGGAATCAGAGGGAGTACTACTTCGAGGTGCATTAAATCAACACATGCAAGTATCAAAAGGAGAGTCACGACATGCATGCATGCGTGATACGTCTCCAACGTATCTACTTTTCCAAACACTTTTGCCCTTGTTTTGGACTCTAACTTGCATGATTTGAATGAAACTAACCCGGACTGATGCTGTTTTCACCAGAACTACCATGATGTTGTTTTATGTGTAGAAAAGAAAAGTTCTCGGAATGTCCTGGAAATCCACGGAGGCACTTTTTGGAATAAATAAGAATTTTTGGCGAGAGAATTAATGCCAGGGGGCCCACAGCCTGTCCACGAGACAGGGAGGCGCCCCCCCTTACGGTGCGGCCTCCTATCTCGTGGGCCCCCTGGACCTCCTCTGACCTCAACTCCAACTCCATATATTCCGTCTCGGGGAGAAAAAAATCAAGGAGAAAGTTTCATCGCGTTTTACGACACGAAGCCGCTGCCAGGCCCTAATCTCTCTCGGGAGAGCTGATCTGGAGTCTGTTCGGGGCTCCAGAGAGGGGGATTCGTCGCCGTTGTCCTCATTAACCATCCTCCATCACCAATTTCATGATGCTCACCGCCGTGCGTGAGTAATTCCATCGTAGGCTTGCTGAACGGTGATGGGTTGGATGAGATTTACCATGTAATCAAGTTAGTTTTGTTAGGGCTTGATCCCTAATATCCACTATGTTCTGAGATTGATGTTGCTATGACTTTGCTATGCTTAATGCTTGTCACTAGGGCCCGAGTGCCATGATTTCAGATCTGAACCTATTATGTTTTCATGAATATATGTGTGTTCTTGATCCTATCTTGCAAGTCTATAGTCACCTATTATGTGTTATGATCCGACAACCCCGAAGTGACAATAATCGAGATACTTCTCGGTGATGACCGAAGTTTGAGGAGTTCATGTATTCACTATGTGCTAATGCTTTGTTCCGGTTCTCTATTAAAAGGAGGCCTTAATATCCCTTAGTTTCCGTAAGGACCCCGCTGCAATGGGAGGGTAGGACAAAAGATGTTATACAAGTTCTTTTCCATAAGCACATATGACTATTCATGGAATACATGCCGACATTACATTGATGAATTGGAGCTAGTTCTATATCACCCTATGTTATAACTATTGCATGAGGAACCGCATCCGACATAATTATCCATCACTGATCCATTGCCTACGAGCTTTTCACATATTGTTCTTCACTTATTTACTTTTCCGTTGCTACTGTTACAACTACTACAAAAACCCAAAAACATTTATCTTTACTTTTGCTACCGTTACCTTTATTATCATACCACTTTTGCTACTAAACACTTTGCTGCAGATATTAAGTTATCCAGGTGTGGTTGAATTGACAACTCAACTGCTAATACTCAAGAATATTCTTTGGCTCCCCTTGTGTCGAATCAATAAATTTGGGTTGTACTTCACCCTCGAATGTTGTTGCGATCCCCTACACTTGTGGGTTATCAAGAGTAATTTCTGGCGCCGTTGCCGGGGAGCATAGCTCTATTCTCTGAGTCACTTGGGATTTATATCCGTTGATCACTATGAAGAACTTGAAAGACGCCAAGACCAAGATTTTGCCCTCAACTGTGAGGGGAGGTAAGGAACTGCCATCTAGCTCTGCACTAGATTCTCCTTCCGTTATTAGTAGGCTTGCGACACCTAAACCTGCTACTGCTATGAATTCTGATATGTCGCATGTTATTGATGATGCCACTTCTGCTATGCATGATGAAACTACTTTTGTGCGTGATACTACTTTTCCATTAGGTGAATTTCTGGATGAACAACTTGCTAGAGTTAGGGGGAATGAAAATATTGAAGAACCTATTATTGATGATACTGATGATGAACGTTCCCCCAATGGTTATGTATTACCTGTTGTTCCTAAGTGTTATGTTATGAATGAAGCAGCTGCTATGGAAATTCTTGCTTGCAATGATAGAAATGATCTTAAGAAATTATTAGCTAAATGGAAGCAACAATCTGTTAATGCTAGAATGAAACCCTATCCTGCTTTTGCTACTTCACCTATCTGCGTTACTGATAAGGATTATGAATTCTCTATTGATCCTGATGTTATTACTTTAGTTGAATCTAATCCTTTTTATGGCCTTGAATCTGAAACTGTTGTGGCACATATTACCAAGTTGAATGATATAGCGACCCTGTTCACCAATGATGAGAAGTCTCGCTATTTATATATTCTTAAGATATTTCCGTTCTCATTAAAGGGTGATGCTAAGACTTGGTATAATTCTCTTGCTCCTGGTTGTGTGCGTAGTCCCCAGGATATGATTTATTACTTCTCTGCTAAATATTTCCCTGCTCATAAGAAACAAGCTGCTTTGCGGGAAATATATAATTTTGTGCAAATCAAAGTAGAGAGTCTCCCACAAGCTTGGGGGAGGCTTCTCCGGTTACTTAATGCTTTGCCCGATCATCCTCTTAAGAAAAATGAAATACTTGATATCTTTTATAATGGACTAACTGATGCTTCCAATGACTACTTGGATAGTTGTGTTGGTTGTGTTTTCAGGGAAAGAACAGTCGACTTAGCTGAAATATTATTGAATAATATGTTGACTAATGAAAATAATGGGACTCTTCCTGATCCAGTTCCTGAAGTAATTCCCGAACCAATTGAGCCAACTCCTGAGCCTATTTCTAAACCCACTCCGAAGAAGAGAGGTGTTTTATTTCTCAGTCCTAAAGATATGAAAGAGGCAAAGAAATCAATGAAAGAAAAAGGTATTAAAGCTGAAGATGTTAAGAATTTACCACCTATTGAAGAAATACATGGTCTTAATATACCACCTGAAGAACCATATTGTCTTGATAGCCCGACACAGGTACTAAAGGTAAATTCTCTCTATAGATATGATAAAGTTGAAATACCCTCTACTAAATTTCATAGCCCATGTTTAGATGAATTTGATGACTATGGTTAGACAAGAAAGTTTTAATGCTTATGTTGGTAGAGTGTTAAAGAATAATGCCTTCGAGATAGGACGCGTAGGTGGTAATCTGGCTAGAGTTAAAGATGAACTTCACCGCATTAGCAAATATGCTTCTATGGTTGCTACTCAAGCTGAGCAAGTACTCAAAGCTCAAAATGATTTGCTTGATGAATTAAATAATAAAAATGACTTTGCTGTTAGAGTGGCTACTAGAACTGGTAGAATGACTCAGGAACCTTTGTATCCTGAAGGCCACCCTAAGAGAATCGAGCAAGATTCTTAGAGAAATAATTTAGAGGCACATAGTTCTTCTAAAAAGAAGAAAAAGAAAAACGATAGAACGTTGCATGGTTCTAGTGAACCTACTGTAGACACACCTGAGAATCCCAATGATATTTCTATTTCTGATGCTGAAACACAATCAGGTGATGAACATGAACCTAGTGATAATGTTAATGATAATGTTCACATTGATGCTCAACCTAGCAAAGATAATGATGTAGAGATTGAACCTGTTGGTGATCTTGATAACCCACAATCAAAGAATCAATGTTATGATAAGAGAGATTTTGTTGCTCGGAAGCATGGTAAAGAAAGAGAACCATGGGTTCAGAAACCCATGCCCTTTCCTCCTAAGCCATCCAAGTCAAAGGATGATGAGGATTTTGAGCGCTTTGATGAAATGATTAGACCTATTTTCTTACGTATGCGCTTAACTGATATGCTTAAAGTAAATCCTTACGCTAAGTATATGAAGGATATCATTACAAATAAAAGAAAGATACCGGAAGATGAAATTTCCACCATGCTTGCTAATTACACTTTTAAGGGTGGAATACCAAAGAAACTTGGAGATCCGGGTGTTCCAACTATACCATGCTCCATTAAAAGAAATTATGTTAGAACTGCTTTATGTGATCTTGGAGCCCGTGTTAGTGTTATATGCCTCTCTCTTTATATCGTAGACTTGAATTGAATAAGTTCACAGCTACTGAAATATCTTTGCAAATGGCTGATAAATCAACTGCTATACCTGTCGGTGTTTGTGAGGATGTGCCTGTTGTGGTTGCAAATGTCACTATCTTAACAGACTTTGTTATTCTTGATATTCCCGAGGACGATAGTATGTCCATCATCCTTGGTAGACCTTTTCTTAATACTGCAGGGGCTGTTATTGATTGCAACAAAGGCAATGCCACTTTTCATGTTAATGGTAATGAGCATACGGTACACTTTCCGAGGAAACAATCTCAAGTTCATAGTATCAATTCTATTGAAAAAGTTCCAACTATCATTTTTGGAGGTTTTGGATTTCCTCTCCCTACTTTCAAGAAAAAGTATGATATTCTTATTGTTGGGGATTTTCATATCCCCGTTGAGGTAACTTAGTGTTATTCGAAATTTCTCCAGTCCCGTGTTATTCAGAATGAGTTTGTTAACAAGACTTGATCAACCTTGTTTGTGGATTCATTTTGATGATCACGAGATGGATGAAACTAGAAGGCACAACCTTCTGTACCCCCTTTTTACTTTCTTTTATTTAGAAAAAATAAAGCAAAAATAGTATTATCCGTCTGTTTTCTGAATTATCCGTGCATTAAAAAAATAGTCCGAAAAGAAAAGTGCTCCGAATGCCCTACAAATTTAGTATGATTTTTTCTGGAATATTTGAGGATTTTAGGCACTGAAAACAGTGCAGGAGGGGCAAGCACCAGGCCACGAGAGAGGAGGGTGCACCCCCTATCTCATGGGCTGTAACGCCCCGGATTCGATGCGTCAGGTGTCTTCTAGTTATTCGCCTTCATTGCCATGTCATTTGCTTGCGTGTTGCATTTTGCCATGTCATCATTTGCATTTCATCTGCATGTTTTTCAAAACTTGCATCCGTTCGGGTTCCCCCGGTCCTCTCCGTTGTCCGTTCGGAGTCCAGACCTCTCGCGCGCGCCCGTCGCCCCTCTCAGACCTTGTTTTCGTGAGCGGGTTAAAAACTTTCTCGGAATGGACCGAGGTTTGCCGAGTGGCTTTGGTATATCACCGGTAGACCGGCCGTCAAGTTTCATCCCATTTGGAGGTCGTTTGATGCCCCAACGGTTAACCGCGTAGCCCGAAACTCCCTTCTCTTTGCAGCCCAGCACCTCTTCACCACAGCCCAATAACCCATCTAAGTAACTTCCATGATCTCGGTCGTTCGATCACGATCGTGTGGGAGAAAACCGCTCCTCATTTGGAGTCTCCTAGCTCCCTCTACCTATTTATAGGTGCTCCTCCCCGATTTTTCACGCAGATGAAACCCTAGCCAAACTCCTCCCCGCCGCCGGACATGTCCGCCTCCGCGCCGGACGCGTCCACCGACCACCGCCACGTCGCTCCAGCCAATTGGCGGCCGCCATGTCACCGTCGCCACCGTTCTGCTCCAACCCGCGGCCGCCACCTGTCGCCGCCAGCTCCCACCATCGCACCAGGCCCTGCGGGCCCAGATCCGCCCCCCCGGCCCGGCCGCCGCCGCCGCCGGGTGCCCGCAGGCGCCCCGTGCCAGGCCGCGCCTGCCTCTGCCCCGCCGCTGCTCGCCGGCCCTCCGCCGCCTCGCCGCCCTTCGCTGCGGCGCCGCCTGCCCTCCCCGCCAGACCTAGCCCCGTCGCCCCGCCATCCTCCGCCGCCTCGGCGCCGGCGCCTCCCCTTGACCGCCGTGCCCGAGCGCCGCCCCGCCGAGCTTGCCGTCCCGCTGCCAACCATCGCTGGATCCGGCCGGATCAGGTCGGGAGCGACCAGATCCGGCCATCCCCGGTCTCCTCCGGCCGCTCTCCGACAAGATTCCGGCGCGCTGACTTTTTCCCCCTCGAGGTCGATTTCTTCCAAGTCCCTGGATTTTATCATTTTTATGCCCTGTTCATCGCATCATAACTCATCATCTGTAGCTCCGTTTTGCATGTATAATATATGGAAATGTTCATTGTGAGATGCCCTTCATTACATTCCATTGTGCCATGCTTGTTTGAGTCCATCTTGATGCCATTATCATCGTTGTAAGAGTGCTATATCATGTTAATCTGCTGAAACTGTTATAACTTGGTGATTTGTCATTTTTGTTGCATTTGATGTGTGCATCCTATGAGCATGAGCTCTACATGTGTGTTGAACTATATCATGCCATCTTTACAGAGGTGCAATCCATGTATTTTTGCGAGTCTTGTAGTGAGTGCATCGAGCTTGTTAAGTAGAGTACTTGCTGTTACTGTTTTGCTAGGCTGAATCTGCTATATTATGATGCTATGGAAACTTGCTGCTACAAGTCATTCTATGCATAATATGGAAATGTTCACTAAGGATGTTTTGTTATACATGTCATGATCTATACATCCATGCCCCTGGTTGCATTTATAGCCTGCTGTAGATTGTTGTAATCTTGCTCTCAAATTGCTAAATAATGTTGTTCTCAGCTTGTTAACAGTAAGTTCAGTTTTGCCATGTGTTTTGCTATTGATCCATGCACCCTATAAACTTGCTCTTGCCATTCTTAGCTTCATAAATATGTATTCTTACTGTTGTTCACCTTGTCATGCCATGTATTACTCTGTGGTGAGTGGTACAAGCTCACCAACATGCTTAGTTATCGTTGTTCCTGCCATGTTTGAATCTGTCATATCATTTGCCATGTTTACATGGGTGCCATCATATCTTCTGGTCCTTTTTGGCTCATGGTCAGTAAAGGACTTTTGTTCTATGCATTTAGTAGTATCATGCCATGCCTTAAGTTTCTATGATAAATTCCTGTAGCATGTTGTTTCATAGCTCTAAACTTTGCAACCTGATGTTATTTCTGCTAAGCCTGTAAACTGTTATCATTTGCAATCTTGCCATGACCTTTAGAATATGTTCTAGTGGTTTCTGGAGATAGCTCAGTGTTCATGTTTTGTCATGCTTTACCTGTACATCATGTCCATGCCTTTTGTTTCCATGTTGGGGTGCTGTAGCATATCTTCATGATGCTTGTAAGATGCCTAGTTGCTGTTTTGGACAGATTGTTGTTATATCTTATTTGGAGTGTATGTGTTCCACCGTTGCTCTGTTTTGAGTGTGCTCTATATGGAACTTGCTTAAAATTGCATGTAGTTTCATGTTATCTTGGTGCATCCTTGTTTTGAGGTGTTTGCTTGATGTTTGTATGCATTTTCCATCAATGCTATGTTTAACTTGTTTTGCTCATATCTTCTAGGCCGTAGCTCCGAACTAAATCAACTTTATATGTAACTTGACTAGAATCTCGTGTAGATCATCTTGGTGCATCCTAACTTGCTGTTTAACAACTTGAACATAAGGTTTATTCATATATGGACCAATTTCGAAATATGCATATGAGGACTTAGCGGATTTGTTATATGTTGTTTCCGGCCTCATTTAAACTTGATTTGATGTGTTGCTCTTATTTGCATCATCTCTTGCCATGAGTACCTTCATGTAGCCTTGTCATGCATCATACTTGGTTGAGCATCATGTCTTGTTCATGTGTGGTGTGTTTACCATGTTGTGTGCTTCTTCTCGATAGTTCCCGTTTCGTTGCGATCATGAGGATTCGTTCGTCTACGCTTGGTTCGTCTTCGTGGCTTCATCTTCTTCATGGACTCGTTCTTCTTCATAGCGGGATTTCATGCAAGATGACCGCTAACCTGGATCTCACTACTATCATTGCTATGCTAGTTGCTTCGTTCTATCGCTATGCTGTGCTACCTATCTTTTGTCTATCAAGCCTCCCAATTTGCCATGTCAGCCTCTAACCTTTTTCACCCTTCCTAGCAAACCATTGCTTGGCTATGTTACCGCTTTTGCTCAGCCCCTCTTATAGCATTGTTAGTTGTAGGTGAAGTTGAAGATTGCTCCATGGTGGACAGGATTATGGTTGGGATATCACAATATCTCTTATTTAATTAATGCATCTATATACTTGGTAAAGGGTGGAAGACTCGGCCTTATGCCTGGTGTTTTGTTCCACTCTTGCCGCCCTAGTTTCTGTCATATCGGTATTATGTTCTCGGATTTTGTGTCCCTAACGCGGTTGGGTGATTTATGGGACCCCCTTGACTGTTCGCTTTGAATAAAACTCCTCCAGCAAGGCCCAACCTTGGTTTTACCATTTGCCTCACCACCACCTACTTTTCCCTTGGGAGTAATTAACCCAAGGGTCATCTTTATTTTAGCCCCCCCAGGCCAGTGCTTCTCTAAGTGCTGGTCCGAACCAGAGCGACTTGCAGCGCCACCTCGGGGAAACTTGAGGTCTGGTTTTAGTTGTACGTAGTGTTCATCCGGTGTTGCCCTGAGAACGAGATATGTGCAACTCCTATCGGGATGTCGGTGCATCGGGCGGTCTTGCTGGTCTTGTTTTACCATTGTCGAAATGTTTTGTAACCGGGATTCTGAGACTGATCGGGTCTTCCTGGGAGAAGGAATATCCTTTGTTGATCGCGAGAGGTTATCATGGGCTAAGTTGGGACACCCCTGCAGGGTATAAACTTTCGAGAGCCGTGCTCATGGTTATGTGGCAGATGGGAATTTCTTAATGTCCGGTTGTAGATAACTTGACACCAGATTCAAATTAAAATGCATCAACTGCGTGTGTAGCCGTGATGGTCTCTTTTTGACGGAGTCCGGGAAGTGAACACGGTTTTGGGTTATGTTTGACGTAAGTAGGAGTTCAGGATCACTTCTTGATCATTGCTAGCTTCACGACCGTTCCGTTTGCTCTCTTCTCGCTCTCTTTTGCGTATGTTAGCCACCATATATGCTTAGTCGCTGCTGCAACCTCACCACTTTACCCCTTCCTTGCCTTTTAAGCTTTGCTAGTCTTGATACCCATGGTAATGGGATTGGTGAGTCCTCGTGGCTCACATATTACTACAACAACAGTTGCAGGTATAGGTTATGCGATAATCATGACGCGAGAGCGATGTTTGCTTGTTTTGGAGTTCTTCTTCTGCTTCTTCTTCGATCAGGGGATAGGTTCCAGGTCGGCAGCCTGGGCTAGCAGGGTGGATGTCGTTTGAGTTTCTGTTTGTGTTTCATCCGTAGTCAGATGGTGCTCTTATGTAAGATGATGTTGTAATCGTGTAGCATTGTATGCCTTGTATGTATCCCCATCTATTATGTAATGTTGATGTAATGATATCCACCTTGCAAAAGCGTCTCCGATATGCGCTTCTATCCTTAGTGGGACCTTCGAGTTCCTTTAGGATAGGGTCGCATATTGGGCATGATAAGTCCCTGGATTTTATCATTTTTATGCCCTGTTCATCGCATCATAACTCATCATCCGTAGCTCCGTTTTGCATGTATAATATATGGAAATGTTCATTGTGAGATGCTCTTCATTACATTACATTGTGCCATGCTTGTTTGAGTCCATCTTGATGCCATTATCATCGTTGCAAGAGTGCTATATCATGTTAATCTGCTGAAACTATTTTAATTTGGTGATTTGTCATTTTTGTTGCATTTGATGTGTGCATCCTATGAGCATGAGCTCTACATGTATTTTTACCTATATCATGCCATCTTTACAGAGGTGCAATCCATGTATTTTTGCGAGTCTTGTAGTGAGTGCATCGAGCTTGTTAAGTAGAGTACTTGATGTTACTGTTTTGCTAGGCTGAATCTACTATATTTTGATGCTATGGAAACCTGCTGCTATAAGTCATTCTATGCATAATCTGGAGATGTTCACTAAGGATGTTTTGTTATACATGCCATGATATATTCATCCATGCCCCTGGTTGCATTTATAGCCTGCTGTAGATTGTTGTAATCTTGCTCTCAAATTGCTAAATAATGTTGCTGTCAGCCTGTTAACATTAAGTTCAGTTTTGCCATGTGTTTTGCTATTGATCCATGCACCCTATAAACTTGCTCTTGCCATGCTTAGCTTCATAAATATGTATTCTTTCTGTTGGTCACCTTGTCATTCCATGTATTGCTCTGTCGTGAGTGGTACAAGCTCACCAACATGCTTACTTATCGTTGTCCCTGCGATGTTTGAATCTGTCATATCATTTGCCATGTTTACATGGGTGCCATCATATCTTCCGATCCTTTTTGGCTCATGGTCAGTAAAGCACTTTTGTTCTATGCATTTAGTAGTATCATGCCATGCCTTAAGTTTCTACGATAAGTTCCTGTAGCATGTTGTTTGATAGCTCTAAACTTTGCAACCTGATGTTATTTCTGCTAAGCCTGTAAACTGTTATCATTTGCAATCTTGCCATGACCTTTAGAATATGTTCTAGTGGTTTCTGGAGATAGGTCAGTGTTCATGTTTTGTCATGCTTTACCTGTACATCATGTCCATGCCTTTTGTTTCCATGTTGGGGTGCTGTAGCATATCTTCATGATGCTTGTAAGATGCCTAGTTGCTGTTTTGGACAGATTGTTGTTATATCTTATTTGGAGTGTATGTGTTGCACCGTTGCTCCGTTTTGAGTGTGCTCTATATGAAACTTGCTTAAAATTGCATGTAGTTTCATATTATCTTGGCGCATCCTTGTTTTGAGGTGTTTGCTTGATGTTTGTATGCATTTTGCATCAATGCCATGTTTAACTTGTTTTGCTCATATCTTCTAGGCCGTAGCTCCGAACTAAATGAACTTTATATGTAACTTGACTAGAATCTCGTGTAGATCATCTTGGTGCATCCTAACTTGCTGTTTAACAACTTGAACATAAGGTTTATTCAGATCTGGACCAATTTCTAAATATGCATATGAGAACTTACCAAATTTTTTATATGTTGTTTTCGGCCTCATTTAAACTTGCTTTGATGTGTTGCTCTTGTTTGCATCATCTCTTGCCATGAGTAGCTTCATGTAGCCTTATCATGCGTCATACTTGGTTGAGGATAATGTCTTGTTCATGTGTGGTGTGTTTACCATGTTGTGTGCTTCTTCTCAATAGTTCCCATTTCATTGCGATCGTGAGGATTCGTTCGTCTACGCTTGGTTCGTCTTCGTGGCTTCATCTTCTTCATGGACTCGTTCTTCTTCCTAGCAGGATTTCATGCAAGATGACCGCTACCCTGGATCTCACTACTATCATTGCTATGCTAGTTGCTTCGTTCTATCGCTATGCTGTGCTACCTATCTTTTGTCTATCAAGCCTCCCAATTTGCCATGTCAGCCTCTAACCTTTTTCACCCTTCCTAGCAAACCATTGCTTGGCTATGTTACCGCTTTGCTCAGCCCCTCTTATAGCGTTGTTAGTTGCAGGTGAAGTTGAAGATTGCTCCATGGTGGACATGATTATGGTTGGGATATCACAATATCTCTTATTTAATTAATGCATCTATATACTTGGTAAAGGGTCGAAGACTCGGCCTTATGCCTGGTGTTTTGTTCCACTCTTGTCGCCCTAGTTTCCGTCATATCGGTATTATGTTCCCGGATTTTGTGTCCCTAATGCGGTTGGGTGATTTATGGGACCCCCTTGACAGTTCGCTTTGAATAAAACTCCTCCAGCAAGGCCCAACCTTGGTTTTACCATTTGCCTCACCACCACCTACTTTTCCCTTGGGAGTAATTAACCCAAGGGTCATGTCTATTTTAGCCCCCCCGGGCCAGTGCTTCTCTAAGTGCTGGTCCGAACCAGAGCCACTTGCAGCGCCACCTCGGGGAAACTTGAGGTCTGGTTTTAGTTGTACGTAGTGTTCATCCAGTGTTGCCCTGAGAACGAGATATGTGCAGCTCCTATCGGGATGTCGGCGCATCGGGCATTCTTGCTGGTCTTGTTTTACCATTGTCGAAATGTCTTGTAACTGGGATTCCGAGGCTGATCGGGTCTTCCTGGGAGAAGGAATATCCTTCATTGATCGCTAGAGCTTATCATGGGCTAAGTTGGGACACCCCTACAGGGTATAAACTTTCGAGAGCCGTGCCCATGGTTATGTGGCAGATGGGAATTTGTTAATGTCCGGTTGTAGATAACTTGACACCAGATTCGAACTAAAACGCATCAACCGCGTGTGTAGCCGTGATGGTCTCTTTTCGGCGGAGTCCGGGAAGTGAACACGGTTTTGGGTTATGTTTGACGTAAGTAGGAGTTCAGGATCACTTCTTGATCATTGCTAGCTTCACGACCATTCCGTTTGCTCTCTTCTCGCTCTCTTTTGCGTATGTTAGCCACCATATATGCTTAGTCGCTGCTGCAACCTCACCACTTTACCCCTTCCTTGCCCTTTAAGCTTCGCTAGTCTTGATACCCATGGTAATGGGATTGCCGAGTCCTCATGGCTCACAGATTACTACAACAACAGTTGCAGGTACAGGTTATGCGATGATCATGACGCGGGAGCGATGTTTGCTTGTTTTGGAGTTCTTCTTCTGCTTCTTCTTTGATTAGGGGATAGGTTCGAGGTCGGCAACCTGGGCTAGCGGGGTGGATGTCGTTTGAGTTTTTGTTTGTGTTTCATCCGTAGTCGGATGGTGCTCTTATGTAAGATGATGTTGTAATCTTGTAGCATTGTATGCCTTGTATGTATCCCCATCTATTATGTAATTTTGATGTAATGATATCCACCTTGCAAAAGCGTCTCCGATATGCGCTTCTATCCTTAGTGGGACCTTCAAGTTCCTTTAGGATAGGGTCGCATATTGGGCGTGACATGGGCCCCTTGTGGCTCCCCTCCACTTATGCCAGCACCCACACACTTCATCTTCTACCCAGAAAAATCCCTATCCAGCTCAAGCATGACTTTTTGCTCGTTTTGCTGTAATTTTCAATCTCTTAGCTCAAAGCTCCATTCACAACTGCTTGCAAACTCCCGCAGTGGGGTAATATTAATGATCCTCCCTAATCTGAATTTAGAGATTTTCTTGCTAATATTACTATGGGAGAATCTAGGGACGTAGCACAAGCTACCATAGGGAGCATTCATTTTCCTGCTATACATTACTTTGCTCTCTTTATTGGTAGATGCATTAACGGTAAGGACGAGGTATGTCACATGTGTTCCCCTGATCTTTGTGTCCTCAAGAGTGTTGTGTCAGGTTATAAAGGGTATAACTTGGGGGCAATAGTTGCACGTAGGTTGTAGAATAATAGTAGAAGGGGAGATTTCTTTGGAGGAATCTATGCAACCCGTGTGACTAATTTTATTAATATAGCTCCATGAGAGGGGGATATGATTGTACCTCCTGTTTATTTGGAGAAAGAAGCTATGTTTGATCATCATTTTCTTGAGAGGAATGAACAATTCCTCCATTATCGACTAATCTATGACATAGGCAACGTCGTCCCTGTTACTCTTCCTGCTCCCTACCTTGTTGATTATCAGGAAAAAGGAAGATATGTTGTCACCAGGGAAGAGGCAACTGAATATGAGAGGGGAATGGAGGCAGCTCGCCAACACGCTGCTGCTCAGGAGGCGGTCGCCTCTGCATCTCAGTACTACCCAAATTTCACTTATGGATATCAGGAGGTCATTGGTATTAAACCAACTTAGGCAAAAAGCCTAAGCTTCGGGGAGTACGTATTTCTCACCGACTTTACATTCATGTTCACACACTAGTTGTCGGTGCTCATACTCTTTCATTGTATTATCCTTGTTAGTTTAAATTTCTTTTTCTAGTTTTCTTCTTGTGTGTTTGATAAACCTTAAGAAAAAACAAAAAAATTAGTTAGTTTAATTTCCTTGCTTGTAGTAGAATTAAATTGAAAACCCAAAAAGATTTCTCATTCTTCTTTTACTTGTTGGGAGCTTTCCCGTGTAAATAGTTTTATTTTCTGTTCTTTCCTTTGGGGGTCGAGAAGACCATCTTGAAAATTCTTAGTGGCTCTTATATGCCTGATTGTTTATTTAACTTAGAGCCCATATTACTTGTCTCCTCTCTTGAGTTGAATGCTTGCAGATTCCAGCTTAGTCCAATGCACGTGCACTCTTATTATTATACACATTATTCGGTCATGCGAGTGAAAGGGAATAATGGCGATTTATGATGGACTTATTGGGATGAGAAAAAGGTGGTATGAACTCGACCTCTCTTGTTTTTGTAAATATGATGATTCATCGTTCTTGAGTCAGCTATTATGAAGTAAACATATTTGCAATGACATATAGAGATTATAGTTGCTTGTGCCATGCTTGATTAGCTATGAGTTATAATGGTTTACCTTGCGTGCCAACATGCTATTAGAATGATTATGATGTGGTATGATGGGATGGTATCCTCCTTTGAATGTATTAAGTGACTCGACTTGGCACATGTTCACGCATGTAGTTGAATCAAATCAACATAGCCTTCATGATATTTATGTTCATGGTGGATTATATCCTACTCATGTTTGTACTCGGTGTGAATTAATTATAATGCATGTTTATGACTGTTGTCGCTCTCTTAATTGGTCGCTTCCCAGTCTTTTGCTAGCCTTCACCTGTACTAAGCGGGAATACTTCTTGTGCATCCAAACTCCTTAAACCCCAAAGTTGTTCCATATGAGTCCACCATACCTACCTATATTTGGTATTTACCTGCCGTCCCAAGTAAATTTGTATGTGCCAAACCCCAAACCTTCAAATGAAATTCTATTTTGTATGCTCGAGCAGCTCAGGTTACAACTAGGGCTGCCTATATCTTCCATGCTAGGTGGGTTATTCTCACGAGGAGTGGACTCCGCTCCTCATTCACGAGAAAGGGCCGGTAACCGGGATGCCCAGTCCCATGATCCAAAAAGATCAAAGCAAATCAAAATAATTAAACAAAACTCCCCCAAGGCGTTTGTATGTTGGAGGCACTTGTTGTTTCGAGCAAGCCATGGATTGATGCTTGTTGGTGGTTGGGGGAGTATAAACCTTTACCATTCTGTTTGGGAACTGCCTATAATGCATGTAGTATGGAAGATACAGTCATCTCATAGTTGTTGCGTTGACAGTGAAAGTATGCCGCTCAAAATGTTATTCGATCTCTATTTTAAAATCGAGCTCTGGCACCTCTACAAATCCCTGCTTCCCTCTACGAAGGGCCTATCTATTTACTTTTATGTTGAGTCATCACCCTTCTTATTAAAAGCACCTGCTGGAGAGCACACTGTCATTTGCATTCATTATTATTGATTTATATTGGGTATGACTTGACTGGATCTCTTTTACCATGAATTACAATGTTTAGTCAGTCCTTGATCTTTAAAGGTGCTCTGCATTTATGTTTTGCGGTCTCAGAAAGGGCTAGCAAGATACCATTTTGTTATATCATGTTATGATTATTTTGAGAAAGTGTTGTCATCCGAGTTTTATTATTATGGCTCGCTAGCTGATTATGCTATTGATATGAGTAATTGTGAGACCTATGTGTTATTGTGAGTATGGTTAGTTCGTAATATTTGCTGAAACTTGGATGCTGGCTTTTCATGTTACAACAACAAGAGCAAACAGAGTTTGTGAAAGATTTTCTTAATCACTTTCAGTTTATCAACTGAATTGCTTGAGGACAAGCAAAGGTTTAAGCTTGGAGGAGTGGATACGTCTCCAACGTATCTACTTTTCCAAACACTTTTGCCCTTGTTTTGGACTCTAACTTGCATGATTTGAATGAAACTAACCCTGACTGACGCTGTTTTCAGCAGAACTACCATGATGTTGTTTTATGTGTAGAAAAGAAAAGTTCTCAGAATGTCCTGGAAATCCATGGAGGCACTTTTTGGAATTAATAAGAATTTTTGGTGAGAGAATTAATGCCAGGGGGCCCACAGCCTGTCCACGAGACGGGGGGGGGGGGGCCCTTAGGGCGCGGCCTCCTATCTCGTGGGCCCCCTGGACCTCCTCCGACATCAACTCCAACTCCATATATTCCGTCTCGGGGAGAAAAAATCAAGGAGAAAGTTTCATCGCGTTTTACGACAGGGAGCCGCCGCCAAGCCCTAATCTCTCTCGGGAGGGCTGATCTGGAGTCCGTTCGGGGCTCCGAAGAGGTGGATTCGTCGCCGTTGTCATCATCAACCATCCTCCATCACCAATTTCATGATGCTCACCGCCGTGCGTGAGTAATTCCATCGTAGGCTTGCTGGACGGTGATGGGTTGGATGAGATTTACCATGTAATGAAGTTAGTTTTGTTAGGGTTTGATCCCTAGTATCAACTATGTTCTGAGATTGATGTTGCTATGACTTTGCTATTGCTTAATGCTTGTCACTAGGGCCCGAGTGCCATGATTTCAGATCTGAACCTATTATGTTTTCATGAATATATGTGTGTTCTTGATCCTATCTTGCAAGTCTATAGTCACCTATTATGTGTTATGATCCAACAACCCCGAAGTGACAATAATCGGGATACTTCTTGGTGATGACCGAAGTTTGAGGAGTTCATGTATTCACTATGTGCTAATGCTTTGTTCCGGTTCTCTATAAAAAGGAGGCCTTAATATCCCTTAGTTTCCGTAAGGACCCCGCTGCAACGGGAGGGTAGGACAAAAGATGTCATACAAGTTCTTTTCCATAAGCACAAATGACTATTTACGGAATACATGCCTACATTACATTGATGAATTGCAGCTAGTTCTATATCACCCTATGTTATAACTATTGCATGAGGAATCGCATCCGGCATAATTATCCATCATTGATTCATTGCCTACGAGCTTTTCACATATTGTTCTTCGCTTATTTACTTTTCCGCTGCTACTGTTACAACTACTACAAAAACCCAAAAACATTTATCTTTACTTTTGCTACCGTTACCTTTATTATCATACCACTTTTGCTACTAAACACTTTGTTGCAGATATTAAGTTATCCAGGTGTGGTTGAATTGACAACTCAACTGCTAATACTCAAGAATATTCTTTGGCTCCCCTTGTGTCGAATCAAAAAATTTGGGTTGTACTTCACCCTCGAAAGCTGTTGCGATCCGCTACACTTGTGGGTTATCAATGCGTTGTAATTAATTCATCGGTACCGCAAATTATTGAAATATATCGAGTGCAGTGCTTTGATGTGTCGCGTCAACTCATACATCAACGAGAAGTTTGATTATCCTCTCCCTCGCGGACTTAACTGCACCTCCCTTTGGTTGTATGATAGGTTGGCCACCCACCTCTCATGCCCACATGTCATACACGCAAAGGCAGGAGCGTCCCTCCCTCGCCCATGAGCGTGGTGGCTGGCAAGACTAGGAGAACCTTTCGCTACATGCTCTCCCTCCCACACGCGGTGGACATGCAGCAGTTCAATCAGTGTCAGATGGCCAGAAGCGTACTGTAGTACTCCTCCAGTGCAGTAGTACTCCATCATTGTTCGACTTCCCGAAGAGGCGAAGAGCCAAGTGCAGCCCGGACGCTCGTGTGGTAGTTTCATGTGTAGAGTAGTCTAGGATAGCGTGTACCGTGCCTGTAAGCATAAAATCGTTCGGGTCGGCTCCATGCTATGTGGCCGTCTTGAAGTTTTAAAATAATAATTAAAATAATCTTCTGGCCCTACCTGTCAACCTGGCGATTGTAGTTTGCACACTCATCTTGTCAAGACAGGAATATATATTTTAATTTGTGTTTTTTCGAAAAGGGGGGACTCCCCGGCCTCTGCATAAGAACGATGCATACGGCAACATATATTTTAATTTGTGGTGGGTAAATGTTAGAGGTTGCAGCAAATATATTGTACACTGCGGGTCTTTCAGCCAAGTTTAGAGGCAAGCATGTGGGGCCAGTGCTATGATGTGTCGCGTCAACTCGTACAACGAGGAGAAGCTTGATTTTACTACACGCCTTCTCCCTCGCCCATGCGCGCGGTTGCTCGCAAACGAGGACAAGCTTTTGCTTAGTACTCCCTCTGTTCCTAAATAATTGTCTTTCTAGAGATTTCAACAAGTGACTACATACGGAGCAAAATGAGTGGATCTACACACTAAAATATGTCTATATACATCCGTATGTGGTAGTCCATTTGAAATCTTTGGAAAGACAAATATTTAGGAATGGAGGGAGTAGTATACAACAAGCTATCCATCCCGCTCGTGGTGGACGGGCATGCAGCAGTGGATTCGACACTGTAGAAGCAGTAGTAGTAACATCATTGTTCGTCTTCTCATAGAGGCAAAGAGCCAAGCGCAAACCAAACATTGCATGAGACAAAATTTCTATGTGAGCCCACTATTGTACTACAACTACTTGCTAGTATAGCCCTGTAAACCAGAAAGGAGTATTTGCCCTTCTAGAGATTTCAACAAGTGACTAGACTACACCGAGACGGAGTACATATGGAGCAAAATGAGTGAATCTGCACCGTAAATAAATAGGTAATAGCTCTATCGTTTTCCTCTCCGAGGTGCACAATATTGAGTATACTGACTAATCTCTTTTTGACACGCATTTACGTTTTTTGACACAATATAGACGCAAGCGCTCATATACATGCGCATACACTCACCCCTATGAACGCACACATGCACGACACTATCATCTTGAAAATTACGAAGTCACCATAAGCACCTCGTTGTCGACGGGTCCATAGGTGCTTGAATGCCAAGGAGGGAGAGGGTAGCGGTTCCCGAGACGTTGAACGGTCAATGATGCATCCTCAATTACATGCAGAGGGAATTAATTGGAGAAGCATAATAGAGCCAGCACAATGTGAATGCAACATAGTTTGGACTCACATATAATAAAGGTGCCCCACCACTCCAATCCATCTACTCCCAAGTCTCTGCGCAACACTGCTCACTCCAATCCAACACCAAGTGACCAGAAGCCACAAGCACCTATGGAGGCGATGGACGCGAGCGGCAGTCGGCTATGCCAAATCATCCAAGGCGCCGCCTGTGGCCCCGCAACGCGCAGCGTTTCCAGATGGTGCTGGCAACCACAGGCATCGTAGCCCTCGCCGACGCCGGCTTCGCCTCTCGCATGTACGACATGATGGTCAACTCCATCCGCAAGTTCACCGCCGTCAAGAAGCACACGGACGACCTTGCCGTACTGCTCCAGCCCGCGCATCCAGGCTCCTCATTGCCTGCCACCCTAAACGGCCTCCATGGTGACGAACTCTTTCAAGCCCTGGTGGCCCCGGAGGTGCCGGAGGTCGCGACGAAGAATGTGCACCTCAAGGCCGCGCTCGCCGCGCAGCACCTCGCCATGCAAGAAACCGTCGACCTGCACATCCACGTCTACGAGGAAATCGTCTACATAGGCCACTACAAGGCAAGCGAGGATAGAAAGACGTTGGCCTTCTTCCAGCGGCTGGAATCTTTGGACTCCATTGTTCAGAAGCACATCGACCTGGCCACGGAAGCCGCTGCTACTTCGGCACCATTCGGTGGGCCGGCGCCCTGAGTCGAGGAGGTGGACGTCGTCGATGGATGCATCTCTTCTTCTTGCCTCCTGTAACCAGCACTGCATCGCCTCGTAGCCTTAATGTTTTATTAGTATAGTACTCCCTGCGTTCCCAAATATAAGTATTTCTAAAGATTCCAGCAAGTGACTACTACATACGGAGCAAAATGAGTGAATCTACACTCTAAACTATGTCTACATACATCTGTATGCTGTATTCCATTTAAAATAGTATCTAAAAAGGCTTATACTCCCTCTGTCCGGAAATACTTGCTGTAAAAATGACTAAAAATGGATGTATCTAACACAAAAATATGTCTTGATACATCCATTCCTTCGACAAGTTTTTCCGGACGAAGGGAATATTTATGAACGGAGGGAGTATATGGCATTTTTATTCCAGTCGTAACGTTTTCACTGTGAGGTGGGGCCGCAGTTGAGCAAACCCACCCCGCCCACCGGGCGTCGGCCGAGTTTAGAATTAGAAGAGAGAAACTAGGGAGGAGAGCTAGCCGTAGCACGGACGATGTTGTCAGATGGGACTCGTGTTTATAGAATAGGAGTACTGAGCACTCGTGCCTCTTTTTTTTAGGGAAAAATTAGTCGTATGTCTAGTACCACTAGTTGGGTGCATGCGACCTATAGCTGTCATCACTTTAGGTCTCCTTTTCGAACCGCGGCTATGCTTCGCAGTTCACAGTACATATTGTTTCACGCATTTATCCTCCTATATGTACTCCTAGGCTATTTCCACGTGCTACCATTCGCCGACATGTGGGACATAGAGCATCTGGGTCGTAGTGCATGCATGACTCGGAGCATATGCCGGGGTACTTTACATTTCAGACCTCATGAATTACATGCAAACCTTCCGCAGAAGAATAAATAAATGAATGAATTACTACATGAAACCGGATTATTTTCATGGAAACCGGAGCACGTTCATTAAATTTTGGACATAACACGTTTATAAAAAATGACCGGACCTAAACCAGTCTAAGGGCCTCTTTGATTTTTCCCGCAAAAAAGGGCCTCTTTCATTAGCAGGATACTGAAAACACAGGAATGGGGAAAGTATGATGGCGATGAACCGAGACGAGGAGAACTATAACTCAGTTATAGGTTAGAGTTAGATTCTAACCCTGAACTAACTCTAAACCACCCTGTTTGGATACTCTAACACAGTTAGAGTTAGAGTTATTTTCTAAGCCACTCTAACCCAAATAAGCACCTCTCCACCAGGATAGTTGGGCTAGATGGAACTAACCCACTCTAACCCTCCCTATTTGGATACTTTTGGGTTATTTGAGTCCCCAAGTAACCTAAACTAGCTCTAACCCCATGATCCAAACAGGGCCTATCTCAATCATTTGACTACTTTGGACCCTATTTTCTGCCGGATTTGTGGCCGGCTCTTCTGTGGCCTCCTCCCACTCACAATTGACATAAACGAACCATCTATACAAATCAAGCATGCAAAACATGATAATGTTTACTTTGTCCATACAAATGACATATCCCACTTAAACATACAAGTCGTCAATCAAGCTTCACAAAATAAAAAAACACTTCATGAAACAAAGAATGAGCTAACTCATCACGAAAGTTATTCATGATAGGGAGGGAGCCCGGAGCCCCTCAAGCACCGTGGGAGGAGCTCACCATCGTCGCTCTGGAGGAAGGCTCTGTAGAGCCCAAGCCCTGGGAACCCCTCCGATACTGGCCCTTGCGAGTTGAGGTCGACACCGGCATGTGTAGCAGGGCCGCTTGCCGCCGACTGGGAACTTAATCTTTGGGCCTCTAGAAATAATGCAAGCCTGTAACTAAAATACCTAGAAAGGTGAACTGAATCTTTGGGCCTCTAGAAATAATGCAAGCCTGAAATTGAAATACATAGAAAGGTGAACTGAATCTTTGGGCCTCTAGAAATAATGCAAGCCTGAAAGTGAAATACCTAGAAAGGTGAACTGAATCTTTGGGCCTCTAGAAACAATGTAAGCCTGAAACTGAAATACCTAGAAAGGTGAACTGAATCTTTGGGCCTCTAGAAATAATGCAAGCCTAAAATTGAAATACCTAGAAAGGTGAACTGAATCTTTGGGACTCTTGAAATAATGCCAGCCTGAAACTGAAATACCTAGAAAGGTGACCTGAATCTTTGGGCCTCTAGAAAGATTTATTACCTCCTCAAGCAACATCAAACAATTCCATGCGTGCATGACAAATCTATACCAAGTTTGATCGGATCTACTTTTCCAAATCAGAATTAGCGCTAGAGCAAGCAAGATCAATGATATGGCCGTGAGACAGAGAAAGAACGAACAAACTCACCCCTCTCGCGACCTCCCTGGTAGATGTGCCGCCGCCGCGCACGACAGAGGGAGAAAAACGACTGGTGAAGGGGGAGCGGGGCGACCTTCGAAGGCCGGAGGGAGAGGGCGGCCGGAGTAGGGCGGCGGAGGCCGGAAGGAGAGGGCGGCCGGAGGAGGGAGAGGGCGAGCGGTGCTTGGGCGGGCGGCCCTATGGGGAACAGAGAGGAGTCGTGCGAGAGGGGGGGAGCGATGTGGTGCGGGCAGGGGTGATTTTTTTAGTTCTCTTTTAGTGGGCCCGAGGATAACTAACCCAATTAGAACCTCTCCACCGGGCTAGTTTTTTAGCTGGGTTAGAGCAAACTAGCTCAAACTAACCCCTCTTGTTTCTATAATTTGAGGCTATTTCAACCCAAACTAGCTCTAACTCAGGGATCCAAACAAAGAGGAGTGTTACTATACATGCTATAGTGTGGATCGTAGAACATTGTTTTTTATGGTCATATCACCACATTGTTTTCTACTGCTGGTTCACTAGGCTACTGTGATTCGCACTGCTGGTTCACTGGGTTGCCGTGGTTCGCACTCCTCCGACCTGAGTAGTACATAGTATAGTACTAGTATATACCACATCATTCTTTGCTCCTTCTTACCACTCAGACATGTGGGAGAGCCAGCATCTGGGTCGACGTGTCACGCACCAGATTAGAGCGCGAAACGGAAGGGGGGCATCACCCCGGTCGGAGCGCCAGTAATTCATGACTATAGTGAGTGGTCATATCACAAGTCTTTCCAGCAGTAACGCTCCGTCATATCGCACAGCCCCACTCGCTCACCCTCCTCGCCTCTCTGTCAAACCGCCTACCCGAAAACTGCTGCGCGTACTACCTGAGAAAAGCCCCTCCCTCAACTTTTAACTACGCGAAAATATTTCAAGCTTGTTCGTTCTATATAAATACAGTACTTACTGTATGTTTATTCACCCGTGGGGTTGTTCAATGGAGGGGCGGGGAGCACAAGTGAACAATACTGTAGTACTACTAGTAGTAAGTAGGAGTCGTACAATAGTCACCTTAAATAGAGAGTTTCTTTTCTTTAATGCCACGTACACAAATTGAAACGCTTGTTGTGGAGAGAAAAAAGATAATCACTCCACTATATATGGACGCAGGGTCCTGAGCGCTTGCTTTACTAGGGTTGCTCTCTTCATTCTCTCATCCTCTCCAGATATAAACAAGACAACGGTAGCGACATTTTCTCTCTGCTCACCGCTGGTCACAGATCCAGCCGGATTCCTTCGGCCGGTGTGTGTAGAGGACTAAAAGGTGCATCGTTCATGCGGTCATCGCCGCCAAGGGAGGAAACCCGCAACTGCCGTAGGGGCCTGATCCTCTACCCGTGCCGTTCTCTCCAACACAGCACCGGCTCGGGAGGTCCTCCGACCCTTCTTCCTCCCTGCCGTATTGTCAGCAGATTCGACCTGCCGCCGCCGACATCCCAGTGACCCTCAGGTATAAGTTCTTCGAAAGTGGCCTTGCTCTACTGCCCCAGCTCCCCACGTGTCTGCATGTGCATCCTTTTCTACTCCCATCAGCTCTTCCAAAGCCACCTAAATTTTTAGTATTATTAGAGGTAAAGCTACTTCATGCATTCGAATCTAGGGCTTTTTTCAAACAACTAAGAAAGGGGGGAAAGTTGTAGCATGAATCTAGGACTTGATTCAAAGAGGAAATAATATGGTGAAAGTAGTAGAGACCGGATACCCAACCGGCCTCTTGGTTGAAAAGGGAAATAATGGGAAAACGCAGTACAAACTGGATAAGGAACATATCTATTATTGGTTGAAAAAAGGATAGAAAGTGGCGGCTGGTGGACAAGTCAACAGAGTATGTCCAGGATTAGATTTGCTGCCCACATAGGAAAAGGTCTCCAGGATTAGATTTGCTGCCCTCACATAGTAAAAGGTCTCAGGATTAGATTTGCTGCCCTCACATAGTAAAAGGTCTCAGGATTAGATTTGCTGCCCTTACATAGTAAAAGGTCTCAGGATTAGATTTGCTGCCCTCACATAGTAAAAGGTCTCCAGGATTAGATTTGCTGCCCTGACATAGTAAAAGGTCTCCAGGATTAGATTTGCTGCCCTCACATAGTACAAGGTCTCCAAGATTAGGTTTGCTGCCCTCACATAGCATGAACAAACTCGGCATCACCACTTTATGCCTCCTTGTAGGTACATTGTGCTGATGCGTCCACTGTCGCATGTCCTTATACCAACCTTTTGTTGTTGTTAATGTAAGGGCGCATGTAAAATGAAGCGATCACACCGTTACCTTAGGGACATGTCTAACCAGTGTTATTGTTAATCTAATGCCTCCAGTGAGAAGATGCAATTAAACTGTGTTACAAATGGCACTACAAGAAATATGTCAACTTATGACCACCACTATTGGTCACTGAAAGGTCACAAATTTCCATTTATGACCTTTTTGTGACCAAAAACAGAAGGTCAAAAGCTGGCCGTCGTAAACTGACTATAGCGACCTTTCTTCTGGAATGGTCAAAGACGTTTACGACCAAAATATTCCTACTGTGGCGTTTTGGTCACTAGCAACCTCCCCAAGCCACGTAGGCATCCAGCGTGGCAAGCTGATGTGGCACAAGATTCAGCCCGGTCCAATTCGGTTTTCTACATGGGCCGAGCCCATTAATTCAGCCTTTCTAGATTTTTTTCTTGTCAATTTTGGTCGATTTCATGGGCCAAGCCCAACGTTTTAGCCTTTTTTATTGTTGGCCCGTGGCCTTTTATTATTTATTGCTTTTCTATTTTCAGCCATTATATATTCAAGCTGGTCCCACTAGTCAGATGGGTCCCACTTGTCATGATCATCTCTCAAATTGGTCCCACATATCAGAAATGTACAAATTTGACAGATTACTTTCATAAGTGGACCCATTGGTCAAGTTTCCATTTCACAAGTTTTCAGATCACACATACATAATAAAAAAGAACACATAAATTTCATCAAATATACCACTAAATAAATTTATTACAATCTTTACAACACAGATATTCTACAATATGCTACTCTTTACTGAGTTGGACTTCACGCCTCCACACTTGGCTTCACACTACACGGCTTCACACTTCACACTTGAGCTTCTGTAAAAGAGGAACCACCACAATTTTAAGTCTACAATACAACAATTAATACTAATCAAGGATAAAAACAAAAATAAGTAATAGACTCAAATGTGTAGGCAGCATGGAACTAGTGATACGACAACATGCAGAAAACACTACAATGTAAATACTGTTGTAAGTTCATATCAGCGCAAAATCAGCACTACACAAAGCAACACATAACAATTGGTTCCAAGCAAGCTGACAGACTCACAGTTTTATCAACCCTCTAGGAAATTCCATAAACACACAAAGCTGAGTTATCCATACAGCCATCTTGCAATAAACCATCGGACTAACACCACACAGAATAAACAAAAAGAAGAAACTCAAATATCCATGGAGAAATAGACAGCAACTCTGCATTATCACAATAGCAGTTCAGATCTCACTCAAACAGAAGGGCTTCACACAAACCCAGCACGAGCATACAGAAACTTCTAGAAATGGGCGTGGAGACGAAGAGAGCACTTACTTGGCCTGGTATTTCCCCTTAGGGAGGATGGTGTGGTCCGCAGGGTGGGGGGTAGAGGCTTGATCCGCCATGCCTCGTTGGTCTCAACCTATGGAAGAAAACAGTGCAATCATAACTCAAGCCAAACCAGCAAGGGTACGAGCGAATGGATCAAGCAGCAAGTAGAACACATGAAAATAAGAAAGACAAACATAACTCAAGCCAAACCAGCAAGGGTACGAGCGAATGGATCAAGCAGCAAGCAGAACACATGAAAATAAGAAAGACAATCATATATATTATAAATAAGCAAAGGAAAACAATACATGATGTCTCGGAATTTTAAAGCTGAATATAAGCATAATACCAATGAATAGTAAAACCACATAGCTTTTACAGCTTCAAATGCTACACAATTATAAATAAGCAAAGGAAAACAATACATGATGTCTCAGAATTTTAAAGCTGATAAGCATAATACTGATGACTAGTAAAACCACATAGCTTTTACAGCTTCAAATGCTACACGATCTCCTTAACCCCAAACCACATAGCTTTTATCGAATCACACCCAGAATACAGTAGTTACAGCTACAGCCAAACTAGAGTAGTTACAGAATCATCACATAAGTAGTTGGCAGGAGGAAGAAGCGACAGATCGAGGAAATTGTCTCACCAGCAGCAACAGCAGGGCGAAGTTGAGGAGGGTCGGTGGCAGGAGCAGCTCAGGGAAGTGGTCGAGGAAGACAGTCGGCAGCAGCAGGTCCGTCACACCCATGACCTGCCTACCGTCGAGCGCCCCACGAAGACGCCAGGGGAGGTGGCGGAGCAGCTCAATAAAAGGAATAAAGTATGATTAACTGATAGCAACTAGTAAACAACAAATAGGTAATTTTACAGCAAGGAAAACAGTAATTCCAAGAGTTGTACTTTAAAATGATTATCTATACTGGTTACTTATTTATTCAGCAAGGAACCACAACATATTTCTGTAGAAAAAGAACATGTATCCAAAATAATCACCAAACAAATACGGGAGCATGGTTCAAGACCTCGCACCAAGACCATTTGTATACCTGAGTATGGTGCAAAAAGCTACCTCGTGTGATTTCAATCTCAATGCAAAATAAGAGACACAGTGCAAGATGATACTAACTGAATGAGGCAAGCAGTTAACAAGTACGCAATCCTTCCTACTCTATCACAAACTGTACATCAACCGAGCAGGAACACAAAAAAAATACTAGCAAGCATCAAATTCGCAAAAACGAAAGAAGAATCAATCAACATGCAACAAGGTGCAGTCCTGCAGCTGCACCAGGAACAGTCTGTACTAGATGTTTCTAATTCCAACTGAAATAAATGTCTGGAATAACCAAGCCAACATCTACGACATTGTTGATGTTCACGTGGATTAGGTTATTGCAGGCAAAATCATTTGGATAACAGTAACTTGTTCAGATGGATAACACTAATAAAACTAGATCAAGTTGGTGACAGACATCAGATGCTTCTAAACAAGCAAGGGGCATCACTTCCTACTCCTAAAATGAAGAGAACACACATGTGGCGCTATGATTGATGCAGCAAAAATAAAGCATCGGTGCAGTCAGTTTCATCCTACTGATTGTGCCGCTTGTGAGGCACCAATTTCAATTTGTAGGCACGCTGGTGTTCTGCAGTTTGCGAAACCAGAGGAGGAGGCCGAATAGAGCACCTTTGTTGTCTCCGGCATTGACATTCACGCGAAGCTTCTCGACCAGGTAGACGCACACCGGCATCCTCCCGTGGCCGGCAGCGGCGTGCAACGCCCCGGGTCATCCGTCCTTGGTGGCCTCCACCGCCTCCTTGATGCGGCCCTTCCCGCCGTCCAGCGCGCTCGCGATGCCCGACAGGAAAAACAAGCGCGCCCAAATCAGGATCGAGCACAAACAAACACCGAAGCGAAAAACCAGCATGGGGAAAGGGAGGCCGTCCACCTGTTGGCCGCCCTCTGGACGCCAGCGCTGCCGCCCTCCGTGCCGGAGCCGGCGGCCCCGGCGACAGCGGCAGCCTCCTCCTCCTGGACGTGGCCGTCGTCCGCGTCGAGCGACGGGTGCGGGCGCTTCTGCGCGGGCATTCCGGCCGCCTGGCTGCCCTCCCCGCTCCTTGGCGCGGCGCTCGTCGCGGGGGAGAGGACGGTCGGGCGCGTGCGGGCGGGCGGAGGAGTGAGAGGGAGGAGGCAGGAGGTGGGTGGAGGCGGCTCGAGTCGAGGGGGAGCCGGATCGAGACGGATCTGGGGAGGAGGCGGCCGCGATCTGGAAGGGAGGAGGTGGAGGCTGCGATCTGGAAGGGATGAGCGCGGCCGTGGGAGAGAAGGGGAGGGGAGGGGTTGTCGGCGATCGGGGTTGGGGGAGAGGACGGAGGACGGCGGCGGCTGGGTGGTTGGGGATCCAGAGATTGAGACGGAGTGGCGGCTGTGGGGCGAGAGGGGGAGAGTGGATCGGGGGAGAGGAGTGGATCGGGGAAGTTAGGGTTTGGGTGAGAGGGTGAGGGGGTGAGGGCTGCCGTTGGATCCAGAAGCATCCAACGGTGGTTGAGGCATGATCCGCGTGATATGCCTATGGACCAATCAGAGCGCACCAAACAAGTTGCCGATTTTTTGACCATATAAATTGGTCATGATTGATTACATACAAATTTTTCATTTCATTTTTCAATGCTCAAAATGAGTTTTTTTGTGAAAGACCTATCAAATATTTGTTCAAATGATGCCATATTTTTCACAAGTTTACATCTTAGATTGGCAAACAACATTGACAAAGGGAGTTTTTATTTCTTTTGCATGAAAAAACAATTTTCCATTTTTTGAGTGCTCAAAATAAGTTTTTTTGTGAAGAACCTACCAAATATTTTTTGTAAAATTTTACCAAATCAATTTTCTCAAATACTAGGCCATATTTAATGCACAATTGACCAAATGGTTAGGTGTCAAAAGTTTTGATCCACCTCTGGTGAAAAAGACAAATTCCCGCCGATTCAGCTGGAAGCGGGTCAAATTTGAACTGCAGCTGCCTCATAGTTTGCTATTTATTTTTTCCAAAAATCATTTCTAGGTACGTAAGTATCTATTTAATCAGAGAAACATCAAAAGTTTTCCAAGATTCAACCACTAGCTAGGAACGGTCATTCCCGCCGTTTTGACCGCATTTTGAAACGGGCATAAAAAATTCAAAAAAATCAAAAAATTGGGAAACCTTCGCATTGTGTCATCATATGTGGCCAAGTTCCCAGGAAAAATAATAAACTTGTAATACGGTAATTATTTTAAAAAAGTGTTCTCAGAAATGAGCTATCAAGTGTGAAGATTCATGGATTTCAAGCCAAATGATCAATCTTATGGCCACATCCATGGCATAGTTTGTTCAAATGATCTCATATTGTGCACAAGAGTGCATATTGGAATGGCAAACAATGTTGTCTAAGGAAGTTTTCATTTTCGTTGGACGAAAAAACCATTTTCCATTTTTCGAGTGCCCGAAAGGAGGTTTTTTTGTGAAGGAACTACCAAATAATTGTTGCAAAATTGGACCAAATAATTTTTATAAAATACTAGGCCATATTTAATGCACAATTGACAAAATGGTTGGGTGCAAAAAGTTTTGATCCACCTCTCGTGAAAAAGACAAATTTCCGCCGATTCAGCTGGAAGCGGGTCAAATTTGAACTGCAGCTGCCTCATAGTTTGCTATTTATTTTTTTCCAAAAATCATTTATAGTTACATAAGGACCTATTTAATCAGAGAAACACCAAAAAAATTCCAAGATTCAACCACTAGCTAGGAACGGTCATTCCCGCCGTTTTGACCGCATTTTGAAACGGGCATAAAAAATTCAAAAAAAATCAAAAAATTGGGAAACCTTCGCATTGTGTCATCATATGTGGCCAAGTTCCCAGGAAAAATAACAAACTTGTAATACGACAATTATTATAAAAAAGTGTTCTCAGAAACGAGCTATCATGTGTGGAGATCAATGGCTTTCAAGCCAAATGATCAATCTTATGGCCACATCCATGGCATAGTTTGTTCAAATGATCTCATATTGTGCACAAGAGTGCATATTGGAATGTCAAACAATGTTGTCCAAGGAAGCTTTCATTTTCGTTGGACGAAAAAACTATTTTCCATTTTTCGAGTGCCCGAAAGGAGGTTTTTTTGTGAAGGAACTACCAAATAATTGTTGCAAAATTGGACCAAATCATTTTTATAAAATACTAGGCCATATTTAATGCACAATTGACAAAATGGTTGGGTGTAAAAAAAATTGATCCACCTCTCGTGAAAAAAGACAAATTTCTGCCGATTCAGTTGGAAGCGGGTCAAATTTGAACTGCAGCTGCCTCATAGTTTGCTATTTATTTTTTCCAAAAATCATTTCTAGGTACATAAGTATCTATTTAATCAGAGAAACACCAAACAAATTCCAAGATCCAACCACTAGCTAGGAACGGTCATTCCCGCCGTTTTGACCACATTTTGGAACGGGCATAAAAAATTCAAAAAAAATCAAAAAATTGGGAAACCTTCGCATTGTGTCATCATATGTGGCCAACTTCCCAGGAAAAATAATAAACTTGTAATACGGTAATTATTTTTAAAAAGTTTTCTCAGAAACAAGCTATCATGTGTGGAGATCAATGGCTTTCAAGCCAAATGATCAATCTTATGGCCACATTCATGGCATAGTTTGTTCAAATGATATCACACTGTGCACAAGGGTGCATCTTGGAATTCCAAACAATGTTGCCAAAGGGAGTTTTCATTTGCTTTGCACGGAAAATTCATTTTCAATTTTTCGAGTGCCCAAAATGAGGTTTTTTTGTGAAGGACCTACCATATATTTGTTGCAAAATTGTACCAAATCATTTTTATAAAATATTAGGACATATTTAATGCACAATTGACAAAATGGTTGGGTGTCAAAAGTTTTGATCCACCTCTGGTGAAAAAGACAAATTCCCGCCGATTCAATTGGAAGCGGGTCAAATTTGAACTGCAGCTGCCTCATAGTTTGCTATTTATTTTTTCCAAAAATCATTTCTAGTTACATAAGTACCTATTTAATCATAAATACATTCTTTGGTGGAGATACGTCGAGGTTTGGGCGGTGGCCGAGGGCCCCAACTCTAGAGCGCGTAAACTCGCATGCCCGTCGTGTGGTCACCGCGTGACCTTGGCGTTGCCTTGTGTTCTGGGCAGCCTAGGCATGTCTAGTGGGTTGAGCACTCCCCAGGTTGGTGCTAGGAACAAAATTACAACATAAGATTCTCACGAGGAGACCGATCGATGCTCAAACATGAATTAGCAGCCAAGTGTTTGATTAGCGGTACGGGAAATGTACATGGATAATGGGCGTGAGTTTTGGCTGAGGATGATCAGTTACTAAGAAGACCGTGTTCACAAATTTTCAGCTCAAAAGGAGGAGCCTAGGTGGTACTTGCTTTGCAAACTACCACACTGGACATAAATACGAATGTTGAAGCTCGGCTCAAAATAATGAATGTATTGAGCTAGTATTTGGTGGAGGATGGTTATTTGGGCATAGGAAAGCACTGTAGAAAATGGATACTATTTGGAGATGCCAAAGTGGTACTTCCTTCACAAACTGTTGTTTTGAACAGAATAGGAAAATGAATATTTTTGAATTATTTTTGAACTAGGCAAGGAAGGTTTTTACATATTTGACAAAGATATGACCCAAAGAATTTATGAGATTTTTTGGGGAATTTTGGGAATTACAGAAATATAGGTTGCTTCACAACCTAGGGCAAAAACTGCCACATGGACATGACACATAGGCAAAACTGATGAGGTGGCGCCTAGTCATAGCAACCCACCACAATTTACAAGGCTATGACCATCTATATTGGTCGTTAACAACTAGAAATAAGGCAGCGGACTAGCGCTGTTTGCTTTATGACCATTTCGTGTAAGGAAATTATGACCTTTCTGACCAAAATGGTCGCAATGGTTTAGGGTTTGGAGCCCCTCGAACAGCTTTTGACCAATTGGTCTCAAATGGTCATAAATTTATGACCAATTCTTCCAGGGTCACTGACAGAAGGTCATAAGTTGACATATTTCTTGTAGTGTGGCACTCCTGCTGTTTTCCCCAGTATGGTAAGTAAGTTGCTCCTTCATGCTACAGAGTGTCCTGGTGTCCCCACGGTCCCATGCCCTTAAACCAACTCTTTAGCTGCTGTTGATTTACTGTGTCTGGTAAACAAGCAATTCCACCATTAAAGTAATCCCATATTTGAGGAATCTCATTGTTGATCGTAATGCTTCTGGTAACATGAAGCATTGCTGACTTTTTAAAATTTCTACTGTCCTTGCGTGATTGCCATGAACATAATTAAGATGCTTCTTTTCATTTTGTATATGTTTCATATATTCTTATTTACCAGCAATTGTTTACTTTCTATCTTTTTGTGTAGATAGGGATATCCATTTCACCTTGTTGCTATTGTGACCTTTTGGTGAACTGCACAAAACACTTTTTTTTGGAATGAGTGTCTTGTGCAGTTCAACTAAAATGTCACGTGGGCAACATCTCTCAATTTTGGTGGAACTGCACAAAATGGTGATTGGAGTTTCCAAAATCTCTGTCAAGTTTTGCTGGTAATCTCGTGCAACATTTTATTAGCCTTTGCAAGATGGAGCCGTCACTGTCACCATAATGGCACTTTATTTTAGTGGAACTGCACAAAAGGATAAGAAAATTATAGTTGCACGTTACATGAGCCGGACAGCCAACCTTAATGTTCCTCAATTTTAGTGCTACTACTAAAGAAGAACCTGCCAGCTCACAAGAGCATGTACTTCTTGCTAGCTGAATGATGCAATCTTTGCTTCATTTCAGGTGAACTACAGAAAAAGGCGCATGAATTGAATCATGGAACTCCAGGCAGACCTCATCGAAGTAGAGCTGGAGGTTGAGTTCAAGGAGGCCACTATTAAAGTGAAATCATGCTCTCCTATCTCCTTGTTTGTGCTGTGCAAACATGCTGTGCAAACAGGAATACTCAACTATAGATGTTGTGACGGTCAAGAGCATTCGCCAAGTTCTTCGATTGTATGACATGGCTAGCCAAGATGGATTTAATCCCGATATTCACTTTATCAAAAGGCTCTAATGGGTTGGTTCTGAATCTTGCAAGCTGGGAATTAGTGAGATGTGTAGGCATCTTTGTTTTACTTATTATTTGAATCTTATTTGTTGGTTCTGAATCTTGCAAGCTGGGAATCAATGAGATGTGTAGGCATCTTTGTTGTACTTATTATTTGGATCTTATTTGTTGGTTCTGAATCTTGCAAGATGGGAATCAATGAGATGTGTAGGCATCTTTGTTGTACTTATTATTTGGATCTTGTTTGTTGGTTCTGAATCTTGCAAGATGGGAAACACGACATGATGATGCAGAGGACAACAACCATAACAAATAGTTCAAATTTGGTAGTATTATCTTTGTGAAAGTGCGACAAATGTGTTGATTGTGTGCGTCCTGAGAATAATAATTCTAATTGTTGTGAATGTTGATCCTGTGGCACTGATAGAACGAGCGAATGCATTGCTTGTTTTAAGTATAAATTTCTATTAAAGCTAATTAAATTTAAGTAAAGTGACCACTAACTCCTGTTATTACAGTACCAATACAGACCCGCTCGTGAACCGATGTGTGGCCGGAGTAGGTTTCTTTATGGAGGCGTTTCAATGCGCCGACGGTGCATCTTCTGCCGGGCGTGCAGCAAACGAGGGAGGGGTAGTAACTAGCTTACTGTTGAATCCAGTTCCCTAAGAGCTGAAAAATGAACTGCTGCTGCCGCCTACACACTCATTCACTCAAAGAGACTCCAATGGTGATCCGAGGAGTGAGCCTACTGGATATGGACTTCAGCAAGGAGTTCCCCTTTGAGTTCGCCGTTCAGTCCTATGGCTGCACCAAGTTGAATGTTATGTACACCAACGATATGGACTCGGTGAAGCTCTGCCTCACCTCAGTCCTATGGCTGCACCAGGTTCTGGAGCATTTGCCCGTTTCATCGGCAGCGCCGACTGCACCTTTGCTACGGTGGAGAGAAGGAAGAACGCGACGATTCGGCCATCTGGTGCAACAAGCTTGTCGACATCCAGAAGCAATACAAGATCATCAGCAACGGGCAGGAGAAGGACTCTGTGGTTGACCTCGCTGAGACCATCATTGACCCCTGATACGCCAACATGAAAGAAGACGACCTGAACACGTGGGAGGTACCTCTGAATATAGCCTACATAACCTACGCGGCCAAGGACGCATACGCATGCTACGACATGTACAGGCAGATCTTGGACATGAGGGCGTGTCTGCTTCCCGTAACCGACGAGTACACGGAAAGCCGCAATGTCATGATCAAGCGTGCCAGGAAGGTCTAGATGTTGTACTTTATCTGTTTATAAGCACCTTTATCATCTGAGTGTTTCATGCATTAGCCTATGTGTCGTAATTATCTGTTTTGTCTGAAATATTTCTTTTAAGAACCCATTAACCTCATTGCTTTTTTAGTGGCTATTTACTTATGTATGTAAACTAGTTCACTTGTCCATAAAAAAACTAGTTCACTCGGCTGCCGTGCTTTGAATCTCCTTCCTCCCAACACATTCCCCTCCTCAGGTGGACCCAGCAGGTCTCTGAATTTTCTCCCACTTTCTTTTTTGATGTAAACTGAGTTTTCTGCCAGTACTTTCCCCTAGAACCAACTCAACTGTCCCACGTCTAGCCTAAAAATAATAATACCCCATGTACTATTAACTCATCAAATTAAAAATATATTTTATTTCATAAGTTGAAAGTTCTTACAAAATAATAATAATAATTGTTTATATATAACTTGGCAAGTTAACTCCTAGTGATTGCGTACATAAGCTTGCAAAGATTTTACTGACATGCAATCATGTGTTTATCTTTTTATAACATTTCTCCGTCTAGCCCAACATGATATCTTCACCCAGCCCAGCAAGTCTGCGGATTTCAAGAAAAATGCAAATGGGATTTAAATGGGCAGCATAGATGCTACATCATTGTTTCACCCAGCCCACCAAATGTACTAAAAAAACAAATGGACTGGCTGACATGTGGGCCAGTAGGTCGAAGCCTATGAAGGCGTTGGATTTACATCCAATGGCCGACATTATTCTTCAATCTCTCGTCTTCTTCCTCCAGCGCTTCTGGAACCGCCTGCTCCAGCCTTCGGCGTCCAGCGGTGTTGTTTTGCGCTCCTTAATGAAACGCTACCCCGCCGACGGCTAGGCCATCCCTACACTCCGCACCTCCTGTTATTCTCTCCCGAGTGTAGGCCCACCCCGCACCCGAACCAGTCAAGTTTCCCACTCCTCTCCGTCTGCGACTCCACTGTGCGCCTTCCCATCTCCGGGTCGTTCTAGTCTGGGGCCTCACCGTTGTCCACCGCCTCGATGCACTCGGCGCGGCGTGGTCAACATACGAGAGTCATGGGAAGAGGACTGTATGTGGAGAGCCTGACGGCTGAGACCCACGAGGTCCATGGTCGCACGCAAGGAAAGTTCCTCCTTATTACGCATTCTACATGCACTGTACGTGGGAAGGACTTCTGTATTTCGTGAAAAAAACGTTCCCCCCGCTCACAGGTCGGACCCACCAGCTATATCTTCACACGCAAGGAAGTGCCTCCTTATTACACACCAAAAAATGAATACCCCCTGCTAGCTGGGACCCACCATAGTGGCTGGCTGACTTGTGGGCCTACTAAGTTGACGAGGATGGAGGGCTTTGTCAACTTAGTCAATATGAACGATTCTAGCTCCAGTGACCGTACGATGTCCATCCAATGGTCATAGTGCTTCTTCAACCTCTGGTCTTCTTGCTCCAGCCTCCCAAAGCAGCGCCGGTCGTGCCGCGTGCTCCTGCCTCTCGTGGCTGGCTGTGATGCCACGGAGGCCTCACCGCCCCCTACTACTTTCACCGCTGGCCCAGGGTATCCCTCTACTCATCCACACCCCCTGTTATTCTGCGGCGATGGCAGCCTCACGCTGCAGCCAAACCAGTGAACCCTCATACTCCTCTCCGCGTGGGCATCCACTGCCGTGTCTTCCTCGGCTCCGCGTCATCCCCTTCCTAGGCCTCGCCGTTGTCCACCGCCTTGGTGCTCTCGTCGTGGCATGGTCAATGTGGTCAACAACTGACTTCCATCGGAAGAGTACTGTACATGGAGAGGCTGACAGCTGGGTCCACGGCCACAACCCAATTTTTTTGTGATTTGCCAAGTAAGTCGCTTTGTCAGGCCTGTGGGGCTGCAAATCTTTCAAGACGAGGAGAGCTTCATTCGACTGGCCGAGAAAATGGCCTATCAGTAATGAGAAATGGGACGTACATTTTTAAAACACATCAAACCGGCAATTAGTTTGAAATATCTTTTTTTCATTTTGAGATTTTAAATTACATTAATTTTTATGCGTGGAGAATTTGTTGGATTTTATATTGATATACATTTATTTTTAAAGTCAGTTTGAATGTGAGTCGAAATTTCGGGATTAAAAACTGTTCGGACCGCACCGAAATATGCAAAATTTCGTATAATTTTTTAACCGTGGCCACAATATGGGATGTAATGCTAACAAAAAGAATATGGGCTCCAAAAAAACCTTAAGAATTAGAAAATGGGTTGTAAATTATTAGAAATAATGGCAGATGGGCTGTATGCTATTTTCCACAGATTTCAGGCTTTCCTAAAAAAAGGTTGATGCACAAGCAGTGACTGTTGGATGTCCATCGAACGACCACCGTGCTTCTTCAATCTCCGCTCTTCCTGCTCCAGCCGCTCAAACAAGCACCGCTCGGACTGCCTGCTCCCTCCTCCCCGTGGCCGGCTGTGCTGCCGCGCAGGCCTCACCGCCCCACCATACTCCCATCGCTAGCCTAGCCATCCCTCTACTCACCCACACATGCTATTATTCTCCGGTGACGGCAGACGAACTAGTAAACCCTCGTACAGTCGTACTCCCCTCTGCGTGGGAAACAACTGCCGAGTCTTCCCTGCCCCCGTGTCGTTCCCTTCCTAGGCCTCACCGTCGTCCACCGCCCTGGTGCTCTCGGCGTGACCTGGTCAATGTGGTCAACGACCGACATGCATCTGAAGTGGACTGTACGTGGAGAGGCCGACAGTTGGGTCCACGGCCGCACGCAAGGAAATGCATCCTTATTATGCGCAAAATAATGATTCCTCTACCTGACATCAGGGACCCACCGAAAGGGCCTCTGTATTTCATGAAAAAAGTTACCACCGCTGACAGCTCGGACCCACTAGCTGTATCTTCGCACTCAAGGAAGTGCCTCCTTATTACGCACAAAAAAATGAATACTCCCCCTGTTAGCTGGGACCCACTATAGTGGCAGGCTGACTTGTGGGCCTACTAAGTTGACGGGGACGGAGGGCTTTGTCAACTTAGTTAATATGCATGATTCTAGCTCCAGTGACCGTACGATGTCCATCCAACGGTCGTAGTGCTTCTTCAACCTCTGGTCTTCTTGCTCCAGCCGCCCAAAGCAGCGCTAGTCGTGCCGCATGCTCCTGCCTCCCGTGGTCGGCTGCGCTGCCACGGAGGCCCCACCGCCCCCTACAATTCCCACCACTGGCCAGGCCCTGCGGCGATGGCAGCCTCACACCGCAGCCGAACCTGTGAACCCTCGTACTCCTCTCCGCGTGGGCTTCCACTGCCGCGTCTTCCCCGGCTCCCCGTCATCCCCTTCCTAGGCCTCGCCGTCATCCACCGCCGTGGTGCTATCGGCGCGGCGTGGTCAACGTGGTCAAGGAACGACTTCCATCGGACATGGACTATACGTGGAGAGGATGACAGCTGGGTCCATGGCCGCAGCAAGGTAGTGCCTCCTTATTACGTGGAAAATAATGATTCCTCCACCTGACAGCTAGGGCCCACCGGACGGGCCACTGTATTTCGCGAAAAAAACATTTCCCCCTCACTGCTGGGACCCACCAATTACATCTTCGCACCCAAGGAAGTGCATCCGAAAAAATGATTCGCCCCCCTAACTGCTGGAACCCACCAGCTACATCTTCGCACGCAAGGAAGTGCGTTCGGAAAAAAATGATTCGCCCCCCTGACTGCAGGGACCCACCAGCCACACCTTCGCACGCAAGGAAGTGCGTCCGAAAAAAAACCAATTCACTCCCCTGACTGCTAGGACCCACCAGCTACATCTTCGCACACAAGGAAGTACCTGATAGTCGGGACCCACCTGGTCGAAGCGTACGTAGCGTTGTCATTCTGGTCGCGAAAGTGTATGTACATATATAATGGTCGATGTAGAGGCGCGCACGTGTCGTAGTAGAGGCGCGCACGTAGCATGTACACGTACGTATAGCGGCCAGGGTGCAAGATAGAAAATACGGCCACGTATTTGTACATACGGGCGGGGTCTCGAACGCCTACTCGCGCATACGTACGGCCAGGGCTCGTGTACATGGCTGGGTCGGAACAGAGAAACAATGTCGTCGTCGCGTTCATGGGGAGCCAATCGGCTGGGTCAGAACGGAATGCATGGTAGTGTTCATCGGGAGGGCTTGGACAGAACAGGCGATGGAAACGAGGCCTGCTGTACTGCAGAACGGAGGAAACGACCTTGTGTTCGACTGGCCACGTTCGAAACGGGGGTCCTACTGATCGGGAGGGGTTTGGCGTACCGCAAAACGGAGGAAACGGACCTCCTACGGTCGAAACGGGGGTCCTGCTGATCGGGAGGGGTGTGGCATACCACAAAACAGACGAAATGGACTTGTGTTGGAGCGCTACGGTCGAAACGGGGGTCCTTTTCATCGGGAGGGGTGTGGCGTACCGCAGAATGGGACTCCACGGGATACTGTTCATCTCCACCGTCGACCTCCTCCAGCCTCCACGTGCTATTGTTCATCCACCGTCGACCTCCTCCAGCCTCCACCTGCGACTGTTCATCCACGGGCTCCTTTTCATCCAGCCTCCACCGCGCGCTACTTCACCGGCTACTGTTCTACCACCCCTCTCCACGGGCTCCTGTTCAACCACCCCTCCAAGGGCTACTGTTCATCCACCCCTCCACCATCTACTGTTCATCCAGCCCTCCACGGGGTCGTCCTGTTCATCCAGCCCTCCACGGGGTCTTGTTCATCCAGCCCCAACCGGCTCGATCGATCGGGGTCCTGTACATCCAGAGGCAACGCCACGGGTCCTGTTCATCCACTCCCACCGCTCACTGTTCATCCAACCCCCCCCCCCGCGCAACGCTCACTATTCATCTAGAGAGGCAGCATCGACTAGCTTCAGTTAGCAGCAGTAGCGAAGGAATCGATCGCTCGGGTTTAGTAACACGTAGCCTCCAATGCAATTGCTCGGGTTTAGTTAGAGCCCAACGCCTCGCTCGGATTCAGTTAGAGCCAACACCTCGCACACTCGCGCGTACGTGTATGAGAGAAACGCGCATTGCTCGGCCCCCGACCACCCACCGTAACCGGGAAATCCCCAAAATTTACCTCGCCCTCGCTTCTACCACGGTTTTTTCCGTCATGGACGGCCCAAAGAATGTCATGCAGGTGTGTCTCCGGCCCGCCCAGGACGAAAAGCCCATTTTCTGTCATGATTTTTTGTCATAGAAGTAGGAGCCCACCACATCTATGATGATACCGGGTTTTGTCACAATTATCGTCATAGAAGTGTCATATGTATGACAGAATTTTTTTCCGTTCGGCCCAAAATGTCACGGATGTGTCTTTTTTTTGTAGTGAGATCAATCAAAAACTACTTTTACTTGCCCTTTCGGTACTTTTTCTTATAGACGTATGCCTTTTGGTTTATGCAATGCACCTACTACCTTTCAAAGATGCATGATGGCTATATTGTCTGATTTTTGTGAAAAGATTTGTGAGGTATTCATGGACGACTTCTCCGTTTATATGGATCCTCTTTCGATAATTGTTTGAGCAACCTTGATCGAGTTTTGTAGAGATGCGAAGACACTAGTCTCATTCTGAATTGGGAAAAGTGTCACTTTATGGTTAATGAAGGCATTGTCTTGGGGCACAAGATTTTCGAGAGAGGTATTGAAGTCGATAAAGCTAAAGTTGATGCTATTGAAAAGATGCCATGTCCCAAGGACATAAAAGGTATAAGAAGTTTCCTTGGTCATGCCGGTTTTTAGGAGGTTCATTAAGGACTTTTCTAAAATCTCTAGGCCTCTGACTAATTTATTGCAAAAAGATATCCCTTTTGTCTTTGATGATGATTGTGTAGAAGCATTTGAAATACTTAAGAAAGCTTTGAACACTGCACCTATTGTTCAGCCACCTAATTGGAATTTACCCTTTGAAATTATGTGTGATGCTAGTGATTATGTTGTAGGTGTTGTTCTAGGGCAAAGAGTTGATAAGAAATTGAATGTTATCCAGTATGCTAGTAAGACTCTTGATACTGCCCAGAGAAATTATGCTACTACTGAAAAAGAGTTTTTAGCAGTTTTGTTTGCATGTGATAAGTTTAGACCTAATATTGTTGATTCCAAAGTTACTATTCACACTGATCATGTTGCTATTAAATATCTTATGGAAAAGAAAGATGCTAAGCCTAGGCTCATTAGATGGGTTCTCCTGCTCCAAGAATTTGATTTACATATTATTGATAGAAAGGGAGCTGAGAACCCCGTTGTAGGCAACTTGTCTAGGTTAGAGAATGTTCTTGATGACCCACTGTCTATTGATGATAGCTTTCCTGATGAACAATTAGCGGTCATTAATGCTTCTCTTACTGCTCCTTGGTATGCTAATTATGCTAATTACATTGTTGCTAAATTTATACCTCCTAGTTTCACATACCAGCAAAAGAAAAAGTTCTTCTATGATTTAAGACATTACTTTTGGGATGACCCACACCTTTATAAATAAGGAGTAGATGGTGTTATTAGATGTTGTGTGACTGAGCATGAACAGGAACAGATCCTACGCAAGTGTCACTCTTAATCCTTTGGAGGGCACCATGCTGGAGATAGACCTGCACACAAGGTACTACAATCTGGTTTTTATTGGCCTACTCTCTTCAAAGATGCTCGTAAGTTTGTCCTATCTTGTGATGAATGTCAAAGAATAGGTAACATTAGTAGACGTCAAGAAATGGCTATGAATTATTCTCTTGTTATTGAACCGTTTGATGTTTGGGGCTTTGATTATATGGGACCATTTCCTGCCTCTAATGGTTACACATATATTTTAGTTGCTGTTGATTACGTTACTAAGTGGGTAGAAGCCATTCCAACTAGTAGTGCTGAGCATAACACTTCTATTAAAATGCTTAAAGAAGTTATTTTTCCGAGGTTTGGAGTCCCTAGATATCTTATGACTGATGGTGGTTCACATTTTATTCATGGTGCTTTCTGTAAGATGCTTGCTAAGTATGATATCAATCATAGAATCGCATCCCCTTATCACCCGCAGTCTAGTGGTCAAGTAGAGTTGAGCAATAGAGAGCTCAAATTAATTTTGCAAAAGACTGTGAATAGATCTAGAAAGAATTGGTCCAAAAACTTGATGATGCATTATGGGCCTATAGAACTGCATACAAAAATCCTATGGGTATGTCTCCATATAAGATGGTTTATGGAAAAGCATGTCATTTATCTCTTGAACTTGAACATAAAGCATATTGGGCTATTAAAGAGCTCAACTATGACTTCAAACTTGCCGGTGAGAAGAGGTTGTTTGATATTAGCTCACTCGATGAATGGAGAACCCAAGCCTAAGAGAATGCCAAGCTATTCAAAGAAAAAGTCAAACACTGTCATGATAAAAGGATACAAAAGCGTGAGTTTAGCGTAGGAGATTATGTGTTATTATTCAACCCTCGTTTAAGATTTTTTGCAGGAAAACTTCTCTCTAAATGGGAAGGTCCCTACGTTATCGAGCAGGTCTATCGTTCTGGTGCCCTAAAAATCAACAACTTCGAAGGCACAAGCCCGAGGGTGGTGAACGGTCAAATAATTAAACATTATATTTCAGGTAATCCTATCAATGTTGAAACTAATATTATTAACCCCAGAGGAATTCATAAGGGACACTTTGCAGAACGTTCCAGACTCCGAAAGGGAATAGGTATGTGGTACGATAAGTAAACCGACTCCAAAATAACTCCAATGGCAATTTTTATCAGTTTTGGAATATTTAAGAATTTTAGGAAGAAAGAAGTTGTCTGAAAGGGACACGAGGCCCCCACGAGAGTGGAGGGCGCGCCCACCCTTACTGGGCGCGCCCCCTATCTCGTGGGCACCTCGTGTGCCTCCCGGACTCTTTTTTCTTGCACGTTACGTATTTTGGCCGGTAAAAATTCATTATATATACTCCCAGAGTTTTTAACCACCGTATCACGCAAATATCCTCTATTTTCGTTTCGAGTTGTTTCTATTTCAGATCTAGAGCATTATGTCATCTCCAAGCGCTCCCAAGGACAAGTTCTTCGAGAGGGTTATCAACCCCTATCTCGCGGAGGTTCTGCAACACCCTCAAATGATCGAGATGCATGAGGGGGTGTTGCATATCCGCGATGTGGAGGGACCAAGGCATACCGGAAGCATGGAGACAAAGCTCGAAGCCATGGAGCAGCAAGTTTTCAAGTGCCAAGGGATGGTGGAGCGTGGACTCAATGCTAACTAGATGATGATCACGGATTTCACCAACTACCACAAGCTAGATGCCAAAGTCATTGGGGAGACCATCTTCAAGCTTCAAGAGAAAATCGAGCATCTCCAAGCCCAGATCTATGACCTGCAAAACCAGAACTATGAGTATGAATATAGATTCAAGAGGATGAGTTTGGCTGCAGATTTAAGGATCCCGGAGACTCGATCATCCTTCTATGATGGTGAGACTATGCCTTGGAAGATGGACGACAAGCCTACATCATCAACAACTCCTACTTCACCACCTTCGAGGACATAATCACATGGGTATGGGCAGTCCCCTTGGCAACTGCCAAGCTTGGGGGAGGTACCTCGGTATCGTATCACCATCACACTCCTATCTTTACCGTTTTATTTAGTTCGATCCTTTTAGTAGTATCTTGATCTAGTAGATTGAAGTTTTGATATCAAGTAGTTATGAGTTTGCTTTGTGATCTATTTTTGTATTCGAGTCCGTGAGCTATCTATAATAAAGATTAGTGTTGAGTCAAGGGCTTTGCTATGATCTTGAGAAAGTAGAAAAGAATAAAAGAGTTCATATTGATCTTATGGTTAGTGATGACTTCACACATAGAAAGTATGAGGCATAAAAATTGTTGAGAGTTGATAAACGCAGTTTTGGTCATTGTTGCAATTAATTGGAAGTGATATGGAAAGAGAGGTTCACATATAAATATATTATCTTGGACACCTTTTATTATTGGGAGCACTCATTAAGTATGACATGCTAAAAGAGTTGATGTTGGACAAGGAAGACAACGTAATGGTTTATGTTTTCTCACATCTCAGTTAAAGCATATTGTTATTGACCTTCCAAACATGTTGATCTTGCCTTTCCCCCTCATGCGAGCCAATTTCCTTGCACCAAGTAGAGATACTACTTGTGCTTCCAAATATCCTTAAATCCAGTTTTGCCATGTGAGTCCACCATACCTACCTATGGATTGAGTAAGATCCTTCAAGTAAGTTGTCATGTTGCAGGCAATAAAAATTGCTTTCTAAATATGTATGACTTATTAGTGCAGAGAAAATAAGCTTTGTACAATCTTGTTATGGAAGCAATGAAAGCAACGGACTGCATAATAAAGGTCCACATACAAGGGGCAATATAAAGTGACGTTCTTTTGCATTAAGATTTTATGCATCCAACCCTAAACGCACATGACAACCTCTGCTTCCCTCTGTGAAGGGCCTATCTTTTACTTTATGTTTTTACTTTATGCTTGAGTCAAGGTGATCCTCACCTTTCCCTTTTTCATTTTATCCTTTGGCAAGCTCCTCGTGTTTGAAAGATCATGATATATATATATCCAATTGGATGTAAGTTAGCATGGGCTATTATTGTTGACATCACCTAAAGGTGAATACGTTGGGAGGCAACACAATAAGCCCCTATCTTTCTTAGTGTCCGGCTGAAACTCCATAACCACAAGTATTGCGTGAGTGTTAGCAATTGTAGAATACTACAAGATAGTTGAGTATGTGAACTTGCTGAAAATCTCTATTGTTGACTCTTTTCTGATGTTATGATAAATTGCGATTGCTTCAATGGCTGAGATTATAGTTTTTTAGTTCTCAATGAAGTTTTTGAACCATACTTGACATTGTGAATTGATTGTTACTTGATCATAAGAAATCATATGATAAAATCTATATATGTTGTTGTTATAAGAATGATCATGGTGCCCTCATGTCCATATTTTATTTTTATCGACACCTCTATCTCTAAACATGTGGCCATATTTTTCGATATCGGCTTCCGCCTGAGGACAAGCGAGGTCTAAGCTTGGGGGAGTTGATACATCCATTTTGCATCATGCTTTTATATCAATATTTATTGCATTATGGGCTGTTATTTCACATTATATCTCAATACTTATGGCTATTCTCTCTTATTTTACAAGGTTTACCATGAAGAGGGGGAATGCCGGCAGCTGGAATTCTGGCTGGAAAAGGAGCAAACATTGGAAACCTATTCTGCAGTGCTCCAAAAATCCTGAAACTCCACGAAACCTATTTTTGGAATTAATAAGAATTATTGAGTGGAAGAAGTACACCAGGGGGCCCACACCCTGTCCAGGAGGGTGGGGGGCACACCCCCCCTACTGGGAGCGCCTCCTGTCTCCTGGGCCCCCTGGTGGCCCTTCGGTGTCCATCTTCTGCTATATGAGGGCTTTTACCCTGGAAAAAATCGTGGGTAAGCTTACGGGACGAAACTCTGCCGCCACGAGGAGGAACCTTGGCGGAACCAATCTAGGGCTCTAGCGGAGCTGTTCTGTCAGGGACACTTCCCTCCGGGAGGGGGAAATCATCACCAACGTCATCACCAACGATCCTCTCATCGGGAGGGGGTCAATCTCCATCAACATCTTCACCAGCACCATCTCCTCTCAAAACCCTAGTTCATCTCTTGTATCTAATCTTGTATCCAAACGACAAATTGGTACCTGTGGGTTGCTAGTAGTGTTGATTACTCCTTGTAGTTGATGCTAATTGGTTTACTTGGTGGAAGATCATATGTTCAGATCCTTAATGCATATTATTACCCCTCTGATTATGAACATGAATATGCTTTGTGAGTAGTTATGTTTGTTCCTGAGGACATGGGTGAAATCTTGCTATTAGTAGTCATGTGAATTTGGTATTCGTTTGATATTTTGATGAGATGTATGTTGTCTTTTCCTCTAGTGGTGTTATGTGAACGTCGACTACATGACACTTCACCATTGTTTGGGCCTAGAGGAAGGCATAGGGAAGTAATAAGTAGATGATGGGTTGCTAGAGTGACAGAAGCTTAAACCCTAGTTTATGTGTTGCTTCGTTAGGGGCTGATTTGGATCCATATGTTTAATGTTATGGTTAGGTTTACCTTAATACTTCTTTTGTAGTTGTGGATGCTTGCAATAGGGGTTAATCATAAGTGGGATGCTTGTCCAAGTAAGGGCAGTACCCAAGCACCAGTCCACCCACATATCAAATTATCAAAGTACCAAACGCGAATCATATGAGCGTGATGAAAACTAGCTTGACGATAATTCCCATGTGTCCTCAGGAGCTCTTTTCTCATTATTAGAAATTGTCCAGGCTTATCCTTTGCTACATAAAGGATTGGGCCACCTTGCTGCACTTTATTTACTTTATTTACTTATTGCTCGTTATTATTTATCTTATCACAAAACTATCTATCACCTATAATTTCAGTGTGTGCAGAGAAAACCTTACTGAAAACCGCTTATCATTTCCTTCTGCTCCTCGTTGGGTTCGACACTCTTACTTATCGAAAGGACTATGATAGATCCCCTACACTTGTGGGTCATCACCCGCATACCTTTCGACAACTATATGAACTAACCGGATGAAATTCGTGCAAACAAAGCATATTTCAAATTAACCGGATGAAATTCATTACATTTTGAAAACTTTTCCTACAAACTTGACGAAATTGATTACATATGTCACACAAACCATACTAAAACTTACTATAAACCTAATCTAAATGATCGCCGGCGCCCGACCACCATGTCCGGCCATGAACATTTGAAAGCCGGCCATTGCCTTTTCCTCCTTCTCACCCGCCTCGATAACCTCCTCCTCCGGAGCACAAGGTTCTGAAGATTTCCACCTCCACGTCGCCGTCAAGCGGCTAATCGGCCGCCGATGTTTACACCACCAAGCTTGGCGTCGACTGAGTGGTGTAGCGGTGGCCTTTCTGGGACCAGAGCGGCGGTGACCTACCGTGTACTACTCTTCCTCGCTGCCGACTGCACCCGCGCACATGCGCCGGTTTTGTGGTCATGGCGGCGGAGGGCGGCCGGGGGGGGGAGCCGGCGATCTCCTTTGTCTTCTCCTGTGATAGTACGTCAAAGAGAGCTTTCAAGCACGCCCGGAGTGGAGCCGCCGATGTCCTTCATCTGCTCCTGCGACAGTACGTCCAAGAGAGCTTTGGAGCGCCAGGAGGCCATGTTTGGAGTGGTGCCGACAGAAGGAAGGGGTAAGAGGAGAATGAGTGTGGGTCTTTGGCTATGGCTGGGAGTTGGGGCTCAATTTAATACAGCAGGCGAATGGCAATAAGCCGTGGCAGACGGATGGACAGCTGGGTCGGAGTAGGTTCGTCGGGCATGAATGTGGATGTTGCTTCAGTGATTTAACTGCAGGTGCATTGGGTTATTGACATGTGAGCCCAACGGGCATCTGGCCCGCATGTCAGTGACACACCAACTGCACCTGCATTTAAGTCCGGTGAATGTGGCATTGACATTCTAGAGAGACGGTGACCGTTTCAGGCGGGAAGCGCACGCTAGTGATGAAAGGGGTTTCGGTAGGCCAGGGCAGTCAAATGCTGGCGTGGTGGTAAAATGTGAACTCATGGATGACGAGCCTTTGAAGCGTATGCGGCACGTATTGACAATCAGGCGTCCATGCAACCCCTCTTGTCGCCAGCTAGCCTTCGATGACCACCATTAGACACCACACAACCATACAAAACTTATGAATAATGGACGAATCGATCAGACACACACTCATGTGCAGTGGCACTATGATCGGTCACTCACAATAGTACATACTCTGTACCATAGTACCCTCTCTATCTAGGTTGTTTTACAGATTGTCGTTGTGACGGATGATATACATGAGCAAGGCGCTGCCAAGTATGACCATTGGTGTTGAGCCAGGTGAATACATGCTCGGCGTTTGCTAAGGCCTCCATCAAACGTCTAAACAATAATGTCAGGCACTGCCGGGGCGAGCAGTTGATGGGCTTGCCATTTGCGTTGTGCCATGAGCAGGACTATGATTAAGAGGGTGACGTGCATGCATTAGCATTGTTTGACAGCGTGAGCGTGAGTGTCTGCACGCGTACATATGCTACTTGCCTCTATGGGCGGTGTGCGCTAATGTGTGCATCATGTATAATATAAAACAAATTTGTTTGTGCATTTAAAGTAAAGTTTTCATTTTCATTTGGCTGACGAGTGTGCGTTGCAGCGACGAGTCTGTGGTTTGATTCCTCACATATGCATAATTTTGGTTTTTATTTCTTTCTCCACTAACAGGTAGGCCCGCATAGATAGATAGATACAGAACATGAGCTGATGAGGCGCATGCGGACTGTTTGACTGGTCAACCAGACAAATACGGAGCTATATGCTGAGCCAATCACCGTATAATCACCATATCTCGTATACAATGATCAAAGTGAGTTATCAAGACAAGTTTGATGACCGCCGATGCATTCTACTCGGTAATAAATGACCAGGATTGAAGGGAAATCCAAATTTCCTTCGTCTTGTGTCCTTGAGCTCTTGACAAACCAGTGCACTATACGGTTGTCTGGCCACTCCACCCCAGAGCTCTCACCAAGCGTCATTCATGCCACCGCGCCGCACACTAACCGGTAAGGAAGCGATGGCATCCCACCGCGCTGAGTTCCTCGCCGCCCACGATCGCACACAAAATGGTAGGGAAGCGATGGCATCCCGCCGTGCCGAGTTCATCGCCACTCGCGACCTCACACCTATGTGGGCGGAATTTGAAGCTACCAAGGCCGAATGGGCGGTAGAGCAAGAGGCGGCCAAAGCCGCACAGAGGGAGCGGAAAAGTCAGAAAGCACTCAAGAAAAGAGAGGCCCGCCGCCACAAGAAAGAAGAGGACGCACGCGCTGCTGCGGAGAGGTCGGAAGAGATCCAAGCACGGTGGGGTGTCACCGATAAAGTCGGGAAGGAGAACGACGACGTCTGGCCAGCATGTGAGAAGTAGTAGTCCTAGTAGTTAGTGTGTGTGTGTCTATGTCTGAGTACGAGCATGTACCAGTACTACTAGTTACTACTGTAGTTTTTAGAGCTAATTACCAGTACATTAGCCTAGAGTCAATGGAAAAATTCCTATCCTATGCATCAAATGGCATCTCTTTCTCTATAGGAATTGAGATGCATGTCATCTCACTTCCTATGATTTTCACATTCCTATAAAATTCCTATCGAAAGGAGGCCTCTACTGGAGTAAGTACTGTAGCTAGCAGTACTGCTGGTACAGTAGTTTTCTTCAAGAAGCGGAATTCAACGAAGTCATGATGGTTCCTTTGTCCGAGCAACTTCACAGTGGGAAAGGTAGGGCCTGTGATTTGACGGCTCATGTCATTATTACTGCGGCACGACGACCGGGGTGACTCTCCCTTGGAGTTCTGCATGCATGGCAAGTGGACCAGGATGATCGACGTCCCACATGTTGGCGAACGGAAGTATTCTTTCCGATATCGAGGAGCAAGGAAACCAGGTGGTATAGTATCACTACTGATTTATATTTATTTTTTATTTCTGATGAATGCTAGAGTTTCAACTCTTACGATGAAGGAGTGCCAAACATGGCACATGCTGGATGTCCCACACATCAGCGAAAGGAGTGGGACATGAATAGCATGGTAGAGCGTCTCCACTTCTTCCACTTCTGGGTCAGAGACCACACGTAGTAGTACTAGTGGTATGACGATACAAAGTGTGACCCGTAGATTAATACATGTCTAGTTGGAAGGTCTCGGGGCATACATGTAAACAAATATAAAAGCTAATCTGTGCCGCCAATTAATATAGTAGTAGTAGAGTACTTAGGCACGTACTCTATAACATCACCGTGCATTGCACGTACAACATTTAGTGGTACGTAGTAAGAGACAAATGCCTATATGCCATGCATGTTCATACTATTTATGCCTTTCTACTTCACTTACTGCCCTACATTACTCAGGTTCGTGCGTCCACTCCTGGGTACATGTCCGTCTCGTAGTTCCAGTCCCACGTGTTTTTGATAGAAGGAACGATCCATATCATCGCAGTTAGTGTAGCTCCCCACGATGGAGACTCATCCAAACTATGGCCCCTGTTTGGATACATGGGTTAGAGTTAGTTTGAGCTAGTTGGGGCTCAAATAGCCCTAAAGTATCCATGTTACGCCCTCGATGCGACTATATCTCCCACGTGTCGAGGCACGACTTAGAGGCATAATCGCATTGAAGGCATATGTCGCAAGTGAGGTAATCTTCACACAACCCATGTAATATAATAAGGAAAGGGATACATAGTTGGCTTACAATCGCCACTTCACACAATTACATGAATAAAGCATTACATCAACCAAATACAATCAGGGCCCGACTACGGAACCAAAATAAAAGAAGAACCCCAAATGCGACAAAGGTCCCCGATCGACCCCAACTGGGCTCCACTACTGATCAACTAGAACGATACAACACAAAGGGCAAGATCTTCATCGATCTCCTCCTTGAGCTTGGTTGCGTCATCTGCACGGTAACATAGGCACCTGCAAACTGGTTTTGGAAGTATCTGTGAGCCACGAGGACTCAGCAATCTCGCACCCGCGAGATCAAGACTATTTAAGCTTATGGGAAGGATGGAGTAATGAGGTGGAGCTGCAGCAAGCGACTAGCATATATGGTGGCTAACATACGCAAATGAGAGCGAGAAGAGAAGGCAAATCACGGTCGATAAGAGTATGATCAAGAAGTGATCCTATAGCAACCTACGTCAAGCATAACTCCAACACCGTGTTCACTTCCCGGACTCCGCCGGAAAGAGACCATCACGGTTACACACACGGTTGATGTATTTTAATTAAGGTCAACTTCGGGTTTTCTACAACCGGACGTCAACAAATTCCCATCTGCCCATAACCGCGGGCACGGCTTTCGAAAGTTCAAATCCCTGCAGGGGTGTCCCAACTTAGCCCATGACAAGCTCTCACGGTCAACGAAGGAATAGACCTCCACCCGAGACGTTCCGATCAGACTCGGTATCCCGGTACAACAAGACATTTCGACAGGGTAAAACTAAACCAGCAACACCGCCCGAATGTGCCGACAAATCCCGATAGGAGCTGCACATATCTCTTTCTCAGGGCACACTCAGATAGGTCAAGCTACGAGTAAAACCAACCCTCAAGTTTCCCCGAGGTGGCCCCGCAGGCTGCCCAGTTCGGACCAACACTCAGAGGAGCACTGGCCCGGGGGGGGGGGGGGTAAAATAATGATGACCCTCAGGAGCGCGACTCCCAAGGGAAAAGAAAAGGCTAGGTGGCAAATGGTAAAACCAATGTTGGGCATTGCTGGAAGAGCTTTACTTAAGGCGAACTGTCAAGGGGTTCCCATAATAGCCCAACCGCGTAAGGGACGCAAAATCTGGGAACATAACACCGATATGACGGAAACTAGGGCGGCAAGAGTGGAACAAAACACCAGGCATAAGGCCGAGCCTTCCACCCTTTACCAAGTATATAGATGCATTAATTAAATAAGATATATTGTGATATCCCAACAAGTAAATAAATGTTCCAACAAGGAACAACATCTCCATGTTCCAACAAGGAACAAACTTCAATCTTCACCTGCAACTAACAACGCTATAAGAGGGGCTGAGCAAAGCGGTAACATAGCCAATCAACGGTTTGCTAGGATATGGTGGGTTAGAGGTTGAACATGGCAATTTGGGTGGCTGACAAGCAAGTGGTAGGCATCGTAGCATTGGCATAGCAAGAGCGAGCAAACTAGCATAGAAAAGATAGTAGTGATTTCGAGGGTATGATCATCTTGCCTGAAATCCCGCAAGGAAGAAGAACGAGTCCATGAAGAAGACAATCGGACGTAGACGAATGGATCCTCACAACTTCGACGTATCGGAACCAACCCGAAAAAGCAAACACCGGAAAAGAAGCACACAACATAGTAAACAAACATCACATAAACATGGCATGATGCGCAATCAAGTATGATGCATGTCCGGTTTAATGAAGCATGGCATGGCAAAGTGCACAAGCAGTTCTACAAATTAAGTGGAGATCAATATGCAACGAGTTGCATATTGACGAAACACCACGACAATTATTTAGTTCTCTCTCGGTTATGTACTCAACAATATTAAATGTTGGTTAATATGGCAAGAGGGTGAAGCAAAGTAAAACTACCTATCTAGTCAAGTTTAAATGAGGCCGGAAGCAACGAACAACAATTCCGGAAACTCCCCATATGCATATTTTAGATTTGGTACCGTTCTGCCCTAAACACAATTTTAGGGTTGTTAAACATGCAAAGTAAGGCCACCATGTTAAACTAGGCAAAATTCTACCCCATTTACATATAAATATTATTAAAAACGGAGTTACGGTTATTTAGTTATGAATAAAATCATTTTAGCATGGCATAGGAGCAAATTTAATCAAACAACATTTTTAACATTTTTAAACATGGATGAAAGTGGCAAAATATTAATCTACACAAAATTCTAAGCAGTTTGCATGTTTAAAACATTTTAATCCGATGCACGGTTTGTGAGTTATTAAATGCATGATGCTAAGGGGTTTTTCTGTAAAACTGTTAACCACTGGATAAAGCTAAAATCGCAGGTCAGGAAAAAAATACACACGGGCTGAATCGGCTTGGCCCAACAATAGAAAAAAAAAACAGAGGAGGGGCGCTGGGGTCTGCTCACCCTTGGGCCTTGGCCCGATCAGTGGATAGGGAAGGCAGGGCGACGGATCTGTGCGGCTGGGCCTAGCGCGGTGCAGGGGAGCGGCTGGGCCGAAGCAGAGGAGGCCCAGGCGCGTGCGGTCGCGGGACTGGCGCGGTCAACGGGGCGAGCGGGCGAGCTGCTCGTCCTCTGCTCGATGCAGAGCTGCGGGCGGCTCCTGGTGCAGAGCTCCGGCGAGCGAGGCGAAAGGGCGGCGAGGCAAACGGTGACGGGGGCGGAGCTGCATCTGGCTCCGGCGAGGGACAAGAACGGCGCGGGATCCCGGCGAGGTTCGGGGCTTGGCTGGCGCAGTGCCACGCGGGAAGGAGGGCGCCGGATCCACCGGACCGGGACGAGGCAAGGGGCGCCATGGATGAGCAGAGGGGTCTGCGTGCGGCGGTGTGGCGAAGCAGAGCCCGACGGGGGGGGGTCTCCACGGCAGAAGGCGAGGCCGGAGGGGTACGGAACGGATGGGTCCGTCCGGGAACAGGGCGGAGGCGAGCTGTAGGCCATGGCGACGACACGGCGGGGCAGGAGGAGGAGCATGGCACGGGGGCTCGGGCGCTGCGGGATGAAGGACGACGGCGAGCGGAACCAGGCGCGAAGGAAGGCGGGAGGAGCAGGCCGCGGAGGCCTCGGGCGGCTGCAGGGGCTTGGGCTCCTCCTTCCAGATCGAGGCAGGGAGGAGCTACGCTCTGGATTGGCCGGGCACGGAAGGCCGAGTGGAGTTTTGGTGGGAGAAACGAGGTGGAGAGACTGGCTGCGAGGGGATTTTTGGATCGGGAGGATCTCGATGAGGAGGAGACAGGAAGAGTGGCGGCGCTCGGGAGGATCCCTAGAAATTAGGGATTTGGTCTGATTATATAGGCAGGGGACTAGGTAGGGACTAATCCGGTCCGTCCGATCGTAATCGGACGGTCGCGAAAACTTATGTTAGGAAGCCCAATTAACAAAACGGAGACGTTTTGTAGATGTTTGGAGATGATCCGGACATAACGGTGGCGACAGTCCGGGTCGGGTCCGGGACAGCTTTTCGGACGCGCGCGCGAGGAGATCCGCGGGCTGACGAGAGAGGTTAGGTAGGGTCTGACGGTGAGTAGTGGACTGTGCAGAAATCCCCAGGCTGAGAGAAGAGAAAAGAGAGAGGCCCGGCGACTGTTTCCGTAGACCGAAAACGTCCGACTATAGACCGGCTATATTGCCGCTATAGTTAATCGTTGGGGCATCAAACGATCTCCGAATGCAATGAAACTTGACAGGCGGTCTATCTACACTATAATAAGACCACACGTCAACTCTCATCCCATTCCGAGAACATTTCCCGGCCACTTATAAAATAATATTTCGGACGTGCCGCGGGCGCGTGCAAGTGTGTCTGGGCTTAGAACGGACAACGGACGGAACGAGGAGACCGGGACGGATGCAAGTTTTGAAAACATGATGATGCAATGCACATGATGACATGATGAAATGCAACACGCAAGCCAATGACAAGACAACAACAACGAATAACTGAACGACACCTGGCACATCGGATCCGGGGCGTTACAACACTCCACCACTACGAGAGGATCTCGTCCCGAGATCTAGGATGGCACCGGAGGGAAAAGGGAGAGGAGAGGTAAAACAAAGTTGCTTCTTTGACAAACGAGTGAGACCAAAGAACCTGGAAAAGGTTAAGCCATTTCGAGAAAAGAATACAACGGAAATGACGAAGCTGAAAACACTCGTTAGAAAAGAGGAACAAGGGAAAAACAACTTCGGGTAGCACTCCGGTTGGGAAGAAAAGAATTGAATAAGGTCTTGATAAGATGAGAAGATACTTGATGAAATCACAACACACTGCCACCGGAACTATTGAATGAATGGAGCAAGGGGTAACAAAGATCTCAGACAGCACTCCTGTTGAGAAGGGAGTCAAAATTTGATAAGATGAGATAGCTCAAATGAAAACACGACACTCTGGTTGAGAAAGGGATGCAAGACTTGATAAGGCGAAAAGAACTTGAGCAGAGGACACGACACTCCGGTTAGACAAGATAGAGAAGGAATAAGACTGATATAATTTGGATAGCACTTCGACTGAAAATGGAAGAAATTGAACATGATCTTGACAAACCGAGATGAGGAGTGAAAAGAGCAATATCACAATGCCTCCGGAAGAAAGAATAGAAGATAAATCATTGGAATAACCGAATGGAGAAGAAAATGCCAACTTCTGCCACAAATGAGCTTGGAAAGTACCCTTCCAAGAAGGTTACAACGGGGTTGTTGGAAAACCAACAACGAAAAGCACAAGCTTGTAGTGGGCTTATGGAAAACATCTCAAAATTATAAGGTGACAACCGGCCACTAACGGAAACAATTGCTTGCTTGAGATCAACGAAGAGATGAAAACTTCTTCCACCAAGATGATAAAGAGATAACTTGGATCATTGGCAAGCACCACAAATAGCAACATTCCCAATGGAAGGCTTTTAGGTGAAATATGGCACAAGATAACTCCAACAACGAGGTTGACGGATTTAAAAATAACTCATTCTTAACAACATGTGAATCATGGAACATGAACTCAAATTATCAAGAATGACATAATACCACCTCCAAAATATGGTAGAAAGATTTGCACTCCGGATTACCATATGAAGAAAGCTTTTGCTCCTTAGGAAAGAATCTCGATGAAAACTTTGAGAAGGGAATATAAATCCTTGATGAACCAACATGTAGAATCTCCAAGAAGAACTCCGGTAATGAAAGGATAACGAGAAGAAAGAGAAGTTGAAAACACAAGTTGAACCCTTGCAATGGTTAGATAGATCTTTAGAATGATAATTAGAGCTTGGAACTCCGGGAAAAAAAGATGAGCAACTCGACTGAGAATGTGAGACGATGAACCACTCCGGAAAAGAAATTGAATAAACTTGATGAAACAAGAATAAGAATTATGTTATGTCTATCCTTCACCAATTAAATTGATGACAATCAACGGATTTGGCATACTTCTTATTCTCGTAGAAAGGATTAAAAGAGATATATCAAAACTTGAGAAGGTCTTCAACGAACCACCGGTAGGATTGGAACAACAAATGAATTGATATGATGAACAAGGAAGAGAGATCTTGAAAGAACCACCGTAAGAATTGAAAATGATCGAAGTAGGGGTGCATCACCGGTAAGAATTAGCAAATGAACGAAGGTGCTTGAGACAAACTAGATACATGAGAACAAAGAGATCAAGAACTGATTAGAGGATATTCGATAGATGCACCGGCAAGATAGGAGAATGATAACTGACGGCTGAGAATGAATAAACCTGGATTGATGGACTCCGGATGACAAACTAAGAAGACTCTTGAATATCTCCTGATGGGTGAAAAAGATTCTCACCATCGAAAACAATTATGAGAGGATGGCAACAAGCTAGCACCATGAATCTTGAAGAGAATAGAGCAAGATTAAAGAGAAACTCTTCTTCGGTCTTCAAATGATGAGAATGACAACGAGAAACACCACCAAGAATTATTGAGGCACACCGGAAGAATCCAAAAGCGAAGAGGTTGAGCCAACTATGAAAAGAATTTGAAAGATCTTGGAGAAAAGCATTTGACTAATGATAACTCATTCTTACGTCAAACTTGGAGAAGAATTTAGGATAGCTCTGGGAAAATAGAAGAGTCAGGTAAGATCCTGGGAAAAGACCTGTGGGTTAGGGCCCACTCAAAAGAACACCGTTGAAAAGATTTAAAAGAGATGTTGCACCGGTTGAATTAAATGACTTGAATGAGATACCAATCTCGAAAGAGCTTGAACGAATGCAGAGTGGAAACACGAATCTTCGAGATATCTTGAGCACTCTGGAACAATTTAATAGCGAGAGATGGATGATTAAGAGGTGCACCGGCATAAGAAAAGCATTGAAAAAAAAGAAAAGGAGTATGCTTAATACCAAAGCTTGAATTAAATCCACCGGAGAAGAAAAGAACGAGGAATGATGAACTTGAAGCTCCATTAGAATCTTCATGAGAATCACCGGATAAGAACATTGACGGAAAAGAATGGAGAAACTTCACATGAATAAATGGATACTTGATTGAAATATATAAGAGTCCTTGAAGAAAAAGGGTGGGAGGGCGGGAAAAACAAAGGCAACTTGGAGACGGATGAAACAAACACCCTTGAGAAGAAATGATAATTGGTCTTGCTGATGTTGAAGTGATCGGATCCACTTGAAGAGAAACACACCGGTTGAAAAGGATTGACAAGACAATCTCGATTATCCAGAATGATTAGTATTCAAATCGGAGTATGAGAACACCATTTAAGAAAGGTATGGAATCAACACTTGACATTGAAGCAACTCGAATACCACAACTCAAAACAAAAACAAAGGACTGGCTTGCAGAATAAGCCGGAACAAACATATGATAGAGATTTCGTCCGAAGTTTTCGTGGTGGGGCCTACACGGGCTCGATCATACAGCACCATCATGTACAAGGCAGTGCACATGACATACAAAGCGTCCCCGAGTCGGCATAGCCAAGGACTCTTTAAGACACAACGAGACCACTGTAAAACCAACCGTGAATAGGCGGACCACTAGACGTCGAACCCCAATTTCATATCATACATCCGTCGGAAAGATATCCTAAGAGCTACTTGATTTCCCACCTATGAAACTCCCGAAATTTTCCGGTTATGCAATCAGGTGTTGGGGATACAGGGGAAGCATAATATCTCACCCAAAACTAACAAATCCTACATCCAGCTGTATCCATCCTTCAACACATAACCAAGAAACCTTCGGAAATCATCTACCTCAACCTTCGAAAAGCATCCGTTATACAAGTTATGGCAATACTCCCGTACTCACCTCAGTACTGGGTTATCGGGGTTATCTCACCAACGAACTGCATAAAAGAGATTTTCGATGTCGGCGTACTAAACTCAGGTATTCCAGAACTGCAACGATAAAATTATGATGACAACACCTCAGAGCTCAACTCCCCGGGACACTTCCACTAAACCCCTGACAGGAGGCACCAAGACAATGTTCTCATCATAAAACCATCGGAACGATTCCAAGATACCCGCGTGATCCTAAAAAAAATTTAGTGAAATTTGAGAAGAGAAGAGTCAAAACTCTACGTCAGGATGCCTTACCAGAGCGATGAAGGGACTGGGGAGTAAAAAGAATTCCTAAACTCTCCGATATATAATTCCTAAATGACTCAAAACATTTTTCTAGACACAACTCGGCCGCTAAAAACGATCAAGCAGTGGGGCTCCTAAGGTCGGGGAAGGCTCTGATTACCAACTTGTAACGCCCTCGATGCGACTATATCTCCCACGTGTCGAGGCACGACTTAGAGGCATAATCGCATTGAAGGCATATGTCGCAAGTGAGGTAATCTTCACACAACCCATGTAATACATAAGGGAAAGAGATACATAGTTGGCTTACAATCGCCACTTCACACAATTACATGAATAAAGCATTACATCATCCAAATACAATCAAGGGCCCGACTACGGAACCAAAATAAAAGAAGAACCCCAAATGCGACAAAGGTCCCCGATCGACCCCAACTGGGCTCCACTACTGATCAACTAGAACGAAACAACACAAAGGGCAAGATCTTCATCGAGCTCCTCCTTGAGCTTGGTTGCGTCATCTGCACGGTAACATAGGCACCTGCAAACTGGTTTTGGAAGTATCTGTGAGCCACGGGGACTCAGCAATCTCGCACCCGCGAGATCAAGACTATTTAAGCTTATGGGAAGGATGGAGTAATGAGGTGGAGCTGCAGCAAGCGACTAGCATATATGGTGGCTAACATACGCAAATGAGAGCGAGAAGAGAAGGCAAAGCACGGTCGATAAAAGTATGATCAAGAAGTGATCCTATAGCAACCTACGTCAAGCATAACTCCAACACCGTGTTCACTTCCCGGACTCCGCCGGAAAGAGACCATCACGGTTACACACACGGTTGATGTATTTTAATTAAGGTCAACTTCGGGTTTTCTACAACCGGACGTTAACAAATTCCCATCTGCCCATAACCGCGGGCACGGCTTTCGAAAGTTCAAATCCCTGCAGGGGTGTCCCAACTTAGCCCATGACAAGCTCTCACGGTCAACGAAGGAATAGACCTCCACCCGAGACGTTCCGATCAGACTCGGTATCCCGGTACAACAAGACATTTCGACAGGGTAAAACTAAACCAGCAACACCGCCCGAATGTGCCGACAAATCCCGATAGGAGCTGCACATATCTCTTTCTCAGGGCACACTCAGATAGGTCAAGCTACGAGTAAAACCAACCCTCAAGTTTCCCCGAGGTGGCCCCGCAGGCTGCCAGTTCGGACCAACACTCAGAGGAGCACTGGCCCGGGGGGGGGGGGTAAAATAATGATGACCCTCAGGAGCACGACTCCCAAGGGAAAAGAAAAGGCTAGGTGGCAAATGGTAAAACCAATGTTGGGCATTGCTGGAAGAGCTTTACTTAAGGCGAACTGTCAAGGGGTTCCCATAATAGCCCAACCGCGTAAGGGACGCAAAATCCGGGAACATAACACCGATATGACGGAAACTAGGGCGGCAAGAGTGGAACAAAACACCAGGCATAAGGCCGAGCCTTCCACCCTTTACCAAGTATATAGATGCATTAATTAAATAAGATATATTGTGATATCCCAACAAGTAAAAATGTTCCAACAAGGAACAACATCTCCATGTTCCAACAAGGAACAAACTTCAATCTTCACCTGCAACTAACAACGCTATAAGAGGGGCTGAGCAAAGCGGTAACATAGCCAATCAACGGTTTGCTAGGACATGGTGGGTTAGAGGTTGAACATGGCAATTTGGGTGGCTGACAAGCAAGTGGTAGGCATCGTAGCATTGGCATAGCAAAGAGCGAGCAAACTAGCATAGCAAAGATAGTAGTGATTTCGAGGGTATGATCATCTTGCCTGAAATCCCGCAAGGAAGAAGAACGAGTCCATGAAGAAGACAATCGGACGTAGACGAATGGATCCTCACAACTTCGACGTATCGGAACCAACCCGAAAAAGCAAACACCGGAAAAGAAGCACACAACATAGTAAACAAACATCACATAAACATGGCATGATGCGCAATCAAGTATGATGCATGTCCGGTTTAATGAAGCATGGCATGGCAAAGTGCACAAGCAGTTCTACAAATTAAGTGGAGATCAATATGCAACGAGTTGCATATTGACGAAACACCACGACAATTATTTAGTTCTCTCTCGGTTATGTACTCAACAATATTAAATGTTGGTTAATATGGCAAGAGGGTGAAGCAAAGTAAAACTACCTATCTAGTCAAGTTTAAATGAGGCCGGAAGCAACGAACAACAATTCCGGAAACTCCCCATATGCATATTTTAGATTTGGTACCGTTCTGCCCTAAACACAATTTTAGGGTTGTTAAACATGCAAAGTAAGGCCACCATGTTAAACTAGGCAAAATTCTACCCCATTTACATATAAATATTATTAAAAACGGAGTTACGGTTATTTAGTTATGAATAAAATCATTTTAGCATGGCATAGGAGCAAATTTAATCAAACAACATTTTTAACATTTTTAAACATGGATGAAAGTGGCAAAATATTAATCTACACAAAATTCTAAGCAGTTTGCATGTTTAAAACATTTTAATCCGATGCACGGTTTGTGAGTTATTAAATGCATGATGCTAAGGGGTTTTTCTGTAAAACTGTTAACCACTGGATAAAGCTAAAATCGCAGGTCAGGAAAAAAATACACACGGGCTGAATCGGCTTGGCCCAACAGTAGAAAAAAAAACAGAGGAGGGGCGCTGGGGTCTGCTCACCCTTGGGCCTTGGCCCGATCGGTGGATAGGGAAGGCAGGGCGACGGATCTGTGCGGCTGGGCCTAGCGCGGTGCAGGGGAGCGGCTGGGCCGAAGCAGAGGAGGCCCAGGCGCGTGCGGTCGCGGGACTGGCGCGGTCAACGGGGCGAGCGGGCGAGCTGCTCGTCCTCTGCTCGATGCAGAGCTGCGGGCGGCTCCTGGTGCAGAGCTCCGGCGAGCGAGGCGAAAGGGCGGCGAGGCAAACAGTGACGGGGGCGGAGCTGCATCTGGCTCCGGCGAGGACAAGAACGGCGCGGGATCCCGGCGAGGTTCGGGGCTTGGCTGGCGCAGTGCCACGCGGGAAGGAGGGCGCCGGATCCACCGGACCGGGACGAGGCAAGGGGCGCCATGGATGAGCAGAGGGGTCTGCGTGCGGCGGTGTGGCGAAGCAGAGCCCGACGGGGGGGGGTCTCCACGGCAGAAGGCGAGGCCGGAGGGGTACGGAACGGATGGGTCCGTCCGGGAACAGGGCGGAGGCGAGCTGTAGGCCATGGCGACGACACGGCGGGGCAGGAGGAGGAGCATGGCACGGGGGCTCGGGCGCTGCGGGATGAAGGACGACGGCGAGCGGAACCAGGCGCGAAGGAAGGCGGGAGGAGCAGGCCGCGGAGGCCTCGGGCGGCTGCAGGGGCTTGGGCTCCTCCTTCCAGATCGAGGCAGGGAGGAGCTACGCTCTGGATTGGCCGGGCACGGAAGGCCGAGTGGAGTTTTGGTGGGAGAAACGAGGTGGAGAGACTGGCTGCGAGGGGATTTTTGGATCGGGAGGATCTCGATGAGGAGGAGACAGGAAGAGTGGCGGCGCTCGGGAGGATCCCTAGAAATTAGGGATTTGGTCTGATTATATAGGCAGGGGACTAGGTAGGGACTAATCCGGTCCGTCCGATCGTAATCGGACGGTCGCGAAAACTTATGTTAGGAAGCCCAATTAACAAAACGGAGACGTTTTGTAGATGTTTGGAGATGATCCGGACATAACGGTGGCGACAGTCCGGGTCGGGTCCGGGACAGCTTTTCGGACGCGCGCGCGAGGAGATCCGCGGGCTGACGAGAGAGGTTAGGTAGGGTCTGACGGTGAGTAGTGGACTGTGCAGAAATCCCCAGGCTGAGAGAAGAGAAAAGAGAGAGGCCCGGCGACTGTTTCCGTAGACCGAAAAACGTCCGACGATAGACCGGCTATATTGCCGCTATAGTTAATCGTTGGGGCATCAAACGATCTCCGAATGCAATGAAACTTGACAGGCGGTCTATCTACACTATAATAAGACCTCACGTCAACTCTCATCCCATTCCGAGAACATTTCCCGGCCACTTATAAAATAATATTTCGGACGTGCCGCGGGCGCGTGCAAGTGTGTCTGGGCTTAGAACGGACAACGGACGGAACGAGGAGACCGGGACGGATGCAAGTTTTGAAAACATGATGATGCAATGCACATGATGACATGATGAAATGCAACACGCAAGCCAATGACAAGACAACAACAACGAATAACTGAACGACACCTGGCACATCGGATCCGGGGCGTTACAATCCAAACATGAGGGTTAAATTGGAGCAAGTTAGACTTGTTCAGTTCAACCGCCTCGCTAGATATGTTTGGAGAGGAATTGGCCAGCGCGAGGCGGTTCTATAGGTGGGCAGGCGGCTTGTAAGCAAAAGTTTCTCCTCGTGCTGCGAGCCACCACGCACGCGTTGGCAAGGGAGAAGGCGTAGTAAGCAAGCTTCTCGTTGTTCTGCGAGTTGACGGGACACATCAAAGTTATTTAGTACATACTCTCTCCAAAAAAGGGCTGACCATGTCATGGCTACCATCCCGTGCTCCGTCGTTGAGAACATGCACTATTCAGTGCCATCGAGGAGAAGAAATATTGCGCAGTAGGTGCCATCGAAGTGCATGGCTCACTTACACACTGCTTATCTGATTATCTCCATTTTCTTGCATGACACGTGCACCTTAATGCTAGATGTCTCGCGTGTTGGCAAAAGGATGAACAAAGCTCACGTCAAAAAAAGAGTGGAAGAACATAGATTCCCGACGACCGAGAAGGAGCAAGGAACCTCGTGGTGGAGCGTCTGCACTCATAATATTTTATATTATTCACAGTGGACTGGAAGAGTACGAAACATGACTGCCCAGTGTAGTTACATCGTACTACATGGCTAACCCACGCTATCACCATATTTCTTGGCTGCTGTGCGACACCTAGCTCTAGTAATCTAGCAGCCCGTATCACTTCTCGCTCCTCATCTCTCTCAAAGTGTGGCGGGTTGGCGTTTTTGCCGTCTATTGAGACCGGTTAACTCATCACATGTTAGCGACATGCCATGAGCATTCTAAAAAAATACTATACTCTATTGTTCTTCTAGAAGAGGAAGCACTTTGACCGACAGACCAAACGAAACAAGCGTTCCATGCCATGAGTTGGTCCAGTTTCTAGTTTTGAACACGTTTAGAACACATGGTTTTGACAATTGATAAGATTTTATATAGGGCCTAATGTATTCTTCAAGGGTGCGTTTGACTATTGATAATATTTTATATAATTTGAAAATTATATCATTCAAAGATCCTTTCACGTTTCGTTTTCAAAAAAAATGATACTTTCACGTACGAATTTGACTATATGCTTTGAGAAACTTGCATGTCCTATACTGTTCCTGTTTGGATACTCTAACTTAGCTAGAGGTTAGACTAACTCATCACTAACCATGAACTAGCTGTAGCCAAAGAGTTGTTTGGGTGACAGGGTTAGATTGACAATAAATGCACTTGATGGAGAGAGAAAAGTGATTTTTCAGTGGGCCCAATGAGAACTATCTCAAATTAGCACCTCTTGGGTAGGATAGTTTTTTTTGGTGGGTTCGGTGCAACTTGCTCCAATTTAACCCTCATTCTTGGATACTTTAGGGCTATTTGAGCCCCAACTAGCTCAAACTAACTCTAACCCATGGATCCAAATAGGGCATATGGCTAGCCTCGACACGGAGCAGTCGCGTGCACTGGGAAGCGACGCTCTCTCGGCCGTCACGCTGCTTCAAAGCCGGTGCCAGTGAGAGGTCGCCTCCTCTCTGGCCGGGCATTAATGCGGCACTGACGCTCCAGGGCAACGTTGACCGTTTCACGCGGGAAGCGCGCGCTGGCAAGGGAGTATTGGTTTTGAACCGTTTCAGGTGTAGTACTGGCAGTTTGCAAAACTACTCAATTATTGCACTCAGTTTCCTAAGAAATTGTGGTAAAAACGTTACTCCACAGCTGGCTTCCCTTCTCATTCCTCTTCCACCGTCCATGCACGTCCGCGGGAAGCGATCGGTCAACCCTTATATAGGAGTGCTAGGACAAAAAGATGCATGCATGACCACTAAAATTTCTAGATTAAAGCACCGCTCCGGTGGGAGTATGGCGTATGTCGTTACCTTCGGCCGGGCCATGGCTACCGGGTGATGGCGACCAGAGAAGAGGCGGTGGGAGGGGAATGAATGCAGCTAGTGTTTGGGTTCGCCGTCCTTCTTAAATAATTGCGCACCATCATGTGTACCCGCGGGTGCAAAAATTGTAACATACTGATGTCTACTACACAACATTCTTCTTGTAGACGTTGTTGGGCCTCCAAGTGCAGAGGTTTATAGGACAGTAGCAAATTTCCATCAAGTGGATGACCTAAGGTTTATCAATCCGTGGGAGGCATAGGATGAAGATGGTCTCTCTCAAACAACCCTGCAACCAAATAACAAAGAGTCTCTTGTGTCCCCAACACACCCAATACAATGGCAAATCGTATATGTGCACTAGTTCGGCAAAGAGATGGTGATAGAAGTGCAATATGGATGGTAGATTAGGTTTTCGTAGTCTGAAAATATAAAAACAACAAGGTAACTAATGATAAAAGTGAGCGTAAACGGTATTGCAATGCTTCGAAACAAGGCCTAGGGTTCATACTTTCACTAGTGCAAGTTCTCTCAACAATAATAACATAATTGGATCATATAACTATCCCTCAACATGTAAGAAAGAGTCACTCCAAAGTCACTAATAGCAGAGAACAAACGAAGAGCTTATGGTAGGGTATGAAACCACCTCAAAGTTATTCTTTCTGATCGATCTATTCAAGAGTCTGTAGTAAAATTACACGAAGCTATTCTTTCCGTTCGATCTATCCTAGAGTTTGTACTAGAATAACACCTTAAGACGCAAATCAACCAAAACCCTAATGTCACCTAGATACTCCAATGTCACCTCAAGTATCCGTGGGTATGATTATACGATATGCACCACACAATCTCAGATTCACCTATTTAACCAACACAAAGAACTTCAAAGAGTGTCCCAAAGTTTCCACCGGAGAGTCAAGACGGAAACGTGTGCCAACCCCTATGCATAAGTTCACAAGGTGCACCCGCAAGTTGATCACCAAAACATACATCAAGTAGATCACATGATATCTCATTGTCACCACAGATAAGCACATGCAATACATACATCAAGTGATCACATGATATCTCATTGACTCAATCCGATAAGATAACTTCAAAGGGAAAACTTAATCCATTAAAAGAGAGTATATGGGGAGAAACATCATATGATCCAACTATAATAGCAAAGCTCGCTATGCATCAAGATCGTGCCAAATCAAGAACACGAGAGAGAGAGGTCAAACACATAGCTACTGGTACGTACCCTCAGCCCCGAGGGTGAACTACTCCCTCCTCGTCATGGAGAGCGTCGGGATGATGAAGATGGCCACCAGTGAGGGATCCCCCCTCCGGCAGGGTGCTGGAACAGGGTCCCGATTGGTTTTTGGTGGCTACAGAGGCTTGCGGCGGCGGAACTCCTGATCTATTGTGCTCCTGGATGTTTTGGGGTATATACATATATATAGGTGAAAGAAGTCGGTCAGGGGAGCCACGAGGGGCCCACGAGGGTGGGGCGTGCCTAGGGGGTAGGGTGCGCCCTGGACCCTCGTGGCTTCCTCGAAGCTTACCTGACGTCTACTCCAAGTCTCCTGGATTGCTTCCGTTCCAAAAATAACTCTCCCGAAGGTTTCATTCCCTTTGGACTCCATTTGATATTCCTTTTCTTCGAAACACTGAAATAGGCAAGAAAACAACAATTTGGGTTGGGCCTCCGATTAATAGGTTAGTCCCAAAAATAATATAAAAGTGTATAGTAAAGCCCATAAACAATCAAAACAGATAATATAATAGCATGGAACAATCAAAAATTATAGATATGTTGGAGATGTATCACATACGTGTCCTCTTAAGTGGGCGTCATGTAACTGGTGTGTGTGTGAGATTCTAAGAGACAGAGTGCATGTGTGCGACTCTACTTTTCGGACATGTACTCAACCTTTTGCATCGGGATATAAGTATAATGGTATTACACTTTATCTAGTGATTTACGTGGCCATGTTAATGTGGTTGTAAAAATAATGTCACTTCCTGCTCATGATTTGCGTTATATAATTACAAGCAAGATGCTCTTGCATTGCACGGAACATCAATATGCATTTTTTTACAAAACACCTGTTGTGTTTGACCCATGTAGGAGTAATCCCATGTGTAAAAACTAATGATATCTCAAGAATTTTATCGGAAAACTGGTATCTCGAGAATTTCATCAAAAAAATGAAAGTTGAGAGATAGGTGAGGAGGAGTGGAGCCTGGTGGTGACTGGTGGTCGGACTAGGCGGAGGCATGGGGATGGACGGCGCCGGTAGGTGGCAGCGACCACCATGCTAGATTGTTCTAGAGACTTCCTTTTTTAATTGCTCAGCAATGAGGTTGTGGGAGATAAGGATGTGGAGAGAGGTGCGGGTATCTTATGTAAAATTAAGATAGTTTGCTTTCTATCCGTCAGATATAGATCAGGCGGTCTATATTGCAAGATGGTAGGCACACCATCATCACCAACTCAGTTTTTTTATAAGGGTATAGATGATAAGTTTGCTAACTACTAAAGTAAAGTGGAATTTGTCCATGTTATACAAGTAAATTAAGGTGATTGTTTATCATATGGGTAAGGTTGGATGAAGGGTGGTAGGAACAAATGCTCCGCCTAGAGCATGTGTGAGAGATGGATTAGTGTGTGTGTGTGGAGGGGGTGCGTGGGTGGGTGCGTGTGTGTGTGGGGGGGGGGTGGGTGGGTGCGTGCATGCATGTGTGTGTGTGTGGGTGGGTGCATGTCTGTGTGTGTGTGATGTGGGGTCCTCGGTGGAGGATGTAATTTAAGTGTGTGTGGCTTCATCATAGAGAGGTGATGTGTATGGCAAAGGCCACCAACGATGGGGTGCAAGAGAGAAAAGTCCCATAGAGAGGGAAGAGAAGGTGTGTGCGTGTGAGAGGAGTCGCATCAAGAGAACATGTTTGTTCGAGAGACACCGAGGAAGACTACTATATATCGGTGGTGCATGTAGGCTGGAATTAAACGAAGGGATGGTCTATTGATTTCGGGGATATAGGGGAAGAGTGAGAGGGGGAGGGTAGCTAGAAGGAGATTGTTAAGTGTGAGTGTGTGTTTTACCCATCCAGGCGGAAGTTATGTGCACACAAGAAGAGAACGATTCGATGTGGCATTAGGGTTGAGGGTAATTAACTACGTATGGAGACATAGAGACCTTGAATGTGCATGTGCGAGAGGTATACATGTATACGTGGGAAGTGTGTGTGTGCGCGTGCGCATGATTGAGATAAAAGAAAGAAGACATAAGTCATAAGATCAAAGACATGGGAGAGATGAATCGGTATGACAATATGCATGCATGTGAGAGTGCAGGGAAGAAGGCCCGACAATTGAGCATGTTTTTTGTCTTCAAGAGATAGTGGCGTCGGCTGGAGCATGCATCTATGGCGAGCATACGGAGTGAGACACAACGATTGTGCAAAAGTGATCAACCTATAAATGCATGTATGGAGAGACATATATAGTGTGGGTGATAGGAAGCAAGAGTGCGTGCGAGAAAGAAATGTTGACAGAGAAAATACAGATAGATACAGAGATGGAGATGCTAGCTAGAGGGACATCTGCTAGTTTGAGTATTGGAGATGACCGCCTGGTGGTTCAGAGGGTGAAGTTATGTGTGTGTGAGAGAAAGATAAAAAGAGGGCACTTGAATACATGTAGAGAGAAACATATGTAGTGTGCATGATAGGAAGCAAGAGTGAGGGCGAGAAAGAAGGTTGATGGAGAAACAGATAAATAGAGAGATAAAGATGCTAGCTAGTGTGCGTTAGAGATAGGAGTCGAGTGGATCAGAAGGTTGAGTTATGTGTGTGGGTGTGAGAGAGATAGAGAGAGGGTGCATGTGAGTCACATACAAACAAATATCAAGGAGAAATGAGATCCTGAGAGATGGAGTTTTGGGTCTGCGAGAGAGAAAGATATTTCCAACGAGAGTGATAGCTAGACAGACATATGAGGGAATGCATGATATCTCTAGGGAGAGAGAGAGACTGTGTGCGAGCGACATACAAGAGAATGGTGGAGAAATATGAGACCCTGGGAGACAGAGATTGTGTTTATGTGTGAGAAAGAGATATTTAAGAGGAAGAGTCGTAGCTTCTCACACCTAAGGAGCGAAAGACCTCTCTATGTGAGAGGTGCTGTGCGAGTGGCACACATGGGAATAATAGAGAGAAATGAGACCCCGGGAGACAAAGTTTTGTGTTTGTGTGAGAGAAAGAGATTCCACATGGAGAATCATAGTTAGAGACACATAGCAGGGAGCGAGATATACTTAGAGAGAGAGAGAGTGATGAAGGTCGAGGGAGAGAGTACCTTCAGTGTGTTACGAAGATAAAATATCATTGTCGACATACAGGTAGCACGAGAGATACCCGAGAGACGATGAACACGTATGGGTATAGAGAGATACTCCTATATAAGCATGATTGATAGCTATATGGGACGAATATCTAGATTAAAGGGGATTCAAATATTTAAACTAGAGATCATGACATCGATAATATCATAATGCAAATTGGTGTATCAAACATGCATATTCATTTGAATTTGGGGACACGTGTAATGTTATATAGTTTATCAATATTAGTGATCCATAGATTCTTTAATTAGAGACAATGCATGGTTTATATGCAATTAATGTCTAAACAGGATTACACTATATATTGCATGTGTGAAACACATTATACATGTTTGAGAAGTAAAAAAACCTGCATGAAACACACATTAATTGGAGACAGTTAGCGAGGAATGCATACCTTGGATTTCAAGATAAAGTGGTTTCAAATATTTGAAAATCCAAATTAAGATGGATACAGCCAAGGTTGTCAGAATCGCGATTCTGTTATATGATTCTACGACTTTACGATCCAAACTAACCCCTATGATTCCATGATTTTAGTTCTTAGAATCTACATTTCTACAATCCTGCTAGTGAAGATTCTATGATTTGCGATCCTACCATCGAAGCTCCGATCCGATTCAAGATCGCGATTCTGACAACCTTGCAGACAGCCTTATGAATCTGAGATCATGCCATTTGTAAACCATATTTATGTATAAAGGGTGTTGTGCTTTTGAAAGTATATATAAAAAAATGATGTATACAGAATTTTATTCCAATCGAAAATGGATCCTGCTCGAACAAAAATAGAATACAAACGAGATTCGAATTGAGCTGGCACGGTAAACGTGCACTCTGCAAAATCTGAATGAAGCGAGGAAAGTCGCAGTAACCACCTGAAACCAAAGTTGATCTATCAAACATGCATACTCATATGAATTCATGTGCATCTATGTTATTTAATATGTAGATATTACTGATCCATGCATTTTAGTAGAATATAATTTGGTTTAACTTTTTTGAATTGAACCTTATGATTTTGAATTTGTAAATCATATTATACATATAAAGGAGCAGAATTCTTTGTTGTGCTTTTGAAAGTATATATAAAAATATGATGTATATAGAATTTTATTCCAATCGAAAATGGATCCTGCCCGAACAAAAATAGAATACAAACTAGATTTGAATTGAGTTGGCATGGTAAACGTGCACTCTTGCTCTGCAAAAGTTTGAACGAAGCGGGGAAAGTCGCAGTAACCGCCCGAAACCAAAATCTGCGAGAGGGAAATTACTACCTATCCCTGACACGCAAAGCCTATCGGCTTGATTTCTATAGGTTTCGATAGGGGTAGGTTTCTAATTTCACTCAAACGTGACATAATCGCCTCTCACCCGGATTCATACACGGTGGGCGCCAAAACAAAGTGTCTCCTCGGTAGAAATCGACTCCCTCCCCGATTCACAGTGGGCGCCAAAAACAAACTCTCGTTGGCAAATATTCTGTGTATGCGAGATTACCGTCCTATCCCCAACCGACTAATATTGTTGTAATGTAGGAAATTAGAAACGTGGGCTAAGTTTGTAAATTTCCTCACATTTGAGACAAGCGCGCCCTGAAGACATGGTTCCCCCTTCCTCTCTCCCTCCATTTCCCCATTCGTGCCAAAACACCCTCTCCACCCCAGCCTCCTCCGTTCGCCACCCCATCCACCGCCGTCCTCCTCCACCATCATAGAGCTGATACCCCGACATCGTCATCCATTACAAGAGATCGACCTCTCTCATCCACGGCATCGGACTGGGATCCTTGCATCTCGTCCTATCGCTTCATCTCCGCCGTCGTCCACCTTGCGGGTGCCGCTCCTACGACCATCTCGTCCACCGTGCCATGCCGCCACCGTCTACCCTCCTAGATCTGCTTCCACGCTGCCGACAGCCATTGCTACCGCAACACCGTCAAATTCCCAGCAGATGCATACACGGTGCCACACCAGAGGCGGTACTCTTTCGTATCTGCTCAACTTATTTATCGCAGCAAGAAAATAGATCACCACTCTTTACTCTGATTTCTTGTCCATCACTTACTTGCTAGTTGAAAGCAAACATTGGTTGCGAAGTTGCCTTTGTCCGGTTTGCACCTTCAGATCCGCCATGGCACCCTCAACACTATACTCGCAATGCTTATGGTTTTCCCCTTTTATATTCCACACTAGTTAAATGACAGTAGACTAAATTTCAAAATTGGGTCGGTCAATTTTTCAGAGCTTGCCGTAGTTCACCGGTGCGAAGGAAGGGGCTCGGGTGGGGATAGTGGTTGTGGGGGGTGGTGGTGGGGCCTCGCCGAACAGAGAAAACTCGATGCGGGTGGGGGCGGGGTGGGGGTGGGGGCCGGTGGCCTGGCCGGCGGCCCGTGCGGTGTTCTGTATGGGAAGAATCAGACAAGGAAGAAGAAGGGTTAGGGGACATAGGATCTTCATCCAACCGCCTGAAATGGTCAACTGACCCAAATGACAAAAGTCAAGCGACTTGCATGCAGACATGCCTTTATATTCAGTACCATCATCATACCTGCCTAGCACTGCTCCTGAATCCATGAAGCTAAACAATGTGCCACTCATAATTCGAAACTTGTTGCTCAAATACGAATCTGATATGATGCTGATATTACCAAGACAAATAACATTTAATTGGTCAGCTAATGTTCCTACTTTACTTTCGAAAAGCACGTGCACCACATATAGAGAGACATCAGGGAGTTGCATTCTTAATGCGCTCTGGTTCATCATGTGTGGGCACTGCGCAATGAACATTTTATTATCCAAAATCTGTTTGCTCTTCTTTAGCATGTTCCTCTTCCGTTTTTCTTTAATAAGTACTCTCTCCGTTCCTAAATACAAGTCTTTGTATACATTCCACCATGGACTACATATGGAGCAAAATGAGTGAATCTACACTCTAAAATGTATCTGTATACATCTGTATGTGATCTATAGGGGAAATCTCTATTTTGGAACGGAGGGAGTATGATAGTAGTACAGTATGTTCCTTGTAGTGAAGATGAGTAGGGACATTTGCAGTAGAGGTCTAAATGGTCGGTTGTGATGGACACTTTTGTCACGGCCAATATGCGATACTATCCTAAAGAGACTCGAAGGTCCCACCAAGGATAGAACCGCATATTGAAACGCTTTTGCAAGGTGGATATCATTACATCAACATTACATAATAGATAGGGATACATACAAAAGGCATACAATGCCACATGAATACAACATCACAATACATAAGAGCATCATCCGACTACGGATGAAACACAAACAGAAACTCAAATGACAACCACCCTGCTAGCCCAGGCTGCCGACCTGGAACCTATCCCCTGATCGAAGAAGAAGCAGAAGAAGAACTCCAAAACAAGTAACCATCGCTCTCGCGTCATGATCATCGCATAAACCTGTACCTGCAACTATTGTTGTAGTAATCTGTGAGCCACGAGGACTCAGCAATCCCATTACCATGGGTATCAAGACTAGCAAAGCTTAAAGGGAAAGAAAGGGGTAAAGTGGTGAGGTTGCGGCAGCGACTAAGCATATATGGTGGCTAACATACGCAAATAAGAGCGAGAAGAGAGCAAGCAGAACGGTCGTGAAGCTAGCAATGATCAAGAAGTGATCCTGAACTCCTACTTACGTCAAACATAACCCAAAACCGTGTTCACTTCCCGGACTCCACCGAGAAGAGACCATCACGGCTAAACACGCGGTTGATACACTTTAATTCAGATCTGGTGTCAAGTTATCTACAACCGGACATTAACAAATTCCCATCTGCCGCATAACCGCGGGCACGGCTTTCGAAAGTTTAAACCCTGCAGGGGTGTCCCAACTTAGCCCATGATAAGCTCTCGCCATCAATGAAGGATATACCTTCTCCCAGGAAGACCTGATCAGACTCGGAATCCCGGTTTACAAGACATTTTGACAACGGTAAAACAAGACCAGCAAAGCCGCCCGATGTGCCGACAAATCCCGATAGGAGCTGCACATATCTCGTTCTCAGGGCACACCGGATGAACACTACGTACAACTAAAACCATCCCTCAAGTTGCCCCGAGGTGGCGCTGCAAGTGGCTCTAGTTTGGACCAACACTCGAAGGAGCACTGGCCCGGGGGGGCGGGGGTAAATAAAGATGACCCCCGGGCTCCGGAAACCCAAGGGAAAAAGGGCTAGGTGAGGCAAATGGTAAAACCAAGGTTGTGCCTTGCCGGAGGAGTTTTATTCAAAGCGAACTGTCAAGGGGGTCCCATAAATCACCCAACCGTGTAAGGAACGCAAAATCCAGGAACATAACACCGGTATGAAGGAAACTAGGGCGGCAAGAGTGGAACAAAACACTAGGCATAAGGCCGAGTCTTCCACCCTTTACCAAATATATAGATGCATTAATTAAATAAGAGATATTGTGATATCTCAACATAATCCTGTCCACCATGGAGCAATCTTCAACTTCACCTACAACTAGTAACGCTATAAGAGGGTTGAGCAAAGCGGTAACATAGCCAAGAAATGGTTTGCTAGGAAGGGTGAAAATGTTAGAGGCTGACATGGCAATTTGGGAGGCTTGAGGAACAAGTGATAGGTAGCGCAACATCACGATAGAACGAAGCAACTAGCATAGCAATGATAGTAGTGAGATCCAGGGTAGCGGTCATCTTGCCTGAAATCCCGCTAGGAAGAAGAACGAGTCCATGAAGAAGACGAACGGGAGTAGTCGAACGAATCCTCACAATCGCAACATTACCGGAACTAAGAAGCAACACCGGAAAGAAACAAACAACATGGTAAATGCACAAGCATAAACATGGCATGATGCACAAACAAGTATGATGCATGTCCGATTTAAATAGCATGGCATGGCAAAGTGCAACAAACAATACTACAAGTTAAGTGGAGCTCAATATGCAACGAGTTACATATTGACGAAACACCACATAAATTATTTAGTTCTCTCTTGGCTTTGTACCCAACAATATTAAATGTTGTTAAACATGGCAAGAGGTGAAGCAAGAGAAAACTACCTATCTAAGCAAGTCTAAATGAGGCCGGAAGTTACAAACAACAATTCCGGAAAAATCCCCATATGCAAATTATGAATTTGGTACTGTTCTGTCCTAAACCATATTTTAGAGTTGTTAAACATGTAAGATGAGTGCACCATGTTAAACTAGGCATTTTTCTAGCCCATTTACATATAAAGTTTATAAAATTTGTAGCTACGGTTATTTAGTTATGAATTAAATCATTTTAACATGGTATTTATGCAAAATTAAATAAACAGCCAGTTTAAACATTTTTACCATGGATGAAAGCAGCATATTATGAAACTAGATGAAATTCTAGACATTTTTCATATATAGATTATTTACATATAATGCACGGTTAAAGAGTTATTAAATGTATGAAGCATGAGGGTTTTTCTGTAAAACAATAACTCTGGATAATGTCTAAAATCGCTGGAACAGGAAAAAAACATTATCGGGCTGAAACTGGGCGGACTGGGCGCTCACCATGGGCCAGGCCCAGTCGGTGGAGCTGGCTGCAGGCTTGGCGGTTCGGGCTGACGAAGTGGGCGGCTTGGGCCTTGGCCCCTGGGACTTGGAGACCGGCCACGCTGGCGCTAGACCAAGTCAACAAAGGGGCAGCGCTGGCTGTCTCGTTCGTGAAGCAGGGGATAGCGGCTGGCGATGCGGGATGCAGGGCATGGCGGCGACCTCCTGCGACGAGTGGATGGACGAGGGGGACGGATCCGGTGCGAAGGAGGTCGAGGAGGGCCAAGGCGAGGCTGGAGCTGTTGTCGTTCGTCCCGGCGCTCGACGAGAGGACGCAGGAGAGGAACTTGTCGTGCTGGTCACGCCAGACCAGAGTGACAACGGCGGGCCTTCTACGGGGATGGGGCAGACGAGGCCGGAGGAGGTCGTGGCGGAGCGGTTCCTGGCGTTGCCGCGCCGAACAGAGGCCGATGGAGGCGGATCCGGCGACGCTTGTGGTTGGTTAAAGCTGAGGACGAGCGGGCGTCGCAGCTCTAGGAACATGGCGGGGTGGCGAGATCCGGCGGTCTTGGCGATGGGGATGATGCAGAAGCAGCCCGAACGGGCGGAACGGAGCGCAGGGAAGCTGTGGCGTGGGGTCATGGGGACTGGGTCGCCGGAGCGGCGCAGTGACAAGGCCAAGGCCGAATCCTTTCGGTCCCTGCGAGAAGACGCAGAGGAAGAGAGAGATGAGATGATGGAGATGGAAACAGAGGGAAGAAGGAAAGGGAAAGGGCGAGGGCGGCTCATCTGCTGGTGGTGCTCGTCGGCAGAGGGAGCTCCGGTGGTCGACCGACGGGAAGGAACTCGGGCGCTCGCTGCGGAGGCGGGGGCGCCTGGATCGAGAACCAGAGGATGGCGTTGGGGGATTCTCGGTGGGGAACAGAGGAGGCAAGGGGGGCATGGAGATCTGGCGCTGCGGTGCCGCTGGTTGGCTCGGGGCTGAAAATGAGGGGAGGAGCTCAGGCACGGAAATGGAGGCGGTCGGAGGCTGCGGTTGGTGGATTGGATTGGGATGAGATCCTGAGGAAGACAGACAAGAGGAGTGGCGGTGGCTTGGAGGATCCCTAGAAATTAGGGATTCGGTCTCAGGATAGGCTAATATATATATGTGAGTGAGTTAAATTAAAGGCGATCTAGTCCCTCCGATCGAAATCGGACGGCTGAAAAAAATATAGGTTAGGAAGTCCAATAACGAAAACGGAGATGTTTTATAGATGTTTGGGGATGATTCGGACCCAACGGTGATGACTGTCCAGGTCGGGTTTGGGGGAGTTTCGATCGCGGGAGAGGGGTCGATGCACTGTGCAAAGAGGGGTTAGGCGGACGAGGTCAAGTGTGTGGTTGGACTGAGAATGGTCAAAGAAGACAAACGGTCTGACGACATGCTACGGAGACAAGGAGAGAGGCGGCAACTAAGAACGGTTACGAGTTTATGAAAACATGCGGATGCAATGCTCATGATGCAATGATGAATGCAACAAATAAATAAATACACACTACAACGAAAAACATGGAAGCCGTCTGGAGCGTCGGTCTCGGGGCGTTACAACACTCCACCACTACAAGAGGATCTCGTCCCGAGATCTAGGATGGCACCGGAGAGAAACGGAAGAGGAAGAGAAGAGGTAAAACTAAGTTGCTTCTTTGACGAACGAGTGGAACCATGAACCTTGAGAGGTTGAGCAATTTATAAGAAAGAGTACGACAGAGATGAACGAGATTGCAATAATCTGTTAGAAAAGAGGAACAAGGAACATTGCGAGAACTTGAAGGTTGCAAAGACATGAATCAAGATTTTAATGGACAAGATAGAATTCAAAACTACTCCGGTTAAAACAAGATGAGAGAGGAATAATTCGGGCAGCACTCCGGTTGAACATGGAAGGAATAGAACATGAACTTGAGAAGAAGGGATGATACTTGATGAGATCAACAACACACTACCTCCGAAACTATTGAAAGAAATGCACAAGGAGTAAGAAAGATTTTAGACAGTTCTCTGGTTGAGGAAGGAGGCAAAACTTGATAAGATGAGAGAACTCGAATGAAAACACAACACGCCGGTTAAATGGATAAGCACGAAAAGAACATGATCTTGACAATTCGACATGATGAGTGAAAAGAGCAACATTACAATGCCTCTGGAATAAAGAATAGAAGATAGATCATTGGAATAACAGATGGAGGAGAAAATGCCAACTTCTGCCACAAATGAGCTTGGAAAGCACCCTCCCAAGAAGGTTACAACGGGGTTGTTGGAAAACCCACAACGAACCGAATAAGCTTGTAGTGGGCTTATGGAAAACATCTCGAGACTATGAGATGACATTCTGCCACTAACGAAAACAATTTCTTGCTTTGAGATCGACGAAGAGATGAAAACTTCTTCCACCTAGAGGATAAGAGCAAGCTTGGGTCATGCATAATCACCACAAATAGCAACAACCCTTAAGGAAAGGTTTTAGGTGAAATCTGACACAAGATAACTCCAACAAGGAAGTTGATTGGTCGAAAAGATCTCTTGAACAAAGAGAAAATGATGGATTTAAAATACCTCATTCTTGACAACATATGAATCATGAAACATGAAGGAAATTGTCAAGAGTGACATAATACCACCTCAAAAGATAATATAGAAGGAATTGCACTTCAGAATGTAAGATGAAGAATGCTTGAACTCCTCCAACAAGAATCTTGAAGAACAATTCGAGAATGAATTAAATCCTTGATGAAGCACCATGTAGAACCTCCATGAAGAACTCCGGTAATAAAAGAACGATAGAAAGGAAGAGAAGTTGAAAGAACAAGGTGAAGCCTTGCAATGATTTAGATGGAGCTTTGCGATGATATAACCAAGAAAACTTGGAACTCTGGAAATAAAAGAATTGAATCACCCCGAGGAAATAAGAATAAGATTTATTGTATGCTTATCCTTCATCAAATTCAATTGATGACAAGCAATGGATTTGGCACACTACTTATTCCCGTAGAAAGGACTAAAAGAGATATAGCGCAAACTTGAGAAGGTGTTGATGGAACCACCGGTGGGATTTGGAAACAATGAATGAATTGGTATGATAACAAAGGAAGAGGAATGTTGGACGAACCACCGTAAGAATTGAAAATGAAAGTAGCAAAGGCACAATTCACCGGAAAGAATGAAGATACTTGAGGGGATTTAGATACAAGTGAACGAAGAGATCATGAGCTTATTAGAGAATACTTGAATGATGCACCGGTAGAATATGGAGAGGAGAGCTGAAAGCTGAGAATGAATAAGCCCGAAATGATGGCCTTCGTAGGAATAAAATGGAAAGAACTCACGAAATGCTTTGGATGGGTGAAAAGAATTCTCATAATCGAAAACAATTATGAGGATGGCATGAAGCTAGAACGATGAATCTTCAAGAGAATGGACCAAGATTTAGAGGAAACACTTCTTCGGTCTTCACATGTTGAGAATGATGACGAGAACCACCCTGAATTTTTGGAGATACTCCGGGAGAATGAAAAACAAAGAGGTTGAGCCAACAATGAAAAATAATTTGAAATCGATCTTGGAGAAGGAATATGACTGATGAGAATTCATTCTTATGTCAAACTTGGAAAACAATTTGGGAATGGCTCGAGGAAAATTAGAAGAGTCAGGTAAGATCCTGGGAAAAGACATGTGGGTTAGGGCCCACTGAAAAGAAACACCGTTGAAGGATTGCTTTTAAAAGAGATTGCACCGGTAGAATTAAATTGCTTGAATGAGATAATAATCTCCAAATAGCTTGAACGGATCTTGGAAGAAAAGACGAGCCTTCTGCGATATCTTCAACACTCCAGGACAAATGAATAGCGAGAAGTGAATGATTAAGAGGTGCATCGACATGAGAAAAACATTTGACACGAGGAAAAAGAATATGATCAACACTGAAAGCTTGAAATTAATCCACCGAAGAAGAATACGAGAATGAAGAATGATGAACTTGAAGCTCCGTTAGTATCTTCCTGAGAATTACCGGATAAGAACATTGATTGAAAAGAGTGAAGAGACTTCACACGAATAAATGGATACTTGATTAAAATATATGAGTCCTTCAAGAAAAAGGGTGGGAGGGCGGGAAAAACAAGGGTACCTTGGGGACGGATGAAATGGATACCGTTGAGAAAACTTAGAATTGATCTCCCAAATGTTGAAATGATCGGGTCCACTTGAAGAGAAGCACACAGGTTGGAAAAGAATTAACATGACAATCTCGATAAACAAGAAGGATTAGCACTCTCATAGAAATATGAGAACACCGCTTGAAAGGTATGGAATCAACAGTTGACATCGAAGCAACTCGAATACCACAAATAAAACAAAACAAAGGATTGGCTTGCAGAATAAGCCGGAACAAATACAGATGATAGAGATTTACCTAATCCCATATCAGGCATCTATCGAAAAGACATTCTAGGAGCTACTTGAATTCCCACCTATAAACTCCCGAAACTTTCTGGTTATGCAATCTGGTGGTGGGGATACAGGGGAAGCAATATATCTCACCCAAACTAACAATCCCTACATCCAGTTGTATCCATCCGTCAACACATAACCAAGAAAACTTCGGAAATCGTGTACCTCAACCTTCGAAAAGCATCCGTTATATGAGCTATGGCAATACTCCCGAACTCCCGCCCCAGTACTGGGTGGCGTCGAGGTTATCTCACACAACAACTGCATAAAAGAGATTTTCGATGTCGGCAAAACTCAGGTATTCCAGAACTGCAATGATAAAATTGTGACGACAACACCTTGGAGCTCAACTCCCCGGGTCAATGCCACATAATAGACAGGAGGCACCAAAAACAATGTTCTCATCACAAAACCATCGGAACGATTCCAAGATACCCGCGTGATCCTAAAAAAATTTAGTGAAATTTGAGGAGAGGAAAGTCAAAACATCTACGTCAAAAGACCTCACCAGAGCGACGAAGGGACTGAGGAGTAAAAAGAATCCTACTCTCCGATATATATAATCCTAAGACTCAAAATAGTTTTCTTCTAGACTCAACAACGGCCAACAATCAAGGGGGCTCCTATGGTCGGTCGAGGCTCTGTTACCAACTTGTCACGCCCAATATGCGATACTATCCTAAAGAGACTTGAAGGTCCCACCAAGGATAGAACCGCATATTGAAACGCTTTTGCAAGGTGGACATCATTACATCAACATTACATAATAGATGGGGATACATACAAAAGGCATGCAATGCCACATGAATACAACATCACAATACATAAGAGCATCATCCGACTACGGATGAAACACAAACAGAAACTCAAATGACAACCACCCTGCTAGCCCAGGGGGCCAACCTGGAACCTATCCCCTGATCGAAGAAGAAGCAGAAGAAGAACTCCAAAACAAGTAACCATCGCTCTCGCGTCATGATCATTGCATAAACCTATACCTGCAACTGTTGTTGTAGTAATCGGTGAGCCACGAGGACTCAGCAATCCCATTACCATGGGTATCAAGACAAGCAAAGCTTAAAGGGAAAGGAAGGGGTAAAGTGGTGAGGTTGCGGTAGCGACTAAGCATATATGGTGGCTAACATAAGCAAATAAGAGCGAGAAGAGAGCAAGCAGAACGGTCGTGAAGCTAGCAATGATCAAGAAGTGATCCTGAACTCCTACTTACGTCAAACATAACCCAAAATCGTGTTCACTTCTCGGACTCCGCCGAGAAGAGACCATCACGGCTACACACGCGGTTGATACGTTTTAATTCGGATCTGGTGTCAAGTTATCTACAACCGGACATTAACAAATTCCCATCTGCCGCATAACCGCGGGCACGGCTTTCAAAAGTTTAAACCCTGCAGGGGTGTCCCAACTAGCCCATTATAAGCTCTCGCGATCAACGAAGGATATACCCTCTCCCAGGAAGACCCGATCAGACTCGGAATCCCGGTTTACAAGACATTTCGACAATGGTAAAACAAGACCAGCCAAGCCGCCCGATCTACCGACAAATCCCGATAGGAGCTACACATATCTCGTTCTCAGGGCACACCGGATGAACACTACGTACAACTAAAACCAGCCCTCAAGTTGCCCCGAGGTGGCGCTGCAAGTGGCTCTAGTTTGGACCAACACTCGAAGGAGCACTGGTCAGGGGGGGGGTAAATAAAGATGACCCTCGGGCTCCGGAAACCCAAGGGGAAAAGGGCTAGGTGAGGCAAATGGTAAAACCAAGGTTGGGCCTTGCTGGAGGAGTTTTATTCAAAGCGAACTGTCAAGGGGGTCCCATAAATCACCCAACCGCGTAAGGAACACAAAATCCGGGAACATAACACCGGTATGACGGAAACTAGGGCGGCAAGAGTGGAACAAAACACTAGGCATAAGGCCGAGTCTTCCACCCTTTACCAAATATATAGATGCATTAATTAAATAAGAGATATTGTGATATCCCAACATAATCTTGTCCACCATGGAGCAATCTTCAACTTCACCTGCAACTAGTAACGCTATAAGAGGGCTGATCAAAGCGGTAACATAGCCAAGCAATGGTTTGCTAGGAAGGGTGAAAAATGTTAGAGGCTGACATGGCAATTTGGGAGGCTTGAGGAACAAGTGATAGGTAGCGCAACATCGCGATAGAACGAAGCAACTAGCATAGCAATGATAGTAGTGAGATCCAGGGTAGCGGTCATCTTGCCTGAAATCCCGCTAGGAAGAAGAATGAGTCCATGAAGAAGACGAACGGGAGTAGTCGAACGAATCCTCACAATCGCAACATTACCGGAACTAAGAAGCAACACCAGAAAGAAACAAACAACATGGTAAATGCACAAGCATAAACATGGCATGATGCACAAACAAGTATGATGCATGTCCGGTTTAAATAGCATGGCATGGCAAAGTGCAACAAACAATACTACAAGTTAAGTGGAGCTCAATATGCAACGAGTTACATATTCACGAAACACCACATCAATTATTTAGTTCTCTCTCGGCTTTGTACCCAAAAATATTAAATGTTGTTAAACATGTCAAGAGGTGAAGCAAGAGAAAACTACCTATCTAAGCAAGTTTAAATGAGGACGGAAGTTACAAACAACAATTCCGGAAAAATCCCCATATGCAAATTATGAATTTGGTACTGTTCTGTCATAAACCAGATTTTAGAGTTGTTAAACATGCAAGATGAGTGCACCATGTTAAACTAGGCATTTTTCTAGCCCATTTACATATAAAGTTTATAAAATTTGGAACTACAGTTATTTAGTTATGAATTAAATCATTTTAACATGGTATTTATGCAAAATTAAATAAACAACAAGTTTAAACTTTTTACCATGGATGAAAGCAGCATATTATGAAACTAGATGAAATTCTAGACATTTTTCATATATAGATTATTTACATATAATGCACGGTTAAAGAGTTATTAAATGTATGAAGCATGAGGGTTTTTCTGTAAAACAATAACTCTGGATAATGTCTAAAATCGCTGGAACAGGAAAAAAACGTTATCGGGCTGAAACTGGGCGGACTGGGCGCTCACCATGGGCCAAGCCCAGTTGGTTGAGCTGGCTGCAGGCTTGGCGGTTCGGGCTGACGAAGTGGGCGGCTTGGGCCTTGGCGCCTGGGACTTGGAGACCGGCCACGCTGGCGCTGGACCAAGTCAACAAAGGGGCAGCGCTGGCAGTCTCGTTCGTGAAGCAGGGGATGGCGGCTGGCGATGCGGGATGCAGGGCATGGCAGCGACCTCCTGCGACGAGTGGATGGACGAGGGGGACGGATCCGGTGCGAAGGATGTCGAGGAGGGCCGAGGCGAGGCTGGTGCTGGTGTCGTTCGTCCTGGCGCTCGACGAGAGGACGCAGGTGAGGAACTTGTCGCGCTGGTCATGCCGGACCAGAGTGACAACGGCGGGCCTTCTACTGGGATGGGGCAGACGAGGCCGGAGGAGATCGTGGCGGAGTGGTTCCCGGCGTTGCCGCGCCGAACAGAGGCCGATGGAGGAGGATCCAGCGACGCTTGTGGTTGGTCGAAGCTGAGGACGAGCGGGCGTCGCGGCTCCAGGAACATGGCGGGGTGGCGAGATCCGGCGGTCTTGGCGACGGGGATGACGCGGAAGCAGCCCGAACGGGCGGATCGGAGCGCGGGGAAGCCGTGGCGTGGGGTCATGGGGACTGGGTCGGCGGAGCGGCCCAGTGACGAGGCCAAGGCCGAATCCTTTCGGTCCCTGCGAGAAGACGCAGAGGAAGAGAGAGAGAGATGATGGAGATGGAAACAGAGGCAAGAAGGAAAGGGAAAGGGCGAGGGAGGCTCATCTGCTGGTGGTGCGCGTTGGCAGAGGGAGCTGCGGTGGTCGGCCGACGGGAAGGAACTCGGGCGCTAGCTGCGGAGGCGGGGGCGCCTGGATCGAGAACCAGAGGATAGCGCTGGGGGATTCTCGGTGGGCAACAAAGGAGGCAAGGGGAGCAGGGAGATCTGGCGCTGCGGTGCCGCTGGTTGGCTCGGGGCTGAATATGAGGGGAGGAGCTCAGGCACGGAAACGGAGGCGGTCGGAGGCTGCGGTTGGTGGATTGGATTGGGATGAGATCCCGAGGAAGACAGAGAAGAGGAGTGGCGGCGGCTTGGAGGATCCCTAGAAATTAGGGATTCGGTCTCAGGATAGGCTAATATATATACGCGAGTGAGTTAAATTAAAGGCGATCTAGTCCCTCCGATCGAAATCGGACGGCTGAAAAAAATATAGGTTAGGAAGTCCAATAACGAAAACGGAGATGTTTTATAGATGTTTGGGGATGATTCGGACCCAACGGTGATGACTGTCCAGGTCGGGTTCGGGGGAGTTTTGATCGCGGGAGAGGGTTCGATGCACTGTGCAAAGAGGGGTTAGGCGGACGAGGTCAAGTGTGTGGTTGGACTAAGAATGGTCAAAGAAGACAAACGGTCTGACGACATGCTACAGAGACAAGGAGAGAGGCGGCAACTACGAACGGTTACAAGTTTATGAAAACATGTGGATGCAATGCTCATGATGCAATGATGAATGCAACAAATAAATAAATACACACAACAACAAAAAACATGTAAGCCGTCTGGAGCGTCGGTCTCGGGGCGTTACAACTTTGAACTCTTGGGGCCTGTTTCATTCGTAGGATTTTGTAAACATAGGAATAGGATTTGTAGTGGCCTGCCCACTTGAATCCTATAAGAATAGCAAGGAAATGCGGGGAGCTGTGTCGCCTTTGAGAGTTATACCGATATTAACAGTACCACACCTTCAGTTAAAGAAGGCTGGTATCCGAAGCCTTTCTAGCCATACCGACAATACTAGCACATATATTCCAGGAAGTTCCACTTTGCTGATTTTACTCTGATGCTTACAGTTTTCCTGTTATATCTACACTATGATCTGTGTAGCTACTTTGTGTCGCACTAGCAGCAGTCCACTAATGAAGCTAAACACTGCAATAACTTACAAAATTGGCACCAAGGCATTGCGTGCCATTCTGGATGCAATGAAACTCATACACTCCCCACCTGTTGATTCTTGTTCAGAATATGATCCTAATGACTATTCTAACCTCGAGGAGTCAAAGGCAGATGGCCTGTCCTATTCACCCGTCAAGGTGCCTGTTCTAATTTGGCAAGGTTTTATTGATTGAGCGTATCTTGCATATGTTGTCTTGCATTTCTTCTACTTTGTTGCACCGCCATCTGCTTAGTTTACTCATCATATATGTCGAGATGCCATGCCCATCCATTATCAATACATATTCCATCTGTCATCATACCATGTTTTTCCACTCAAATGTTGTTCTTGTGCATCAGACATCAAAAAGGAAGAGGGTGATTGCCGAACTTGAAGGAGCACCAGCAAAGTCCTTTAAAAACGTGGTGGTACCGGAAAAATCAGACAACACCTCACTTATATTGGCTATACAACCTGAGGGAGTCCTGGATTAAGGGGTCCTCAGATGGCCGCACTAGGTAGCATGGGCCGGACTGTTAGGCTATGAAGATACAAGACAGAAGACTTCTTCCCGTGTCCGGATGGGACTCTCCTTTGCGTAGATGGCCAGCTTGGTGTTCGGATATGTAGATTCCTTTCTCTTTAACCGACTTTATACAACCCTAGTCCCCTCCGTTGTCTATATAAACCAGAGGGTTTAGTCCGTAGGGGCAATCATAATCGTATATGCTAGACTTCTAGGGTTTTAGCCATTACGATCTCATGGTAGATCAACTCTTGTAATACTAATATTCATCAAGATCAATCAAGCAGGAAGTAGGGTATTACCTCCATAGAGAGGGCCCGAACCTGGGTAAACATCGTGTCCCCCGCCTCCTGTTACCTTCAACCTTAGACGCACAGTTCGGGACCCTCTACCCGAGATTCGCTGGTTTTGACACCAACATTGGTGCTTTCATTGAGAGTTCCGCTGCATCGTCACCAAAAGGTTCGATGGCTCCATCAATCATCTACAACAATGCAATCCAGGGGGAGGTTTTCCTCCCCGTACAGATCTTTGTATTCGGCGGCTTCGTACTGCGGGCCAACTCGCTTGGACATCTAGAGCAGATCGACAACTACGCCCCTGGCCATCAGGTCAGGTTTGGAAGCTTGAATTATGTGGCTGATATCCGCGGAGACTTGATCTTCGACGGATTCAAGCCCATGACGGCCGCTCCTTGCCATCACGATGAACATAACCTAAATCTATCATCGGACCATGCTCAGGAGATAGCGCCTATAACTGCTCTGGCCCTAGATTTGGAGCAGATTGCATCATCCGAGGACAGGAAGCTCAACCCCGCAATGGAAGGTGCAGACTCAGTGGCATTAGAGCCGCACACGGATCCAACCTCGAGCGGGGCCTGTGTCACCGGAACCTCGGATTCATCTCCGGCCATAGGTTTCCGAACCGCGTGCATCCGCGCCCATCGAACCTGATCAGACGCCAATCATCGAGTTCAGCTCCGCGGACATCTTCCGGCACTCGCTGCTACCTCTTGAGCTTCCGTTGGTTTTCCCTTGAAGAGGAAAGGGTGATGTAGTAAAGTAGCGTAAGTATTTCCCTCGGTTTTTGAGAAGCAAGGTATCAATCCAGTAGGAGGCTACACGCAAATCCCTCGTACCTGCACAAACAAATAAGAACCTTGCAACCAACACGATAATGGGGTTGTCAATCCCTTCACGGCCACTTGCAAAAGTGAGTTCTGGTAGAGATAATAAGATAAATATTTTTGGTATTTTTATAGATTGGAAAGTAAATATTGCAAAATAAAATAGATCGGAAAATTATATGATGGAAAATAGACCGGGGGCCATAGGTTTCACCAGTGGCTTCTCTCAAGATAGCATAAGTATTACGGTGGGTGAACAAATTACTGCCGAGCAATTGATAGAAAAGTGCATAGTTATGAGAATATCTAGGCATGATCATGTATATAGGCATCACGTCCGCGACAAGTAGATCGAAACGATTCTGCATCTACTACTATTACTCCACACATCGACCGCTATCCAACATGCATCTAGAGTATTAAGTTCATAAGAACAGAGTAACACATTAGGCAAGATGACATGATGTAGAGGCATAAACTCAAGCAATATGATATAAACCCCATCTTTTTATCCTTGATGGCAACAATACAATACGTGCCTTGCTGCTCCTGCTGTCACTGGGAAAGGACACCGCAAGATTGAACCCAAAGTTAAGAGCTTCTCCCATTGAAAGAATGATCAATGTAGTAGGCCAAACCAAACTGATAATTTGAAGAGACTTGCAAAGAGAACAGATCATACATAAAAGAATTCAGAGAAGATTCAAATATTGTTCATAGATAATCTTTATCATAAACCCACAATTCATCGGATCTCGACAAACACACCGCAAAAAGTATTACATCGAATAGATCTCCAAGAAGATCGAGGAGAACTTTGTATTGAGAATCAAAGAGAGAGAAGAAGGGATCTAGCTAATAACTATGGACCCAAAGGTCTGTGGTAAACTACTCACACTTCATCGGAGAGGCTATGGTGTTGATGTAGAAGCCCTCCATGATCGATTCCCCCTCCAGCGGAGCGTCGGAAAAGGCCCCAAGATGGGATCTCACGTGTACAGAAGGTTGTGGCAGTGGAAATAGGGTTTCGTGGTGCTCTCGGATGTTTTCAGGGTATATGAGTATATATAGGCGAAAGAAGTCAGTTAGGGGAGCCACAAGGGGCCCACGAGGGTGGGGGTCGCGCCCTCCTGCCTCGTCGCCTCCTTGTTTCTTTCTTGGCATCCACTCCAACTCTCCTGAGGATTGCGTTTGTTCCAAAAATAACTCCACCAATGGTTTGATTCCATTTGGACTCCGTTTGATATTCCGTTTCTGTGAAACACTGAAATAGGCAAAAAACAACAATTTGGATTGGGCCTCCGGTTAATAGGTTAGTCCCAAAAATAATATAAAAGTGCATAGTAAAGCCCATTAAACATCCAAAATAGATAATATAAAAGCATGAAACAAACAAAAATTATAGATACATTGGAGACGTATCAAGCATCCCCAAGCTTAATTCCTGCTCGTCCTCGAGTAGGTAAATGATAAAAACAGAATTTTTGATGTGGAATGCTACATAACATAATTCTCAATGTAATTCTCTTTATTGTGGCATGAATGTTCAGATCCAAAAGATTCAAGATAAATGTTTAATATTGAAATAAAAATAGTAATACTTCAAGCATTCTAACCAAGCAGTTTATGTCTTATCAAAATAACATAGCCAAAGAAAGGTTATCCCTAGAAAATCATATAGTTTGGTCATGCTTCATTTTCATCACACAAAACGCTCCCATCATGCACAACCCCGGTTTCAGCCAAGCAATTGGTTCATACTTTTTAACGCGCTTCAGCCTTTTCAACCCTCACACAATACATGAGCGTAAGACATGGACACAGCACTATGGGTGGAGTAGAGTATGATGATAGGGATTATGTGAGAAAAAAAGGAGAAAGTCTCACATTGACGCGGCTAATCAATGGGCTATGGAGATGCCCATCAATTGATGTCAATACGAGGAGTAGGGATTGCCATGCAGCGGATGCACTAGGGCTATAAATGTATGAAAGCTCATAAAAAAGAAACTAAGTGGGTGTGCATCCAACTTGCCAGCTCACGAAGACCTAGGGCATTTTGAGGAAGCCCATCACTGGAATATACAAGCCAAGTTCTATAATGAAAAATTCCCACTAGTATATGAAAGTGACAAAATAAGAAACTCTCTATGATGAAGATCATGGTGCTATTTTGAAGCACAAGTGTGGAAAAAGGATAGTAACATTGTCCCTTCTCTCTTTTTCTCTCATTTCTTTATCTGGGCTTCTTTGGCCTTTTTTTATTTGGGCTTCTTTGGCCTCCTTTTTTCTTATTTGGGCTTCTTTGGCCTCTTTTATTTTTCATAAAGTCCGGAGACTCAACCCGACTTGTGGGGGAATCATTGCTTCCATCATCCTTTCCTCGCATGGGACAATGCTCTAATAATGGAAATCATCACACTTCTATTTATTTACAACTCAAGAATTACAACTCAATACTTAGGATAAAATATGACTCTATGTGAATGCCTCCGGCGATGTACTGGGATATGCAATGAATCAAGAGCGACATGTATGAAAGAATTATAAAGGTGGATTTGGCGCAAATACGATGTCAACTACATGATCATGCAAAGCAATATGACAATGATGGAACGTGTCATGATAAACGGAATGGTGGAAAGTTCCATGGCAATATATCTCGGAATGGCTATGGAAATGCCATAACAGGTAGGTATGGTGGCTGTTTTGAGGAAGATATAAGGAGGTTTATGTGTGATAGAGTGTATTGTATCACGGGGTTTGGATGCACCGGCGAAGTTTGCACCAATTCTCAAGGTGAGAAAGGGCAATGCACGGTACCGTAGAGGCTAGCAAATTGCGTACGGGTAAGAGTGCGCATAATCCATGGACTCACATTAGTCATAAAGAACTCATATACTTATTGCAAAGGTTTATTAGCCCTTGAAGCAAAGTACTACTACGCATGCTCCCAGGGCAAGGGTTGGTAGAAGTTAACCATCGCATGATCCCGGCCTCCATTCATAAGGAAGGCAATCAAAGAACACCCCATGCTTCAAATTTGTCACACAACGTTCACCATACATGCATGCTATGGGACTTTAACACAGGTATTTCTCAATTTCATAATTACCCAACTAGCATGACACTAACATTACCACCTTTATATCTCAAAACAATTATCAAGTATTTAATGCACTCTATATGAAAGTTTTTATTATACCCAACTTGGATGCCCATCATATTAGGACTATTTTTATAACCAAAGCAAATTACCATGTTATTCTAAAAGACTCTCAAAATAATATAAGTGAAGCATGAGAGATCAATAATTTCTATAAAATAAAACCACCACCATGCTCTAAAAGGTATAAGTGAAGCACTAGAGCAAAATGTCTAGCTCAAAAGATATAAGTGAAGCACATAGAGTATTCTAATAAATTCCGATTCATGTGTGTCTCTCCAAAAGGTGTGTACAGCAAGGATGATTGTGGTAAACTAAAAAGCAAAGACTCAAATCATACAAGACGCTCCAAGCAAAACACATATCATGTGGTGAACAAAAATATAGCATCAAGTAAAGTTACCGAAGGACGAAGACGAAAGAGGGGATGCCTTCAGGGGCATCCCCAAGCTTAGGCTTTTGGTTTTCCTTGAATTTTACCTTGGGGTGCCTTGGGCATCCCCAAGGTTAGGCTCTTGCCACTCCTTATTCATAATCCATCAAATCTTTACCCAAAAACTTGAAAACTTGACAACACAAAACTCAACAGAAATTTTCATGAGCTCCATTAGCAAAATAAAACAAACTACCACTTTAAGCTACTGTAGTGAACTCATTATTTATTTATATTGGTGTTAAACCTACTATATTCCAACTTCTCTATGTTTCATACCCCCCGATACTAGCCATAGATTCATCAAAATAAGCAAACAACACACGAAAAACAGAATTTGTCAAAAACAGAACAGTCTGTAGCAATCAATAACTTTAGAATTCTTCTGGAACCTCAAACATTCTACCAAAATAGTAACTCCTAGGAAATTTGTTTATTAACATTCTGCAAAATTAATCAACTGAAAATCACGTTCCTGTGATTTATGAAAATTATTCTCGTGCGTGCAAAAGTTTCTGTTTTTCAGCAAGGTCAAAGTAACTATCACACAAGATGATCCTATAGGTCTTACTTGGCACAAACACTAATTAAAACATAAAACCACATCTAACCAGAGGCTAGATGAATTATTTATTACTAAACAGGAACAAAAAGTAAAGAACAAATATAAAATTGGGTTGCCTCCCAACAAGTGCTATCGTTTGACGCCCCTAGCTAGGCATAAAAACAAGAATAAATCTAAGTATTGCCATCTTTGGTATTCAATTCATAGGTGGATCTCATAATAGATTCATAAGGTAATTTGATTTCCTTCCTAGGAAAGTGTTCCATGCCTTTCCTTAATGGAAATTGAATCTAATATTTCCTTCTTTCATATCAATAATTGCACCAATCGTTCTAAGGAAAGGTCTACCAAGAATAATAGGACATGAAGGATTGCAATCTATATCAAGAACAATAAAATCTACGGGCACATAATTCCTATTTGCAACAAAAAAACATCATTAATCCTTCCCATAGGTTTCTTAATGGTGGAGTCCGCAAGGTGCAAGTTTAAAGAGCAATCATCAAATTCACGGAAACCTAACACATCACACAAAGTTTTTGGGAGCGTGGAAACACTAGCACCCAAATCACACAAAGCATAGCATTCATGATTTTTAATTTTAATTTTAATAGTAGGTTCCCACTCATCATAAAGTTTTCTAGGGATAGAAACTTCTAATTCAAGCTTTTCTTCATAAGATTGCATTAGAGCATCAACGATATGTTTAGTAAAAGCTTTATTTGACTATAAGCATGAGGATAATTTAACACAGATTGCAACAAGGAAATACAATCTGTTAAAGAACAATTATCACAATTAAATTCCTTGAAATCCAAAATAGTGGGTTCATTGCTATGTAAAGTTTTGACCTCATCAATCCCACGTTTACCAAGTTGTCACACCCTAGGTAGTTCATGCATTAGAGTGCTTGCATCATGTCTATCTTTCATCAGAAACTTGAGATAGGGATGACAGAACCCCCAGCACCCCTGAACCAACTAGGGTTTACTAAAAATATTTTCAATGAACCTGAAATGCCCTTCTAAAATGTTAATATTCTTTGCCTTGGTCTTAAACCTCTGCCAAAATGGTGCACAAATTTCAAGGTCATCCTAAGGTCACTGGATTAAATCATTAGATATTTGAATTTGGGCATTTAAATACTATAAAATATTTCTAATGCCCAAATAATCCCAAACTAAAATGTTCCATATTGGATATATTCCAAACAGTGGCCTTGTGCAGTTTGGTGATTTTTGAAGATGCCTAAGTATTTTTAGAAATGCTACAAACTTACAGAAATAAAACAAAACAGAAATAAATGGAAAAGCCACTTACCTGGCCGAACCCACCACCCAGCCCACCTGGCGGCCTAGCACTGTGTTGGCCCATGCCAGCCAGCTGCTTCGTCCCTGCCAGGCAGGCAGGGAGATGACGCCGACGAGGGCGAGCTCGCCAGTGCCACTTGCATGCCGCTTCGCCCCTGGACGAGCTGGTCGACCTCCACGTCGCCCCCTCGACCCCCTGGACACCTCACTTCTCCCACAACGCCTCTCCCTCGCTCCCCTCCGCCATGGCCGATGCAGCCGCTGCCACCTCACCATCATAGACGTGGCCACCACCGTCTCTGCGTCACCTCGCCGAGTCCAGCAGCTCCGCCGACTTCCTTTCCATCAAGCAGGCCGAGCTACAAGCGCTCGCTTGCCTCGAAGCCACTGCATCAACCTCGCCCAACTCCGTCACTGCCGGACATCCCCTTCACTGTCACCGCCGTAGTAGCTCGTCCCCGACCACGCTGCCTAGCTCATCGTGTTTGTCGTGAGCTTCTGCCCCTTCCCATCCCTCTCGTTCTCGTTGTCTTCCACTACTTAGACCACAACAAGCTTCACCGCACGCGTCGCCGCCTGAGCTCGTCGCCGGCGATGCTCCGGCCATCCAACAGCCACGCCACCATGTCCAATGAGTTCGTCGCGTCATGTAGACCACGTAGGAGCTAGCCTTGAGACTCCAAGATCAACACATCAACGAGTTCGACCACACCCGAACTCTGGCAGCCGCATAGCTCGTCGCCGACGATGTTTCCGGTGACCTGGAGCTCAACCACCACCACTACTCGACGCGGTTCACTCCCAGCTACCCGTAGATGGTCTCCGCCATCCATTTGGTCGCTGGAGGGCAAATCCCACAGCCTTCCCCGCATCTGGATGTCGCCGGCGGCTAAACACCAGCGAGTCAGCATGGTTTGACCACGTGTTTGACTCCCCTAAGTCACTGACAAGTGGGCCTTGCCGTCTGGTCAAACCTAGGTTAGCATTAAACTAATCCTAATTAAACTAGTTAATTAGCAGAGACATTGACCAGTGGGACACACTGGTCAGGTTTGACCTGGGCACCCCTGTTGACCTGCTGATGCAATGCTGACGCATTAACTCCTTTTTCTGGATTTATTCTTATTTAGGAAATTCTAGAAAATAGTGCTAACTTCAAAAATTCATAGAAATTAATCCGTAACTCCAAATGCAAAGTATTATATATGAAAAATGATTAGAAAAATCCAATCTATCAAACTGTACTGGTTTCATGCATGTTTAAACAAGTTAACTTGCTGTTTAGTGCAAAACATGATAAAGCACTATTTAAGATCTTATATGAGTTTGGAATTTGAATCTTTGGTTCAAAATGGCTCAAACTCATCTGGTCAAAGTTGCATTATCCCAATACACTCCTTTTTCCATGTCTCATGCATGCATCATATTGTTGCACATTATTTGGTATTGATTGTATATTGGTGCTCTCTGCGGTAGGTTCTGCCCCGGAAGAGTACCGCGAGTATCCAAACAAGGAGCAATATCATACTACGGACCCACAAGGCAAGCAACCAACCATTAGATCATATCGATACAATCCCATGTTCTCGCTTCTGCTCTCTTTTACTACATTTAAGACAACACCTTTCAAACTGCTGTGTGCTACGGTAGCTAAACCCATTTCCTCTACATGGCCTGTCATTGCCACAGTAACTAGATGAAACCCACTAGCATGTGTAGGAGTTGATTGAGCCATGTGTATGTGTTTCCTACCTTGGTATGCCTGCTATGCTTAGAGTTGTGTCAGGTATGGTTCATCTGGGTGATGGGCTAGAATGAAATAATCATGTCGGTAATGAGAGTAATGTGTTGAACACGATTTGGTAAAGGTATCGATGAGAGGCCATGTAGGAGTACATGGTGGGTTGTTTCATTGGAACCGTCCTTAAGCACTGAGATCTGTATGTGTGATTTAAGAATCAGCTACTACCATATATTGGGATCCTTAATTGACTCGCTCGACTTCTTATCCACCCTAGTCCTTTGTCCAGGAGTTGCAAGTTCGTTTCTGGTGTTTGTAGTATACTGGAGGCAGTGGGCAGCACTGACCCTCGGGGTGGGCTGTGACGCGGTAGGTACGTGGCATGTTGTACCGGATGCCCATTTGGTATCTCGGGAACCCTGCACACATCGTTCGGGGCCGTATGTGGAAACCTCGGCCGGACTCCCTGCGGATGGAACCTGGATAGGCGATAAACCTAAACTAGAGACTTAGGTGTTTAGGTAGGTCGTGGTCTACACCCACGTCGGCTTTCGCTTGAAGTTTGTCGAGCACATGCCGTGTGCAGACGCTAAGTGGTGGAATCATGTATGAAGAAGTACACCCCTACAGGGTTAACATCATCTATTCGAATAGCCGCATTCGCGGTAAAGGACTACTTGGTTGCCTATACAGTTCATAGACAAGTAAATGGATACTCCTAAAAGCCTCAAGATAAGCGTGAGTGCCGAGGATGGCTCTTCCATAGGATGACAGAGGTGGATCCCTGGTAGTGTATTGAAGTGGTGTGTAGTGGACGCGAGTGCACAAAACAATTACAAGTTGGTGTCTCATAAGATAGCTTAGCCAAGAGTCAAAGCTGGCTTGCTACAATAACCCCACTATCCCTTCTTGATAATGTGCATGTATGTAGGATCTGATGTAAGTCTTGCTGAGTATCTTTGTACTCATGTTTGCTCAATTTACATTTAACAGAAGACGCTGCAACCCCTTCTGATGGGTTCTTCATAGATGTTGATGTCGACGAGTAGGCTGGAGCCTAGGTGGTGATCCTGAGCACACGATGGACCGTGTAGGATAGCCAGGCTTCCTCAAGCCTCTTTTACTTTCTAGATGTATGTACTCAGACATGTTACTTCCGCTGTTGGCTTGTATGTTTGTATGACTTGAATGCTGGGTCGTGTGGCCCGTACTTGTGTGTATGATAGGTATGGATCTCTGAGCCTTTAAATAAAGTCTTGAGTTGTAGAGTCATGTTGTGATGTCATGTTGTATTTGCACATATCGAGCATATTGTGTGTATGATTGAAATGATTGGTATGTGTGGGATCTGACTATCTAGTTGTTTATCCTTGGTAGCCTCTCTTAACGACAAATATCTCCTAGCGCTTCCACTGAGCCTTGGTAGCTTGCTACTGCTCCAGAACACTTAGGCTGGCCGGCATGTGTCCTTCTTCATTCATGTGTCTGTCCCTACTGGGAAATGTCACGCGATGACTACTGGAGTCCTGTTATCCTGCTACAGCCCGGTTTACCGGAGTCCTCCTAGCCCAGTTACTATAGCCCGGATTCACTCGCTGCTGACCGACACGTTAGTTGCTGGGTTATGTATGCCTGTCCCTGTAAGTTTGTGCCACTTCGGGTTCACGACTAGCCATGTCAGCCCCGGCTCCTTATCATATGGATGCTAGCCACACTGTCATATACGTGTGCCAATAGGCGCAAATGGTCCTGAGCAAGGTAAGGCGACACCCGTGGGAATACCGTGCGTGAGGCCGCAAAGTGATATGAGGTGTTACATGCTAGATCGGTGTGGCATTCAGTCGGGGTCCTGACAGCGTTGGCATCAGAGCTGGACTGCCTATAGGTTCTTCAAGCCAAACTGGTCGATGTTGAGTCTAGAAATGCTTTAGTTATATATAGGGGAATTGATTGTGGGATGGAACATAAGCCTATTTTTACTCCTTTACCTCATGGCATTCTGATCTGAGTCAGTCTATTCTTTCCACTCGGGGTTTGATACGTCTCCAACGTATCTATAATTTATGAAGCATTCATGCTATTTTATTATCCGTTTTGAATGATTATGGGCTTTATTATACACTTTTGTATTACTTTTGGTACTAACCCATTAACCGGAGGCCCAGCCCATATTGTTGTTTTCTTGCCTGTTTCAGTATTTCGAAGAAAAGGAATATCAAACGGAGTCCAAACGGAATGAAACCTTCGGGAGCGTGATTTTTAGGAAGAATATGATTCGGGAGACTTGGAGTTCACGTCAGAAGATCCTCGAAGAGGCCATGAGATATGGGGGCGCGCCCACCCCCCTGGACGCGCCCTACCCTCTCGTGGGCCCCTCGAGGCTCCCCTGACCGACTTCTTTCGCCTATATAAGCCTACATACCCTTAAAACATCAGAAAAGAAGATAGATCGGGAGTTCCACCGCCGCAAGCCTCCGTAGCCACCAAAAACCTCTCTGGAGCCCGTTTCGGCACCCTGCCGGAGGGGGGATCCCTCACCGGTGTCCATCTTCATCATCCCGGCGCTATCCATGACGAGGAGGGAGTAGTTCACCCTCGGGGCTGAGGGTATGTATCAGTAGCTATGTGTTTGATCTCTCTCTCTCTCTCGTGTTCTCTCTATGGCACGATCTTGATGTATCGCGAGCTTTTCTATTATAGTTGGATCTTATGTTGTTTCTCCCCCCTCTACTCTCTTGTAATGGATTGAGGTTTCCCTTTGAAGTTATCTTATCGGGTTGAGTCTTTAAGGATTTGAGAACACTTGATGTATGTCTTGCCGTGCTTATCTGTGGTGACAATGGGATATCACGTGCCACTTGATGTATGTTTTGGTGATCAACTTGCGGGTTCTACCCATGAACCTATGCATAGGGGTTGGCACACGTTTCTGTCTTGACTCTCCGGTAGTAACTTTGGGGCACTCTTTGAAGTACTTTGTGTTGGTTGAATAAATGAATCTGAGATTGTGTGATGCATATCGTATAATCATGCCCACGGATACTTGAGGTGACAATGGAGTATCTAGGTGACATTAGGGTTTTGGTTGATTTGTGTCTTAAGCTGTTATTCTTGTACGAACTCTTTTATAGATCGATCCGAAAGAATAACTTTGAGGTGGTTTTGTACCCTACCATTATCTCTTCGTTTGTTCTCCGCTATTAGTGGCTTTGGAGTGACTCTTTGTTGCATGTTGAGGGATTGTTATATGATCTATCTATGTTATTATTGTTGAGAGAACTTGCACTAGCGAAAGTATGAACTTTATGCCTTGTTTCCTACCATTGCAATACTGTTTACGCTCACTTTTATCATTAGTTACCTTGTTGTTTTTATATTTTCAGATTACAAAAACCTATATCTACCATCCATATTGCACTTGTATCACCATTTCTTCGCTGAACTAGTGCACCTATACAATTTACCATTGTATTGGGTGTGTTGGGGACACAAGAGACTCTTTGTTATTTGGTTGCAGGGTTGCTTGAGAGAGACCATCTTCATCCTACGCCTCCCACGGATTGATAAACCTTAGGTCATCCACTTGAGGGAAATTTGCTACTGTCCTACAAACCTGTGCACTTGTAGGCCCAACAACGTCTACAATAAGAAGGTTGTTTAGTAGACATCAAGCTCTTTTCTGGTGCTGTTGCCGGGGAGGTGAGTGCTTGAAGGTATATCTTTAGATCTTGCAATCGAATCTTTTTGTTTCTTGTTTTATCACTAGTTTAGTTTATAGAAGAAAACTACTAAAAATGGAGTTAAGTTTGTCTCATACGCTTCGTCTTTTTAATATCTTTCATGAGTATGATGAAAAGGAAAATTGTGCTCAAGTGCTAGAAGAAGAATGCATTAAAATGTTTGGTACTAGATCTTTGAATGGTGAGCATGATTGCAATGTTGTTAGTATGATTTCCTTGAATATCCATGATGTTAATGATATGCAAAGCCACAAGCTTGGGGAAGCTATGTTTGATGAAGATGATATTTTTTGTCCCCCAAGTTTTGATGAGCAAATTTATTATGATGAAAGCATGCCTCCTATTTATGATGATTATATTGATGAAAGTGGGTTTGGAAGAGTGTCAACTTTAGGAAGTAATGATCCCACTAATTTGGAGGATGTTGAATCTTATTGTGATGAACATGAAAGTGGATTTGGAAGAGTGTCAACTTTATTTAGTGATGATTCCACTATTTTGGAAGAGGTTCCAATTGATTATGAGAACAAAGTTGCTATCTATGATGATTATTGTGATGACTTGTATGCTATTAAGAATAATGATAACCTTGAAACTTGTCATCATGATTTTAGTTTTCAATTGGATTATGCTTCACATGATAGTTATTTTGTTAAGTTTGCTCTCACTACTATTGATGAGAAGAATTTTGCTTATGTGGAGGGTAGTAAATTTTCTATGCTTGTAGATCATGAAAATAATGCTTTAGGTTCTGGTTATATTTTTGAATTCATTCATGATGCAACTGAAAATTATTATGAGGGAGGAACATATGCTTGTAGGAATTGCAATAATATCAAGTTTCCTCCCGATGTGCTTAAAATCTTGAAGTTTTGCTTGTTTTGCCTTCCTATGCTAGTTGATTATTGTTCCCATAAATTGTTTGCTCACAAAATCCCTATTCATAGGAAATGAGTTAGACTTAAATGTTATAGTCATATTCTTCATGATGCTCCCTTTATGTTTCAATTCTTATCTTTTATGTGAGCATCATTGAAATCATCATGCCTAGCTAGGGGCGTTAAACGATAGCGCTTGTTGGGGGGCAACCCAACTTTATTTTTGTTTCTTACTTTTTGTTCCTATTTAGTAATAAATAATTCATCTAGACTCTGGTTAGATGTGGTTTCATGTTTTAATTAGTGTTTGTGCCAAGTAGAACCTTTGGGAAGACTTGGGTGAAGTTTATGTGATCTTGCTATAAAAAACAAAAACTTTTACGCTCATGAGATTAGCTGCCATGTTTTACTGGTGAGTGATTTTAGGTTGATTATTTTTGAAGATGATTAATAAACAAATTACTCAGGTCCAGAAATTTATTTCAGAATTGTTTGAGTTCCAGAAGTATACGTTTGATACAGATTACTACAGACTGTTCTGTTTTTGACAGATTCTGTTTTCATTGTGTTGTTTGCTTATTTTGATGAATCTATGAGTAGTATCGGAGGGTATCAACCATAGAGAAGTTAGAATACAGTATATATTACACCAATATGAATAAAGAATGAGTTCATTACAGTACCTTAAAGTGGTGGTTTGTTTTCTTATACTAAGGGAGCTTACGAGTTTTGTGTTGAGTTTTGTGTGGTTGAAGTTTTCAAGTTTTGGGTAAGGATTCGACGGACTATGGAATAAGGAGTGGCAAGGGCCTAAGCTTGGGTATTCCCAAGGCACCCCTAGGTAATATTCAAGGACAACCAAGAGCCTAAGGTTGGGGATGCCTCGGATGGCATCCCCTCTTTCGTCTTTGTTCATCGGTAACTTTACTTGGAGCTATATTTTTATTCACCACATGATATGTGTTTTGCTTGGAGCATCATTTTATTTTATTAGTATTTGCTTGCTTTTATTTAGAATAATGTTTTTCATCTATAGTTTCAATAAAAATGTCAAGGATAGCCTTTTCCATGCTTATTTTGCTAGTATAGATGTTGCTGTTTGAAAACAGAAAGTTTACCGCTGTTGCAAAAATTCCCTAGAAAATTCAGAGAATTTTATAATGTTGAATATTTTTTCATATTGAGCTCTGATAAATTTACTACAGTGGGAATTTTCTATCATAATTTTTGGAGTTAGGGAAGTATTGATACTCTTGCATTCTTTACAGAGTGTAGTGTTTGGCAGATTGCTGTTATGTTTGCATTGTTTGCATATGTTTGCTTGTTTAATGATTCTATTTGAGGATAGGAGTATTAAATATGCAGAGACATTTAGTATGAAATTTTGAATAATAATTTTACTAATTTGTTACAGTAGAAAATGATAAGGTTTTGCATTGGTTTATACTAACCTATCTCACGAGTTCTTGTTGAGTTCGTTGTGGATGAAGCTTTTGATAAAAAGAAGAGAAACCATGACATGAGAGGAATTAAGGAGACATAAAAGCTCAAGATTGGGGATGCCCAAGGAACCCCAAGATAATATTTCAAGAAGTCTCAAGCATCTAAGCTTGGGGATGCCCCATAGGCATCCCACCTTTCTTCTTCAACAACTATCGGTTAGTATCGGTTGAGCCTAAGTTTTTGCTTCTTCACATGAGTTGTGCTATCCTTGCAATGTCATTTTATTTGGCTTTGATTGCTGTTTGAATAAAATACCAAGATCTGAAATTCTTAAATAAGAGAGAGTCTTCGCATAGTTACATAATTATTTTGCTACTCATTGATCTTCACTTATATCTTTTTGGAGTAGTTTGTCATTTACTTGCGTTCTTCACTTATATCCTATGAGTAAATGGTTGAATGAGTTGAATGTCATAAATCTAAAATTTTATATGTTTCATTTGCTTATCCCTTGGGGAGTAATGACTTCACATCTAAGAAGTAGAGGTTGTAAATTTTTTGAAGGTTAGCAAGCATTGTATTGTTCATTTGAACAATTCATGAAAGAATATTGAAGGAAGAGAGATTTCACATATAAATATACTATCCTAGACATCTTTTATAATTGTGAGCACTCATTAAGTATGACATGCTAAAGAATTGATGTTGGACAAGGAAGACAACCTAATGGGTTATGTTTTCTCACATCTTAGTTAAAGTATATTGTCATGGATCATTCAAACATGTTGAGCTTGCCTTTACCCCTCATGCTAGCCAAAATTCCTTGCACCAAGTAGAGATACTACTTGTGCTTCCAAATATCCTTAAACCCAGTTTTTGCCATGAGAGTCCACCATACCTACCTATGGATTGAGTAAGATCCTTCAAGTAAGTTGTCATCGGTGCAAGCAATAAAAATTGCTCTCTAAATATGCATGACTTATTAGTGTGGAGAAAATAAGCTTTGTACGATCTTGTTATGGAAGCAATAAAAGCGACGGACTGCATAATAAAGGTCCATATACAAGGGGCAATATAAAGTGACATTCTTTCGCATTAAGATTTTGTGTATCCAACCCTAAAAGCGCATGCCAACCTGTGCTTCCCTCTACGAAGGGCCTATCTTTTACTTTATGTCTTTTACTTTATGCAAGAGTCAAGGTGATCTTCACCTTTCCCTTTTTCATTTTATCCTTTGGCAAGCACTTTGCGTTGGGGTGATCCTGATATATATATATCCAACTGGATGTAAGTTAGCATGAACTATTATTGTTGACATCACCCAAAGCTGAATACGTTGGGAGGCAACATTATAAGCCCCTATCTTTCTGAGTGTTCGATTAAAACTCCATAACCATTAGTATTGCGTGAGTGTTAGCAATTGTAGAAGACTATATGATAGTTGAGTATGTGGAGTTCCCTTCCTAAAAATAAGATGAATTGCAATTGTTTGATGACTAAGAATGAAGTTTGTTAGTTTTCAAGAAAGTTTATGGTCTATGCTTTAACATGTGAATTGCTTGTTACTCGTTCGTGAGAAGTTTTATGAGATGAACTACTGTTATGACATATAATCATGCTAGAAAAGGTGATTGAATTTATCATTGATCAAACTTGTGCACCTACTAGCATTCACACTTCATAAATTCTTTCTTTTATCATTTACCTACTCGAGGACGAGTAGGAATTAAGCTTGGAGATGCTGATATGTCTCCAACGTATGTATAATTTATGAAGCATTCATGCTATTTTATTATCTGTTTTGAATGATTATGGGCTTTATTATACACTTTTATATTACTTCCGGGACTAACCTATTAACTGGAGGCCCAGCCCATATTGCTGTTTTCTTGCCTGTTTCAGTATTTCGAAGAAAAGGAATATCAAACGAAGTCCAAACGGAATGAAACCTTCGGGACCATGATTTTTAGGAAGAATATGATCCGGCAGACTTGGAGTTCATGTCAGAAGATCCTCGAGGAGGCCATGAGATAGCGGGGCGCGGCCACCCCCCTGGGCGCGCCCTACCCTCTCGTGGGACCCTCGAGGCTCCCCCAACCGACTTCTTTAGCCTATATAAGCCTACGTACCCTAAAAACATCATAAAAGAAGGTAGATCAGGAGTTCCGCCGCCGCAAGCCTCTGTAATCACCAAAAACCTCTTGGGAGCCCGTTCCGGCACCCTGCCGGAGGGGGGATCCCTCACCGATGGTCATCTTCATCATCTCGGTGCTATCCATGACGAGGAGGGAGTAGTTGACCCTCGGGGATGAGGGTATGTATCAGTAGCTATGTGTTTGATCTCTCTCTCTCTCTCTCTCTCTCGTGTTCTCTCTATGGCACGATCTTGATGTATCGCGAGCTTTGCTATTATAGTAGGATCTTATGATGTTTCTCCCCCCTCTACTCTCTTGTAATGGATTGTGTTTTTCCTTTGAAGTTATCTTATCTGATTGAGTCTTTAAGGATTTGAGAACACTTGATGTATGTCTTGTCGTGCTTATCTGTGGTGACAATGGGATATCACGTGCCACTTGATGTATGTTTTGGTGATCAACTTGCAGGTTCCGCCCATGAACCTATGCATAGGGGTTGGCACACGTTTTCGTCTTGACTCTCTGGTAGAAACTTTGGGGCACTCTTTGAATTTCTTCATCATCCGCGTCCCCACCGTCCTGACCGCACTCCGGCCAGGGCTCTCCTGATAACGAGAGATACTTTAGCGAACTCAAGATGTCGCCGAAAGGTGAGTGTTGAAAGATGTCCGCAGCGGTGAACTCCATGACCGACGCCCAATCGGATTCGATTGGAGGGGGCGCGGGAGGTTCGGAGTTCGGCGAGGAGTCCGGCACCTCGGAGTAACGAGCTTCATGAGGGACAAGGTCAGTGTTCGGCTCTATCGCCGTAGAGGTTGCAGCCTCGGAGGCGGTGTCTAGCCACCCTCCTCGATCTGCGCAGCCGGCTCTGAATTGAAGATCGAAGCGGACTCATGTGCGGCCTCCAGGCTACTGTCCAGCTGCAGGGCTAAGTCATGCCCATCGTGACAGTGCGGCACGCTCGGCTGTGGCTCGAATCCATCGAAGATCAAGTCCCCGCGGATGTCAGCCGTGAAGTTCAAACTTCCAAATCTGACCTAACGGCCAGGGGCGTAGCTTTCGATCTGCTCCAGATGCCAAGCGAATTGGCCCGCAGTGCAAAGCCGCCGAATACGAAGATCTGTCCGGGGAGGAAGGTCTCACCCTGGACTACGTCGTTGTTGATGATCGAAGAAGCCATCGAGCCTATCGGTGACGACACAGAGGAACTCTCAATGAAAGCACCAATGTCGGTGTCAAAACCGGCGGATCTCGGGTAGGGGGTCCCGAACTGTGCGTCTAGGCGGATGGTAACTGGAGACAAGGGACACGATGTTTTACCCAGGTTCGGGCCCTCTTGATGGAGGTAAAACCCTACGTCCTGCTTGATTGATATTGATGATGTGGGTATTACAAGAGTAGATCTACCACGAGATCAAGGAGGCTAAACCCTAGAAGCTAGCCTATGGTATGATTGTTGTTCGTCCTACGGACTAAAGCCATCCGGTTTATATAGACACCGGAGAGGGCTAGGGTTACATAGAGTCGGTTACAATGGTAGGAGATCTACATGTTTGTATCGCCAAGCTTGCCTTCCACGCCAAGGAAAGTCCCATTCGGACACGGGACGAAGTCTTCGATCTTGTATCTTCATAGTCTTGGAGTCCGGCCGATGATGATAGTTCGGCTATCCGGACACCCCCTAGTCCAGGACTTCCTCAGTAGCCCCTGAACCAGGCTTCAATGACGACGAGTCCGGCGCGCATATTGTCTTCGGCGTTGCAAGGCGGGTCCCTTCTCCGAATAATTTATAGAAGATTGTGAACACCAGGATAGTGTCCGGCTCTGCAAAATAAATTCCACATACCACCGTAGAGAGAATAATATTCACACAAGTTCAATCTGCTGACATATTTGGTGGCGTGACGTCACACCACTACCAAGCCTTTACTCGAATCGTTTTTATTGTACCACCTCAGCGTGTTTAGTGAAGAAGTTTCCTTGGCACGTCTTGTCGAAGCAGAGATCGTGTTCCCCTTATTCCGGGATTCCCATCAATACGGACGTGGGTAACCCAACCGCGCCATTGATTGTGGCGCTTGGGAGATAAGCGAGTTTTATCAGGCCGGTGGGGACGCATGTTTCCGTCCGCCCATATAAGGGGATAAAGATCCAACCCTTTTACCTGCACCTTCTTCCTCCTTGGCTTATCCATCTCCGCGAACTCGAGCTCCAGCGCCCAAGTCCGCACATCTCACCTCAACCTTCTCCAACTATGTCCGGAGCGGGAGGCAAGTGGATGGCCTCCTCCGTTACGGAGGGACACATCCAGAAGCTGCGCAGCGCCGGATATCTGTCCAGCGACATCGCACACCGGCTCCCCGACGAGGGAGAGCTCATCCCCACCCCCAGGCCCCACGAGAGGGTAGTATTTATTCACCATTGCCTCCGTGGACTGGGCTTCCCACTCCATCCCTTTGTCCGGGGGCTCATGTTCTACTACGGCCTGGATTTCCATGATCTGGCCCCGAATTTTATCCTCAATATCTCGGCGTTTATCGTCATGTGTGAGGCCTTCCTCTGCATCCAGCCCCACTTCGGCTTGTGGCTCAAGACCTTCAGTATCAAGCCGAAGGTGGTAAAGGGCAGCCAAGCGGAGTGCGGAGGCGCCATGGTGGGCAAGATGCCCAACATTACTTGGCTTGAGGGCACTTTCATGGAAACCATTAAGGGGTGGCAATCGGGGTGGTTCTACATCACCGAGCCGCATGACCCTGAATGGGCAGCGGCCCCCGAATTCAGATCTGGCATCCCCATACGGCTCACCTCCTGGAAAGAGAGCGGCCGGACATGGGGTGATTCGGAGGAGCTGACCGGACTCCAAGCCTACATCAAAAAGCTAGTGAAAAGGAAGCTCAAGCTTGTCAACGTAGTCCAGGTCATGCTTATCTGCCGGAGTCTCCCGTGCCAACGACGGGGCTTCAGTATGTGGGAGTTCGATTCGGCGCAGCACCAGACATTGAGCGGGCTCTTTGACACTACGTACGAAGATGTCTGGAGGGTGTTGTTTAAAGGTACCGAGGCCCCCGCATCCGCTACCGAAGATCGCGGATTCAGCTTGCAGCGTCCGGCTAGTGAGGTAAGCGTTTTTGCCCTTTACGGGACACTTGTTTTCCATAGTTTGACTCTATGCGGGATCTAAACTCCCTCTCCTTTGACATGACTGGCTGGAGAGGGCAGAACAGACTATCTCTCCGGCCCCATTGCCAGAGGACCTAGTGGACGCCCGCTTAACGGGGCTGCTGGCTCCGGCACCCCACGTGGTGCCGGAGAAGAAGGCCAAGAAGAAGGCCACGGGCACTCGGAAGAGTTCCCGTTTTCAGGTGTCATCAGACGATGACTCCGAGGTAGACTCCTCCCACAAAGGCGAGGAGGAGGAGAAGAAGGCCTCTCCCCCAGAGGGGGAGGGAAGAAAAGGAAGGCTTCCCCAACAAGGGAGGCCGAAGGGTCCAAGAAGGGAAAGACTCTTCCCCTGGACTGCTCTGCCAACGCCAGTGACGACGACGAGGATTGGCCTCCAAGGGCCAAGCCCCTGTCGAGATCGTAAGTATCCGGACTCCCGAATAACTTCATGGTTTTTCTTTTCGCCACATAGTGTCTTTCTAATGCCGCATATAACCCTGCAGTCCGCCCAAGGATGATTTCCCCGCATCGTCGAGCGGGTCCTTGGGTGCATCGGATATGGATTCTCTTCCGACCGCCTCCAACCCTCGTGATGTGGACGATGCCGAGGTGGGATCCCGGGAAGGGACCCGCCAGGAGGAGGAGGCCCCGGAGATGCCGCAGGGCAACCTCATGGACTTTGCGCTGGACTCCGCACCAGAACCTGAAGTGGCTCCGGAGTCCGGCGGGCGGCCCCTTCGTAAGAAGGGCAAGACCGCGATGCCAGCGGCCTCCGTCCAACCGGAGGCGCCGGATAGCTTGCTGGAGGCGCTCAACGGCGCCTACATCAAAGAGGAACACCGCACCTTCATGAGTGCGGTGATTCAGAAGGTTCAGCTTGCCAAGAGCGGGCTGACCGAAGCCTGCAGCAGCCTTCTAACAGGCTTTGAGGTAAGAATTTTGATATATGTAGAATAGTACCGCATAGATAGTAGCCCCTGATGCTCGGTTCGGTATTCGGAAAGAAAAGCCAGACTAAGGATCTAAAAAGATATACGCAGGGTCATGAAATATGTCAATATGGGGTTGCAGGCTGTGCTGCTGACCTCTGTCGCACTGACTGCGGAGGTCAATACTTTGAAGCAAAGCCTCGAGCGGTCCGAGAATGAGCTTGGCCGTGCCAAGAAGCAGCTCGAGGACAAGGAAGGTGAATAACACCATATTAAGATTGTACCTTACAGAAAAGGATTTGGTTGCAAGAGAATTGACAAGGATAACATGGGTATTGCAGGTGCCACGACCGAGGTGGCGACCCTGAAGGAGGCGGTGTCCGTGGTCGAACGTAATGCGGCCGTGGAGCGCACCGAGCGAGAGAAATAGGAGGCGCGGGTGGCGGAGGTACAGCAAGAGCTCCAAGATCTCGTGGAAAAACATGAGAGCCTGGAGCGTGACTCGAAGACTCGAGAGTCCGAGCTTGCATTGGCTCTTGAGAGTGCCAAAGCCGCTAAGGCCGAAGCCTACAAGGCCCTCCAAGAAATCGAGGCGTTGAAGAAAATAGCAGTGGGTAAGGCATTTTTCATGCAAAGTAAGCATGTGAGTGTGAATTACCTATCACTTACCCGAATTCGGAGCTCTCCAGGAGCATTCGCAGATCTTCCTCGCAGCGTGTCCGATGCTACCGCTTTCTACTGGGCCGAGGAGGGGAGCTCGACGGAGAAGGTCTTCTAGTCTCAGTATGCTGAGGCCGGACATCCGGTGCCCCTTAGCGACCAGCTGAAGTAGTTGGTCGAGCTCCACAAGGTGGCCGAATTGGCCATGAGGGGCCTCATAGTTCGGCTGTGACCTAAGGAGGCCGTGCCTTGGAGCTACTTCGGCCTGGTGCGGCGGCTGGTGGATGCGTGTCCATGGGTTGAAGTCATCAAGCACTCCGCCTGTATTGAAGGTGCCCGTCGGGCCCTTGCCCGCGCAAAGGTGCACTGGGGCAAGATGGATGCTGAGAAGCTTGTGACGGACACGCCCCCGCTAGGCAAGGAGTATCATACACCCGAGATGTATTATAAGACTGTTCTGAAGGGTGCCCGCACTATTGTGGGTGAGTGCTCCAAAGATGTAATATTTGAGTAGACTCGCATTTTGTTATTCTGTGCGCTGAAAACTTTGTTCATATGCGCAAAGCAACGCTTGTTAATTTAAAATATTACCTTCTGTGTGGCCGTTTATCAAATCTGATAGATGGCAAGTCGTCGGCTTCGCCCCCCATGCCACGAGTGTTGGGGTGTTCGGGATAAATTTGAGCACTCTTGTTCCCATTTTTGGGTCCATCTAGGGAGGCGCTCAACACAACGAACAAGGCAATCGGACTTATAATGCTTGAACACTCTCACTTAGCCATAGAACTCTATAAATTTAAGTTTCGGCGAAGCCCCGTGTTCGGAAGGCCGAATTTGGGGCGCTATCCACGCCTGGGCCGGACAAAGCCGGTTCCTCGCTCTAAGCGGCACAAGTCTTTAGGGACTCGAAAAAAACTCTCAAACAGCGACCGACTCTCGCCTCATCATGAGGTCAGTTTTAGCTTTCTCCACTGAGGCGCTCGCCCAGCTCAACTGGGGCGCAATCGCAGTGGTTCTCCCAGTGCTACCTTAGCCGATACAACGGAACATAAGGTACCAAAACATGGGAGCCGGGCAAACCCAACTATTGACCCAAGACATGATTCGGAGCCGATGCATATAATGCTATAAGTTCGGGGTCCCGCACTTGTGAAAGTGTTCGGACTTATCGCACCATGATGCGGGAAACATAAGCCCCTGGTGTATTTAGCCGTACCTAAGTGTACGGATGCAACATGTCATAAATGAACATATGTAGAAGAAAGGAATGCAATTGTAAGGAAAAAGGTGCATTGTTTATTCAAGAAATACTGCTGTGAATGCAGAACGATACAAATGGTGCGATAGGCAAGGGATGGGACTATTAAACATGTCCCCTCCAGGGGTAGGCTACGGAATGGTGTATAAAACAGATTTAATGCTCATAATGGAGACCACCTGGATATTCGTCGTAGCCTTTCTCCTTCCCTGGCTGTTGCATCGTGAGTTCGGCAGGTCTACTATCGGACAGGGCCTCCGATGAACGGGGTCCTGTGATAAAAAAAGAAAAAAAGAAAAAAAAAGAACGACACACTTGAGAGCCCCTGGTGTGGTTAAGCCGCATTCTGGGCCTATCGTGGTTGTGCCCCTACCCCTATGCCCATGGTATCTTCAGAGCGTAATGATGTATGCGAAGGACCCATCTTGGAATTTTGTAGGGGCTGGGGTTGGGGCCGCATTGCTACGCGTGCTCAGAACGTGCCAGGTGGTCTTGTTGTAGGTTACTCCGGGCGCGTTTAGCCGTGTCCGGTCGCTTAACAGCCGGACTCGAGAATTGCCTTAAGAGGCTGCACTGTACTTCTGCCGCGAGAGCCGCTGTATGTTCCTCCGTTCGGAGAGAGCGTTTAGTATTTCCGTTGACCGTGATGACTCCTCAAGGGCCTGGCATCTTGAGCTTAAGGTATGCGTAGTGTGGTACCGTGTTGAACTTTGCAAACGCGGTGCGTCCGAGCAGAGCATGATAGCCGTTGCGGAACGGAACTATGTCGAAGATTAACTCTTCGCTTCGGAAGTTATCTGGGGATCCGAATACCACTTCCAGTGTAACTGAGCCTGTACAATTGGCCTCTACACCTGGTATGACGCCTTTAAAGGTCGTCTTTGTAGGTTTAATCCTTGAGGGGTCTATGCCCATTTTGCGCACTGTATCCTAATAAAGCAGGTTCAGGCTGCTGGCGCCGTCCATCAGGACTCTGGTGAGGTGAGATCCGTCAAGGATTGGGTCTAAAACCGATGCGGCGAATCCGCCGTGGCAGATGCTGGTGGGGTGGTCCCTTCGGTCAAAAGTGATTGGGCAGGAGGACCATGGATTGAACTTCGGGGCAACTGGCTCCATCGTGTATACATCCCTGAGTGCACGCTTCCGCTCCCTTTTGGGTATGTGGGTTACGTATATCATGTTCACCATCCGCACTTGTGGGGGGAAACCCTTCTGTCCTCTATTGTTCGGTGGTCAGGTTTCTTCCTCGTCATCGCTATGCAGCCCCTTGTCGTTGTTTTCGGCAATTAACTTGCCTGCCTGCTTGAATACCCAACAGTCCCTGTTGGTGTGGTTAGCTGGCTTTTCGAGGGTGCCGTGTATCTGGCACGAGCGGTCGAGTATTCGGTCCAAATTGGACGGACCCGGAGTAGTTCTTTTGAATGGCTTTTTCCGTTGACCGGGTTTAGAGCCTCTGAATCCGGCATTGACTGCCGTATCCTCACTATTGTCGCCATTAATGTGGCGTTTGTTTTTGTTGCGACGCGGCCTGCCATTGCGGTCCTTGATATCCGGACTGCCAGAATTTTTACTGAGGTTGTTGCTGCGTGCTAGCCAGCTGTCCTCACCCGCGCAGAAGCGGGTCATGAGTGATGTGAGGGCTGCCATGGATTTCGGCTTTTCCTGTCCCAGGTGCCGGGCAAGCCACTCGTCGCGGATGTTATGTTTGAAAGCCGCGAGGGCCTCCGCATCCGGACAATCGACGATTTGATTTTTCTCGGTTAAGAACCGTGTCCAGAATTGTCTGGCCGATTCGTCTGGCTGCTGAATTATATGGCTTAGGTCGTCAGCGTCTGGTGGTCGCACGTACGTGTCTTGGAAGTTATCGAGGAATGCGGCTTCTAGGTCTTCCCAACTCCCAATTGACTCTGCTGGCAAGCTGTTAAGCCAATGCCGGGCTGGTCCTTTAAGCTTGAGTGGGAGATATTTGATGGCGTGGAGATCATCACCGCGGGCCATGTGGATATGAAGGAGATAGTCCTCGATCCAAAGGGCGGGGTCTGTTGTGCCATCATAAGATTCAATGTTCACAGCTTTAAACCCTTCGGGGATTTGATGATCCATTACTTCATCTGTGAAGCATAGTGGGTGTGCAGCGCCTCTGTACTGGGCGATATCACGACGGAGTTCAGAAGAGCTTTGTATATTTTGTTCATCCCGGCCGGACTTACTATGTCCGGCGCGACGGTTTTTGTCGCGTATCATGGGGCGCCCACGCGATCCATAGATCGATCTTGATTGTCTTGCCTTATCCTCCAATATATCTCGCAAGTCCGGAGCATTCCCCTATGGCCTTGTGCTTTTCGAGCGATGCCGGGGTACGGTTCTGGTGGAGGGCCTAGAGGCCTCTCTGTCGCGGCCAGGGGGTGGTCGGTCAGCCGTATTGTCTGCTGGTGATGCAGGTTCATATGCCTCCTCCTCTAATCGGGGGAGCAGCTTGCGTTTAGGGTAGCTTTTGGAGGGGCGGTCGAGCTCATGCTCTTCGGCCTCAAGGACTTCAGTCCATCTGTCGGCTAGCAGATCTTAATCAGCTCTGAGCTGCTGCTGCTTTTTCTTGAGGCTGTTTGTCGTGGCCATAAGCCTGCGTTTAAAACGCTCTTGTTCGACGGGATCCTCAGGCACGACGAATTCGTCGTCATCGAGGCTTGCCTCATCTCCAGAGGGAGGCATGTAATCCTCTACTTCTTCGTCTGTTGCTTTCTCATGAGGGCTGGCATCTCCGTCCTCCTGTGCTGAATCTTGCTGGAGGGGGTTGTCTTCGGCACTGTCTGGGGTGTTATTATCTCCGGTGCTGGAATCTCCATTCTTCCTGTGGCGGGATTTAGAGCGGCGCCGCTGACACCGGCGCTTGGGCTGTTTCTTGTAGGGGTCATCCTCCGTTGTTCCTTTGCCATTCCCATCCTTTGGGATATCCACCATGTATATGTCATATGATCAGGTGGCTTTCCAGTGCCCAGTAGGCGCTGGTTCTTGGTCGTCTCCGGCATCGCCGTCCATACCGTCGATGTCTTCGGAGTCGAAGTCTAGCATGTCGGTTAGATCATCGACAGTGGCTACTAAGTGGGTGGTGGGTGGGATTTGAATTTCTTCGTCGTCCACATCCCCACCATCCTGACCGCACTCCGGCCAGGGCTCTCCTGATAACGAGAGATACTTTAGCGAACTCAAGATGTCGCTGAAAGGTGAGTGTTGAAAGATGTCCGCAGCGGTGAACTCCATGACCGGCGCCCAATCGGATTCGATTGGAGGGGGCGCGGGAGGTTCGGAGTTCGGCGAGGAGTCCGGCACCTCGGAGTCACGAGCTTCATGAGGGACAAGGTCAGTGTTCGGCTCTATCGCCGTAGAGGTTGCAGCCCCCGAGGCGGTGTCTAGCCACCCGTCCTCGATCTGCGCAGCCGGCTCCAAATTGAAGATCGGAGCGGACTCATGTGCGGCCTCCAGGCTACTGTCCGGCTGCAGAGCTAAGTCATGCCCGTCGTGACAGTGCGGCGCGCTCGACTGTGGCTCGAATCCATCGAAGATCAAGTCCCCGCGGATGTCAGCCGTGAAATTCAAACTTCCAAATCTGACCTGACGGCCAGGGGCGTAGCTTTCGATCTGCTCCAGATGGCCAAGCGAATTGGCCCGCAGTGCAAAGCCGCCGAATACAAAGATCTGTCCGAGGAGGAAGGTCTCACCCTGGACTACGTCATTGTTGATGATCGAAGAAGCCATCGAGCCTATAGGTGACGACACAGAGGAACTCTCAATGAAAGCACCAATGTCGGTGTCAAAACCGGCGGATCTCGGGTAGGGGGTCCCGAACTGTGCGTCTAGGCGGATGGTAACTGGAGACAAGGGACACGATGTTTTACCCAGGTTCGGGCCCTCTTGATGGAGGTAAAACCCTACGTCCTGCTTGATTGATATTGATGATGTGGGTATTACAAGAGTAGATCTACCATGAGATCAAGGAGGCTAAACCCTAGAAGCTAGCCTATGGTATGATTGTTGTTCGTCCTACGGACTAAAGCCATCCGGTTTATATAGACACCGGAGAGGGCTAGGGTTACATAGAGTCGGTTACAACGGTAGGAGATCTACATGTTCGTATCGCCAAGCTTGCCTTCCACGCCAAGGAAAGTCCCATCCGGACACGGGACGAAGTCTTCAATCTTGTATCTTCATAGTCTTGGAGTCCGGCCGATGATGATAGTTTGGCTATCCGGACATCCCCTAGTCCAGGACTCCCTTAATGCCCATCCCACCACATTCCTTTGGCTTGCAAATCATGCTCCAGGCAGCCAGAGAGTTACAAGATTCTCCTTGCTCTGTCTTTTTGGTCCATAGATACTTCCGTCTGATCTTTTCTAACAACTCAATAATAGTAATCGGGAGCTTGAGTGTACAGAGAGCAAAGATTGTCAGCGAAGTGATCGCTGAATTTAGTAACGATAGTTTTGCTCCATAAGAAATCATGTTGAGAGTAGCTGTGAGGCGGCGTTCCACTTTGCAAACCAATGGCATTAAGTCCTGAACAGATGCCCGTGTGGACCCCAAAGGAAGCCCGAGGTAAGTAAATGGCTTTTTGCCAGTCATGCAACCAAAGATTTGGGCAATGTTGTTACTGAGAGAGTCATCACAATTGATTGGGATGAGAGTTGATTTTTGGAAGTTGATTTTAAGGCCAATGGAAGTAGCATAATCAGACAATATTTGCTTGATCGTTGAAGCTTGAGTTTCACAAGTTGGGAGAACAAGAATGGTGTCATCGGCGTATTGAATGACCGGGTAATCTTTTTGAGTGGCACAGGAGAAAGGAAGCTGAATAAGACCTTGAGCAAAAGCATCATTAATGACTGCTTGAAGGAGGTCGGCGGCCAGCACAAAAATCAAAGGAGATAACGGGTCTCCTTGTCGTACCCCGCTTTTGCAATGAAATTGTCTCCTCGGTACGCCATTAAGTAGGACTGAGGATTTTCTTGAAGCCAGAATAGCCTTGATCCACTTTAGCCACTTATTGTTGAATCCCATGTGTTGCATAATATCCAACGTTGCTTCATGCTCAATCGTGTCAAACGCCTTAGCAAAATCAAGTTTAAGAAGGACAATTGGTTTTTTTGAGACTTGACATATATAAATGTATTCAAACGCACATGCCAGACAATCTTGTATAGATCTTCCTTTCAAAAATCCATATTGATTTCGATGCACTATTTTTAAGATGAGTTTTTGTAAACGGTTGGCAAGAAGCTTCGTAATCATCTTAAGACAACAATTGAGTAGAGTGATGGGCCTGTAGGCATTAACTGAAGTAGGTGCATTAATTTTTGGAATCAAAGTAATGAAATCCTCATTAATGCTTTCCAGGTTTAAGTTACCCTCATGGAATTGATTGCAAAGTTTGTAGAAGTCTTCCTTAATCACGTGCCAACATGATTTGAGAAAATGACCAGTGAAACCATCTGGTCCCGGAGCTCTATCCACAGGCATGAATTTAATCACATCATCAATTTCTTGGTGAGTGAATGGCACAGTGAGTTGGTCTAGATCTCCACCTTCTTAATAATTCTGGCTAAATCAAATTTCATTTCATGTTGCCCAGAGGATCCAAGCCACTTTTTGAAAGCTTGAAAGATAACTGACTCTTTTCCCGCATGATCTTCTACACAGTAGCCATCATCAGTGCTAAGTGAGGCAATATTGTTTCTCCTGTATCTTTCTGAGGCCATTGCTTGGAAATTTTTTAGTTGCTCATCACCAAACTTCACCCATCGTGTAGTACATCTCTTCCTCCAATATTCTTTTTGATAAGCAAGAAGCCTCAGAATATGGTTTTTGAGGATGCGACGAAAATTTGTTTCGGGAGTGATGAGACGCCTTTTATTTTCAAGTTCATCAAGTTCGAAAAGAGCCATGTTGGAGTTTTCAATAGAAATTGATAGTTTAAAAATACCTTTACTCCAGCTCTTGAGATCATGCCTCAGGATTTTAAACTTTCGCGATAAAACAGTAGCCATGTTGGTCGAGCGAATTGGTTTGGACCAAGATTGAGAAACCGTGTCCACAAAGCCAGGATGATGCACCCAATAAGATTCGAACCTGAAAATCTTGGACCAAGGGATGGTTGTCTCAATGCAGACCACACAAGGGATGTGGTCGGAAACTGGCCGGCCTAGAGGCTTAACTAGGGTTTTAGGGTATGAGGTAGTCCAATTGGTGCTCATAAAAAACCAGTCAATCTGCTCTAATAGGGGGTACACCTGCATATTACTCCAGGTATAAGCTCGACCTTTGATTGGCAGTTCCACTAGATTTTGGGTTCTGATAAAATCATTGAAGGTGATCATGTCCCCAAAATTTCCACCTGGTTTATTACGATTATCTGGTCCACAAATGAAATTAAAGTCACCCAAAAGGAGCCAATCTTCATTGTGTAGGATATTCAGGTCTAGCAGCCACTGTATGAACTCCATGCGTTCATCACCCTGACAAGGGACGTAAACATTCACTAGGGTCCAATGATGTGCCGATTGTGTGGATTGAAAGCGGATCACCAGGGCAAAGTCCCTGGAGGCTAATACAGTGCCAGAAAAAATTGAGTTGTTCCAAATTGTGGCAATTCCACCCGAAGCACTACGAGCCGGAATAAATTCAAATTTATCAAAACGGCGTGGGCTGCAAGACTTAATAAAGTTATTATCAAAAGAGTGCTTCTTAGTTTCCTGCAGACATATAACAGCACAACCGCTAGCTGTAATGGCATTAAACAGAGCAAGTTGGAATTTAAGCCACGGACGTTCCAACAAAGAATGTTCCAATTAACCAAAAGTACCATGGATTAATAAGAAAACTTAAGCGCTAGATGAGAAGGAGAGTGTCCTCCTTAACTTCATTGAGCGCCTCATCAGAGAGCTCCACAGCAGGGATAGCACATTTAACTGTGCCAACAAGATGAATCGTGGCAATGGGAGTCGGTGGTGGAGCAGCAGAGTTGTCCTCATCTTCAGACCGGACCACGGACTGCAGCGCAGACGGATTGATACTTGGTTTCACCTTGGATGATCTTGTCTTGCTATCAGTAATGGCAGGAACTTTGAAACCGTCATATTTGTTTGACCTGGTGCTTCGACGAAGAGAGACAGAGGACAAGGGCAACGCAAGTTTCCCTTTGCGGATAATATCAGCAGAGCTGTGTCCTGTTTCAACCAACGTACCAGCAGAGCTGTGCCCTGTTTCAACCAAAGTACCAGCAGAGGAGACCATATGAGTCACATTTTCAGAGAGCATGAGGGTTTCCATAGGAGTCGCATCAATGGAGCTTTGTTCAGTTTCCACAATTGTATCAACACAGGATGTCACTTGAGCCACATGTTCAGTGATCAGGAGAGTTTCAGGCAGTGCATTCTGAGGGGTAGCAGTGATATCCAGGGGTGCAGACTCAGGTGAGGGGTGGACCACCACCGGGTTTCCAAGCACACATCTTCTGGGCTGACAAATGTGTTTAAGTCAGGTGTGTCCTGGAGCTCTTCAAGCTGAAGAGAGGAAGAAGCAAATTCCATTGTCTGTTTGGTGGCCGTAACTGTCACCAAGTCATTCTCAACAGTGATCACTGCTTTAACCTGCACCCAATCATTCCAGAGCCGAAAACCAGTGCTCCAAGGTCCATAGGAGGTGACCAGTGGCATGATGGTCGATCTCAGGAAGGAATTGAGCCTGATGAAGGAAAACCCTTGGTTAATGAGCACTGACGAAATCACATTTCCTTGTTCAGTCATAGCAAACTGAAGCCCATTCTGTGTGAGAGAAACAACCACTTCCAAAGAGTTTAATTGAGGAGAAGGTGTGTCCATTGGGCATAATGGAGCAGAAGATGTAGCCATATCAAAACTTTCTCCATCCACCAAAGAGTGAAACAAATTCGCAGGTACCAGAACATAAGTATCAGACACTATGGCACTAGAATCAGAACTGCCAAACATCGAAATGGAGTCATTCCAGGCCATACCTGGGCTATCTAGCAAGTTGTTTTTTGGCACAATGCCATCCTGGACCTAAAGGCCCTCCTCAGCTAGCCAGTCCTGATAGTTATAAAGAGCCGGAGGTGGTGATCGAGGACATTGTCCCCAATTAGCCTGAAAGTGAACCTCATTGCCTTGGTTATCTCCATTTGCATTGTTAGCAGCATTAGCATTCATCTGCGCATTCTGGGTCATCCAATTATTCAGCTGTGCTTGATAAAGTTGCTCAGCTGTGACACCATCTCCATGGAGGGGATGCGGGATACCATCTGCCAGAAGTGGATCAATCCCCGCTAGTGGAACCTCACGAAGATGAGCATTCCAGTCACTGCTGCGCAACATAGTGACACAGACTGTCCAACAGAGGCGATCTCCACCTAGCTGATGCATAACAAAACTTTTTGGAACTAAGCGCAGATGAATAACTCTAACTTTAAGCAGAACTAGCTTTCTATCCCCCTTGGATTATGCCAAGTAACAAGCTCTATAAACTTATCAACTGACTTGTGCATATAGTGCGAGTTCTGATAATCTTGCGGGAAGCCAATGTATAAGAGCCAAATCTGAGGACCATAAGTGGTCTGCCGCATGTTGAGAGTCGCATCATGAGGAACAAAGGAGATTACTGTGTGGATATTTTCCTCATCCTCATCTAGTTCAAAAGTAGTACCCCCACTACAGCATCTCTAGTAACTAAATCCAAAAGCCAAAAATCCCAACTCCTAAAGGATGATCATCCATCTCAGTGGGGAAGAATTGGGATTCATGCAGCAAACCTTCAATGGTGTGGCGCAGCGCCTCCTTGTGATGGAACGACACGAAGTGATTGACTTCAGCAATGGCAAGGAAGTCATGGCGCGCGGAGGAGTTGGCCTGACCACCATGTCATCCCTCACCTTTCAGTCCTCCGGGCCGAGCTCGGTCGTCATGCCCTGCAGAAGGTAGGGCACCATATTGATAGGGTAGTTCTCCATGGGAGGGAGGTGGAGCTTTGGAGCGGTGGTGCTATTGGAGCATAGAACCAGGGCAAAATGCATATCGGCACGGGCTCTAGTCCCCTTGGGAACCCAGACTGACTTCGGCTGCCTCTCACCCTACCTACCAGATGAGGACACATGGCTGGACAGACCCTTGGATGAGCATCGGACGACTGCAGTCGCATGAGGATCGATTGCATTGCCAACAGGCACAATATCATTAATTAAAGACTGATTAATTTGATGCCTTGGGAGACATCATTGATTGGATTTGTCATAATTTCTTTGCCCTTCTCTAGGTGATAAGCATCACGGATATTTCTTTCCTTATGCATAGCAGAAATACAGGGATCTTCCATGCATGTATCCAAAAAAAGAGAGCCAGACTTTGGTTTCCAATACATTCTGCAGGCCAATGGGTGATAAAAGTGAGGGGTGTGGCCCAGGAAGGAACAAATGTGGCACCGAATGAGTCCAGGGCAGTGAAAGTACAAATGGGCCGGTATACAGAGATAGCATGACTGAGATCCAGAATGTTGCGGCCCACAACCCGATGGATCGGGCCTAGGGGGTCTAGTAGGGCACACACATGGATCAGAGGAGCAGCTGTTGCAAACTTGGTTAGGGCATGAATCAGCTTGGTGCCCCGAAACATTGCAAATATAACAGATATTCATTCGCTTATTAATGTAATCCAAGGGTGGGACCGACTGAATAGACCAGATTTTGGCAATGTGACTGTCAGAATAACCAAATATTCGTTGATCATTAATATAAAGCAACATAAAGGGTGGGATAGCATCCCAACATTCTTGCCTGAATTTACTTCCTTGAAATTGATTGCATAGTTGATTGCATGAAGATGGCACCAGAGTTTGAAAATCCCCAATACAGATAGTATTTTGCAATAAGTGTTGATTGGCCTCCGTGTCTCCAGCCCGTGAGTGGCAATTTCCCTCATGAAAACTACCAAAATGGAGGTTAGTAGTAAATGCATTGCCTTGAATATTCATGGGGACATTATTATCAAAAGAGATCTGATTGGATGAATGTGGCAAGGCACCAGCCGAAGGTGAACTTTCCGATGACACTCCGGCGACTGGAGAAATCCTCTGTGGGCACAATGCTTGATCGAAAAGACCAAATTTTGCCAATTCAGAGACCAAAGAAGGATCCAAAGAATCAAACCGTGAATCAGATGATAATGTGGGTCTAATCGCCATAGGTTTACGTGCTGATAGTTCTGCCAAATGATGATGCGAATGCCAACTAGAATCTTTCTTGGGAACATCATGACTCTCTAGACGATAGAGTGAGAAATGGCAAACAAAGTCCGGCCAAATACGATCCTTGAGATGGTAAATGAAATGACCAACTCGATTAGATGCCACGGAGAAATGAAACTTATGATCATCCAGCCGTTTGATCGAGAAATCCTCAGCAGAACCTCCAATACAGCACTGAAGAGCAATACCCCCAGAATCTTCCGAGAGGGGAAAAGAGGCAGAGGAGAAGAAGACCACCAAGAATAATTCCTTGGTACCATTGCTAGGAGAAAAGTGGACCGTAGATCCAAAACGACAACGAACCTGTTCTGCAATCGCCTGGCTAAGCTTGAAGTCCCAATGTAGAAGACCGTCCATGGCTTCTAGGGTGAGGAGACGCCATTGCTAGGGTAGAGGTGGTGGTGGTGGTGAGGAGACGCCATTACTACAGTTGTCTCGGTACAGATTTCTATTAGCCAACGGCCCGAGCAGACGCACAAGACAATAACAGTTTCTGTATTACCATGTCATACGGATGATCATCTTGCTTACCAAGTCATCCATTAAATTCTGCACTTCTATGTCAGAATTTTGTCATCCTTGTCTAAACTGTTGTTTTGTTTCCTAGGATGGTCAACACCCGCAACAACCCTGCTGCCCCGAAGCAGGCTGAAGGCAGTGGGGCTAGAGATATGAACCTACCTGATCCTCCTTCTCTGGCTGAGGTCATGCTGGAGGCCGAGAGGAACAAACAGGAGACCAACCGTTTGCTGGAATGCACCGAGCAGAACACAACACTGCACCAGAGGAACAACTTGGTGTCTCTCAGTGACTTCATCAAGTTACACCCACCCACCTTACATCACTCTGTCGAGCCCCTCAACGCTGATGATTGGCTTTGCAGCATTACCCACAAGATACATTCTGCACACGTAGCTGAAGCTGACAAAGTCACATATGCTGCCTATCATCTTGAAGGCCCCGCCAGTCTCTGGTGGGGGAACTTTGAGGCCATGCGCCCAGCTGGCCAGGTCACTACTTGGGCAGAGCTTAGTGAGGCTTTCCGTGAACATCACATTCCCAAAGGTCTTATGGATCGCAAGCGTGAGGAGTTCTACAGTTTCTCCCAGGGTAGACTCACCGTGGATGCATACAGTTGGGAGTTCGGAAACCTAGCACGTTATGCAACTAAGGAAGTTCCCACTGATGCCAAGAAGCAGGCAAGGTTCCGCAAGGGACTTAGCCCTGAGCTTCGCCGTGATCTCCGTCTGCACGAGTGCACTTCCTTGAAGAAGCTTGTGAACAAGGCTATCAGTGCTGAGACAGGTCAGACTGATTTCGAAGCAACCCACAAGCACGGCCAAGTCTTATGGTGGATCAACCAACAATGCTCCTTCACTCACCAGCACTGTGACGTGTTTCAAGTGTGGTGAACTGGGCCACTACATGCGAGAGTGTCCCCAGATCAACCCCAACCCCAACCAGTCCGGAAAGGCTATTGGTCATTGAGGGAGTCCCGGACTAGGGGGTGTCCAGATAGCCGAACTATCATCATCGGCCGGACTCCAAGACTATGAAGATACAAGATTGAAGACTTCGTCCCGTGTCCGGATGGGACTTTCCTTGGCGTGGAAGGCAAGCTTGGCAATACGGATATGTAGATCTCCTACCATTGTAACTGACTCTGTGTAACCCTAGCCCTCTCCGGTGTCTATATAAACCGGATGGCCTTAGTCCATAGGACGAACAACAATCATACCATAGGCTAGCTTCTAGGGTTTAGCCTCCTTGATCTCGTGGTAGATCTACTCTTGTAACCCACATCATCAATATTAATCAAGCAGGACGTAGGGTTTTACCTCCATCAAGAGGGCCCGAACCTGGGTAAAAACATCGTGTCCCTCGTCTCCTGTTACCATCCGCCTAGACGCACAGATCGGGACCCCCTACCCGAGATCTGCCGGTTTTGACACCGACATTGGTGCTTTCATTGAGAGTTCCTCTGTGTCATCGCGATCAGGAAGGATGCCTTCTCCCATCTTTAAAGATGGCACCGTCGTCAAGAGAGCTTTGGCCGCCGGCCAAACTGTCCGGCTAGGTGGTTTTCTTATGACCGCCTGTTCGGCCACCGCTCCAACGATGACCTCTCAGGTCATCAAAAGCGATTTTCACGTCAACCCGGAATTCACCGAGCAGTTAGATCCGATTGAGCTCTCCTCTGTAAACGAGCTCTTGGATCGCATCGTCGCCCTGGGAGTCGCCACAGACTACGATCAGATTGGGCTTAAACCCGATCTGAGAGAGATTAACTCTCCTCAGGCCACCCACCATGTTGTCGTGGTAGAGGAACAATGTGGCAACCCTTCTTCTACGTTGAAAACCAACTATGTTCGGATTCCCAATCCCTCCAAGCCGGATTCCCGCGAAGGGACGGACGCTAATCAAATACTGAACTTAGAGTCAGGCATCGGACTAGATTCGTTGGAAAGCATCCAGCAAGTCAAGCTTCCAAATCCGGAAACTTCTTGGCATTTGAGCCTCAGATCGGGCGGGGTTCCGAACTTGATTCCACCCGCCCACCCAAACATAAGCGATCTATCTCGAATACGGCAAGAGTCCGATGAAACAGTACATCATTACTGGGCCAGATTCCTCCTGGTTATGAACAGGATAAAGGACTGCTGCGAAGAAAGCGCGATTTCAATTTTCTGCAGCAATTGCACGGACAAGGGAATCATGAACGCCATAAGTTGTCGCGAAGTTACACGCTTCATCGACCTAGCGACTATCGTACAAAAATACTGTGCGGTAGAGAGTGCCAGGAACACCGAAACTAGGTTTTGGGACAGTCCGGCCTTGACCACAACCCTAGTCCGAAGTAAAAGGGTGCGCCATACTCAAGCACCTGGGTTAAAAACCAAAAAGCAAAGACCCCCTAAAGGGCATGGAACCGTACTGGAGGGCTGGCTCAACGGACCCTGCAAAATCCACACTACGGAGGGCGCCACTCCAACACACAGCCTTCGAGCATGTTGGATACTATGGCAGGTGGCCAAAAGTGGCGAAGGCTTTTTAGCCCCAAGCAAACAGCCAAGCAGTACCGGTACGGTATTAACAGTCCTCAAGACTTTCGCATCAAATAAGATGCGAAAACGAACAATCCGCAGCCTTGCCGAAGTCTACCAAGTAGCAACAGCAAATCCATGGAGTGACACGGCTATCACCTTCAACGCCAGCGACGAACCTAAATTCCGAACAGCTAGAGCACCAGCCGCATTGGTCCTCAGTCCGACAGTGGACGGCTTTCGCCTTACCAAGGTACTCATGGATAGCGGCAGCGGATTAAACCTCATCTACGAGGAAACCCTTAAAAAAATGGATATTGACTGGAGCCGCATCGAGCGAAGCAGCACAACCTTCAGAGGGATAATCCCTAGTCGAGAAGTACGCTGCACAGGAAAAATCACACTAGATGTAGTGTTCGGCTCACCGGACAATTACAGGTCCGAGGAGGTCACGTTCCAAGTGGCCCCATTCGGCAGCGGATATCACGCTTTGTTAGGGCGAGAGGCATTCACAATCTTCCAAGCTATACCCCACTACGGGTACATGAAGCTCAAAATGCCCGGACCCAATGGAATAATCACTCTTGCCAGCGATCCAGATACAACACTCCGCACTGAAAATAAGACAGCCGCACTGGCCCTAGAGGCATTGTCCGAAGCCCTAGCGGCAGAGGAACTAACTACGCTGCGCTCCACGGTGGATAGGGACGATGTGATACTCGATAAGAGGTCCAAGTCCACCTCTTTTAAACCAGCAGACGAAATAGTCAAATTTCAGGTCCATCCAACGGACCCCACAAAGACGGCCTCCATTGGGGCACAATTAAGTCCTGATGTCGAAGCCGCACTACGAGAATTCCTTCGGGAAAATTGGGACATTTTTGCCTGGCACCCTTCAGACATGCCAGGAATCCCACGCAGGCTGGCAGAGCACAGCCTAAACATCCTAAAAGGATTCAAGCCGGTCAAACAAGCTCTTCGGCGATTTTCCGAACCCAAAAGACAGGCAATGGGAGAAGAGCTAGCCAAACTCTTAGAAGCCGGATTCATCAGAGATATAAAACATCCGGACTGGCTAGCCAATCTAGTAATGGTACCAAAAAAGGACAAATCCTGGCGCCTCTGCGTCGATTTTAAAGACCTTAACAAGGCCTGTCCAAAGGACCCTTTCCCCCTCCCTCGCATCGACCAAATCATCGATGCTACCGCAGGGCACGATTCATTGTGCTTCCTCGACGCATACTCCGGATACCATCAAATCAAGATGGCGGAGAAAGACCAGGCCGCAACGGCATTCATTACTCCATATGGGCCATTCTGCTTCAACACAATGCCCTTCGGACTCAAAAACGCCGGCGCAACATATCAGCGCATGATTCAAACATGTCTGGCTACCCAGATAGGCAAAACAGTAGAGGCATACGTAGACGATGTGGTCGTCAAGACCAAACACGTCGAAACTCTAGTAGAAGACTTGAGGGTGACATTCGACAACCTCCGAGCATATGACATTAAGCTCAATCCGGAAAAATGCGTCTTCGGCGTACCAGCCGGAAAGCTCTTGGGCTTCATCGTATCCGGTAGAGGAATTGAAGCAAACCCGGCCAAAATCCGAGCTCTGTCACAATTGGATATTCCAAAAGACCTCAAGCAAATACAAAAACTAACCGGATGCGTAGCGGCCTTAAGTCGCTTCATCTCCCGTTTGGGAGAAAAGGCTCTGCCCCTCTACCGCCTCCTCCGGCGCACCGAACATTTCGAATGGACGGATGCTGCCACAGCCGGACTCGAAGAAATAAAGGCCATACTGGCAACAAATCCGGTCCTGGCCGCGCCCAACCTGGGCGAACCTATGTTATTATATATCGCAGCAACACATCAAGTTGTCAGCGCGGTACTCGTCGTCGAGCGAGAGACAGAAGGGCACAGATTCCCTCTTCAAAAACCAGTGTACTACGTATCCACTGTTCTAACTCCATGCAAGTCCCGGTACCCACATTATCAAAAGATAGCATATGCGGTGTTCATGGCATCCCGGAAGCTGCGACACTACTTTCAAGAGTGTTCCATAACGGTGGCCTCCGAAGTACCTCTCAACGATATTATAAACAATCGCGACGCAACGGGCAGGATTGCAAAATGGGCTATTGAGCTCTTACCATTTGACATAACCTATAAACCACGGCGAGCTATAAAATCGCAGGTTCTGGCCGACTTCGTCGCCGAATGGACCGAAGCCGAACTCCCTAAAGAGTACGGCGCATACTCCAATTGGATCATGCATTTCGACGGATCCAAAATGTTGGCTGGCTTGGGGGCTGGCGTCGTCCTGACGTCCCCAACTGGAGACACAATCCAATACGTACTTCAAATAATGTACATGGACTCCAATAACGCAGCCGAATACGAGGCCCTTCTACATGGCCTCCGGATGGCAATCTCCATGGGCATTCAACGCCTAGAGGTGCGCGGGGATTCAAACCTCGCAATATCCCAAGTAAATGGAGACTTTGATGCCAAAGATCCAAAAATGGCAGCTTACCGCAACGCCGTCCTAAAAATGTCAGCTCGGTTCGAAGGACTCGAATTCCACCATGTAGCCCGGGATAATAACCAGGCAGCAGACGTGTTAGCACGCATCGGCGCGAAAAGAGACGCCGTCCCTCCAAACATCTTCCTGGAACGGCTCTTCAAGCCATCCGTGTTATGGGAAGAGGAGTCCGGAAATAACAATCCGGAGCCAGCTGCATCACCTAACTCAGACCATTCTGACACAATCGGCGGCTCAGCCAACGAAATAACACCTTCAGCTCACGAAATAATGGCAGTAATTGCCCCGTGGACAGAACCATTCCTAGCCTACTTAATTCGGCAGGAACTTCCCGAAGACCAAAATGAGGCCCGCTGCATAGTTCGGCGATCTAAAGCCTACAAGGTCCATGAGGGAGAACTTTATAAGAAAAGCACAACCGGAGTCCTTCAAAGGTGTATCTCCGAAGAGGAGGGGCGGAATCTCCTGGCTGAAATTCACGCCGGACTCGGCGGGCACCACGCTGCAGCCCGGGCACTCGTAGGCAAGGCCTTCCGTACAGGATTTTATTGGCCGACAGCCCGGGCAGATGCTCAGGACTTAGTCCAACGATGCGTCGGTTGCCAGCTCTTTGCTAATCAGAGCCACATGCCACCCACCGCCCTCAAAACTATACCCATTACCTGGCCGTTCGCGGTCTGGGGGCTTGACATGGTTGGACCCCTTAAAGGGGGAACCCACAAGCACAAATACTTATTGGTCATGGTGGACAAATTCACCAAATGGATTGAGGCCAAGCCGGTTAAAACGGCAGAATCCGGACCGGTGATAGACTTCCTATCCGGGGTAGTACACCGTTTTGGCGTCCCCCACAGCATCATCACTGATAACGGCACGAACTTCACTGCCGACGAGGTTAAACTCTGGTGCAAAAACATGGGCATCAAGCTCGATTACGCTTCAGTCTATCACCCCCAAACTAACGGTCAAGTCGAGCGAGCAAATGGTCTAATCATGAGCGGCATCAAACCCAGACTAGTGCGGTCCCTCAAGGAATCTAACACGCACTGGGTAGAGGAGCTCGACTCCGTACTCTGGGGGCTGCGGACCACGCCAAACCGAACTACTGGATTCACACCATTTTTCATGGTGTATGGCGCAGAGGCAGTTCTGCCTTGCGATATAATTCATGACTCACCTCGTGTGCGCATGTACGAAGAAAGAGAAGCCGAGTTGGATCGGCAGGACAGTTTGGACGCCTTAGAGGAGGAGCGGGACGTGGCAAAGGCTCGTTCCGCATTCTATCAGCAGCAGGCTCGAAGATATCAAAGCAGAGAAGTACGGGCCAAAACTTACAATGTCGGCGAACTCGTTCTACGCCTGCCGGACAAGAAAAAGGACAAACTTAAGCCCAAGTGGGAAGGTCCCTTCATCATCGACCAAGTCCTGACCGGCGGAGCATACCGTCTACGTAAAGCATCTGACAACCGACTCGAGCCGAACCCATGGAACGCAGCCCGTCTCCGAAGATTCTACGCCTAAACACCGGACTCAGAGTTCGTCTCACTCCCCCGTCCACCTTTTTATATTTTTTACTGTCTCTTGTCCCCCTCCTTCTTCCCACTTTTTTTCAATACCTTTTATAGGCTGATTTGCGCTTTGTTCGCACACACTTGATGTGCTCCTAGCACTCATTATACCTGGGGGCTTCTTTACCAGAAGCTTATTAATATGGGCTTCACGCCCAATACATGTGTCATACTTCCGCATGTACCTTTTATTCACCATTATATGCATCGATATGACTTAAGTTTTGGCCAAGCTGGGTTGCCTGGCTCCTGTGCTTACCCCTACGTTCCCGATTGTTCGGCTAGGAGGTAAAGGGAGCACCTCTGCGATTGTTACTGCCGGGTCAGCCGGATGTGTACCTCAGACTGGGTGAAGCCGAAAGCTAGCGTTCTTAAGAGAATATTCGGTCGGTGACTTGAAAGATGATTTATTACTTACTTATTTATAAGCCCCCAGATGCTTTTTCTGCTATTTTCGCAGTCCGGCATTGCACCTTAGGGCATGCCTCCCAGGGAAAGGAACCCTTAACGGAACTATTCTCCCTGGAAGATGTTTCTTACTAACCATGTAATATAACATAACTAGTTGGGCACTTGTCTGATAAAGCAATTATGACCCCGACGCCTTGTCTCCATGCATGCCCCGGTTCTTTTATAACCGTAGGGGTATTCGGACACACTCCGGACTGTTGGGTCCCGAGGTTGAAGCGAAACGGTCCGCAAAGACAAACGATCTACAATCCGGCTAGAAGGCATCTTACATGTCATTTCAAATTACATCGTCAAACCGACTGATTGTACTCCTCCTCAATCCCATCTAACAGGCTGTCTAATTTACAGTCCTGTTGGGAATATTTCGCGGCCAGTTCTACTTGGCCATACATCAAGCTCACAGGGATCTCCTTCCCATCAGGCCCCGCAGGTCCGACCTCGGCCATGTGGTTTGGGTCAGCCTTCGGGTAGCGCGTCTTCACCATGGCCCAGGCCTCCCTGGCGCCCTGACGGCAGGCCGATATCTTCCACAAACGGAGGCGTCGCCGTGCTCCCTGGAGCTTCTCAGCAAGCTCACCAAGGCCCTCGGGTAGGGAGACGGATGGCCATAAAGCCTGAACGACGCCACTCATCGCCTGCCGAACACGTTCGAACAATTGCACCAGCTCGGGAAGTTGGTCACCTGTTGACCCAGGCATTTCCTCCGCAGGGCGACCTGTGAGCACACCTAAAGACATATTTCTGTCAAACGACTTCCTCGCCGAATTCTTCTTTTCAAAGGAATTTGCTCAAGCACTTACTATAAATGCCGCGACGAAGTCGCTGATTCTCCTTCAAGGAGCCAGACAGCTGGGCCCGAACACCTTTCAGCTCTTCTCCTAGCTGGGTGTGGTCATCTTGGAGCTTGTTTCTCTCCTGCTGCACCTTCATAAGCACCCTCTCGCCAGCCTTTAGTTGACGCCGTAGCTGTTGCTTGTCCGGATCTAGTCCGGCGCCCTCTTCAATATTATTGTCAGATTCACGCCGCACTTTGTTAATTAATTATCTTTTCAAAGTACGTCTTACCAGCGGGGGTCTCTGTGGCTCCCCCTGGGGCGGCCAGTGCGGCCTCAAGTTGGGCCTTGCACTCTTGGAGCTCCTGGGACAGATGGGTATTCTTCTCCGTAAGATCCTGCATAAAAATTGATCCTTAAATCAGTTATTTTAACCATTTTAAGTCTCGGGGGCTACTGGCATATATAACTATTAAAATTACTTACACGCATGTCTTTCACATACTGCTCCGTGGCTCTGGTTAACCCATCTTGAGCAGCACGGAGGTGCGCGTTTCCCGCATCAAAGGCATTTAACGCCTCCGGGGAGAAACACGCGTCACGAAGAACTGTCCGGCGACGCCTGTGATTCATGGCGCTTTCCACCTCAGACCGGGTGGCGGACAGCCTGTCGGCATCCTCCGTCGGAGGAGCGTCCGACTCATGCCTTGCATTCACCTCCCCTTTTGGGCCATGCGTTGGAGCATGGCTGGCGGAGGCTTGATTGGCAATCTCTCCGGACACTGTCCGGCGAGCGCTCTTTCTGGAAAGGTTATGAGCATTAATATACCTCCTGGGAATCCTTCCCTTAAAAAATAGCGGTGCTCCGTACCGTTGCGGCGACGTTTCGGTTCGCGTCGCACTCCTCTTCCGTCTACTGGGCCGGACTGACCCTTGTTGGCCGGTCGCCGCGGGCTCGGCTTCTTGCCGAACGCCATTGGAGCACGGTGGTCAGAACTAAGCATTAAAGAAGTAACGGCGCCAGGACTTCGGTCGTACTCACCGGAGAAGCCGGACACAAACCGGGTTAGTCAGCCATAATGGTGACTAAAGCATTATCTATGCTGAGCTGGTGGTACACCACGTCGATCAGTTCCACCGCTAAGTCTGGATCCTCTTCGGAGGACGGATCAAGGGACCTTTCTGGGTCTTCGGGTTGTGGGGCTGGGCTTTTTATGCCCTCCACATCCCGACGCAGTTCCTGTGTCAAAATCATACAATAAGACAATTGCCTTTAAAGGCACGGTTCAGATATGCATGCGACCGCTTACCCAGCTCCGAGGGTTGTTCATGGAAAATCCGTTCAGAGGATTCATGCGGAGGAAGTCCTCCTTCTCCCCCTTGTACAAGCCCGACATGATCTTCACCAGATCGTCGGCCGAGCCAGGTCCCTTGCGGCCGTGACGGGTGGTGTCGTCGTCTCCGTTGAAGTCCCACATGGGGTGGCCCCTATATTGGAGCGGCTGCACCCCACGCATAATGCATGTGGCCATGACTCCGATCATGGTTAATCCGGAATGGGCTAGCAGCCGTATCCGGCCCATCAAGTAATGGACGCTACTATCATCTTCTCGTCGAGGGCTCCGTGGGCGCCAACTTAGGCGTTTCTTCAGGGGAGCGTTGCTGAACTCCGGAAGGCCGATCCGGACTGGATCCGGCAGCGGAGCGTCCTCCATATAAAACCACTCCGAAGGCCAATCTTCGGACGTCTTCTTCGGGGTCCCGGACAGGTATCCGGTCCCGGCGATGCGCCATATTTCGGCTCCGCCCACTTGATATATCGACCCCTCGTGAGAGCGGGGTACGAGGCAAAACAGCCTCTTCCACAGCGCAAAATGGGGCTCAATGCCCAAGAACAGCTCACACAGAGCTACGAAGCCCGCGATGTGCAAAATGGAGGCAGGTGTAAGGTGATGAAGCTGGAGTCCGTAGAACTCCAGGAGCCCCCGGAGAAACGGATGTATAGGAAATCCGAGTCCCCTTATTAAGTAGGAGACGAAGCACACCCGCTCTCCTTTGGAGGGATTGGGGGCGCTCTCCGCCTGCTTCCCTCCTTTGTAGGTGGCCAGTCCGGCTCGAACCGGAACCATGAAGGCCGGGGGAAGATATCCCTCTGCTTGGAGCGTCACTAACTCGCTGTGCGGGACTGAGCATCTCCTCCAATCTCCTGGCTTAGGGCTGGGAGCGCGAGAAGAGGAGCCGCGTCGACTGTCCATGTTGGAATGGGATTGGTGTCAGATGCGCCTCGATGAGTGCTTGCGGAAGGAGGATGATGTGATTTGGATCTGGATCCTCGCCTTTCTTATAGGCAGCTTATTTGCGCAGCTAGGGGGTAAAACATAAAAATACCCTGGCTTTTCGCATTCATGCGACGCGTGGAAGAAGACCATTATTGGACGCGGAAGCCAAGGAGCGCAACATTTATGAAGCAATCGGACACTATCCGGCAAACACATGGAGCATGAAGAAGAACCCGCCTTGCAAACGCCAAAGACAACATATGCGCCGGATTCGTCGTTATTGAAGCCTGGTTCGGGGGCTACTGAGGGAGTCCCGGACTAGGGGGTGTCCGGATAGCCGAACTATCATCATCGGCCGGACTCCAAGACTATGAAGATACAAGATTGAAGACTTCATCCTGTGTCCGGATGGGACTTTCCTTGGCGTGGAAGGCAAGCTTGGCGATATGGATATGTAGATCTCCTACCATTGTAACCGACTATGTGTAACCCTAGCCCTCTTCGGTGTCTATATAAACCGGATGGCCTTAGTCCATAGGACGAACAACAATCATACCATAGACTAGCTTCTAGGGTTTAGCCTCCTTGATCTCGTGGTAGATCTACTCTTGTAACCCACATCATCAATATTAATCAAGCAGGACGTAGGGTTTTACCTCCATCAAGAGGGCCCGAACCTGGGTAAAAACATCATGTCCCTCGTCTCCTGTTACCATCCGCCTAGACACATAGATTGGGACCCCCTACCCGAGATCCGCCGGTTTTGACACCGACAGTCGTGGCAAGCCAACAGGGAAGGTGTACTACACCAAGCCGGCCACCGCTGCACGTGTCCATGTGAACTGTGTCTCAGCTGAAGAGGCTCAAGATGATCCCAATGTCGTTCTTGGTACAGTCCTTGTTAACTGCCATCCGGCATCTCTTCTTTTCGATACTGGAGCATCTCATTCGTTTATATCCGAGAGCTATGCTCGTTTGCATAACACCACACTTTGTGATATGCCCACCTCCATGGTAATTCAAACCCCGGGATCCAAACGGCAAACTTCAAGTGTGAGCCATGGAAATGAAATTCATGTTGACAGACTTGTTTTCCTTGCATCCTTAATAGCTCTCAAATCCTCAGACATTAACATCATCTTGGGTATGGGCTGGATGTCAGCCCATCATGCTAAGATTGATTGCTCCTCTAGGACGGTTCAACTTACACACCCATCGGGCGAGGTAGTCAATGTCTTGACCCGAGTAGCTAAGCAACTACTATATCCTTTAAATGTCAGCCCTTTGCCAGACCTCGAAGACGTTTAGGTAGTACGTGATTTTCTGGATGTCTTTCCAGAAGAACTGCCAGGTGTTCCACCTGACAGAGATGTCGAGTTTGTGATAGATCTTATCTACGGAACTGTCCCAATCTCTAGAAGTCCCTATAAGATGGCGCCACTAGAACTAGCCAAGCTTAAGAAACAACTCGATGAGTCCTAGAAAAAGGGTTTGATCCATCCTAGTTCATCTCCATGGGCTTGTCCCGTCCTCTTCGTCAAGAAGAAGGATGGTATGGATCGGATGGTTGTAGATTATTGACCCGTTAACTTGGTCACCATAAAGAATAAGTATCCGCTCCCCAGGATCAGTGACCTGTATGATCAGCTCGCTGGTTCCTCAGTCTTTTCTAAGATGGATTTGAGGTTAGGCCACCATCAAATCAAAATCAAGAATGGTGACATTCCCAAAACAGCCTTTGTTACTCGTTATGGCCAATACGAGTACACCGTCATGTCCCTCGGTTTAACCAATGCTCCAGCCACCTTCTCTTGGTTAATGAACTCGATCTTCATGGAGCATTTGGATAAATTCGTCGTGGTTTACCTCGATGATATACTCATCTAGTTCAAGAATGAGGAAGAACATGCTGAGCATCTAAGGCTAGTGTTGATGAAACTTCGAGAGAATCGCCTTTATGCCAAATTCTCTAAATGTGAATTTTGGTTGCCAGAAGTGACCTACCTAGGCCATCTAATCTCTGGTAAGGGTATTGTTGTCAATCCCGAGCGAGTTCAAGCCGTTCTTAATCGGACTCCATCTGAATTGGTCAAGCAAGTTCGGAGTTTCCATGTCTTAGCGAGATACTGCCGTCGCTTTGTCGAGAACTTCTCCAAAGTTACTAAACCTCTAACTGAACTCCTCAAGAAAGATAAAAAGTTCGAGTGGACCCCAGAATGTGAGCACAGTTTTCAGGAACTGAAAAGACGCCTGACATCTGCTCCTGTACTGGTACCACCAGATTTCTCCAAGGACTTTGTTATCTATTGCGACTCCTCGCGACAAGGACTAGGTTGCATACTCATGCAAGATCGTCACCGCCTATGCTTCACGGCAATTACACCCACATGAGGAAAATTATCCTACACATGATCTAGAGCTTGTAGCTGTAGTCCATGCACTCAAAACCTGGCGACATTACCTTCTCAGTAATTGTTGCGAAATCTTCACCGATCACCGAAGTCTGAAGTATATATTCACCCAACCGGATTGGAATCTCAGGCAAAGACGTTGGGTCAAGTTGATCACAGATTTCGATTTAGGAATAACTTACACCCTAGGAAAAGCCAATGTCATGGCTGATGCACTAAGTCGTAAATCTTATTGTAACAATCTGATGTTACAACAAAGTCAACCACTTCTCCATGAGGAATTTCGGAAGCTTAACCTTCACATAGTTCCTCAAGGATTCCTTTCTACCTTGGTGGCGAAACCTACCCTTACGGATCATATCATAACAGCTCAGTGGTATGACAAGGGGATATCTCGGATCAAGGAGAACATCGCTAGCGGAGTTGCTACCTGTTTCTTTGTGAATGATCAAGGGGTCGTGTACTTCGGAAACCGTTTAGTGGTTCCCAAGAAGCGGCAACTACGACAGTTGATCCTTAAGGAAGCTCATGAATCCCCTCTCACCATTCATCCCGGTGGTACAAAGATGTATCAGGACCTACGCTAGAGGTTCTGGTGGACTAGGATGAAGAGAGACATTACTCAATTTGTTGCTAATTGTGACGTCTGTCGTCGTGTTAAGGCAGAGCATCAACGGCCTATTGGCACCCTTCAACCTCTAGCTATTCCTGAATGGAAATTGGACAAAATTGGTATGGATTTCATCACCGGTTTTCCCAGGACCAAGAGAGGGAATAATGCTATCTTCGTCGTTATCGATCGTCTTTCCAAAGTGGCCCATTTCTTGCCTGTTCGCGAGAGTATAACCTCTAGTCAGCTAGAAGATCTATATATGTCCCGAATAGTGTCCCTCCATGGTGTTCCTTTGGAAATTAACTCGGATCATGGAAGTCTCTTCACCTATCGATTTTGGGAAAGTTTCCAAAATGCTATGGGAACTCGTCTCTCTTTTAGCACCGCCTTCCACCCTCAATCAAGTGGTCAAGTAGAACGCATCAATCAAATTCTAGAAGACATGCTTCGAGCTTCTGTTATCTCAGTCGGAATGGATTGGGAGAAATGCCTTCCATTTGCCGTGTTTGCTTATAACAATAGCTATCAATCTAGCTTGGTTAAAGCTCCTTTTGAAGTTCTCCATGGACGAAGATGTCGAACGCCTCTTAACTCGTCAGAAACCGGAGAAAGACAATTCTTTGGCCCAGATATGATCCAGGAAGCAGAAGAGCAAGTTCGCATCATTGGTGAAAAGTTGAAAACAGCCCAATCTCGTCAAAAGAGCCAATATGACCGTAAACATAAGGCTATGACTTTTGAGGTTGGCGAGAAGGCTTACCTTCGGGTTACTCCTCTAAAGGGAACCCATCGCCTCGGTATCAAAGGAAAATTGGCTCCTTGCTACATTGGACCCTTTCGCATTCTTGCCAAAAGAGGGGAAGTTGCCTACCAATTGGAACTACCTCCGCACCTCTTCAGAGTCCACAATGTCTTCCACGTTTCTCAACTTAGGCGTTGCTTCTCGAATCCTATCTGTGGAGTGGACCACGAAACGCTTGATCTCCAAGATAATCTCACTTATCAAGAATACCCTGTTCATATCCTCGATCAAGCCGAGCGTACCACTCAACGCCATAACATCAAGTTTCTTAAGGTTCAATGGTCGCATCATTCCGAGAAAGAAGCAACTTGGGAAAGGGAGGATCATCTTCGACTTGAGTACCCCGCTTTCTTTCCGGAGGATCCTAAATCTCTGGACGGGATTTTTCTGAGTGGGGGTGAGTTGTCACACCCTAGCTAGTTCATGCATTAGAGTGCTTGCATCATGTCTATCTTTCATGAAAAACTTGAAATGGGGATGACAGAACCCCCAGCACCCCCTGAAACCAACTAGGGTTTACTAAAAATATTTTCAATGAACCTGAAATGCCCTTCTAAAATGTTCATCATCTTTGCCTTGGTTTTAAACCTCTGCCACAAATGGTGCACAAATTTCTAGGTCATCCTAAGGTCACTGGATTAAATCATTAGATATTTGAATTTGGGCATTTAAATACTATAAAATATTTCTAATGCCCAAATAATCCCAAACTAAAATGTTCCATGTTGGATATATTCCAAACAGTGGCCTTGTGCAGTTTGGTGATTTTTGTAGATGCCTAAGTGTTTTTAAAAATGCTACAAACTTACAGAAATAAAACAAAACAGAAATAAATGGAAAAGCCACTTACCTGGCCGAACCCACCACCCAGCCCACCTGGCGGCCCAGCACTGTGCTGGCCCATGCCAGCCAGCTGCTTCGTCCCCGCCAGGCAGGTAGGGAGGTGACGCCGACGAGAGCGAGCTCACCACGGCGCCACTTGCTTGCCGCTTCGCCCCTGGACGAGCTAGTCGACCTCCACGTAGCCCCCTCGACCCCCTGGACACCTCACTTATCCCCCAACGCCTCTCCCTCGCTCCCCTCCGCCATGGCTGACGCAACCGCTACCACCTCGCCGTTGTAGACGTGGTCACCGCTGTCTCTGCGTCGCCTCACCATGTCCAGTAGCTCCACCGACGTCCTATCCATCGAGCAGGCCGAGCCCCGAGCGCTCGCTTGCCCCGAAGCCACTGCATCAACCTCGCCCGACTCCGTCACCGCTGGAGATCCCCTTCGCTGTCACCGTCGCAGCAGCTCATCTCCGACCGTGCCGCCTAGCTCATCATGTTTGTCGTGAGCTTCTGCCCTTTCCCACCCCTCTCGTTCTCGTTGCCGTCCACTGCTTAGACCGCAACAAGCTTCACCGCATGCGCCATCGCCGAAGCTCGCCGCTGACGATGCTCCAGCCATCTAACATCCACGCCACCATGTCCTATGAGTTTGTCGCGTCATGTAGACCACGTAGGAGCTAGCCTCGAGCCTCCAAGATCACCACAGCAACGAGTTCGACCACACCCGAACTCCGGCAGCCGCATAGCTCATTGCCGGAGACGTTTCTGGTGACCTGGAGCTCAATCACCACCACCACTCGACGCGGTTCACTCCCAGCTACCCATAGATGGTCTCCGCCGTCCATTTGGTCACCGGAGGGCAAATCCCGCAGCCTCCGCTGCGTTTGGACGTCGCTGGGAACTAAACGCCGGTGAGTCAGCGTGGTTTGACCACATGTTTGACTCCCCTGAGTGACGGACCAGTGGGCCCCACTGTCTGGTTAAACCTAGGTTAGCATTAAACATATCCTAATTAAACTAGTTAATTAGCAGAGACACTGACCAGTGGGTCCCACTGGTCAGGTTTGACCTGGGCGCCCCTGTTGACCTGTTGATGTAATGCTGACGCAGTAACTCCTTTTTCTGGATTTATTCTTATTCAGGAAATTCCAGAAAATAGTGCAAACTTCAAAAATTCATAGAAATTAATCTGTAACTCCAAATGCAAAGTGTTATATATGAAAAATGATCAGAAAAATCCAATCTATCCATCTGTACTGGTTTCATGCGTGTTTAAATAAGTTAACTTGCTGTTTAGTGCAAAACATGATAAAGCACTATTTAAGATCTTATATGAGTTTGAAATTTGAATCTTTGGTTCAAAATGGCTCAAACTCATCTAGCCATAGTTGCATTAGCCCAAAACACTCATTTTGCCATGTCTCATGCATGCATCATATTGTTGCACATTATTTGGTATTGATTGTTTATCGGTGCTCTCTGTGGTAGGTTCTGCCCTGGAAGAGTACCGCGAGTATCCAAACGAGGAGCAATATCAGACTACAGACCCACAAGGCAAGCAACCAACCATTTGATCATATCGATACAATCCCATGTTCTCGCTTCTGCTCTCTTTTACTGCATTTAAGACAATGCCTTTCAAACTTCTGTGTGCTACGGTAGCTGAACCCATTTCATCTGCATGACCTGTCATTGCCACGGTAACTAGATGAAACCCACTAGCATGTGTAGGAGTTGATTGAGCCATGTGTATGTGCTTCCTACCTTGCTATGACTGCTATGCTTAGAGTTGTGTCAGGTCTAGTTCATCTGGGCTAGAGTGAAATGATCATGTCGGTAATGAGAGTGATGTGTTGAACACAATTTGGTAAAGGTATCGATGAGAGGCCATGTTGGAGTACATGGTGGGTTGTTTCATTGGAACCGTCCTTAAGCACTGAGATCTGTATGTGTGATTTAAGATTCAGCTACTACCATAAATTGGTTCCTTAATTGACTTGCTCGACTTCTTATCCATCCTAGTCCTCTATCCAGGAGTTGCAAATAGTTTCTGGTGTTTGTAGTATACTGGAGGCCATGGGTAGCGCTGACCCTCGGGCTGGGCTGTGATGCGGTAGGTACATGGCACGGTGTATGGATGCCCATTTGGTATCTCGGGAACCCTACACACATCATTCGGGGCCGTATGTGGAAACCTTGGCCGGACTCCCTGCGGATGGAACCTGGATAGGCGATAAACCTAGACTAGAGACTTAGGTGTTTAGGTAGGTCATGGTCTACACCCAGGCCGGCTTTCGCTTGAAGTCTGCCAAGCACATGTCGTGTGCAGACGCTAAGTGGTGGAAACATGTATTAAGAAGTACACCCTTGCAGGGTTAACATCATCTATTCGAATAGCCGCGTCTGTGGTAAAGGACTACTTGGTTGCCTATACAGTTCATAGAAAAGTAAATGGATACTACTAAAAGCCTCAGATAAGCGTGAGTGCCGAGGATGGCTCTTCCGTAGGATGACCAAGGTGGATCCTCGTTAGTGTATTAAAGTGGTGTGTAGTGGACTCGAGTGTGCAAAACAATTACAAGTTGGTGTCTCATAAGATATATTAGCCAAGAGTCAAAGATGGCTTGCTGCAATAACCCCACCATCCCTTCTTGATAATGTGCATGTATGTAGGATCTGATGTAAGTCTTGTTGAGTACCTTTGTACTCATGTTTGCTTAATTTACGTTTTACAGAAGACGCTGCAACCCCTTCTGACGGGTTCTTCATAGGCGTTGATGTCGACGAGTAGGCTGGATCCCAGGTCATGATCCTGAGAACATGATGGACCGTGTAGGATAGCCAAGCTTCCTGAAGCCTCTTTTATTTTCTAGATGTCTGTACTCAGACATTTTACTTCCGCTATTGGCTTGTATGTTTGTATGACTTGAATGCTGGGTCGTGTGGCCCGTACTTGTGTGTATGATATGTATGGCTCTATGAGCCTTTAAATAAAGTACTTGAGTTGTAGAGTCATGTTGTGATGCCATGTTGTATTTGCACATATCGATCATATTGTGTGTATGATTGAAATGCTTGGTATGTGTGGGATCTGACTATCTAGTTGTTTATCCTTGGTAGCCTCTCTTACCAAGAAATGTCTCCTAGTGCTTCCACTTAGCCTTGGTAGCTTGCCACTGCTCTGGAACACTTAGGCTGGCCGGCATGTGTCCTTCTTCGTTCCTGCGTCTGTCCCTACGGGGAAATGTCACGTGATGACTACCGGAGTCCTGTTAGCCTGCTATACCCTGGTTTATCAGAGTCCTGCTAGCCCACTTGCTACAGCCCGGATTCACTCGCTGATGACCGACATGTTCGTTGCTGGATCATGTATGCATGTCCCTGTAAGTTTGTGCCACTTTGGGTTCACGACTAGCCATGTCAGCCCGGGTTCCTTGTCATATGGATGCTAGCAACACTGTCATATATGTGTGCCAAAAGGCGCAAACGGTCTCGGGCAAGGTAAGGCGACACCCGTGGGAATACCGTGTGTGAGGCCGCTGAAAGCACATGTGCTCCCTGGGTGATTTTGGTAATTAATGTCAACATATCTCTTGTTGGACTAACACTTTTACCTAGTATGTTTCAAACAAGTTCAACAATAGAGTGGCATGGACTAAAGGATGTGGAACCCCTTCAAGATGCTAAGGACAAAGGATTGGCTCAAGCTTCAAACACAAGACTCTACATTTTCTATTTTAGTGATTCAAGGTCACATTGAGTCTATAGGAAAAGCAAATACTATCAAGAGGGGATGAGGTGTTGCTTAATGGCTTACTTGCTCAAAGTGCTTAGTGATATGCTCCAAAGTCGTCAACTACTTTCTCACATCCACATATATCCTAAACCAAAATTCTAACTCGGCCCCACCGATTCTTTCTATCCGGCGCCGCCGAGTTTAGATGTCATAGCCACTGCCATAAACCCTAGGCAAATCGGTCTCACCGATAGGGATCTCGGTCTCACCGAGATGGGATTGTAATCTCTCTGTGTATGTGCATTACCAAAATTGGTCTCACCGAGTTTGAGCAATCGGTACTACCGAGATTACAATGCAAACTCTCTGGTTAACTTATTACCAAAATCGGTCCCATCGAGTTTGTGTAATCGGTCCTATCGAGTTTGCCTGACCAACTCTCTGGTTAGCTTATTACCAAAATCGGTCCTACCGAGTTTGTGTAATCGGTATCACCGAGATTACATTATGCCCTTACCCTAACCATATCGGTCCTACCGAGTTGCATGTCGGTCCCATCGAAAATCCTAACGGTCACTAGATTTGCTGAATCGGTCCGACCGAGTTTCTCAATTCGGTCCCACTGAGATTGGTAAGTTGTGTGTAAAGGTTAGATTTTGTGTGGAGGCTATATATACCCCTCCACCCACTCTTCATTCGTGGAGAAAGCCATCAGAATGAACCTACATTTCAAGCATACATTTTCTGAGAGAGAACCACCTACACTTGTGTTGAGGCCAAGATATTCCATTCCTACCATATGAATCTTGATATCTAGCCTTCCCCAAGTTTCTTTCCACTCAAATCTTCTTTCCACCAAATCCAAATCCTGAGAGAGAGAGTTGAGTGTTGGGGAGACTATCATTTGAAGCACAAGAGCAAGGAGTTCATCATCAACACACCATTTGTTACTTCTTGGAGAGTGGTGTCTCCTAGATTGGCTAGGTGTCACTTGGGAGCCTCCGACAAGATTGTGGAGTTGAACCAAGGAGTTTGTAAGGGCAAGGAGATCACCTACTTCGTGAAGATATACCGCTAGTGAGGCAAGTCCTTCATGGGCGACGGCCATGGTGGGATAGACAAGGTTGCTTCTTCATGGACCCTTCTTGGGTGGAGCCCTCCGTGGACTCGCGTAGTCGTTACCCTTTGTGGGTTGAAGTCTCCATCAACGTGGATGTACAATAGCACCACCTATCGGAACCACGACAAAAACATCCATGTTTCCAATTGCGTTTGATTTCTCAAATCCCCTCCCTTTACATTCTTGCAAGTTGCATTCTTTACTTTCTGCTGCCCATATACTCTTTGCATGCTTGCTTGATATGTATTGTGATTGTTAAACTTGTGCCAAAACTCCACTTCAACTTAAAGAAATTAAAAACTGCAACTTTTGGTACTTAGTGTCTAATCACCCCCCTAGACACATCTTCTCGATCCTTTCAATTGTTATCAGAGCTTTGGTCTCCATCGCTTTGGTTTAAACACCATTGGAGGAAGATGGATGAGTCCACTATTGGGAGTCTTAGACATAGAGTGCCTATACTTGATTGAGAGTATTTTCATGAGTGGAAAAATGAGATGCATGTGATCTTCAATCAATATCATTTGAACAAGTACATTGCTAGTCCTTGTGCACCTCATGTTGATCCTATGCATCCTACCCTTGATGAGTCAATTGACATGATTAGGAATCTTAGAACTGTTAATCTTATCACTAGAGGCTTGCCTAGAAATTTGACTAGAAACTTGCCTACTCTTGAGTGTGCCTACACTATATGGAAATTTCTTGAGGAACGATTTCCGGATTATTCCTTGAAAAATCTAGATGAAATTCTCCATAACTCTATTGCCTTGAGTAAGATGAATTCCAATGATCCTATGTTTGGTGATTGTCTATTTGAACTTACAAATCTTATGCGTACTAAAGGAAATGTTGGAATCATTAGCAATATTATTTCTGAAGCTATTAAAATTCATAAACAAGATCATTGTCAAACTCACTCTAACGAATCACCCTCTCTAGGATTTGATCCACCACATGACAATGTTGAACATGGATACTATGACGAGGATGATGATAGTGACTTTGATCTTGATGATGCAATGAGAAACTTTGGTCTTATGGCAAATCCTCGGGGATATATGGCAGGAGGAAAGGAATGGGTTCTTGATAGTGGATGTACCGATCACATGACCAGAGATAAAGACACGTTTCGTGAGCTTGCTGAAAACGATGGTCCTCAAAAGTATGTCACTTTCAGTGACAACTCAAAGGGTAAGGTGGTTGGCCTCGGTAAGGTGTCCATCTCACATGATAGCTCCATTCAAAATGTTATGCTCGTTAAATCTCTTGGCTACAACTTACTTTCAGTATCTAGACTTGACGAGTTTGGTTTCAATGTCCTATTTACTGAAGTAGATTGCGAAGTGTTTTGTAGAGATAATCATAAAATGGTCTTTACCAGTATACGTAGAGATGATCTTTACATTGTTGATTTCACTAAATAGGCTCAACCTAGAACTTGCTTTATTGCTAAATATTCTAAAGGTTGGTTATGGCATAGACGATTAGGTCATGTTGACATGCGAAACCTTGACAAGATTATTAAATGAAATCATATCCTTGGCGTTAACAACGTCATATTTGATAAGGATAGACTTTGCAGTGCTTGTCAAGCAGGTAAACAAGTTGGAGGAAGGCATCCCGTGAAGAACATCATGACCACAAGGAGGCCACTCGAGCTACTTCACATGGATCTTTTTGGTCCCAACGCCTACAAAAGTCACGGTGGAAATTCTTTTGGTCTAGTTATAGTTGATGATTTTTCAAGATTTACGTGAGTGTTCTTTCTCGATGATAAATCGCAGGTCCAAAAGATCTTCAAAAACATCGCTAGGAAGGCCCAAAATCTATTTGAAGTGAAGATCAAGAAGGTTCGCAATGACAATGGAACGGAGTTCAAGAACACAAATGTGGACACCTTTCTTGACGAAGAAGGGATTTCACATGAGTTCTCGGCTACGTACACACCTCAACAAAATGGAGTTGTTGAGAGGAAGAACCGGACGGTCATCGAAATGGCAAGAACGATGCTTGATGAGTACAAGACGCCGAAGCACTTTTGGGCAGAAGCGGTTGAGATAGCTTGTCATGCAACAAATCACTTGTATCTTCACAAGCTACTCGGCAAGACGGCATACAAGCTTCTCACCGGTAACAAACCTCAAGTTGGATACTTTCGAGTATTCGGCTCAAAGTGCTACATTCTTGATAAGCATCATCGTTCAAAATTTGCTCCTAAGTCTCATGAAGGTTTCCTACTTGGTTATGGCTCAAACTCTCACACATACCGTGTCTACAACAATTTCACCCGAAAGGTTGAAGAAACGGTAGATGTGAAGTTTGATGAATCTAACGGCTCGCAAGTAGAGCAATTGCCAATTGATGTAGGAGACAAAGACCCCTCGAAAGCAATCCAGGACTTGTCTATTGGCAAGATTCGTCCAATGGAGGTGAAGGAGAGTACCTCGTCCGTCCAAGTGGAAGCTTCTACCTGACGACAAGGTGAACCAAGAGTTGATACGGAAGCATACACAAGTGGGACACACCAAGATGAAGAAAATGAGGAAGTACACCAAGACTAACGTCAACAACCTCCTTCTCCACCACGACAAGAGAACGACAACGCCAACAATGAAGAAGGCCAAGAAGAAGAACAAGATGAAGGAGATGTTCAACCAAGACCCAAGCAAAAGCTTTCACAAGTTCGAGCAAGAATTGCTAAAGACCATCTCGTCGAGCAAATCTACAATGATATTCAAACCGGGAGAATCACTCGCTCAAAAACTCGTTTAGCTAACTTTTGTGAACACTATTCATTCATCTCTAGCATTGAACCTATGAAGGTTGAAGAAGCGTTGGAAGATCCGGATTGGATAAATGCTATGCATGAAGAGATACACAACTTTGAGATAAATCAAGTTTGGACATTGGTTGAGAAGCCCGACAACAACCACAACATCATCGGTACCAAATGGGTGTTTCGCAACAAGCAAGATGAAGATGGACAAGTAGTTCGCAACAAAGCACGTCTCGTCGCCCAAGGCTACACACAAGTTGAAGGTATGGACTATGGTGAGACATATGCTCCCGTTGCTAGACTTGAGTCCATTCGCATCTTACTTGCCTATGCTAATCACCATGATATCACCTTTTACCCAATGGACATTAAAAGTGCCTTTGTAAATGGTGAAATAGAGGAGGAAGTCCATGTTAAACAACCTCCCGGCTTTGTCAATCCTAAGAAACCTAATCATGTTTACAGACTACACAAAGCTCTTTATGGTCTTAAACAAGCTCCTAGATCATGGTATAAATGCTTGACCAAGTTCCTTATTGAAAAAGGCTCTGAAATTGGAAAAATAGATTCTACACTTTTTACTAAGAGGGTCAATGGAGAACTATTTGTATGCCAAATTTATGTCGATGATATTATATTTGGATCAACTAACCCTCATTTTAGCTAGAAGTTTGGAAAGCTAATGTCAGAGAAGTTTGAGATGTCTATGATGAGTGAACTCAAATTCTTTCTTGGTTTGCAAATCAAGCAAACTAAGGATGGTACCTTTGTTTCTCAAACGAAGTACACCAAGGACTTATTCAAGAAGTTCAATATGCAAGAATGCAAAGCTATGACTACACCCATGCCTACTAGTGGACATCTTGATTTGACCAAAGATGGTGAACCGGTCGATCAAAAGGTTTATCTCTCTATGATTGGTTCATTGTTATATCTATGTGCTTCATGTCCCGATATCATGCTAAGTGTGTGCATGTGTGCACGATATCAAGCTACTCCTAAAGAATGTCATCTTAAGGACGTGAAAAGGATAGTGAGATACTTAATCCATACACCAAACTTTGGCATTTGGTATCCAAAGAGGGCCTGTTTCGATCTTGTTAGCTACTCCGACTCGGACTATGCCGGTGACAAGGTTGATAGAAAGTCCACTTAGGGTACTTGTCAATTTCTTGGTAGATCTCTTGTATCTTGGTCTTCCAAGAAACAAAACTCAGTATCATTATCCACCGCCGAAGCGTAATATATTGCTGCTGGTTCATGTTGTGCTCAATTACTTTGGATGACCCAAACTCTTAAAGATTATGGGATATATGTGAAACATGTTCCATTACTTTGTGACAATGGAAGTGCTATCAAGATTGTTCACAATCCCATGCAACACTCTCGAACTAAGCATATTGAAGTTCGTCATCATTTCATTCGAGATCATGTTGCCAAAGGGGACATTAATCTTAAGCATGTTTGCACCGAAAAGCAATTAGCAGATATATTCACTAAACCACTTGATGAGAAAGTGTTTTGCAGGTTAAGAGGTGAATTGAACATCATTGATGCTTCAAACTTGGAGTAGGAACTCCATTGGATACATGAAAGACATGAGCTTATAACTAATCCTTGATATTTATCTTATGATGATGATTCTACATCTTGGATATATTTGCACCTTGCATGTTATCTAACCCTTGTAGGTACTTGGATGAATCTAAGTCTACGAGATTGCAACTTAATCACATCTTGAGCAATCTCTACATCACCAAGTCTCTATGTAATGGTCGTTGAAGACAAGGAAGCACGAAACCATTGAAACATATCCTTTGACAAATTCTATGTTGAAATTCATGATTGTCATTTTGGACACACAAGTGCTCTTCCTTGCAAAAACTAACCCATGTAGGAAGATGAACTCAAACTCCAAGTGGTACTCCCAACTCTTGATGAGCTACATCAACCTTGAGCAACCCACACAAGTTCAACTACATGATCATGATCAACACCACCACCCGAGGTATGATTATTCCATCTTAGAGAAGCTTTACTCCAAGACATGAGTCAAAGCAACTCGACAAGATGTGAATACATCAAGATGCTTAAAGGAAAAATGGTAACCCCATTTTGAGCTTAAATGATGAGTATGACCTATGATCAAGTGATCTCACTTGACTCCTAAGTCAATATACTCTAACATAGGTGACTTTGTCACTGACCATTTCTAGAAGAAGTTCTCTTGTGTTCTTTTCGTGCTCTTGCATTTATCTGTTGCATATCTGTTTCCCCTTTTAAAAAAACTTCATCTAGATTTCTTTTCTGTTCTGCATTCCCTGCATCAAATTCCTTGCACATCTTTCAGTTAATTCCTTGCAAATCCTTGTGAGATCTTACTTGTCTAGTGAGCTGAGGTGACAAGTGTTTTCTTTGTGATGAACTCGGTCACACCGGTTTCTTGTTTTCGGACCAACCGAATTATTTCGGTGCAACCGAAGCATACCACTCAGTGCCACCGATTTCACTACTGGAAAGACATTTTGCCATTTATTCCTGCATTACTTTTGATCTACCTCCACTCAATGAATCTTGTCCTCTACAAGCATCACATTTACCTTAGTGCTTAGTGCTGTGACTCAAGGACCAAACCCATTCACGACAAATTCCAGAAGGCCCTTCTTGGAAATTGATGTCAAAGGGGGAGAGAGAGATCACATCAAAGCTTAATCATATCTCTAGGGGGAGAGAATACTCAAGGAGAGAGTAATCTTCAAGGATCCCAGATGCTTTGTGTTCAAGAGGAGAGATGCCACATGTATTCTTGAGGGGAAAGACATGTTCATATGTGATCATTTACATTAGCTCTGTTCATTTGTTTCTTTGAGCTCTAATTTTCTGTTCTCTATCTTCTCCCAGTATCCCATGCTAGATTCAAGGGGAGCAAGAGCTCTAAGGGAAAGAATTCTTTAAATTCATTGCACATCTTTACCTTTGGGGACATGTCTAAAATCCAATGTGGTACTCAGTACTCATTCTCTACATGTCATCCCAGTCTTGGTACTCTTGTGGTTGCTTTTGTTTGCTCTGGCTAGTTGGTGTATCTGTGTTGTCTAACCTTATTTTCATAGGTTCATTCCATCCTAAGCCAACTCAAGATCACAAGGTAAGTATATGCATCGCAATCATGCGTATGAGGAATTCTTGCTGATGTAGATACTATTTGCAAGAAGGACTCATGAGCATGAAGGTACATTTCCCATATTCACACCTTTTGGCTCTGATGCATATAGACAAGATACATGTAACACATTGCCTACTCTGTCATGATTATGCATTCACATGCTTCTATTTTCCATATTCACATGACTGCATACATGTAGGGGGAGCCTATGCATGTTACATTTATTTCCAAAGCTTTACTTGCTATTCTCTATATCTCTATCTAAAGCTTTGATTTATGTTGTCATCAATTACCAAAAAGGGGGAGATTGAAAGCACAAGTGCTCCCTGGGTGATTTTGGTAATTAATGTCAACAAATCTGTTCTTGGACTAACACTTTTACCTAGTATGTTTCAAACAAGTTCAACAATAGAGTGGCATGGACTAAAGGATGTGCAACCCCTTCAAGATGCTAAGGACAAAGGATTGGCTCAAGCTTCAAGAACAAGACTCTACATTTTCTATTTTAGTGATCCAAGATCACATTGCGTCTATAGGAAAAGGCAATACTATCAAGAGGGGATGAGGTGTTGCTTAATGCCTTACCTGCTCAAAGTGCTTAGTGATATGCTCCAAAGCCCTCAACTACTTTCTCACATCCACATATGTCCTAAACCAAAAGTCTAACTCGGCCCCACCGATTCTTTCTATCCGGCACCATCGAGTTCAGATGTCATAGCCACTGCCACAAACCCTAGGCAAATTGGTCTCACCGATAGGGATCTCGGTCTCACCGAGATGGGATTGTAATCTCTCTGTGTATGTCCATTACCAAAATCGGTCTCATCGAGTTTGAGCAACCGGTACTACCGAGATTACAATGCAAACTCTCCGGTTAACTTATTACCAAAATCGGTCCCACCGAGTTTGTGTAATCGGTCCTACCAAGTTTGCTTGACCAACTCTCTGGTTAGGTTATTACCAAAATTAGCCCTACCGAGTTTATGTAATCGGTCTCACCGAGATTATGTTATGCCCTAACCCTAACCATATCGGTCCTACCGAGTTGCATGTCGGTCCCACCGAAAATCCTAACGGTCACTAGATTTGCTGAATCGGTCCGACCGAGTTTCTTAATTTGGTCCCACCGAGATTGGCAAGTTGTGTGTAACGGTTAGATTTTGTGTGGAGGCTATATATAGCCCTCCACCCACTCTTCATTCATGGATAAAGCCATCAGAACAAACCTACACTTCCAGCATACATTTTATGAGATAGAACCACCTACACTTGTGTTGAGGCCAAGATATTCCATTCCTACCATATGAATCTTGATATCTAGACTTCCCCATGTTGCTTTCCACTCAAATCTTCTTTCCACCAAATCCAAATCCTGTGAGAGAGAGTTGAGTGTTGGGGAGACTATCATTTGAAGCACAAGAGCAAGGAGTTCATCATCAACACACCATTTGTTACTTCTTGGAGAGTGGTGTCTCCTAGATTGGCTAGGTGTCACTTGGGAGACTCCGACAAGATTCTGGAGTTGAACCAAGGAGTTTGTAAGGGCAAGGAGATCGCCTACTTCGTGAAGATCTACCACTAGTGACGCAAGTCTTTGTGGGCGACGACCATGGTGGGATAGACAAGGTTGCTTCTTCGTGGACCCTTCTTGGGTGGAGCCCTCCGTGGACTCGCGCAACCGTTACCCTTCGTGGGTTGAAGTCTCCATCAACATGGATGTACGATAGCACCACCTATCGGAACCACGACAAAAACATCCATGTCCCAATTGCGTTTGATTTCTCCAATCCCTTCCCTTTACATTCTTGCAAGTTGCATGCTTTACTTTCCACTGCCCATATACTCTTTGCATGCTTGCTTGATATGTATTGTGATTGTTAAACTTGTGCCAAAACTCCACTTCAACTTAAAGAAATTAAAAACTGCAACTTTCGGTACTTAGTGTCTAATCACCCCGCTCTAGACACCTCTTCTCGATCCTTTCAGCCGCAAAGTGATATGAGGTGTTACATGCTAGATCGGTGTGGCATTGAGTCGGGGTCCTAACACAATTTTTGCATCAAGATCTAAAAACTCCGAATCGTTGGGACGCCTTTTAACTAAAGTTGACTCATCTCCAGTCCCATCATTATGAAGATTCATATTCCAAAATAAAGATTTAATGGGAGACACATCAATCACTTTTAGATCTTCATCCCTATTATCATGAAAACTGGAAGAACACGCTTTTACAAAGCAATCTTTTCTAGCACGCATCCTAGCAGTTCTTTCCTTGCACTCACCAATGGAAATTCTCATAGATTTGAGAGACTCAATGATATCATGCTTAGGTGGAATAGATCTAAGTTTCAAAGAATCAACATCAAAAGAAATTCGATCCATGTTCCTAGCCAACTCATCAATCTTAGGAAAGTTTTCTTCAAGCAAAAGCATTGAAATTATTTTGAGAAATCATAAACTATTTAACACTAATCTCAAAATCAGAGTGCAACTTATTAAAATTTCTATAAGAGTTGTTGTAGGAATTACCATAATTATTAGAGGAACTACTAGGGAACGCTCTAGGATTAAAGTTTCCTCTATAAGCATTGTTACCAAAATTATTCCTACCAAAAAAATTCAAATCCATAGATTCATTATGATTCTCAATCAAAGTAAACAAAGGCATATCATTAGGATCAATATGAGCACTCTTATTAGCAAACAATTTCATATGTTCATCCATCTTTCCACTCAAAACATTAATCTCTTCTATCACATGAACCTTTTTACTAGTAGACCTTTCGGTGTGCCATTGAGAATATTTAACCATAATATTATCTAGGAGTTTAGTAGCTTCTCCTAAAGTGATTTCCATAAAAGTGCCTCCCGCGGCCGAATCTAAAAGATTTCTAGAAGCAAAATTCAATCCGGCATAAATTTTTTGTATGATCATCCATAAATTTAATCCATGTGTAGGGCAATTGCGAATCATTAATTTCATCCTCTCCCAAGATTGTGCAACATGCTCATGATCAAGTTGCTTAAAATTCATAATATCGTTTCTAAGAGAGATGATCTTAGTGGGAGGAAAATACTTAGACATAAAAACATTTTTGCACTTATTCCATGAATCAATACTATTTTTGGGCAAAGACAAAAACCAAGTTTTAGCACGATCTCTAAGGGAAAACGGAAATAGATTCAGTTTAACAATATCATTATCCACGTCTTTCTTCTTTTGCATATCAGACAAATCAACAAAGTTGTTTAGATTAGTAGCGGCGTCTTCACTAGGAAGGCCAGAGAATTGATCTTTCATGACAAGATGCAACAAAGCAACATTAATTTCACAAGATTCAGCATCGGTAAGAGGAGCAATAGGAGTGCTAAGAAAATCATTGTTGTTGGTATTGGAAAAATCACACAATTTAATATTATCTTGAGCAATCGTGACAAACAATCCAACACACAGGCACATAAGAGGCAAGCAAAAAAGAGGCAAACGGGAAAAAGAGGGCAAATAAAACGGCAAGGGTGAAGTGGGGGAGAGGAAAACGAGAGGAAAATGGCAAATAATGTAATGCGAGGGATAAGAGTTTGTGATGGGTACTTGGTATGTCTGGACTTGTGCATTGACTCCCCGGCAACGGCGCCAGAAATTGGCACGATGACAGGAGTTCAAATCTTGACTTGACCTGGCGTAACACTCCCCGGCAACGGCGCTAGAAATACTTCTTGCTACCTCTTGAGCATGCGTTGGTTTTCCCTTGAAGAGGAAAGGGTGATGCAGTAAAGTAGCATAAGTATTTCCCTCAATTTTGAGAACCAAGGTATCAATCCAGTAGGAGGCTACACGCAAATCCCTCGTACCTGCACAAACAAATAAGGACCTTGCAACCAACGCGGTAAAGGGGTTGTCAATCCCTTCACGGCCACATGCAAAAGTGAGATCTGATAGAGATAATAAGATAAATATTTTTATAGATTGGAATGTAAAGATTGCAAAATAAAATAGATCAGAAACTTATATGATGGAAAATAGACCCGGGGGCCATAGGTTTCACTAGTGGATTCTCTCAAGATAGCATAAGTATTACAGTGGGTGAATAAATTACTGTTGAGCAATTGATAGAAAAGTGCATAGAATATCTAGGCATGATCATGTATATAGGCATCACATCCGCGACAAGTAGATTGAAACGATTCTGCATCTACTACTATTAGTCCATACATCGACCACTATCCAGCATGCATCTAGAGTATTAAGTTCATAAGAACAGAGTAACGCATTAGGCAAGATGACATGATGTAGAGGGGTAAACTCAAGCAATATGATATAAACCCCTTATTTTTATCCTCGATGCCAACAATACAATACGTGCCTTGTTGCCCCTGCTATCGCTGGGAAAGGACACCGCAAGATTGAACCCAAAGCTAAGCACTTCTCCCATTGCAAGAAAGATCAATCTAGTAGGCCAAACCAAACTGATAATTCGAAGAGACTTGCAAAGATAACAAATCATACATAAAAGAATTCAGAGAAGATTCAAATATTATTCATAGATAATCTTTATCATAAACCCACAATTCATCGCATCTTGACAAACACACCGCAAAAAGTATTACATCGAATAGATCTCCAAGAAGATCGAGGAGAACTTTGTATTGAGAATCAAAGAGAGAGAAGAAGCCATCTAGCTAATAACTATGGACCCGAAGGTATGTGGTAAACTACTCACACTTCATCGGAGAGGCTATGGTGTTGATGTAGAAGCCCTCCGTGATCGATTCCCCCTTCGACGGAGCGCCGGAAAAGGCCCCAAGATGGGATCTCACGGGTACAGAAGGTTGCGGCGGTCGAAATAGGGTTTCGTGGTGCTCTTGGATGTTTTCAGGGTACATGAGTATATATAGGCGAAATAAGTCGGTCGGGGGAGCCACGAGGGGCCCACGAGGATGCGGGGCGTGCCTACCCCCCTGGGTGCACCCTCCTGCCTCGTGGCCTCCTCGTTTCTTTCTTGACGTCCACTCCAAGTCTCCTGGATTGTGTTTGTTCCAAAAATAACTCTCCTGAAGGATTCATACCGTTTGGACTCCGTTTGATATTCCTTTTCTGCGAAACATTGAAATAGGCAAAAAAACAACAATTTTTACTGGGCCTCTGGTTAATCGGTTAGTCCCAAAAGTAAAGCCCATTAAACATCCAAAAGAGATAATATAATAGCATGGAACAATAAAAAATTATATATACATCGGAGACGTATCACTCATCTTTAGGCGATGTGCTAAACTCATTAAAAGCCCTCTCCTTATCAGGAGATCCTCAGCCGAACTATATCCGGTTTGAATTGGAAGCTGATGGCAGAGAATTCCGCTTTCCACCCACCACCCACTTCATAGCCATTGTCGAAGACTTAACCGACATGCTCGATTATGACTCCAAAGACATCGACGGTATGGACAATGATGCCGGAGAGGAGCAGACACAAAAACCACCGCTTACAGGGCGCTGGATAGCCACCTCCTCGTATGACGTATACATGGTGGATACACCCAAAGAGAACAGTGGCGACAATGAAAAGGATCCAGTCGAGGATAAGCCTCCTGAGATATAGCCAAAGCACCGACGTTAGTGGCGCCGCTCTAAACCATGCCATGGGAAAAACAACATTACCGGCACAGGAGAAAATAACACTCCGGACGATGCTGAAGGCAACGAAGACCCCGTTGAGCCAACTTCTGAACAGGATGAAGGGGAGGATGCGCGAGTCAGCCCTAATGAACAAGATCTTAACAAGGACTAGGAGGACAATAATTACTTTCCGCTCGCCGAGCATGAGGTGAGGCTCGACGACGAAGATTTTATCATGCCTAAGGAGCCCGTCGATCAAGAACACTTTAAGCGCCGGCTAATAGCCACTGCAAGGAGCCTGAAAAAGAAGCAGCAGCAGCTTCAAGCTAATCAAGATACACTCAATGATAGATGGACTAATGTCCTAGCAGCCGAAGAATACGACCTCGAGCGCCCAACCAAAAGTTACCCGAAGCGCAAATTATTACCCCAATTCGATGACGAGGCACTGGAACCCGTCCTACCAACGCATAATCCGGCTGACCGACCACCACGTGGTCGGGACAAAGCGGCAAATCAAGCCGCAGACCAGCCTGCACTATCTCGCCATAAAAACAGAGACACAACAGCCCAGGTGTCGGTGTCAAAACCGGCGGATCTCGGGTAGGGGGTCCCGAACTATGCGTCTAGGCGGATGGTAACAGGAGACAAGGGACACGATGTTTTTACCCAGGTTCGGGCCCTCTCGATGGAGGTAAAACCCTACGCCTGCTTGATTAATATTGATGATATGGGCAGTACAAGAGTAGATCTACCACGAGATCAGAGAGGCTAAACCCTAGAAGCTAGCCTATGGTATGATTGTTGTTCGTCCTACGGACTAAAACTCTCCGGTTTATATAGACACCGGAGAGGGCTAGGGTTACACAAAGTCGGTTACAATGGGAGGAGATCTTCATATTGTATCGCCAAGCTTGACTTCCACGCCAAGGAAAGTCCCATCCGGACACGGGACGGAGTCTTCAATCTTGTATCTTCATAGTCCGGGAGTCCGGCCAAAGGTCATAGTCCGGCCATCCGGACACCCCCTAATCCAGGACTCCCTCAGTAGCCCCCAAACCAGGCTTCAATGAAGACGAGTCCGGCGCGCAAGTTGTCTTCGGCATTGCAAGGCGGGTTCTTCTTCAAATTCCATGTACCCGTCGAATAGTGTCCGGCTTCTAGTGCATGCTTCCCTCCTCGGCTTCTGTGCCCCATAATGACCATCTTCCATGTGTCAAACGAATGCGAAAAGCCAGGGGATTTTTTCATTTACCCCCCGGTTGCGTTAATGAGCCGCCCATAAAAGAGACGGGGATTTAGATCTAATTCACACCATCTTCCCTCCGCGAGCCTTCATCAGAGTGCCTTCGATAGGGATCCGTTCCACCGTGGCCGGTCGGTGCAGCACCTCCTCTCGCCTCTCTAGCCCTCGGCCCGGAGATTATGGGTGGTGTTCCGTCCCGCATAGTGAGTTAGTAGTTCTTCAGTCCAAGGGGCTTCTCCCCCAGCATATATGGTCCCAGTTCGAGCCGGGATTGCTACCTATAGCGGTGGAGAGCAGGCGGAGAGCATCCCCAATCCCTCTCAAGGAGAGCGGGTATGCCTAGTCCCTTATTTGATGAGAGGACTCGGATTTCCAATTCATCCGCTTCTCCGGGGGTTGCTGGAGTTCTACGGCCTCCAGCTACACAACCTCACGCCCGCTCCATTCTGCACATTGCGGGCTTCATGGCCCTCTGCGAGCTGTTCTTGGGCATTGAGGCCCATTTCGCACTGTGGAAGAGGTTGTTTTGCCTCATGCCTCGTTCTCAGGAGGGGTCTATTTATCAAGTGGGCGGAGCCGAACTATGGCGCATCGCCGGGACCGGATATCTATCCGGTACCCCAAAGAGGACGTCTGAGGACTGGTCCTCGGAGTGGTTCTATATAGATGACGTCCCCCTGCCGGACCCTGTATGGATCGGCCTCCCTGAGTTCAATAATGCTCCATTGAAGAAGCGCCTGAGTTGGTGCCCGTGGAACCCTCAAAGGGAACTGACATGGACGTCCTTTACCTGATGAGCCAGATAAGGTTGTTGGCTCATTCCGGACTTACCATGATCAAGGTCATGGCCATATGCATTACACGAGGGGTGCAACTGCTTCAATACAGAGGCCACCCCATGTGGGATTTCAACGGGGAGGACGACGCCACCCGATGCGGTCGTAAGGGGCCAGATTCGGCCACCACTTTAACGAGAATCTTATCTGCTTTGTACAAGGGAGAAGAAGAAGAATTCCTCCGTGCCAACCCGGAGGGAGGATTCTCCATGTACAATCCACCAAGTTGGGTGAGCGAACACTTTCACTTGCCTACCCGCTTTCGAAATTCCCGTAGTTGAGTACTTAGTGTAGCAATGTTAAACACAGGAGCTGCGCCAGACTGTGAAGGAGATAAACAGCCCTCCTCCACAACCCGAGGACCCGGAACGGTCCCTCGATCTGGACTCCCAAGAAGACCCGGACTTATGTGTGGAGTTAATCGATGGGGTGTTTCATCAATTGAGCAAGGACAACGCCTTAGTGGCCATTATGACCGACTATCCCGGACTACTTCCAGCCTCAAAGGTAACCGAGACCGAAGTCCCAATATTCTCAAGGAGATCTATCCATGCTTTATCTTGCATGCCGTGAACTAATAGTGTTTCGTTTCGCAGGGTAAATCCTTGAGGCGGAAGGTCGAGCCCGCGGTGGGCAGCCAACAAAGGCCGCTGAAGCCAGGCGGGCCAAAAAGAAGTGCGGACCAGATCGAGATTCTGGCGCAACGGTACGGCGTGCGAATTTAACGCCTAGGGTTTATGCCCTTGAGTCTTACTAATGCTCATGATTTTCTTAGAAAGAAGAGAGCCCGCCGGACTATATCTGCCGGCCAAGGTTCAACGCCGGGTCTGGAAGTGGAGATGGACACGGGGCGTGCCTCCGGCGCTCCTCCGACAGAGGATGTCGACGGGCTATCTGCCACCAATTCAGAGGTGGAGAGTGCCCTGAACCACAGGCGTCGCCAGACTGTTCTTCATGAAGCATGTTTTTCCCAGAGGCGTTGGACACCTTTAATACAGGAGATGCGTATCTCCGTGCCGCTCAAAATGTTCTAGCCAAAGCCACAGAGCAGTATGTAAAAGACATACAGGTGAGTAAAATTGAAGGTTATATATGTCAGTAGCCCCCGAGACTTGAAACCGGGAAGATAACTGTTTTAAGGATCATGTGCTATGCAGTGTGTTACAAAGAAGAATATGCAACTGTCCCAGGAGCTTGAAGAGTGCAAGGCCCAACTCGAGGCCGCACTGGCCACTTCAGAAAATGCCAAGGGGATGCCCGCAGGTAATATATGCTTCGAAAGATAATTCCGTTGTGAAGTGCGGTAGGTGTGCAACCCTGACGATAATAGTGCAGATGGGGCCGGAGTAAATCCGTACAAGCAACAACTCCTATGCCAACTAAAGGCTGGCGAGAGCGTGCTGACGAGGGTGAGGCAAGAGAAGAACAAACTTCAAGATGCCAATACCCAGCTTGGCGAGGAACTAAAGGTTGTTCGTATTCAGCTGTCTGCTTCCGTAAAGGAGAATCGGCGACTTCGACGCGGAATTTTTAGTAAGTGCTTGAACGAATCTTCAAAAAAAGAATTCAGCGAGGAAGTCGATTGATAGAACTATGTCTGTAGGTCTGCTGACAGGTCGTCCTGCGGAGGAAATACCCGGTTCAACGGGAGACCTTCTTCCCGAGCTGTTGCAACTACACGAACGAGTTTGGCAGGCAATGCAGAGCATCATTCAGGCTATGTGGCCATCCCTCTCCATGCCCGAAGGCCTTGGGGAGCTTACAAAGAAGCTGGAGGGAGTGCGGCAGCGCTTACGGTTGTGGAAGATATCGGCCTGCCTTCAAGGTGCCAGGGAGGCCTGGGCCATGGTGAAGACTCGGTACACGAAGGCTGACCCAAACCACATGGCCGAGGTCGGCCCTATGGGTCCTGACAGAAAGGAGATCCCTGTCAGCTTAGTATATGGCCAGGTAGAGCTGGCTGCAAAGTATTCCCAGCAGGACTATAAATTAGACCGCCTGTTGGATGGTATTGAAGAAGAATATGCCGAGTCGGATTGACTCTGTAATTTAAAATGACATGAAAAATGCCTTCTAGCCGGATTGTAGATCGTTTGTCATTGCGGACCTTTCCGCTTCGACCTCTGGACCCTATAGTCTGGAGTGTGTCCGAATACCCTCTCGATTATGTAAGAACCGGGGCATGCATGGAGACAAGGCATAGGGGTCATAATTGCTTTAGCAGACAAGTGCCCAACTAGTTATGTTATATTACATGGTTAGTAAGAAACATCTTCCGGGGAGAAATAGTTCCGTTAGGGGTTCCTTTCCCTGGGAGGCATGCCCTAAAGTGCATGTCCGAACAGCTAGAAAGAGCATAAAAGCATCTGGGAGCAGATGAATAAACACGAAAGACCATATTTTAGTTCACCGACCGAATATTCCCTTAAGAATGCTAGCTTTCGGCTTCACCCAGTCTGAGGTACACATCCGGCTAACCCGGCAGTAACAATCGCAGAGGTGCTCCCTTTACCACCTAGCCGAATGAACGGGAACATAGGGGTAAGCACAGGAGCCAGGCAACCCAGCTTGGCCAAAACTTAAGTCATGTTGATGCATATAATGGTGTATAAAAGGTTCATGCGGAAGTTTCACACATGTTTTGGGCATGAGGCCCATTTTACATAAACTTCTTGGTAAAGAACCCCCAGGTATGATGAGCGCGGGTGGCGCGTCGGGTATGTGCGAACAATGCACAGGCAAGCCCCTAAGGGCTTGGGAGAAAAAAAAGGTAGGGAGAAGGAGCGAAATCCCGGACAGCTAATGTGAAAAAATAAAAATAAAAATAAAAAGGGGACAGAGGAAGGAGACAAACACGGAGTCCGGTGCTAGGCATAGAATCTTCGTAGGCGTGTTGCGTTCCATGGGTTCGGCTCGAGTTGGTTGTCCGATGCGTTTCGCAGACGGTACGCTCCACCAGTCAGTACATGGTCGATTATGAAGGGACCCTCCCATTTGGGCTTTAGTTTGTCCTATTTCTTGTCCGGCAGGCGTAGAACTAGTTCGCCAACGTTATAAGTTTTGGCCCGTACTTCTCTGCTTTGATATCTTCGAGCCTGCTATTGATAGAATGCGGAACAAGCTTTTGCCACGTCGCGCTCCTCCTCCAATGCGTCCAAGCTGTCCTGCCGATCGAGCTCGGCTTCTCTTTCTTCGTACATGCGCACTCGAGGTGAGTCATGAATTATGTCGCATGGCAGTACTGCCTCTGCACCGTATACCATAAAAAATGGTGTGAATCTGGTAGTGCGATTCGGCGTGGTCCGCAGCCCCCAGAGTACGGAGTCAAGCTCCTCTACCCAGTGCGTGTTAGATTCCTTGAGGGATCGCACTAGTCTGGGTTTGATGCCGCTCGTAATGAGACCATTGGCTTGCTCGACTTGACCATTGGTTTGAGGGTGATAGACTGAAGCGTAGTCAAGCTTAATGCCCATGTTTTTGCACTAAAGTTTAACTTCATCGGCCTGTGAAGTTTGTGTCGTTGTCAGTTATGATGCTGTGGGGGACGCCGTAACGGTGTACGACCCTGGATATGAAGTCTATCACCGGTCCGGCTTCGGCCGTCTTTTGAGGCTTGGCCTCTATCCATTTGGTGAATTTGTCCACCATGACCAGTAGATATTTTTGCTTATGGGTTCCTTCTTTAAGGGGTCCAACCATGTCAAGCCCCCAGACCGCAAAAGGCCAGGTAATGGGTATAGTTTGTAGGGCGGTAGGCGGCATGTGGCTTTGGTTGGCAAATAACTGGCAACCAACGCATCGCTGCACTAAGTCCTGAGCATCTGCACGGGCCGTTGGCCAATAAAATCCGGTACATAAGGCCTTGCTTACAAGGGCCCGGGCTGCGGCATGGTGCCCGCCAAGTCCGGCATGAATTTCAGCCAGAAGGTCTCGCCCTTCCTCTTCAGAGATACACCTTTGAAGGACTCCGGTTGTGCTTTTCTTATAAAGCTCTCCCTCATGGACTTTGTAGGCTTTAGATCACCGCACTATGCAGCGGGCCTCGTTTTGGTCTTCGGGAAGTTCCTGCCTAGTTAGGTAGGCTAGGAATGGTTCTATCCATGGGGCAATGACTGCCATTATTGTGTGGGCTGATGGCGTTGTTTCGTTGGCGGAGCCACCAACTGTGTTAGAGTGTTCGGTGAGGGGCAGTGTGGTTGTGTCCGGGCTATTGTTTCCGGACTCTCCCTGCCATGATACGGATGGCTTGAACAGCCTCTCTACGAAGATGTTGGGGGGGACGGCATCGCGCTTGGCGCCAATGCGTGCCAACACGTTCGTTGCCTGGTTATTCTCCCGGGCTATGTGATGAAATTCGAGCCCCTCAAACCGAGCTGACATTTTTAAGATGGCGTTGCGGTAAGCTGCCATTTTCGGATCCTTGGCGTCAAAGTCTCCATTTATCTGGGATATTGCGAGGTTTGAATCCCCGCGGACCTCTAGGCGCTGAATGCCCACAGAGACTGCCATCCGGAGACCATGTAAAAGGGCCTCGTATTCGGCTGCGTTGTTGGAATCCGTGTACATTATCTGAAGTACGTATTGGACTGTATCTCCGGTTGGGGACGTCAGAATGATGCCAGCCCCTAGGCCAGCCAACATTTTGGAGCCGTCGAAGTGCATGATCCAGTTGGAGTATGCGCCGTACTCTTTAGGGAGCTCGGCTTCAGTCCATTCGGCGATGAAGTCGGCCATAACCTGCGACTTAATAGCTCGCCTTGGCTTGTAAGTTATGTCGAACGGGAGGAGCTCGATGGCCCATTTGGCAATCCGGCCCGTTGCGTCGCGGTTGTTTATAATATCATTAAGAGGTACTTCGGATGCCACTGTTATTGAACACTCTTGAAAATAGTGTCGTAGCTTCCGGGATGCCATGAACACCGCGTATGCTATCTTCTGATAATGCGGGTATCGTGATTTGTATGGAGTTAGGACAGTGGACACGTAGTAAACTGGTTTTTGGAGAGGGAACTTGTGTCCGTCTGTTTCTCGTTCGACGACGAGCACCACGCTTACAACTTGATGGGTTGCCGCAATGTATAATAGCATTGGTTCGCCTGTGTTGGGCGCGGCCAGGACCGGATTTGTTGCCAGTATGGCTTTTATTTCTTCGAGTCCGGCCGTGGCGGCATCCGTCCACTCGAAGTGTTCGGTGCGCCGTAGGAGGCGATAGAGGGGTAATGCCTTTTCTCCTAAGCGGGAGATAAAGCGGCTTAGAGCCGCCACGCATCCTATCAATTTTTGTATTTGTTTGAGGTCTTTTGGAGTATCCAATTGTGATAGAGATCGGATCTTGGCTGGGTTTGCTTCAATTCCTCTACCGGATACGATGAAGCCCAAGAGCTTTCCGGCTGGTACGCCAAAAACGCATTTTTCCGGGTTGAGCTTAATGTCATATGTTCGGAGATTGTCGAACGTAAGACTCAAGTCGTCTACTAGAGTATCGACGTGGTTGGTTTTGACGACCACGTCATCTACGTACGCTTCAATTGTTTTGCCGATCTGGGTGGCTAGACATGTCTGAATCATGCGCTGATATGTTGCGCCGGCGTTTTTGAGCCCGAAGAACATCTGTTGAAGCAGAATGGGCCATATGGGGTGATGAATGTCGTTGCGGCTTGGTCTGACTCTGCCATCTTGATTTGGTGGTAGCCAGAGTACGCATCGAGGGAACACAATGAGTCGTGTCCTGCGGTGGCGTCGATGATTTAATCAATTCGGGGGAGTGGGAAAGGATCCTTTGGGCAGGCCTTATTTAGGTCTTTGAAATCGACACATAGGCGCCAAGATTTGTCCTTCTTTCGTACCATCACCAGGTTTGCTAGCCAGTCCGGATGTTTTATATTTCTGATGAATCCGGCTTCCAGCAGTTTTGCTAGCTCCTCTCCCATGGCTTGTCTCTTGGGTTCGGAGAAACGCCGTAGAGTCTTCTTAACAGGCTTAAACCCTTTTAGGATGTTCAGGCTGTGCTCAGCCAGCCTGCGTGGGATTCCTGGCATGTCTGAAGGGTGCCAGGCGAAAATGTCCCAATTTTCTCGCAGGAATTCTCTGAGTGCGGCGTCTACATCGGGTTTTAGTTGTGCCCCGATGGAGGCCGTTTTTGTGGGGTCCGTTGGATGGACTTGGAATTTGACTATTTCGTCCACTGGTTTGAAAGAGGTGGACTTGGATCTCTTATCTAGTATCACATCGTCCCTGTCCACCATGGAGCGCAACGCAATTAGTTCCTCGGCCGTTAGGGCTTCGGATAATGCCTCCAGGGCCAATGCGAATGTCTTGTTTTCGGCACCGAGCGCTGTGTCCGGATCACTTGCAAGAGTGATGATTCCGTTGGGTCCAGGCATTTTGAGCTTCATGTACCCATAATGGGGTATGGCTTGAAAAATTGTAAATGCTTCTCGCCCTAGCAGAGCGTGGTATCCGCTGCTGAACGGGGCCACTTGGAACGTGACCTCCTCGGATATGTAATTATCCGGCGTGCCGAACACCACATCCAGTGTGATTTTTCCTGAACAGCATGCTTCCCGGCTTGGTATTATTCCTCTAAAGGTTGTGTTGCTTCGCTCAATGCGGCTCCAGTCTATTTCCATTTTTTGCAGGGTTTCCTCGTAGATGAGGTTAAGTCCGCTGCCACCATCGATGAGTACGTTTGTAAGTCGGAAGCCGTCCACTATCGGACTGAGGACCAATGCGGCTAGTGCTCGGGCTGTCCGGCATTTAGGTTCGTCACTGGCACTAAAGGTAATAGCCGTGTCACTCCATGGGTTTATTGTTGCTACTTGGTAGACTTCGGTAAGGTTGCAGAGCGTTCGTTTCCTCGCATTGTTTGATGCAAAGGTCTCAAAGACTGTTGACACCGTACTGGCGTTTCTGGGGAGGTGTTCTTCGGGTTCTGGAGTTAGAAGCTCCTCGCCACTTCTGGCCACCTGCAGGAGTATCCAACATGCTCTAAGGCTGTGAGTTGGTGTGACTTCCCCTGAACTATGAATTTTACAGGGTCCATTGAGCCATCCCTCCAGTACGGTCCCATAGCCTATAGAGGGTTTTTGTTTTTTGATGTTTGGCTCAGATGCCTGGCGATAATGCACCCTTTTGTTTCGGACTCGTGTTGTATTCAGGGCCGGATTGTCCCAGAATTTATCTTCGGTTTTTCGAACGCTTTCTGTCGCACAGTACTTTCGTACTATGGATGTCAAGTCGGCAAAGCGTGTAATTTTGCGGCAACTTATGGCGTTGAGGATTCCGATGTTCGTGCAGTTGTTACAGAAGAATGAAATTGCTTCTTTCTCACGGCAGTCCTTTATCCTGTTCATAACCAAGAGGAATCTGGCCCAATAGTGGTGTACTGTTTCCCCGGGCTCTTGCCGTATTTGGGATAAATCCCTAATAGTTGGGTGGGTGTGTGGATTTAAATCTGGAACCTTGCCCGATATAAGATTCAGGGGCCAAGAAGTTTCCGAATTCGGAACCTTGCTTTCTTGGACATTATTCAATGAATCAAGCCTGCTGCCTAACTTTAGATTCAGGGCTTGGAATACATCCTCCCCTCCGCGGGTGTCCGGCTTGGAGGGGTCGGGAATCCGGACACATCTGGTCCTTAGGGTGGGCGAAGATTCGTCGCATTGTTCTTCCACCACTTCAACGTGGTGGGTGACCTGGGGAGAGTCGATCTCTCTCTGATCGGGTTTAAGCCCAATCTGGCCGTAATCTGTAGCGACTCCCAGGGCAGCAATGTGTTCCAAGAGCTCATTCAGGGAAGAGAGCTCCGTCGGATCTAACTGCTCGGCGAGCTCCGAGCTGATGTGGAGATTGCTTTTGATGGCCGGAGAGGTCATCATCGGCGCGGCGGCCGAACAGGCGGTCATCAAAAAACTGCCTAGCCGGAGAGTTTGGCTGACAGTCAAAGCTCCTTTAGCAACAGCATCGTCTTTAAAGACGGGGTGTGGCATCCTTCCTGACGGTGATGACACAGAGGAACTCTCAATGAAAGCACCAATGTCGGTGTCAAAACCGGCGGATCTCGGGTAGGGGGTCCCAAACTGTGTGTCTAGGCGGATGGTAACAGGAGACAAGGGACACGATGTTTTTACCCAGGTTCGGGCCCTCTTGATGGAGGTAAAACCCTACTCCTGCTTGATTAATATTGATGATATGGGTAGTACAAGAGTAGATCTACCACGAGATCAGAGAGGCTAAACCCTAGAAGCTAGCCTATGGTATGATTGTTGTTCGTCCTACGGACTAAAACTCTCCGGTTTATATAGACACCGAAAAGGGCTAGGGTTACACAGAGTCGGTTACAATGGGAGGAGATCTTCATATCGTATCGCCAAGCTTGCCTTCCACGCCAAGGAAAGTCCCATCCGGACACGAGACGGAGTCTTCAATCTTGTATCTTCATAGTCCGGGAGTCCGGCCAAAGGTCATAGTCCGGCCATCCGGACACCCCCTAATCCAGGACTCCCTCACCAGGGATACACATATGACATGCGGTGTGACCTGGAAAACAGAGCAGGTCAGTCCAGATTGATCTATGGATCGCGGGGGCGTGCCCCAATGCGCGATGATGGCCATCCGGCCAGACGTGACAAATATAACCACGCCCGGACCAAAGACCGCAGACGAACTCCATCCGAGCTACATCGTGACTTGGCCTGATATAGAGGCGCCGCACACCCCCTTTGCTTCACTGATGAAGTAATGGAACATGAATTCTCGAAAGGGTTTAAACCCGTGAACATCGAGTCATATGACGGAACAACAGACCCTGCAGTATGGATTGAGGATTTCCTCCTCCATATTCATATGGCCCGCGGTGATGATCTTCACGCCATCAAATACCTCCCGCGAAAACTCAAGGGACCGGCTCGACACTGGTTAAACAGTTTTCCCAAAAACTCAATTGGCAGCTGGGAAGACTTGGAAGACGCCTTCCTCGACAACTTCCAGGGTACATATCTCCGACCTCCAGATGCTGATGACTTAAGTCACATAGTTCAACAGCCCGGAGAGTCAGCCAGGAAATTTATGACTAGGTTCTTAACTTAAAAGAATCAGATCGCCGACTGTCCGGATGCCGAAGCCCTAGAGGCCTTTAAACATAGCACCCGTGATGAATGGCTCGCCCGACATCTCGATCAAGAAAAGCCGAAGTCCATGGCAGCCCTAATGACGCTTATGACCCGCTTCTACGCGGGCGAGGATAGCTGGCTAGTCCGTAGTAATAACAATACAAGCGAACCTGGCACCTCTGAAGCCAGAAATAGAAATGGCAACCCCTGAGACAACAGACACAAGCGTCGAAACAACGATGACAACACCGAGCACATGGCGGTCAACGCTGGATTCAGTGGCTCTAAGTCTAGTCAGCGGAAGAAGCCATATAAAAGAAACAATTCGGGCTCGTCCAGCTTGGACCACATACTCGATCGTCCATGTCAAATCCACGGCACTCCTGATAAACCAGCCAATCATACCAACAGAGACTGTTGGGTTTTTAAATAGGCTGGCAAGTTAAATGCTAGAATAAGGAGAAGGGGTCAGAAAGCAAGGACAATGACGAGGAGCCCCGGCCACCGAACACAGGGGGACAGAAGAAGCCACCCCCCAAGTTAAAACGGTGAATATGATATACTCTACCCATATCCCCAAGAGGGAGCGCAAGCGCGCGCTCAGGGACGTCTACGCGATTAAGCCAGTCACCCCAAAGTTCAACCCATGGTCGTCCTGCCTAATCACCTTCGATCACAGGGACCATCCGACCAGTATCCGTCATGGCGGTTCAGCCGCACTGGTCCTCGACCCAATCATTGACGGATTCCATCTTACGCAAGTCCTCATCGACGGTGGCAGCAGCCTGAACCTGCTCTATCAGGATACAGTGCGCAAAACGGGTATTGATCCCTCAAGGATCAAGCCCACAAAACCACCTTTAAAGGTGTCAAACCAGGTGTAGAGGCCCGCTGTATGGGCTCAATCACGCTGGAGGTGGTCTTCGGATCCCCGGACAACTTCTAAAGCAAAGTGTTGAACTTCAATATTGTCCCCTTCTGCAGTGGCTATCATGCACTACTCGGACGAACCGCATTCGCTCGATTCAATGCGGTGCCACACTACGCTTATCTCAAGCTCAAGATTCCCAGGCCACGCGGTGTCATAACAGTCAATGGAAACACGGAATGCTCCCTCTGTATCAAGGAGCACACCGCCGCCCTCACAGCAGAAGCACAGAGCGGCCTTTTCAGGCAGAACCTTAATTCAGCGTCCAAGCTCCCGGACACTGTTAAATGAGTCCAAACTACGTTGTAATAGGACAGTCCAGCTCCTCAAGAGCTTGACTAGCAATTCAGCCTCCGTCACAGTCCCGACCAAACGGCGACATTCGTACCACGCGTACATAACTACGCACTCAAAATACCATGGGTATAGACGGAGGCATAGCTAGATCATGGTCCATAATATGTCTCAACCTCTCCTGGACCCACATACTTTCACTTTTTCATTTTTCTTTTCAGGTTTCTTTTTTCCCCAGGCCTTTCCTGGTGACCTGATTGTCGGACCTATCAAGGGACGGATACACCAAGACAACAAGAAGCATTGACGTATAAGGGAATTTCCAGGTGGTCTCTTTAAACGATCGTTATGCCTGTTTTAACACTACAAAAAAAAGACACATCCGTGACATTTTGGGCCGAACGAATTTTTTTCTGTCATACATATGACACTTCTATGACGATAATTATGACAAAACCCGGTATCATGATAGTTGTGGTGGGTCCTACTTCTATGGAAAAAAATCATGACAGAAAATGGGCTTTTCGTCCTGGGCAGGCCGGAGACGCAGCTGCATGACATTCTTTGGGCCGTCCATGATGGAAAAACCCGTGGTAGAAGCAAGGGGGAGGAAAATTTCGGGGAGTTGCCGGTTACGGTGGGAGGTTGGGGGCCGAGCGATGCGCGTTTCTCTCGTACACATGCGAGGCGTTGGCTCTAACTGAACCCGAGCGAGGCGTTGGGCTCTAACTGAACCCGAGCGATTGCACTGTAGGCTACGTGTTACTGAACCCGACCGATCGATCGATGGCTGTTAACTGAACCCGATGGAACGATTCCTTCGCTACTGCTACTAACTGAAGCTGGTCGATTGGATGAATAGTGAGCATTGCGGGGGGGGGGGTTGATGAGCAGTGAGCGGTGGAGTTGCCTCTGGATGAACAGGAACCCGTGGTGTGGAGGGCTGGATGAATAGTAGATAGTGGAGGGGTGGCCGTGGAAGGGTGGTTGAACAGGACCCCGTTGTGTGGAGGGCTGGATGAACAGTAGACGGTGGAGGGCTGGATGAACAGTAGACGGAGGAGGGGTGGTTGAACA